>NC_057806.1:69199714-69799714 GCF_018294505.1 Triticum aestivum | reverse complement strand
GAGAAACTCCTTCTCTAGAAAGTTTCTGAATTTAGCAACAAAAGTCTTGCCTTCGGATCTGTGATAGAAGGTGTATCCAATAGTTTCCTTTGGATATCCTATGAAGACACATTTCTCCGATTTGGGTTCGAGCTTATCAGGTTGAAGCTTTTTCACATAAGCATCGCAGCCCCAAACTTTCAGAAACGACAAATTTGGTTTCTTGCCAAACCACAGTTCATAAGGCGTCGTCTCAACGGATTTTGATGGTGCCCTATTTAACGTGAATGCGGCCGTCTCTAAAGCATAACCCCAAAATGATAGCGGCAAACCAGTAAGAGACATCATAGATCGCACCATATCTAGTAAAGTACGATTACGACGTTCGGACACACCATTACGCTGTGGTGTTCCGGGTGGCGTGAGTTGCGAAACTATTCCGCATTGTTTCAAATGTACACCAAACTCGTAACTCAAATATTCTCCTCCACGATCAGATCGTAGGAATTTTATTTTCTTGTTACGATGATTTTCAACTTCACTCTGAAATTCTTTGAACTTTTCAAATGTTTCAGATTTATGTTTCATTAAGTAGATATACCCATATCTGCTTAAGTCATCTATGAAGGTGAGAAAATAACGATATCCGCCACGAGCCTCAACATTCATCGGGCCACATACATCTGTATGTATGATTTCCAACAAATCTGTTGCTCTCTCCATAGTACCGGAGAACGGTGTTTTGGTCATCTTGCCCATAAGGCACAGTTCGCAAGTACCAAGTGATTCATAATCAAGTGGTTCCAAAAGTCCATCAGTATGAAGTTTCTTCATGCGCTTTACACCGATATGACCTAAACGGCAGTGCCACAAATAAGTTGCACTATCATTATCAGCTCTGCATCTTTTGGCTTCAACATTATGAATATGTGTGTCACTACTATCGAGATTTAATAAGAATAGACCACTCTTCAAGGGTGCATGACCATAAAAGATATTACTCATATAAATAGAACAACCATTATTATCTGATTTAAATGAATAACCGTCTCGCATCAAACAAGATCCAGATATAATGTTCATGCTTAACGCTGGCACCAAATAACAATTATTTAGGTCTAATACTAATCCCGAAGGTAGATGTAGAGGTAGCGTGCCGACCGCGATCACATCGACTTTGGAACCATTTCCCACGCGCATCGTCACCTCATCCTTAGCCAATCTTCGCTTAATCCGTAGTCCCTGTTTCGAGTTGCAAATATTAGCAACAAAACCAGTATCAAATACCCAGGTGCTACTTCGAGCATTAGTAAGGTACACATCAATAACATGTATATCACATATACCTTTGTTCACCTTGCCATCCTTCTTATCCGCCAAATACTTGGGGCAGTTTCGCTTCCAGTGACCAGTCTGCTTGCAGTAGAAGCACTCAATTTCAGGCTTAGGTCCAGATTTGGGTTTCTTCTCCTGAGTAGCAACTTGCTTGCTGTTCATTTTGAAGTTCCCCTTCTTCTTCCCTTTGCCCTTTTTCTTGAAACTAGTGGTCTTGTTGACCATCAACACTTGATGCTCCTTTTTGATTTCTACCTCCGCAGCTTTCAGCATTGCGAAGAGCTCGGGAATTGTCTTATTCATCCCTTGCATATTATAGTTCATAACGAATCTCTTGTAGCTAGGTGGAAGTGATTGGAGAATTCTGTCAATGACGCAATCATCTGGAAGATTAACTCCCAATTGAATCAAGTGATTATTATACCCAGACATTTTGAGTATATGCTCACTGACAGAACTATTCTCCTCCATCTTGCAGCTATAGAACTTATTGGAGACTTCATATCTCTCAATCTGGGCATTTGCTTGAAATATTAACTTCAACTCCTGGAACATCTCATATGCTCCATGACGTTCAAAACGTCGTTGAAGTCCCGATTCTAAGCCGTAAAGCATGGCACATTGAACTATCGAGTAGTCATCAGCTTTGCTCTGCCAGACGTTCATAACATCTGGTGTTACTCCAGCAGCAGGCCTGGCACCCAGCGGTGCTTCCAGGACGTAATTCTTCTGTGCAGCAATGAGGATAATCCTCAAGTTACGGACCCAGTCCGTGTAATTGCTACCATCATCGTTCAACTTTGCTTTCTCAAGGAACGCATTAAAATTCAATGGAACAACAGCACGGGCCATCTATCTACAATCAAACATAAACAAGCAAGATACTATCAGGTACTAAGTTCATGATAAATTTAAGTTCAATTAATCATATTACTAAAGAACTCCCACTTAGATAAACATACCTCTAATCCTCTAAGTGATCACGTGATCCAGATCAACTAAACCATGTCTGATCATCACGTGAGATGGAGTAGTTTCATTGGTGAACATCACTATGTTGATCATATCTACTATATGATTCACGCTCGACCTTTCGGTCTCCGTGTTCCGAGGCCATATCTGTATATGCTTGGCTTGTCAAGTATAACCTGAGTATTCCGCGTGTGCAACTGTTTTGCACCCGTTGTATTTGAACGTAGAGCCTATCACACCATATCATCACGTGGTGTCTCAGCACGAAGAACTCTCGCAACGGTGCATACTCAGGGAGAACACTTCTTGATAATTAGTGAGAGATCATCTTAAAATGCTACCGTCAATCAAAGCAAGATAAGATGCGTCAAAGATAAACATCACATGCAATCAATATGAGTGATATGATATGCCCATCATCATCTTGTGCTTGTGATCTCCATTCTCGAAGCACCGTCATGATCACCATTGTCACCGGCGCGACACCTTGATCACCATCGTAGCATCGTTGTCGTCTCGTCAATCTTATGCTTCCACGACTATCGCTACCACTTAGTGATAAAGTAAAGCATTACAGCGCAATTGCATTGCATACAATAAAGCGACAACCATATGGCTCCTGCCAGTTGCCGATAACTTGGTTACAAAACATGATCATCTCATACAATAAAATTTAGCATCTTGTCTTGACCATATCACATCACAACATGCCCTGCAAAAACAAGTTAGACGTCCTCTACTTTGTTGTTGCAAGTTTTACGTGGATGCTACGGGCTTAAGCAAGAACCAATCTTACCTACGCATCAAAACCACAACGATAGTTTGTCAAGTTGGTGCTGTTTTAACCTTCGCAAGGAACGGGCGTAGCCACACTTGGTCAACTAAAGTTGGAGGAACTGACACCCGCCAGCCACCTGTGTGCAAAGCACGTCGGTAGAACCAGTCTCGTGTAAGCGTGCGCATAATGTCGGTCCGGGCCGCTTCATCCAACAATACCGCCGAACCAAAGTATGACATGCTGGTAAGCAGTATGACTTATATCGCCCACAACTCACTTGTGTTCTACTCGTGCATATAACATCAACACATAAAACCTCGGCTCTAATACCACTGTTGGGGAACGTAGTAATTTCAAAATTTTCCTACGCACACGCAAGATCATGGTGATGCATAGCAATGATAGGGGAGAGTGTAATCTACATACCCTCGTAGACCGACAGCGGAAGCGTTATGACAACGCGGTTGATGTAGTCGTACGTCTTCACGGCCTGACTGATCAAGCACCGAAACTACGACACCTCCGAGTTCTAGCACATGTTCAGCTCGATGACAATCCCCAGACTCCGATCCAGCAAAGTGTCGGGGAAGAGTTCCGTCAGCACGATGGCGTGGTGACGATCTTGATGTTCTACTGTCGCAGGGCTTCGCCTAAGCACCACTACAATATTATCGAGGACTATGGTGGAGGGGGGCACCACACACGGCTAAGAGAACGATCTTGAAGATCAACTTGTGTGTCTAGAGGTGCCCCCCTGCCCACGTATATAAAGGAGCAAGGGGGGGGGGGTGCGGCCGGCCCTAGGAGGAGGCGCGCAGGAGGAGTCCTACTCCTACCGGGAGTAGGACTCCCCCCTTTCCCTAGTTATATTAGGACTTGGGGGGAAGGAGGGGAGGGAAGAAAGGAAAGGGGGGAGGAGCACCGCCCCCCTACTTGTCCAATTCGGACTTGGGGGGGGGGGAAGGGGCGCGCGGCAGCCCTAGGCCTCCTCTCCTCTTCCTCCACCAGGCCCATTAAGGCCCATTAGATTATCGGGGGGGGGGGGGGTTCCGATAACCTCCCAGTACTCCAGTAAAATGCCGATTTCACCCGGAACACTTCTGATGTCCAAACATAGGCTTCCAATATATCAATTTTATGTCCCGACCATTTCGAGACTCCTCGTCATGTCCGTGATCACATCCGGGACTCCGAACAAACTTCGGTACAACAAAATATATAAACTCATAACGAAACTGTCATCGTAACGTTAAGCGTGCGGACCCTATGGGTTCGAGAACAATGTAGACATGACCGAGACATGTCTCCGGTCAATAACTAATAGCGTAACCTGGATGCTCATATTGGCTCCGACATATTCTACGAAGATCTTTATCGGCCAGACCGCATGACAACATACTTTGTTCCCTTTGTCATCGGTATGTTACTTGCCTGAGATTCGATCGTCGGTATCTCAATACCAAGTTCAATCTTGTTACCGGCAAGTCTCTTTACTCGTTTCGTAATACATCATCTCGCAACTAACTCATTAGTTGCAATGCTTGCAAGGCTTATGTGATGTGCATTACCGAGAGGGCCCAGAGATACCTCTCTGACAATCGGAGTGACAAATCCTAATCTCGAAATACGCCAACCCAACATGTACCTTTGGAGACACCTATAGAGCTCCTTTATAATCACCCAGTTACATTGTGACGTTTGGTAGCACACAAAGTGTTCCTCCAGCAAACGGGAGTTGCATAATCTCATAGTAAGAGGAACATGTATAAGTCATGAAGAAAGCAATAGCAACATACTAAACGATCGGGTCCTAAGCTAATGGAATGGGTCATGTCAATCACATCATTCTCCTAATGATGTGATCCCGTTAATCAAATGACAACACATGTCTATGGTTAGGAAACATAACCATCTTTGATTAACGAGCTAGTCAAGTAGAGGCACACTAGTGACGTTTAGTTTGTCTATGTATTCGCACAAGTATTATGTTTTCCGGATAATACAATTCTAGCATGAATAATAAACATTTATCATGATATAAGGAAATAAATAATAACTTTATTATTGCCTCTAGGGCATATTTCCTTTAGCACTAAACTATCAAGTAGTCATCATATTGAGCTAGCCAAACATTCATGACGTCTTCATCTGCTCCTGTAATAGGTCTGTCACCTAGCGGTGCATTAAGGACATAATTCTTCTGTGCAGCAATGAGGATAAACCTCAGATCACGGATCCAATCTGCATCATTGCTACTAACATTTTTCAACTTAGTTTTCTCTAGGAACATATCAAAAATAAAACAGGGGAGCTAAACGCGAGCTATTGATCTACAACATAGATATGCTAATACTACCAGGACTAAGTTCATGATAAATTTAAGTTCAATTAATCATATTACTTAAGAACTCCCACTTAGAAAGACATCCCTCTAATCTTCTAAGTGATCACGTGATCCAAATCAACTAAACCATAACCGATCATCACGTGAAATGGAGTAGCTTTCAATGGTGAACATCAATATGTTCATCATATCTACTATATGATTCACACTCAACCTTTCGGTCTCAGTGTTCCGAGGCCATCTCTGCATATGCTAGGCTCGTCAAGTTTAACCTGAGTATTCTGCCTGTGCAAAACTGGCTTGCACCCGTTGTAGATGGACGTAGAGCTTATCACACCCGATCATCACATGGTGTCTGGGCACGACGAACTTTGGCAACGGTGCATACTCAGGGAGAACACTTTTATCTTGAAATTTAGTGAGAGATCATCTTATAATGCTACCGTCAATCAAAGCAAGATAAGATGCATAAAAGATAAACATCACATGCAATCAATATAAGTGATATGATATGGCCATCATCATCTTGTGCTTATGATCTCCATCTCCGAAGCACCGTCATGATCACCATCGTCACCGGCATGACACCATGATCTCCATCATCTTGATCTATATCAATGTGTCGTCACATGGTCGTATCGCCAACTATTTCTCTTGCAACTATTGCTATCGCATAGCGATAAAGTAAAGCAATTATTCGGTGCTTGCATCTTATGCAATAAAGAGACAACCATAAGGCTTCTGCCAGTTGCCGATAACTCTGTTACAAAACATGATCATCTCCTACAATAAAATTTAGCATCATGTCTTGACCATATCACATCACAACATGCCCTGCAAAAACAAGTTAGACATCCTCTACTTTGTTGTTGCAAGTTTTACGTGGCTGCTACGGGCTTAGCAAGAACCGTTCTTACCTACGCATCAAAACCACAACGATAGTTTGTCAAGTTGGTGCTGTTTTAACCTTTGCAAGGACCGACGTAGGCACACTCGATTCAACTAAAGTTGGAGAAACTGACACCAGCCAGCCACCTGTGTGCAAAGCATGTCGGTAGAACCAGTCTCGCGTAAGCGTACGCGTAATGTCGGTCCGGGCCGCTTCATCCAACAATACCGCCGAACCAAAGTATGACATGTTGGTAAGCAGTATGACTTATATCGCCCACAACTCACTTGTGTTCTACTCGTGCATATTACATCAACGCGTAAAACCTGGCTCGGATGCCACTGTTGGGGAACGTAGTAATTTCAAAAAATTTCCTACGCACACGCAAGATCATGGTGATGCATAGAAATGAGAGGGGAGAGTGTTGTCTACATACCCTCGTAGACCGGAAGCAGAAGCGTTAGCACAACGCGGTTGATGTAGTCGTACGTCTTCACGGCCCGACCGATCAAGCACCGAAACTACGGCACCTCCGAGTTCAAGCACACGTTCAGCTCGATGACGATCCCCGGACTCCGAACCAGCAAAGTGTCGGGGAAGAGTTCCGTCAGCATGACGGCGTGGTGACGATCTTGATGTTCTACCGTCGCAGGGCTTCGCCCAAGCACCGCTACAATATTGTCGAGGATTATGGTGGAGGGGGGGCACCGCACACGGCTAAGAGAACGATCACGAAGATCAACTTGTGTGTCTAGAGGTGCCCCCTGCCCCCATATATAAAGGAGAAAGGGGGGAGGCCGGCCGGTCCTTGGGGCGCACCAAGGAGGGGGAGTCCTCCTCCTAGTAGGAGTAGGACTCCCCTTTCCTAGTCCAACTAGGAAAAGAGAAGGGGAAGGAAAGAGAAGGAGAGGGAGAGGGAAAGAGGGGCCGCGCCCCCCTCCCCTAGTCCAATTCGGACTCGTCATGGGAGGGGTGCGCCACCTCCTAGGCTGCTACCCTCTCTCTCTCCTCAGGCCCACTAAGGCCCAATACTTCCCCGGGGGGTCCCGGTAACCCTTCCGGCACTCCAGTTTTCTCCGAAATCACCCGAAACACTTACGGTGTCCGAATATAGCCGTCCAATATATCGATCCTTATGTCTCGACCATTTCGAGACTCCTCATCATGTCCGTGATCATATCCGGTACCCGAACAACCTTCAGTGCATCAAAATATATAAACTCATAATGAAACTGTCATCGTAACGTTAAGCGTGCGGACCCTACGGGTCCGAGAACAATGTAGACATGACCGAGACACGTCTTCAGACCATAACCTATAGCGGAACCTGGATGCTCATATTGGCTCCTACATATTCTACGAAGATCTTTATCGGTCACACCGCACAACAACATACGTTGTTCCCTTTGTCATCGGTATGTTACTTGCCCGAGATTCGATCGTCGGTATCTCAATACCTAGTTCAATCTCGTTATCGGCAAGTCTCTTTACTCGTTCCGTAATACATCATCTCGCAACTAACTCATTAGTTGCATTGCTTGCAAGGCTTAAGTGATGTGCATTACCGGGAGGGCCCAGAGATACCTCGCCGACAATCGGAGTAACAAATCCTAATCTCGAAATACGCCAACCCAACAAGTACCTTCAGAGACACCTGTATAGCACCTTTATAATCATCCAGTTATGTTGTGATGTTTGGTAGCACACAAAGTGTTCCTATGGTAAACGGGAGTTGCATAATCTCATAGTCATAGGAACATGTATAAGTTATGAAGAAAGCAATAGCAACAAACTAAACGATCAAGTGCTAAGCTAATGGAATGGGTCTCAATCACATCATTCTCCTAATGATGTGATCCCGTTAATCAAATGACAACTCATGTCTATGGCTAGGAAACATAACCATCTTCGATCAACGAGCAAGTCAAGTAGAGGCATACTAGTGACACTCTGTTTGTCTATGTATTCACACATGTATTATGTTTCCGGTTAATACAATTCTAGCATGAATAATAAACATTTATCATGAAATAAGGAAATAAACAATAACTTTATTATTGCCTCTAAGGCATATTTCCTTCACCGTGCTCATCGCCGAACGTGGTCGCAGGCGCGGACTCCACCACAGTACGTCCGACAACTCTCGAGCTACCCCTTGCACTCTATATGTGTGATGCCCAGGTAATTATGCTACAGTAATTCCCAGGTAATGATGCCACATCACCACGATTATTGTTGATAATCTCGTGATGATTCAAATCTCGTTCGAATTCAAATTCATAGTCAAGTCATATGATAAAAGTTTTCAAATATTAAAACTAAAATGTTCTGGATGTGATGAATAATTCTTAAGTAATATGGGTGGAGAAACCAAGTCGTTGTGAAATGTTTAAATGCACTAAACTAAATAAAAAAAAGTAGCAAAACAATTATTTAAATGATTTTAAAATAATAAACAGTTACAAACTATTTTGTTTTAGGTGCGAGGCTAATTGTGGTAGGGGCATAATTATTAATACACTTTTAGGTACAACTTTGTATTTTATAAAAGCTAAAATTTAATAAAATAGAAAATAACATTAAATAAAAAGAAAGACAAAATGGTAAACAAAAAAAGAATTGAAAAGCCCCCCTCCACTGGGCCGAATGGCTCAGCTGGCCGGCCCAGTCGCCCCTGGCCTATATGGCCCTCCCCACCCCTAGAACCCTAACCGACCCCCACTCCTCCCGCACGATCCCCTCCCCACTGCCTCTCGTTTCTCCAGCGCCGCCACGCTCCCTGCGCCGGAGCCCCACCCACGCCGGTGCGCCTGCCCCCGAGGAACCGTCGCCTCCACCCCACAACTACTCCCCCCGTCCTTGCGCCATCGTCCCTGCCCAGGACTTGGCCGGATTCGCGCCTCCACGTCCTTCAGCCCCGACCTCCACCGCACCAACGAGCAAGTCCGGCCGGCCTTCACCGCCCCTTCCTGTTCCCGGACGAATCCGACTGCATCCACGCCGTCGCCGGTGCCAAGTCCGTCCTCCTATGCCGCCTCGCTACCCGAGGAGCACCAAGCCGCCTCCTGGAGCTCGATCCTGAAGCTCGCTGCTGCCGCCTCCCCGACCTCGTCGGGATTCGCGTCGCCGTCGCCATTTTCGCCCTGGCCTCGCTGCCTGAAGCACCACCACGAGCCCGCTGCCATCCCTACAGCTCCACTGTGAGCCGCCGTTCGTTTTCCCCTCCCCTTGCTTGTTTGGCCGTACCTAGCGCCATTTGCCGCGAGGTCGAGCTCCGGCCGCCGCCTGACGTCAGCGCCGATAACGTTCCTGGCCTCTCAAGTGTCTATTACGACCACCGTCTGACGAGCCATCTCCCGCGCTGTCGGACACGCCCAATCTCGTGCTCGTTCATGGCCGGAGGGGCGATTCCGGCGAGGTCCCACGTGGCGAAATGCCGATTTCACCCGGAACACTTCCGATGTCCAAACATAGGCTTCCAATATATCAATCTTTATGTCTCGACCATTTCGAGACTCCTCGTCATGTCCGTGATCACATCCGGGACTCCGAACAAACTTCGGTACATCAAAATATATAAACTCATAATGAAACTGTCATCGTAACGTTAAGCGTGCGGACCCTACGGGTTCGAGAACAATGTAGACATGACCGAGACATGTCTCCGGTCAATAACCAATAGCGGAACCTGGATGCTCTCATATTGGCTCCTACATATTCTACGAAGATCTTTATCGGTCAGACCGCATAACAACATACATTGTTCCCTTTGTCATCGGTATGTTACTTGCCCGAGATTCGATCATCGGTATCTCAATACCTAGTTCAATCTCGTTACTGGCAAGTCTCTTTACTTGTTTCGTAATACATCATCTCGCAACTAACTCATTAGTTGCAATGCTTGCAAGGCTTATGTGATGTGCATTACCGAGAGGGCCCAGAGATACCTCTCCGACAATCGGAGTGACAAATCCTAATCTCGAAATACGCCAACCCAACATGTACCTTTGGAGACACCTTTAGAGCTCCTTTATAATCACCCAGTTACGCTGTGACGTTTGGTAGCACACAAAGTGTTCCTCCGGCAAACGGGAGTTGCATAATCTCATAGTCATAGGAACATGTATAAGTCATGAAGAAAGCAATAGCAACATACTAAACGATCGGGTGCTAAGCTATTGGAATGGGTCATGTCAATCACATCATTCTCCTAATGATGTGATCCCGTTAATCAAATGACAACACATGTCTATGGTTAGGAAACATAACCATCTTTGATTAACGAGCTAGTCAAGTAGAGGCACACTAGTGACGTTTAGTTTGTCTATGTATTCACACAAGTATTATGTTTCTGGATAATACAATTCTAGCATGAATAATAAACATTTATCATGATATAAGGAAATAAATAATAACGTTATTATTGCCTCTAGGGCATATTTCCTTCAGTCTCCCACTTGCACTAGAGTCAATAATCTAGATTACACAGTAATGATTCTAACACCCATGGAGCTTTGGTGCTGATCATGTTTTGCTCGTGGAAGAGGCTTAGTCAACGGGTCTGCTACATTCAGATCCTTATGTATCTTGCAAATCTCCATGTCTCCCACCTGGACTAGATCCCGGATGGAATTGAAGCGTCTCTTGATGTGCTTGGTTCTCTTGTGAAATCTGGATTCCTTTGGCAAGGCAATTGCACCAGTATTGTCACAAAAGATTTTCATTGGACCCGATGCACTAGGTATGACACCTAGATCGGATATGAACTCCTTCATCCAAACTCCTTCGTTTGCTACTTCCGAAGCAACTATGTACTCTGCTTCACATGTAGATCCCGCCACAACGCTTTGTTTAGAGCTGCACCAACTGACAGCTCCACTGTTTAATGTAAACACGTATCCGGTTTGCGATTTAGAATCGTCTGGATCAGTTTCAAAGCTTGCATCAACATAACCATTCACGATGAGCTCTTTGTCACCTCCATATATGAGAAACATATCCTTAGTCCTTTTCAGGTATTTCAGGATGTTCTTGACCGCTTCTAGTGATCCACTCCTGGATTACTTTGGTACCTCCCTGCTAGACTTATAGCAAGACATACATCAGGTCTGGTACACAACATTGCATGCATGATAGAGCCTATGGCTGAAGCATAGGGAACATCTTTCATTTTCTCTCTATCATCTGCAGTGGTCGGTCATTGAGTCTTACTCAATATCACACCTTGTAACACATGCAAGAATCCTTTCTTTGCTTGATCCATTTTGAACTTCTTCAAAACTTTGTCAAGGTATGTGCTTTGTGAAAGTCCAATTAAGCGTCTTGATCTATCTCTATAGATCTTAATGCCCAATATGTATGCAGCTTCACCAAGGTCTTTCATTGAAAAACTCTTATTCATGTATCCCTTTATGCTATCCAGAAATTCTATATCATTTCCGATTAGTAATATGTCATCTACATATAATATCAGAAATGCTACAGAGCTCCCACTCACTTTCTTCTAAATACAGGCTTCTCCAAAAGTCTGTACAAAACCAAATGCTTTGATCACATTATCAAAGCGTTTATTCCAACTCCGAGAGGCTTGCACCAGTCCATAAATGGATCGCTGGAGCTTGCACACTTTGTTAGCTCCCTTTTGGATCGACAAAACCTTCTGGTTGCATCATATACAACTCTTCTTCCAGAAATCCATTCAGGAATGCAGTTTTGACATCCATCTGCCAAATTTCATAATCATAAAATGCGGCAATTGCTAACATGATTCTGACAGACTTAAGCATCGCTACGGGTGAGAAGGTCTCATCGTAGTCAATCCCTTGAACTTGTCGAAAACCTTTTGGGACAAGTCGAGCTTTGTAGACAGTAGCATTACCGTCAGCGTCAGTCTTCTTCTTGAAGATCCATTTATTCTCAATTGCTTGCCGATCATTGGGCAAGTCAACCAAAGTCCACACTTTGTTCTCATACATGGATCCCATCTCAGATTTCATGGCTTCAAGCCATTTTGCGGAATCTGGGCTCACCATCGCTTCTGCATAGTTCGTAGGTTCATCATGATCTAGTAGCATGACTTCCAGAAAAGGATTAGCGTACCACTCTAGTGCGGATCTTACTCTGGTTGATCTACGAGGTTCAGTAGTATCTTGTTCTGAAGTTTCATGATCATCATCATTAGCTTCCTCACTAATTGGTGCAGTTGTCACAGAAACTGGTTTCTGTGATATACTACTTTCCAATAAGGGAGCAGGTACAGTTACCTCATCAAGATCTACTTTCCTCCCACTCACTTCTTTCGAGAGAAACTCCTTCTCTAGAAAGTTTCTGAATTTAGCAACAAAAGTCTTGCCTTCGGATCTGTGATAGAAGGTGTATCCAATAGTTTCCTTTGGATATCCTATGAAGACACATTTCTCCGATTTGGGTTCGAGCTTATCAGGTTAAAGCTTTTTCACATAAGCATCGCAGCCCCAAACTTTCAGAAACGACAAATTTGGTTTCTTGCCAAACCACAGTTCATAAGGCGTCGTCTCAACGGATTTTGATGGTGCCCTATTTAACGTGAATGCGGCCGTCTCTAAAGCATAACCCCAAAATGATAGCGGTAAACCAGTAAGAGACATCATAGATCGCACCATATCTAGTAAAGTACGATTACGACGTTCGGACACACCATTACGCTGTGGTGTTCCGGGTGGCGTGAGTTGCGAAACTATTCCGCATTGTTTCAAATGTACACCAAACTCGTAACTCAAATATTCTCCTCCACGATCAGATCGTAGGAATTTTATTTTCTTGTTATGATGATTTTCAACTTCATTCTAAAATTCTTTGAACTTTTCAAATGTTTCAGATTTATGTTTCATTAAGTAGATATACCCACATCTGCTTAAGTCATCTGTGAAGGTGAGAAAATAACAATATCCGCCACGAGCCTCAACATTCATCGGGCCACATACATTTGTATGTATGATTTCCAACAAATCTGTTGCTCTCTCCATAGTACCGGAGAACGGAGTTTTGGTCATCTTGCCCATAAGGCACGGTTCGCAAGTACCAAGTGATTCATAATCAAGTGGTTCCAAAAGTCCATCAGTATGGAGTTTCTTCATGCGCTTTACACCGATATGACCTAAACGGTAGTGCCACAAATAAGTTGCACTATCATTATCAACTCTGCATCTTTTGGCTTCAACATTATGAATATGTGTGTCACTACTATTGAGATTTAATAAGAATAGACCACTCTTCAAGGGTGCATGACCATAAAAGATATTACTCATATAAATAGAACAACCATTATTCTCTGATTTAAATGAATAACCGTCTCGCATCAAACAAGATCCAGATATAATGTTCATGCTTAACGCTGGCACCAAATAACAATTATTTAGGTCTAATACTAATCCCGAAGGTAGATGTAGAGGTAGCGTGCC
This sequence comes from Triticum aestivum, assembly GCF_018294505.1. NCBI lineage: Eukaryota > Viridiplantae > Streptophyta > Magnoliopsida > Poales > Poaceae > Triticum > Triticum aestivum. The sequence goes on along the minus strand of NC_057806.1, from coordinate 69,785,978 downwards.
GACCGCGATCACATCGACTTTGGAACCATTTCCCACGCGCATCGTCACCTCGTCCTTAGCCAATCTTCGCTTAATCCGTAGTCCCTGTTTCGAGTTGCAAATATTAGCAACAAAACCAGTTTCAAATACCCAGGTGCTACTACGAGCATTAGTAAGGTACACATCAATAACATGTATATCACATATACCTTTGTTCACCTTGCCATCCTTCTTATCCGCCAAATACTTGGGGCAGTTCCGCTTCCAGTGACCAGTCTGCTTGCAGTAGAAGCACTCAGTTTCAGGCTTAGGTCCAGATTTGGGTTTCTTCTCCTGAGTAGCAACTTGCTTTCTGTTCATTTTGAAGTTCCCCTTCTTCTTCCCTTTGCCCTTTTTCTTGAAACTAGTGATCTTGTTGACCATCAACACTTGATGCTCCTTTTTGATTTCTACCTCCGCAGCTTTCAGCATTGCGAAGAGCTCGGGAATTGTCTTATTCATCCCTTGCATATTATAGTTCATCACGAAGCTCTTGTAGCTAGGTGGAAGTGATTGGAGAATTCTGTCAATGACGCAATCATCTGGAAGATTAACTCCCAATTGAATCAAGTGATTATTATACCCAGACATTTTGAGTATATGCTCACTGACAGAACTATTCTCCTCCATCTTGCAGCTATAGAACTTATTGGAGACTTCATATCTCTCAATCCGGGCATTTGCTTGAAATATTAACTTCAACTCTTGGAATATCTCATATGCTCCATGACGTTCAAAACGTCGTTGAAGTCCCGATTCTAAGCCGTAAAGCATGGCACATTGAACTATCGAGTAGTCATCAGCTTTGCTCTGCCAGACGTTCATAACATCTGGTGTTACTCCAGTAGCAGGCCTGGCACCCAGCGGTGCTTCCAGGACGTAATTCTTCTGTGCAGCAATGAGGATAATCCTCAAGTTACGGACCCAGTCCGTGTAATTGCTACCATCATCGTTCAACTTTGCTTTCTCAAGGAACGCATTAAAATTCAACGGAACAACAGCACGGGCCATCTATCTACAATCAAACATAAACAAGCAAGATACTATCAGGTACTAAGTTCATGATAAATTTAAGTTCAATTAATCATATTACTAAAGAACTCCCACTTAGATAAACATCACTCTAATCCTCTAAGTGATCACATGATCCAAATCAACTAAACCATGTCCGATCATCACGTGAGATGGAGTAGTTTCATTGGTGAACATCACTATGTTGATCATATCTACTATATGATTCATGCTCGACCTTTCGGTCTCCGTGTTCCGAGGCCATATCTGTATATGCTTGGCTCGTCAAGTATAACCTGAGTATTTCGCGTGTGCAACTGTTTTGCACCCGTTGTATTTGAACGTAGAGCCTATCACACCCGATCATCACATGGTGTCTCAGCACGAAGAACTCTCGCAACGGTGCATACTCAGGGAGAACACTTCTTGATAATTAGTGAGAGATCATCTTAAAATGCTACCGTCAATCAAAGCAAGATAAGATGCATCAAAGATAAACATCACATGTAATCAATATAAGTGATATGATATGGCCATCATCATCTTGTGCTTGTGATCTCCATCTTCGAAGCACCGTCATGATCACCATCGTCACCGGCGCGACACCTTGATCACCATCGTAGCATCGTTGTCGTCTCGTCAATCTTATGCTTCCACGACTATCGCTACCGCTTAGTGATAAAGTAAAGCATTACAATGCAATTGCATTGCATACAATAAAGCAACAACCATATGGCTCCTGCCAGTTGCCGATAACTCGGTTACAAAACATGATCATCTCATATAATAAAATTTAGCATCATGTCTTGACCATATCACATCACAACATGCCCTGCAAAAACAAGTTAGACGTCCTCTACTTTGTTGTTGCAAGTTTTACGTGGCTGCTACGGGCTTAAGCAAGAACCAATCTTACCTACGCATCAAAACCACAACGATTGTTTGTCAAGTTGGTGCTGTTTTAACCTTCGCAAGGACCGGGCGTAGCCACACTTGGTTCAACTAAAGTTGGAGGAACTGACACCCGCCAGCCACCTGTGTGCAAAGCACGTCGGTAGAACCAGTCTCGCGTAAGCGTGCGCATAATGTCGGTCCGGGCCGCTTCATCCAACTATACCGCCGAACCAAAGTATGACATGCTGGTAAGCAGTATGACTTATATCACCCACAATTCACTTGTGTTCTCCTCGTGCATATAACATCAACACATAAAACCTCGGCTCTAATACCACTGTTGGGGAACGTAGTAATTTCAAAATTTTCCTACGCACACGCAAGATCATGGTGATGCATAGCAACGAGAGGGGAGAGTGTAATCTACATACCCTCGTAGACCGACAGCGGAAGCGTTAGGACAACGCGGTTGATGTAGTCGTACGTCTTCACGGCCCGACTGATCAAGCACCGAAACTACGGCACCTCCGAGTTCTAGCACACGTTCAGCTCGATGACGATCCCCAGACTCCGATCCAGCAAAGTGTCGGGGAAGAGTTCCGTCAGCACGACGGCGTGGTGACGATCTTGATGTTCTACTATCGCAGGGCTTCGCCTAAGCACCACTACAATATTATCGAGGACTATCGTGGAGGGGGGCACCGCACACGGCTAAGAGAACGATCTTGAAGATCAACTTGTGTGTCTAGAGGTGCCCCCCTGCCCCCGTATATAAAGGAGCAAGGGGGGGGGGGTGCGGCCGGCCCTAGGAGGAGGCGCGCAGGAGGAGTCCTACTCCTACCGGGAGTAGGACTCCCCCCTTTCCCTAGTTGGATTAGGACTTGGGGGGAAGGAGGAGAGGGAAGAAAGGAAAGGGGGGAGGGGCGCCGCCCCCCTCCTTGTCCAATTCGGACTTGGGGGGGAAGGGGCGCGCGGCAGCCCCTAGGCCTCCTCTCCTCTTCCTCCACCAGGCCCATTAAGGCCCATTAGATTACCGGGGGGGGGGGGTTCCGGTAACCTCCCAGTACTCCGGTAAAATGCCGATTTCACCCGGAACACTTCCGATGTCCAAACATAGGCTTCCAATATATCAATCATTATGTCCCGACCATTTTGAGACTCCTCGTCATGTCCGTGATCACATCCGGGACTCCGAACAAACTTCGGTACATCAAAATATATAAACTCATAATGAAACTGTCATCGTAACGTTAAGCGTGCGGACCCTACGGGTTCGAGAACAATGTAGACATGACCGAGACATGTCTCCGGTCAATAACCAATAGCGTAACCTGGATGCTCATATTGGCTCCTACATATTCTACGAAGATCTTTATCGGCCAGACCGCATAACAACATACTTTGTTCCCTTTGTCATCGGTATGTTACTTGCCTGAGATTCGATCGTCGGTATCTCAATACCTAGTTCAATCTCGTTACCGGCAAGTCTCTTTACTCGTTTCGTAATACATCAATTCGCAACTAACTCATTGGTTGCAATGCTTGCAAGGCTTATGTGATGTGCATTACCGAGAGGGCCCAGAGATACCTCTCCGACAATCGGAGTGACAAATCCTAATCTCGAAATACGCCAACCCAACATGTACCTTTGGAGACACCTATAGAGCTCCTTTATAATCACCCAGTTACATTGTGATGTTTGGTAGCACACAAAGTGTTCCTCCAGCAAACGGGAGTTGAACATGTATAAGTCATGAAGAAAGCAATAGCAACATACTAAACGATCGGGTGCTAAGCTAATGGAATGGGTCATGTCAATCACATCATTATCCTAATGATGTGATCTCGTTAATCAAATGACAACACATGTCTATGGTTAGGAAACATAACCATCTTTGATTAACGAGCTAGTCAAGTAGAGGCACACTAGTGACGTTTAGTTTGTCTATGTATTCACACAAGTATTATGTTTCTGGATAATACAATTCTAGCATGAATAATATACATTTATCATGATATAAGGAAATAAATAATAACTTCATTATTGCCTGTAGGGCATATTTCCTTCAGCACTAAACTATCAAGTAGTCATCATATTGAGCAAGCCAAACGTTCATGACGTCTGCATCTGCTCCTGCAATAGGTCTGTCACCTAGTGGTGCATTAAGGACATAATTCTTCTGTGCAGCAATGAGGATAAACCTCAGATCACGGATCCAATCCGCATCATTGCTACTAACATTTTTCAACTTAGTTTTCTCTAGGAACATATCAAAAATAAAACAGGGGAGCTAAACACGAGCTATTGATCTACAACATAGATATGCTAATACTACCAGGACTAAGTTCATGATAAATTTAAGTTCAATTAATCATATTACTTAAGAACTCCCACTTAGAAAGACATCCCTCTAATCTTCTAAGTGATCACGTGATCCAAATCAACTAAACCATAACTGATCATCACGTGAAATGGAGTAGCTTTCAATGGTGAACATCAATATGTTCATCATATCTACTATATGATTCACGCTCAACCTTTCGGTCTCAGTGTTCCAAGGCCATATCTACATATGCTAGGCTCATCAAGTTTAACCTGAGTATTCTGCGTGTGCAAAACTGGCTTGCACCCATTGTAGATGGACATAGAGCTTATCACACCCGATCATCACGTGGTGTCTGGGCACGACGAACTTTGGCAACGGTGCATACTCAGGGAGAACACTTTTATCTTGAAATTTAGTGAGAGATCATCTTATAATGCTACCGTCAATCAAAGAAAGATAAGATGCATAAAAGATAAACATCACATGCAATCAATATAAGTGATATGATATGGCCATCATCATCATCTTGTGCTTATGATCTCCATCTCCGAAGCACCGTCATGATCACCATCGTCACCGGCATGACACCATGATCTCCATCATCTTGATCTATATCAATGTGTCGTCACATGGTCGTCTCGCCAACTATTGCTCTTGCAACTATTGCTATCGCATAGCGATAAAGTAAAGCAATTATTTGGTGCTTGCATCTTATGCAATAAAGAGACAACCATAAGGCCTCTGCCAGTTGCCGATAACTCTGTTACGAAACATGATCATCTCATACAATAAAATTTAGCATCATGTCTTGACCATATCACATCACAACATGCCCTGCAAAAACAAGTTAGACATCCTCTACTTTGTTGTTGCAAGTTTTACATGGCTGCTACGGGCTTAGCAAGAACCGTTCTTACCTATGCATCAAAACAACAACGATAGTTTGTCAAGTTGGTGCTGTTTTAACCTTCGCAAGGACCGACGTAGCCACACTCGATTCAACTAAAGTTGGAGAAACTGACACCAGCCAGCCACCTGTGTGCAAAGCATGTCGGTAGAACCAGTCTCGCGTAAGCGTACGCGTAATGTCGGTCCGGGCCGCTTCATCCAACAATACTGCTGAACCAAAGTATGACATGTTGGTAAGCAGTATGACTTATATCGCACACAACTCACTTGTGTTCTACTCGTGCATATTACATCAGTGCGTAAAACCTGGCTCGGATGCCACTATTGGGGAACGTAGTAATTTCAAAAAAATTCCTACGCACACGCAAGATCATGGTTATGCATAGCAATGAGAGGGGAGAGTGTTGTCTACGTACCCTCGTAGACCGGAAGCAGAAGCGTTAGCACAACGCGGTTGATGTAGTCGTACGTCTTCACGGCCCGACTGATCAAGCACCGAAACTACGGCACCTCCGAGTTCAAGCACACGTTCAGCTCGATGACGATCCCCGGACTCCAAACCAGCAAAGTGTCGGGGAAGAGTTCCGTCAACACGACGGCGTGGTGACGATCCTGATGTTCTACCGTCGCAGGGCTTCGCCTAAGCACCGCTACAATATTGTCGAGGATTATGGTGGAGGGGGGGCACCGCACACGGCTAAGAGAATGATCACGAAGATCAACTTGTGTGTCTAGAGGTGCCCACTGCCCCCGTATATAAAGGAGCAAGGGGGGAGGCCGGCCGGTCCTTGGGGCGCACCAAGGAGGGGGGAGTCCTCCTCCTATTAGGAGTAGGACTCCCCTTTCCTAGTCCAACTAGGAAAAGAGAAGGGGAAGGAAAGAGAGGGAGAGGGAGAGGGAAAGAGGGGCCGCGCCCCCTCCCGTAGTCCAATTCGGACTCCTAATGGGAGGGGGCGCGCCACCTCCTGGGCTGCTGCCCTTTCTCTCTCCTCAGGCCCACTAAGGCCCAATACTTCCCTGGGGGGTTCCGGTAAACCTTTCGACACTCCGGTTTTCTCCAAAATCACCCGAAACACTTCCGGTGTCCGAATATAGCCGTCCAATATATTGATCTTTATGTCTCGACTATTTCAAGACTCCTCGTCATGTCCGTGATCATATCCGGGACTCCGAACAACCTTCGGTACATCAAAATATATAAACTCATAATGAAACTGTCATCGTAAGGTTAAGCGTGCGGACCCTACGGGTTCGAGAACAATGTAGAAATGACCGAGACACGTCCTCAGACCATAACCTATAGCGGAACCTGGATGCTCATATTGGCTCCTACATATTCTACGAAGATCTTTATCGGTCAGACCGCACAACAACATACGTTGTTCCCTTTGTCATCGGTATGTTACTTGCCCGAGATTCGATCGTCGGTATCTCAATACCTAGTTCAATCTCGTTATCGGCAAGTCTCTTTACTCGTTCCGTAATACATCATCTCGCAACTAACTCATTATTTGCATTGCTCTCAAGGCTTAAGTGATGTGCATTACCGAGAGGGCCCAGAGATACCTCTCCGACAATCGGAGTGACAAATCCTAATCTCGAAATATGCCAACCCAACAAGTACCTTCGGAGACACCTGTAGAGCACCTTTATAATCATCCAGTTACGTTGTGACGTTTGGTAGCACACAAAGTGTTCCTCCGGTAAACGGGAGTTGCATAATCTCATAGTCATAGGAACATGTATAAGTTATGAAGAAAGCAATAGCAACAAACTAAACGATCAAGTGCTAAGCTAATGGAATGGGTCTCAATCACATCATTCTCCTAATGATGTGATCCCGTTAATCAAATGACAACTCATGTCTATGGCTAGGAAACATAACCATCGTCGATCAACAAGCAAGTCAAGTAGAGGCATACTAGTGACACTCTGTTTGTCTATGTATTCACACATGTATTATGTTTCCGGTTAATACAATTCTAGCATGAATAATAAACATTTATCATGAAATAAGGAAATAAACAATAACTTTATTATTGCCTCTAGGGCATATTTCCTTCATCGTGCTCATCGCCGAACGTGGTCGCAGGCGCGGACTCCACCACAGTACGTCCGACAACTCTCGAGCTGCCCCTTGCACTCTATATGTGTGGTGCCCAGGTAATTATGCTACAGTAATTCCCAGGTAATGATGCCACATCACCATGATTATTGTTGATAATCTTGCGATGATTCAAATCTCGTTTGAATTCAAATTCAAAGTCAAGTCAGATGATAAAAGTTTTCAAATATTAAAACTAAAATGTTCTGGATGTGATGAATAATTCTTAAGTAATATGGGTGGAGAAACCAAGTCGTTGTGAAATGTTTAAATGCACTAAACTAAATAAAAAAAAGTAGCAAAACAATTATTTAAATGATTTTAAAATAATAAACAGTTACAAACTATTTTGTTTTAGGTGCGAAGCTAATTGTGGTAGGGGCATAATTATTAATGCACTTTTAGGTACAACTTTGTATTTTATAAAATCTAAAATTTAATAAAATAGAAAAGAACATTAAATAAAAAGAAAGGCAAAATGGTAAACAAAAAAAGAATTGAAAAGCCCCCCTCCACTGGGCCGAATGGCTCAGCTGGCCGGCCCAGTCGCCCCTGGCCTATATGGCCCTCCCCACCCCTGGAACCCTAACCGACCCCCACTCCTCCCGCACGATCCCCTCCCCACTGCCTCTCGTTTCTCCAGCGCCGCCACGCTCCCTACGCCGGAGCCCCACCCACGCTGGTGCGCCTGCCCCCGAGGAACCGTAGCCTCCGCCCCACAACTACTCCCCCCGTCCTTGCGCCACCGTCCCCGCCCAGGGCTTGGCTGGATTCGCGCCTCCACTTCCTTCAGCCCCGACCTCCACCGCACCAACGAGCAAGTCCGGCCGGCCTTCACCGCCCCTTCCCGTTCCCGGACGAATCCGACTGCATCCACGCCGTCGCCGGCGCCAAGTCCGTCCTCCTGGGCCGCCTCGCTGCCCGAGGAGCACCAAGCCGCCTCCTGGAGCTCCATCCTGAAGCTCGCTGCTGCCGCCTCCCCGACCTCGTCGGGATTCGCGTCGTCGTCGCCATTTCCGCCCTGGCCTTGCTGCCTGAAGCACCACCACGAGCCCGCTGCCATCCCTACAGCTCCACTATGAGCCGCCGTTCGTTGTTCCCTCCCCTTGCTTGTTTGGCCGTACCTAGCACCGTTTGCCGTGAGGTCGAGATCCGGCCGCCGCCTGACATCAGTGCCGATAACGTTCCTGGCCTCTCAAGTGTCTATTACGACCACCGTCTGACGAGCCAGCTCCCACGCTGTCGGACGCGCCCAATCTCGTGCTCGTTCATGGCCGGAGGGGCGATTCCGGCGAGGTCCCACGTGGCGCCGCCGTATTCTGCCTCACCGGCGTGGCCGGCCATTCAAACCGTCACATGGGCCACCGACAGGTGGATCCCGCGGGATTAGCCACTAAGCTGGATTCTAATCCGCCACCCATGTATAAATGACAAACGGGACCCACACCTAATTAATCATGGGCATAATTAGCATGCTAATTAAACTAATCCTGATGGCCACTGTCGGTTGGCCATGCAACTGTAGCGATTAGGTTTAACTCTAATAAAATTTGTTAGCAATTTGACCCACTGACCACTAGGCCACACCCTGCCTAATTAAGTTAATTACTTTAAATAAACTCTGTTAATATTGCCACTGTCTATGACATGTGGCCCCACTTGCACTGTTCACCTGTTGACCTGGTCCACTTCGACTGCTGAGTCAGCAGTTGACTGGACCCACGAGTCAGTCTCTGACTAGGTGTAATACTGGGTGCACTTAACGGAATAGCTATTTAATAATTCGAGTTTAATTAGATACACTAATGTCAGAAATTGATTAAAACTTTGAAAATTAATATAAAATAATTCGTAACTCGGATGGAAATACTTTGTACATGAAAGTTGCTCAGAACGACGAGACGAGTTTGAATGCATAGTCCGTTTGCCCCCCCCACACGTCCCTGGCATAGAGAACGTGCAACATTTCACCTCCGGTTCATTTGTCCGAAAACGCAAAACATCGGGAATACTTTCCTTGATGTTTCCCCCCTTCGCCGGTATCACCTTATACCGCGTTAGGGCACACCTAACACCGCTCGTTGTCATGTCATGCATCGTCATGCATATGTTTGCATTATATTTATTGTTTCTTCCCCCTCTTCTCTCGCTGGACACCGAGACCGATGCCGCTGCTACCCAGTATGACTACGATGTTGACGACCCCTCCTTCTCGGCCAAGCTTCCAGGCAAGCCCCCCTTTGATCAACCCGATATCGCCTATTCCTTCTCTCCACTGCTTGCATTAGAGTAGTGTAGCATGTTACTACTTTCGGTTAATCCTATTCTGCTGCATGGCCTGTCATTATTGCTACAGTTGTTACCCTTACCTGCAATCCTAAATGCGTAGTATAGGATGCTAGTATTCCATCAGTGGCCCTACATTCTTGTCCGTCTGCCATGCTATACTACTGGGCTATTACTCGGGAGGTGATCACGGGTATATACTAGTATACATTATATGATACATGTGGTGACTAAAGTCGGCTCGGCTCATAGAGTACCCACAAGTGATTCCGATGTGGGGGGCTAAAAGGACAGGTGGCTCCATCCAGGTAGTGGTGGCCCTGAGTTCCCGACGGCCCCCAACTGTTACTTTATGGCGGAGCGACAGTGCAGGTTAAGACCACCTAGGAGAGAGGTGGGCCTGGCCTTGGTGGGCGTCCGTGGTTACTTCAAAATAACACATTTAACGAGATCTTGGTATTTGATCTGAGTCTGGCCACTGGCCTATACGCACTAACCAACTATGCGGGAACAGTTATGGGCACTCGACGTCGTGGTATCAGCCGAAGCCTTTTTGACGTCAGCGACTGAGCGACGCGCACCGGATTGGACTGGAACACCTGTTCTTGTATTAGGAAGGCTAGGTCTGCTTCTGGCCGCCCTCACAACATGCAGGTGTGCAATGGGCGATGGGCCCAGACCCCTGCGTGCATAGGATTTAGACTGGCGTGCTGACCTCTCTGTTGTGCCTAGGTAGGGCTGCGACGTGTTGATCTTCCGAGGCCGGGCATGACCCAGAAAAGTGTGTCCGGCCAAAGGGGATTGAGCGTGTTGGGTTATGTGGTGCACCCCTGCAGGTAAGTTTATCTATTCGAATAGCCGTGTCCCTCGGTAAAAGGATGACCCGGAGTTGTACCTTGACCTTATGACAACTAGAACCGGATACTTAATAAAATACATCCTTCCAAGTGCCAGATACAACCCGGTGATCGCTCTCTCATAGGGCGACGAGGGGAGGATCGCCGAGTAGGATTATGCTATGCGATGATACTTGGTTAACTTACCATCTACTCTTTTCTATATGCTTCAAGATGGAGGCTTCCAGAAGCGTAGTCTTCGATAGGACTAGCTATCCCCCTCTTATTCTAGCATTCTGCAGTTCAGTCCACAGATACTATCCATTTCATCGATACCAATGCATATATAATATAGATCATTGCTTGCGAGTACTTTGGATGAGTACTCACGGTTGCTTTGCTCCCCCTTTTCCCCCTTTCTATACCTGGTTGTCATGACCAGATGTTGGAGCCCAGGAGCCAGACGCCACCTACGATGACTCCTACTACACCGGAGGTGCCTATTACTACATGCAGGCCACTGCCGACGATTAGGAGTAGTTTAGGAGGATCCCAGCTAGGATGCCCGCGCCTCTTTCGATCTGTATCCTAGTTTGTGCTAGCCTTCTTAAGGCAAACTTGTTTAATTTATGTCTGTACTCAGATATTGTTTCTTCCGCTGAGTCGTCTATGATCGAGCTCTTGTATTCGAGCCCTCGAGGCCCCTGGCTTGTAATATGATGCTTGTATGACTTATTTTATTTATAGAGTTGTGTTGTGATATCTTCCCGTGAGTCCTTGATCTAGATCTTACACATTTGCGTGTATGATTAGTGTACGATTGAATCGGGGGCGTAAGAAGTTGGTATCAGAGCCGACTGCCTCTAGGATTCCCCCTTCCACACTCCTTGGCCGAAGTCGAGTCTAGACATTGCAAAACTTATTTACTAAAATGGATGTGTGTCTTACGGCCCACGTCGCCATTTGGGTGGTATTAGGATATTTTATTCCTCGACCTATACTTTGGGACTCTGATATCTCTTCTATTCGGGTTAAACAATTTTACTAACTCTGACTCTGGTTCTCGATAATACTATCTCCCGGAGAGCCCCTTGTGTGCAGATGATCGCCTACAGCACCAGAAGATTCGGAAGATACTCTCTAGTGTTCACTTGAGACCTTGTTCCCGTTTATTTTGCAAGTCCCTACAACCATTATCCCTATGGATAACCACGTGCACTTGCCATTCATACAATCATTCCCCGTTGATCTTGTTATTACAAGATACCCCGGAATTTTCTCTATTGTTTTGAGAATACTTTATGCCTACTGCCTTGCAGTTCTTGCCACATGAATACCCCCTACGGATAATTGCTCGCACTTATCGAGTGTCCGTTCTTCCCCCTTTATTCATATGATTCACAAGATACATGGAAAAACTATCCAATCTTCCTATAATCCTCTGCCCGCTATTGCTCTGCAAATACTTGTCTGCTGACATTATGGTTGTGTTCCATATGTCTAGCAATTCTCATAGTATCCCTTGTCATTCCCATTTCGAGTCCCTTGACTCAATATGTTGAGAATGCTCGCAATCCTCAACCAGATCTTAGAATTAATCCTTCTGTCTCACCCGTCATTTTTAAACATGAGTTGGTTCTCGACCAACCAATTTACCATCGATTATATACCTAAGTCTACTCAACTTATCCATCCTTAATCAGAGCTTTTGCTTCTGAGCCCTTTATTTGGATATCACAATTCTTTTGCATTTGAGCTTTGAATTAGTCAGTTGTTTCTATAATCTGATATGCTTGCATTCTTTCTTCCTCTGGTTGAGTACCGATACTCACATCAGCTCCGTTGTGTACCGCCAGACCCATTGCTGGGTTAATATCCGATAACTTCATTCATATTCAATAACTTTGGAAGTTCTTTCCCTGATACATAACGCCTTGTTAAATTGTATCCTTTTCTCTCTCAACCATGCTCTGCTTTCGAGCTGGTATGATTTACTCCTGAAGTTGTGTTCTATGTTCCTAAGATGCCCCGATGGGTTGAACCTATGCCTTCCTTAATATGTGTGAACTCGAACGTTTTCACGAGTCATACTCTTCTGGTATTTTGCCAGATAAAAGTTCAACACTACAACTTCATCGATCACGAGAAGTCAATGAAAGGTTAAGCATTGGAGAAGTGGGAGTTGATCTTGAACTTTGTGTTCATGCCCATGGACACGATGTAGATCTTCTCATCGAAGATTCTTTTAAAATTAATTGTTCCCTTGGTATAAGTTCATCTTATATCTAGGATCTGGCCTTTTGCAATCATGGTTCCGACCATGTTCTACTTTAAATACCGTTTCCTATGCAAGTTTAAGCACTTGTCTTCTACAGAGCAATACCCCAGTCCAACCTCTACTTTGATATGTCGTCGAGTATTACCCTCTGGTATCTCGAGATTATCACGGAATCGCATAACTTCTTATGAGTTCTTCATCAAGTACTACATTCTCACCGATTCCAATTTCCCTGGGTTCTGAGTGGTTAGTCACTCAAGTACACAGATAACTGAATCGCGTCCATTCTACGATTCAACCATTCTTAGCAATCTTCTTTGCTTACGAGTTTGTACCCGATCACTTCATGCCTAGCCTGATTGACTATATCATTTGATACAGACATGATGCCGTCGATTGTTGAAGCTACTAAAGTTGAACCGGTTAAGGGGTTGAGCTGTGAGTTATTTACTGGAACGGTTGACTATGTTCAGAGTCATTCAACAGAGGCTCGAAAAGAGAAACATGTTATGGTCCAACGTAAAGTGCATCAAGGCAAAGATGGAAGAATACGTGAGGATTGTGGACCTAGAATTGCTAAACTTATATTGCAATACGTTTTATCTCATGTGCAGCCGGAACAGAAAGATAATTTACACCATGCTAGTGACATACCAAAATTATGGCGTCGAGGCGCAAAAACGGCGCGAGAGGTGCACCCAATATACGACAAAAAGACAATATCGCATCTACCATGAGGAACCGAAGCCTGCTGAGGTGAAACCGACGTTCCGCACGCCTCCAAATTGGATACGTATCGGCTCCATTGATCTTAGTTTGCATGGAAGGAAATCACGTTGCATGCAAGGTAATAGTTAGCTAGTATCTTGGAGTCCACGTCCAAATAAAAAAAAAGAGATAATTTCCTTTTAAGTTTGTACGTCCATTAGTTTGACACGTAGGAGTACGTGAGTTGGCTTCTGTTAGGATTTTATCTTTAGAATATTAGTTTTCCTTTTAGAGTCTAGATATTTCTTGATTTTGGTTAGGCGTCCATGAGATAAGCCAGATAAAAGGCAGCTTCAGTCAAGGTAACGATCAGTTTTGGACTTTTATTTTCGAGTATGAGATATACAGATAAACGCCCGAGTTACGGGTGGCCATATTTTGTGTATTATTTGTGATTTTTCTATCATGAAAATTTACTAGCGACAGAGGGTTGATCATTACATCAACGCCTATGTGCTGATCCGAGGGGGTCAGCCGAGGCTGTCTGTCCTGACGCGGACGCGCTCACGTGCGGAGGCTGCTGCCCAGGGAAGACAAGGCCGTGCCATGGATCCCAGACCGCCCTCAAACTGCTGCTTCAAGTGCCTCTCCCCACACCACTTCGTCGCTAGCTGCAGAAACCCGGTGAGGTGCCACCATTGCAAGCAAGCCGGGCATATTGCTCGGGAGTGTAGGTCACACGAACTCCCTCAAAAGGCTTTCCTCCACCCCCTCCATTGCTCGCCAACCACCTCCACCTAGCTCGCGATCTCCTCTCCTCAGAAAGCTTCCTGCCAAAGCTAGGCTTGGCCCTCTGTCTGACGCGGTCCTGCCGCCGATACAGAAATGTCTGTGCTTTCCCACGGCGGCGCGGGAGGTGCCGACACGGGAACGCCCACCCTCCTATTGCTGCCTCAAGTGTCTCTCCCCACATCACTTCGTTGCTAACTGCAAAAACCTGGTGAGATGCCACCACTGCAAACAAGCTGGACACATTGCTCGCGAGTGCAATCCATGCGAACCCCTAGAGAAGGCTTTCCTCCACCTCTCCATCGCTCGCCATCCGCCTCCACCAAGCTCTTGTTCCCCTATTCTAAAAGAGTTGCCTGCTAGAGCAAGGCTCGGCCCCCTGTCCGACGCGATTGTGCCGCCCGTGCAGAAGCGTTTCTGCTTTCCAACGGCGGCGCAGGAGTTGCCGGCACGCGAGCGCCCTCCCATCCCCGAAAAGCCGCCAGTAGACGCCGGTTCTTCTACCTCGTCTTCAAACCTTCATGGCGGCGCCGCTGCGGGCATGATGACGGCCGTGCAGGAGGGGTGCGGTGACGCCGTTACCGCGCTGACGGAGCGGGCCCCATCTCCTTGCTTAGAAGCGGTGCCCCGTGAGTCTGTCATAGCTATTGCTCCTGTTGCATGCGCCATGCAGGTTGCCGTGCAGTCGATCGATGAACCGGAGCCCAATACTGTGCCATCGGATGGTGACTTGCAGCATTCCTCTGTCGGCGTTGCGGGCACGGGTGTTGCTGCACGCCCTTCGGTCCTCGTGCCCTCCGCTGCTGCGCTGGATGTGGTGGCCCTCGCTCAAGAGGACAGACATGAAGAAGTCAATGCATCTGACGAGGCTCTCCCGGTCGTCCTGGCTGATGGGCCCATAAATCCACCCCATGACCCAACTGGGCGCTTGGATCCGGTCAAGTCTTTCTTGGGCTCGATGGCCGAGGCCATCTCGCCAGGTCTCCTTCGTGGACCAGTCTTCAAGCCCATCGCCGCTTCTAAGAGAGGTGTAGTGCCTGACTCTGCTGAACTGCTCCGCCGCAGCCGCCGTCTCGCCAACCGGCCGCCGGAGATGCAGGGCACTTCCATCTCCAACACCAAACGACTTGTCTGCCGTCGGCTGGGAATTGAGTTTGAGGAGCCCGTCGCAGACCCGGCGGACCTGCTCGCCCGGTACGCTGACTGCTTCAAGGCGCCGCTTTCTGCTGCCCAAATCCAGGCCCTCACAGAGCTCGCCTCCAACGCCTGCGGCAGCCAGAGATGGAGGAAGGAGGCCCTCATCTGACTGGTACACTCTGGATTGGCATGTATCCCTGTCGTCTAGTTTCTATGGATCATTGCAACTTCTTAGTTTGGAATGTCAAAGGCCTAAATTCGCCAGCGAGGAGGACCGCTGTTCGGTCGCTCATTCGTATGCATGCTGTCAGTGTGGTCTGTCTACAAGAGACCAAGTTATCAAGTGTTGATTCTGCTGTAGTATCTGAGATTTGTGGTGCCACCTTCTCTGAATTTGCCTTCTCACCGTCTGATGGTGCTAGTGGGGGCCTTCTAGTTGCTTGGTCTGATGTTGTTGCTGTCACCTCTGTACAATGCTCAACAAATTTCATTTCCCTGAAGTGCTCAAATAAGATTACTAGTGATTCTTGGCACCTGATTAATGTGTATGGACCGCAGCCTTCCAAAGAGAAGATTTCTTTCCTGAATGACTTACAACTGTTGTGCATGAACTCCCCTGACCCTCTGATTTTAGTGGGCGATTTCAACTTGATTGTTGCTGCAGCTGACAAAAGCACTGGTAATATCAATAGAGGGTTGATTAACGCATTCAGAAACTTTATGAACCGATTGGAGCTCAAGGACATGTACTTGCATGGTAGAAGGTATACTTGGAGTAATGAGTAACTACACACTATCTTGGTCAGACTCGACAGGGTTCTTTATAATCAGCCTTGGAACGAACTTTTTCCCAATGCTCTTTTACAAGGCCTTTCCTTGGCTGATTTAGATCATTGTCCGCTCCTTCTTACAAGTAATGCTTTGTTCAGGCCGCAAAGGAGAGTCATGTTTGAAAATATGTGGGTTCGGCTGGAGGGGTTCAATGACGTCGTTACTGCAGCTTGGGATAAGGCTACCAAGTCGAGTGACCCTTACACCAATTTGCATAACAAATTATCTTTCACCGCCAAGCAGCTCAAGTCTTGGGCCTCCTCTCAGTTAAGAACCAGAATTGTTCATGAGCTCATATTACAATTGGATATTGCTAGGGATAACAGGATGCTCACCCCCGAGGAACACACCTTTAGAGGCAAGTTAAAGATGACGAGCCTTGGTTTTGCTGCCTTGGACAGATGTATGTTGCGCCAACGTTCCAGATTTCTCAGACTCAAGGAGGGGGACTACAATTCTCGGTTTTTTCACTTGAAGGCCACGGCTAGAAGAAATTACTTCTATCTTAGTTCATGAGACTGAGTATACGGACCAGCAAAACAAAGAGCAGCATATTTGGCAACATTTTAACGATCTTCTTGGCACTTATCAACCCAGAAATTCTTCTTTGAATCTAGAAGCTCTTGACCTACCTGTCTGTGATCTAGCTTCCCTTGAACTTGCCTTCTCGGAGGAGGAAATCAAAAAGGCCATTTTTGATATGCACCCAGAGAAGTCTCCTGGTCCTGATGGTTACACTGGTCTCTTCTTTCGCAGGTGTTGGGACACTATCAAACATGACTTAATTGCTGCTTTGAGACATTTCCAAGGGTTGAACACTCAAAACTGATTTCGGCTTAATAGTGATGTTATTGCTTTGCTGCCAAAACACCAGGGTGCTGTTAAGCCTCAGGACTTTAGGCCCATTAGCCTAATCCACTTCTTCGCAAAGTTAATTGCCAAAATGCTGGCTGCTAGACTGCAACCATGGATGAACAAGTTAACTTCCCCCTGTCAAAATGCATTCATAAAGGGTCGAAGCATACATGATAACTTTGTCTGTGTTCAGGCAATGGCTAAGGACTTGAGGCGGAAAAAAATCCCTTCTGTTATGCTTAAGTTGGATATATCCAAAACCTTTGATTCAGTTTCATGGGAGTTTCTGCTTAATCTTCTTCAAGGATTGGGTTTTGGACCAAAGTGGAGAGGATGGATCTCTGCCCTCTTTTTCTCTGCTTCCACAAGAATCTTAGTCAACTCCAATTGCACTCAACAAATCCTTCATTGTAAGGGCCTCAGGCAGGGAGATCCCCTCTCCCCATTGCTCTTTGTGCTTGTAGTGGACTGCCTTGGGAGGTTGCTGGATAAAGCGCAGAGGAGCAACATCTGTCCCCACTGGGCAATCAATTGGTTAAACATCGTGCATCTATTTATGCAGACGATGTCATCATTTTCCTCAAGCCTGAAATGCATGATTTTGAGGTAGTAACTGACGTGTTGAAGATTTTTGGAGAAGCAACCGGTCTCGTCACTAATCTGGCTAAAAGCAAGATCCTACCTATCCGGTGTGATGGCCTTGATCTTACTCCCTTGCAGCTGGCTCTTGGATGCCAGTTGGCTAGCTTCCCCTGCACTTACCTCGGGATGCCTCTGTCTGATAGGCGGCTAAAGGTCGTTGACTTCCAAGACCTACTTGACAAGTTAATTAAGAAGATTGCTGGTTGGAAAGCTAGGTGGATCTCCTCCACTGGTAGAATGGTGCTTGTAAAGTTTGTTCTCTCAGCAATGCCAATTTTCCTTCTGCTAGCTGTTCATCAACCAAAATGGGTCAGCAAGAAAATTGACAAACTATGTCGTGCTTTCTTATGGGCTGGCTCTGATGCCGTTTGTGGAGGCAAATGCCTTGTTCGCTGTGCTCACCCATCTCCATTGGCGGGCTGGGCATCCATGACCTACAAGCTCAGGGGCGAGCGCTTAAAGTTCGCTGGCTTTGGCAGCGCACCACAGATCCGGATAAGCCATGGCAAGGTCTGCAGCTTCCTGTTGATAAGCATGTTAAGGCCCTTTTCATTGCTTGTGCCTCCATCAAGATTGGCAACGGCATTAGGATCTCCTTTTGGCATGATCACTGCTCGGCGCCGAGACTCCAGCTGTTTCATTTCCTAACCTTTTCAAGCACAGCAAGAACAGAAAAATATCATTGGCTGAAGGTCTCACCAATAGAAAATGGGTCACCCTTCTCAAGCGCAACCCAGGCATCGACGTGCTGCGCGAATATATTGAATTCTGGCACAGATCCAGGGTGATCACTCTGTCCAACCTAGAGGACGAGTTCATTTGGAAATGGTCGTCTGATGGAAGATGCAATGCTAAGTCAGCTTACCTATGTCAATTATGGGGCAAGATTGATTCTCCTGTACCTGAGATCATATGGCATATTAAGGTTCCACCAAAAATAAGATTCTTCAACTGGCTCTTTGTACATGGCAAATGTTTGACTGTAGATAACCTTGCAAAGCGGGGTTGGCCTCACAACCCGGTCTGTCAACTATGTCATTTAGGGATGGAAGACAGCCTACACCTTGTAGCTAGCTGCCCTTTCACAGCTGGAATCTAGGGCTATTGCTTGGCGATATATAAGTTTCCCTTCAACCTCTTGCCTACTACTCATGATGGCTCTCTATTGGACTGGTGGTTAAAGGCTCTGGATGGTATAAGTACAAGCAGAAAAAAGGATCTCTCATCTCTAAACATGGTGGTTTCCTGGAATGTTTGGAGTGAAAGAAACAACCGTATATTCAATAACAAGGTAACCCGTTTCCTGAAGGTCGTTGAGAGCATCATCAACGAGCTTAACTCTTGGAGAATCGTTGGATTCAGAGGAGCTCAATGGACTGACACAGGATAGCATTCCTTCCTCCTTCCATGTGTACATTTGTATAGCTTTTACTTCTCCTTTCTGGCTCTCAGCCGTTTTGTAAATCTTGAACTGTATCTCTTGGGGTGGCTCATTTTATCTTAATGAATGAAATCAGCACAATGCTGTTTTTCGTTAAAAAAAATTATTTTCGTTCGTGTATTTTCATACACAGGTGAAAATTATCTTGAAGGTTGCGAGGAGGAACAAGGGGACGAACTGTTGATCAAGCATCACCGTGAAAGATCTGTAGGATCGAAGTATGTCTAGAGGGGGGTGATTAGACTACTTGACCAAATAAAAGCTTAACCTTTTCCCAATTTTAGTTCTTGGCAGATTTTAGCTATTTTAGGACAAGTCAAGCAATCATCACATAATTCAAGCAAGCATGCAAAGAGTATATTGGCAGCGGAAAGTAAAGCATGCAACTTGCAAGAATGTAAAGGGAAGGGTTTGGAGAATTCAAACACAATTGGAGACACGGATGTTTTTCCCGTGGTTCGGATAGGTGGTGCTATCCTACATCCACGTTGATGGAGACTTCAACCCACAAAGGGTAACAGTTGCGCGAGTCCACACAGGGCTCCACCCACGAAGGGTAACGGTTGCGCGAGTCCACACAGGGCTCCACCCACGAAGGGTCCACGAAGAAGCAACCACCCACAAAGGGTCCACGAAGAAGCAACCTTGTCTATCCCACCATGGCCATCGCCCACACAGGACTTGCCTCACTAGCGGTAGATCTTCACAAAGTAGGCGATCTCCTTGCCCTTACAAACTTCTTGGTTCAACTCCACAATCTTGTCAGAGGCTCCCAAGTGACACCTAGCCAATCTAGGAGACACCACTCTCCAAGAAGTAACAAATGGTGTGTAGGTAATGAACTCCTTGCTCTTGTGCTTCAAATGATAGTCTCCGCAACACTCAACTCTCTCTCATAGGATTTGGATTTGGTGGAAAGAAGATTTGAGTGGAAAGCAACTTGGGAAGGCTAGAGATCAAGATTCATATGGTAGGAATGGAATATCTTGGTCTCAACACATGAGTAGGTGGTTCTCTCTCAGAACATACGAGTTGGAATGGTGTATGTGTTCTGATGGCTCTCTCTCCGAATGAAGAGGAGGTGGAGGGGTATATATAGCCTCCACACAAAATCCAACCGTTACACACAGTTTTCCAATCTCGGTGGGACCGAATCAACAAACTCGGTCGGACCGAAAATGTAAACCTAGTGACCGTTAGAGATTTTCGGTGGGACTGACATGCAACTCGGTAGGACCGATATGGTTAGGGTTTGGGAATAACGTAATCTCGGTGAGACCGATTACACAAACTCGGTGAGACCGAATTTGGTAATTAGCTAACCAGAGAGTTGGTCAGGCAAACTCGGTGGGACCGATTTGCTCTTTCGGTGAGACCGAAAAGTTACAAAGGGGAAACACTGAATTTACATTGCAATCTCGGTGGGACCGATTCGCTCTTTCGGTGAGACCGAAAAGTTACGAAAGGGAAACAGAGAGTTTGCAATCCCATCTCGGTGAGACCGAGATCCCTATCGGTAGAACCGAATTGCTAGGGTTTGGCAGTGGCTAATGACAAGTGAAACTCGGTGGCGCCGGATAGGAAGAATCGGTAGGACCGGGTTTGGCTTAGGGTTTAGGTCATATGTGGATATGGGAAAGTAGTTGAGGGTTTTTGGAGCATATCACTAAGCACATGAAGCAAGAGGCTCATTAAGCAACACCTCATCCCTCCTTGATAGTATTGGCTTTTCCTAAAGACTCAATGTGATCTTGGATCACTAAAATATAAAATGAAGAGTCTTGAGCTTTTGAGCTTGAGCCAATCCTTTTTCCTTAGCATTTTGAGGGTTCCACTTTCACATCCATGCCATGCCAATCATTGAGATTTCCTGAAATAATCATCTTGGAATAGCATTAGCTCAATGAGCTATATGTTGTTATGAATTACCAAAACTACCTAGGGATAGTTGCACTTTCAATCTCCCCCTTTTTGGTAATTGATGACAACATATAGATCAAAGCTTCGACAAATGATAATAAGCATGAAATATATCGTCGCTTTGAGAAGTATGTGATAAGTAAGAGCTCCCCCTAAATTTGTGCATATTTAAAATTTGCTTTGGACTGCAAATGCACAAGGAGTTAGAGTCGTGGGTTATTCTTCCATGTCACATACATCTTGGTGGAGCGCTTAAAATGATAAGAATGAAATACATGCACTCATCACCAAGAATAGTGAAAGCTCACATAAGATAGATAAGATAATAGCATTAAGCAAGCATTAAGTGTAGCTTATGATCAAACACATGATCATCAATGTCTCACAAATAATGACGTAGTATCTCAAGCACTCAAAAGCAAACAAGTTTGAAAAACCACCAAATAAAGCAAGAAAGAAAAGCAACTCTCTCTCTCTCTCTCGAAGCCTATGATCTATACATTTTTCTCCCCCTTTGGCAACAAGTTACCAAAAAGTTCCTGGAAAATGCATAGTACTAGATCGACGCTCAGGCTTGATCTTCTGGTGGTGGTGGAGTCCGGATCACTCCAAGGACGAAGGTTCTGTAGACGCTGAAGTAGACGCTGGAGTTGGAGCTGAAGTAGATGCTGGAGCTGGTGGAACTGAGGCTGTAGCTGGTGCTGAGGTGGTGGCTCTTGTGTCAGCAACTGGCACGGCAGACGACCTCGGACCTCATGGCACTTTGGCAAAGGCATGAGTGGTAGTCCTGCCTCTCCTCTCCTGCATATCATCTTGGAGCTGCTCCACTGCAGACTGAATCTCCGTTACCTTGACATCCAAGTCATAGAACTTTTGTTCCACGATTCTCTCTAGGCTTGCCTGGTTTTGAGTTAGGGTGGCTAGACCTTGCTCAATCCACAGGGTGGATGCAATCAGGTAACCAAGCTGCTCTTGTTTGGTCTTCAAGAAATACTCAGATGCCTCCTCTTGAGTTGGCATCTTGGCAGCTTTCTCCTTCCTTGCCTTCTCCTTCTTTGCGTATGCTTGGGCAGATGATGGCTCGTTCTCAGTCATGACAACTTGATTGTCCTCAAAATCTGCCCGTGCCCATCTTGGAGTTAATGAGCTCCTGGATCTGAGGGGCATATCCGCAACTCGTCTTCTGATCTGCTGCAGTCCTTTTGATAGTTTCCACTATGAGGCTCATCACCTTGAACTTCTAAGGCACATCAAATACATGTAGCAAGTTGATAGCATGGCCTCTGATCATCTTGTGATCTCCAGACTTGGGCAATAAGGTGTGCCTCAAGATCCAATTGATAGTTGGCAGCCCTGACAGAAGGTAATGCACAGACCCAAATTTGAAGGTGTCAAGTGCTTCATTTGGAATTTCCTTGTACATATTGGACATAGAGTTATGGTCCATCTTCTTCTTGGCATATATGTCCAAGTCATCATCATGCTCCTCTGGGGCATTAATGATCTGTGCCCACTCAGCAACTGTGGATTGGTACTTTGTACCCTCAGACATCCATGTGATCCTCCCATCTGAATAAAAATGTGCTGTGGAGTAGAACTGCATTATAAGCTCCTCATTCCACTTTGTGAGCTTCTGCCCAACAAAGTCAGCTACTCCACAAGCTATGAAGCTGTCTTGCACTCCAGGATAGTGCTCCTCATTGTCCTTGATGTACTGCCAGTCAACCCATCTCATATCACAGACTATTGGCTTCTTATCAAGCAGTACTGTCTCATAGAAGTCCTGCTGTTCCTTAGTGTGGAACCTGTAGTCAACAGCAGTCCTCCTCCTTGAAGCATACGGGTCTGCTTCTCTCCACTTCGTCAGCCCTGAATCTCTCCTGAGCTTCATGTCCTCAGCCATAGGATGCGCATCATTGTGGTCTGGGATCTTGGGCTTGAGCTTTCTCAGAACTTGCTCTTCATCCTATTCTTCAGCAACAGTCTCAGGCACCGGGGCCTTGTTCTTCTCAGCTGCAGGAATGCTCCTTGTATTCCTCTTTGGTTTTGGCTTGGAGGCAACTTTGGGCTTAGATGCAGTAGCCCCTGATCTTATGGCATCACCCATCAGCTTGGGGGCCTTGGGTGCTGGTGCAGCTACCTCTTCTTCCTCTTCCTTTTCCATGATGGAAGCCTTTCCTAGCACTCTGGGTATGGTCTTTTTAACCCTTTCCTTTCTTTTCTTTCCCTCAGCAGCAACTAGCTCTTTGGGTGCAGGCTTTTCAGTTGAGGCTCTTGCCTTTGACATGGGCTGCCTGCCTGCTGGCCTTTAGATTTTCAGCCCTGGCTTTGTGCCTTGAGCTGGCTCAACTCTCTTTGATGTGGCCTCTTCCTCTGCCACATAATCTTCATCTTCGGAATCAGAAGTTCTCTTCTTACTCTGTCTAGTGGCAGCTTTTGGCAAGTTGCTAGGGGTGCTCCTGCTGCCCTCATCTGAAGAGCTGGAGGGACTAGTGCCCTCACTCATGTGCACCTGCTGCTCTGACATGTTCTGGCTGTCACTTTGATCAGACATGATGCAAGCTCTGACTCCTGACCCTGTGAATAGGTTATAGATGAGGTAGAAAAGATGAGCATCACAAAATGCAGAGATTTTTGCAAAAGAATGATCCAAAAACTTAGTTTTAGTTTCCCACTGAAATCATCTCGGATCTACCGATTTTCAAACTCGGTGATACCGAAGCAGTTTTGGAACCTAAACTAGTGAACTCGGTAGGACCGAGTCACAGTTCGGTGGCACCGAGACTGCTAGGGTTTCACAGAGTTCCAAAATCGGTCACACGGATAAGTAATTCTCGGTCAGACCGAGTCTCACTTGTGCAATGGCATAAGCCAAATCGGTGGGACCGAGTTTTTCAACTCGGTGGGTCCAAGATGGTTTCGGCGGAAACCTAACCCTAAAATTTTCGAATCAAAGCTAATCTACGGGCGTATTGACTGGATAGGAGTGTTTCAATCATGCCAAGAATAATGAAAAACACAATGTGCTAGGAATCGGACGGGGAATAGCACTGTGATCGAGTCCATACCCTAGTTCGGCGGAGACTCGCTACGGCGGCAACGGCGGGGCAGAATTCCCGTTGATAGCGACGGAGACCAGCGACTGGAGGCGGCTGGCGGCGAGAAGACGATCCAGAGACCACGTTGGCAGAGCAGGCTATCGCGCGGGCGAAGGGGTTCGGAGAAATTTCCAAATTTTGCCCGTGACTATATATAGCCCGACCCTGTCGGTGTGACTGAGTGGAACAACTCGGTGGCACCGAGATTCATAACTGCAGGCAGTTACTGAAACTCGGTGTGACCGAAATGTTCAAATTGGTTGCACCGAGATCGAAAACCTAGATCAACTTAATGATCTTGGTAGGACCGAAAGTGGGGTATCGGTCAGACCGAGAATCATAAAGAGGTTTTGGAAGTTTAAGTCTATGACGAATCGGGGACTCCGAGCGCTCCTCACACAGAGTGGTTCGAATCTGACTTGATCAAATTTTGTGATGCAGCATGAATCGAGTTTGAGACGAGAAAAGCATAGATAGCTAGAGGAGGTTTTTAGGCATTCTTGTCCATCCACTTGGCAAAGGAAATAAACCCAAACGATCAAAACAACAAGTGGATGTCCTCGAATGAGTAAAATATGCAACCAACATGCTCACACAATAAGATGGCAAATGAAATATGTGGCAAGGCATGCACAACCAATTCTAGCATCTATCAAGCAATTTGCGATGACAAGGTCATCTATATATGAGTATATTGACTTAGGAGTCAAGTGAGAACACTTGATCATAGGTCATACTCATCGTTTAAGCTCAAGTGGGGTTACCACTTTTACATAAAGCATTGTTGTGTTCACATCTTTAGAGTTGCTTTAGCTCAAGTCTTAGAGTAAAGCTCCCCCTAGATGTGATATCCCCCCTTGGAGGGATGAACTAACCTTGGGTTTCGTCGATGATGACTTCATGTAGATGTTGAAGATGTGGATGCTCAATGTTGATGTAGATCACTTGGAGCTATCCATTTGAGTGAATTGCACTTTCAATACCTACATGGGTTAGTCCCACAAGGAACAAACAAGGATATCCATAGACATAGAGTGATGCACACACAAGATGATGTCCATGAAAACTTTTAGGTTACCTTGTCCCTTGTCTTACCAACAAGAGGGTTTGTGACTCCTTGAACTAGTGCAAGATGTGGAAGTTGATTGCACTTGTTCTTGCCAAAATGATAAGAGTGAAGTATGTTGGCGGAGTCACCCTCAAGAACTCTCTAGTTCTTCTTCTTTTGGATCCACATCATCTTGATGGGAATCCTTGGAGTTGTAGTCGTACTTGATGAAGTGGAACTTGAAGTAGTCTTGGGAATCCACTTGACTAAGGTCTTAGGAGCTTCTTCAAATGCGTCAATTTCCTCTTGAAGCTTGTCCTTGCCTTTATGCTTGTAGTCTTGTGGTGGAAGATCATCTTGAGCTTGTGTCCCCTTGAAAGAAGTATACTTCTCTTGTTGAGGAACAAACTTTGTCTTGGGGTATTGATCTTCTTCCCACTCAACTCCATTGGCATTGAACTTTCGTTCAAAACCAACACCTTGATTCTTCCGGTGCATTCCTTGCTTGCGCACAATTTCCTCGAATTGCTTGCTCCCGGCAAGGCTTTTGTACACTCCTTTCTCTATAATTCCCTTCAATAAACTATTTTCTTGCTCAAGTGTAACTTGGCTAAGAGAATCATTAGTGGAATCAAGAGAACTACTAGAAGCAACAATATTGGATTTAGCATGATCATTGTTACTGCTAGAGGAAGAATCTTTCTTGTTCTTGTTACTAGACTTGACTTGAGGCATGTAAGTGGATAAGAGTAAACGCTTGGCAATGTAAGAAGAGCTTTTCTTGCGGAGATCATCATTGATTGCTTTTAAGAACTCATGCTCTTGCTCAAGATTGAGCTTTTCAAAGCGTAATTTCTCATGAGCTCTTAAAAGTTCTCGATGATCTTCGAAGATAGTTTCATGAGCTAACTTAAGAGTGTTTAGTTCTTTAGTTAGAGCCTCAATCTTCTCCTTATCATTGTCATTCGTTTTATCTTGATTAGCATGTTTAATTGACGTTTCATCATAGTATTCATCATTAGAGTTGTCAACAAGAAAATCATCACCTAACAAGTCATCTTCATCACTATTGAAATCAACATACTCGAGTGTGTTACCTTAGGACCTTTGGCCATGAAGCATCTTCCAATTCCTTCATTTGGTGAGTCAAATATGTCATAGGAGTTGGTTGACACAAGTGCTAGACCGGCAACACCTTCATCTTGAGTATATTCAGAGTCGGAGTGATAACTTCTCTCGGAGTGGCTGTCGGAGCCGGAGCCGGATACCCATTCACCAACATGAGCTTGATGTCTTCATCTTGTGTAGCTCCTTGATGATTTTTCCTTCCTTTCCGAATCCTTGCTTCTCCGTGAGTATCTTCGTTCATAACGATCATCTCTACTCCTTCTCTCTCTTGGTGGTGATTCTTTGCTTCTTCTTTTTGTAAATCTTCTCTTCTCTTGTAGGGAGCCGTACACTCATTGGAATAGTGTCCGGGTCTTCCACAACTGTAGCAGTTTCGCTCTCGACTAGAAGATCTTTTGTCATTGTAGGACCTTGACTTGAAGCTTCTATCTTTGCTTCTACTCTTGTAGAACTTGTTGAAGTTCTTCACCATTAAGCTCAATTCTTCATTGAAGTCTTGTTTCTCACTTGATGATGTAGGGGCTTCACATGAGGCTTTATAGGCACCACTTGATTTGTTGTGAAGTTCCTATTTATCCTTAAGTGACATCTCATGAGCAACAATTCTTCCAACCACCTCCGTTGGCTTGAGATCTTTGTAATTGGGCATCATTTGGATTAATGTGCACACGGTATCATATTTTCCATCCAAGGCTCTTAGAATCTTCTTGATGATGAATCTATCGGTCATCTCTTCACTTCCTAAGCCGACAATCTCATTTGTGATGAGAGCAAGCCTAGAGTACATTTCAGCGACACCTTCACCATCCTTCATCTTGAACTTGTCAAGTTGGCTTTGAAGCACATCCAAGTTGGATTCCTTGACGGAGTCGGTACCTTCGTGCATATCAATCAAAGTGTCCCAAATTTCCTTCGCATTCTCAAGACGGCTGATTTTGTTGAATTCTTCGGGGCACAATCCGTTGAAGAGAATATCACAAGCTTGAGCATTGTATTGCAACATCTTCAACTCATCCGCGGTAGCTTCACGGTTTGGTTCTCTCCCATCAAAGAAGTCACCTTGCAAACCAACACACACAATAGCCCAAATGGCGGGGTTATGTCCAAGAATATGCATTTTCATTTTATGCTTCCAACTAGCAAAATTAGTACCATCAAAGTAGGGACCTCTACGGTGGTAATTTCCCTCGCTAGACGCCATACTCTCCTAGGTTGTGAAACCAAGGCTATGACCACCAAAGCTATGGAGATCAAAGCAAATGGAGACCAAAGCTCTGATACCACTTGTAGGATCGAAGTATGTCTAGAGGGGGGTGATTAGACTACTTGACCAAATAAAAGCTTAACCTTTTCCCAATTTTAGTTCTTGGTAGATTTTAGCTATTTTAGGACAAGTCAAGCAATTATCACATAATTCAAGCAAGCATGCAAAGAGTATATTGGCAGCGGAAAGTAAAGCATGCAACTTGCAAGAATGTAAAGGGAAGGGTTTGGAGAATTCAAACGCAATTGGAGACACCGATGTTTTTCCCGTGGTTCGGATAGGTGGTGCTATCCTACATCCACGTTGATGGAGACTTCAACCCACGAAGGGTAACGGTTGCGCAAGTCCACACAGGGCTCCACCCACGAAGGGTCCACGAAGAAGCAACCACCCACAAAGGGTCCACGAAGAAGCAACCTTGTCTATCCCACCATGGCCATCGCCCACACAGGACTTGCCTCACTAGCAGTAGATCTTCACGAAGTAGGCGATCTCCTTGCCCTTACAAACTTCTTGGTTCAACTCCACAATCTTGTCAGAGGCTCCCAAGTGACACCTAGCCAATCTAGGAGACACCACTCTCCAAGAAGTAACAAATGGTGTGTAGGTAATGAACTCCTTGCTCTTGTGCTTCAAATGATAGTCTCCCCAACACTCAACTCTCTCTCATAGTATTTGGATTTGGTGGAAAGAAGATTTGAGTGGAAAGCAACTTGGGAAGGCTAGAGATCAAGATTCATATGGTAGGAATGGAATATCTTGGTCTCAACACATGAGTAGGTGGTTCTCTCTCAGAACATACGAGTTGGAATGGTGTATGTGTTCTGATGGCTCTCTCTCCGAATGAAGAGGAGGTGGAGGGGTATATATAGCCTCCACACAAAATCCAACCATTACACACAGTTTTCCAATCTCGGTGGGACCGAATCAACAAACTCGGTCGGACCGAAAATGTAAACCTAGTGACCGTTAGAGATTTTCGGTGGGACTGACATGCAACTCGGTAGGACCGATATGGTTAGGGTTTGGGCATAATGTAATCCCGGTGAGACCGATTACACAAACTTGGTGAGACCGAATTTGGTAATTAGCTAACCAGAGAGTTGGTCAGGCAAACTCGGTGGGACCGATTTGCTCTTTCGGTGAGACCGAAAAGTTACAAAGGGGAAACACTGAATTTACATTGCAATCTCGGTGGGACCGATTCGCTCTTTCGGTGAGACCGAAAAGTTACGAAAGGGAAACAGAGAGTTTGCAATCCCATCTCGGTGAGACCGAGATCCCTATCGGTAGAACCAAATTGCTAGGGTTTGGCAGTGGCTAATGACCAGTGAAACTCGGTGGCGCCGGATAGGAAGAATCGGTAGGACCGAGTTTGGCTTAGGGTTTAGGTCATATGTGGATATGGGAAAGTAGTTGAGGGTTTTTGAAGCATATCACTAAGCACATGAAGCAAGAGGCTCATTAAGCAACACCTCATCCCTCCTTGATAGTATTGGCTTTTCCTAAAGACTCAATGTGATCTTGGATCACTAAAATATAAAATGAAGAGTCTTGAGCTTTTGAGCTTGAGCCAATCCTTTTTCCTTAGCATTTTGAGGGTTCCACTTTCACATCCATACCATGCCAATCATTGAGCTTTCCTGAAATAATCATCTTGGAATAGCATTAGCTCAATGAGCTATATGTTGTTATGAATTACCAAAACCACCTAGGGATAGTTGCACTTTCAAGATCGGGCCATCTACACGCACGAATTATCCTCTCACTAGTCCGTGCCTCATCATCATTATTGTGCTAATTTTTAACTGTGCTACCTGGTCCTTATTCCCGGACCACAACCTTCAACGATGAGCTAAGCTTACGTCGATCTTCCTTGTCTTATCGTTTCGCCTCGAACAACAAGCTTGATTCCAAGTTGGTGTCGTATCCATGGTTCCAATAATCTTCCTTTGTATCAGTCCTTTTTCTTGATGTCGTCGATGAGCGATTATATCTTCATGAAACCTCTCGACAAATGTGTCATGATCATAATCAACATTCTGAGCTCTTCAAGGATATCGATCGAATTCATGTAGAGAAATACCATCCTTGCCCCTCGATGATTTGTGTTATCATCGACAACATCCTTGTCTTCCCTCATCACAAATGTGTTCATGTCTTGGAATGAATCTTGAGTTCCTTGCTATCTAGCATCTGTTCTTCTTTACCTTGGAGTATTACCATCTTTTATGTCAAGAAGATCATGAGAATTGCTCCACCTCTTTGAAATTCTGGGTATATTGAAACTTCTCACCATCACCATTCTTTCTTGGTTCCCGTATTGATTCTAACCGGGATACCAACAATTAAATGGTGTTGTTTGGATTCCGTACTTTTAGCAACCCTATTGCTTTGATATTGGTTATTGACTCACCTTTCTAACATTGATCATGCTACCTAAGACCATATTTTGGGTGCACTTTTCAACCAATGTTTAATTGTGTATGTTTTCCCCTAGCATACATCATTATATCATTTGATCTGACAAATGTTATCACCTTTTTCAGATAATTGTGGAATCCTAGCTTTTGGAAATCCTGATGAGTTGTCGCTGAGTCCATCAGCCACATCCTCATCCTCTCCTTGATTTAATGATGAACTCTTGTTTCGGAACTCTCTTCCATAGTTCATTTCCCAAGAATCTTACAATGTCACCTCGTCAATTTGTGTTGCACCATTTTCTTCTCAGGCATCCTGAGTCTGAGGTATCCTGACACCAATCAGATCTGAATCTCGGTCAGATATGATGGATGGAACATAATTCCAAGAGTTATAATGTTGGTCTTTATATGGCCCAGTAAGGTGATGTCGTGCCTAGCACACCTAGCCGGAGGCCCTATTATTATAGTTTCCTTTTAGCAAGGTTAACCATTCTTCCATGAGGAAATCGTAAGACTTATTTTATAAGTTGTTCCCAGTGGATCCTCTGTGTATCTAAAGTCCGACCATTGCTTGAAGACCATGTCAATGCTATCTTGAAGCATGTCCGTGGAACTCCAATTTTCAATGAGAACAATTAAAGCACAATGCTAAATTTTCTTTATTAATTATTCAATCCCCGTTGTTTGGGTTATGTCATGAAATCCTCTCCCCTTACCTAAATGGTTTTCTACTTTCTATCCTGTCATAGATATCATGCTCTGCTTATCCTTGGAAAGGATATACCACTGAAATATGTGTTTAAACACATTTTCATTTCCATTGTTTTGTTAATATGATAAACACATTTTCCTTTCCATTGGTTTGTTTAAACCTTCTTGTGATCTATATTATATAAGCAGTAATATTTCCCTGCTTATGTAAATACCTTGGTGTACTACTCTGTCAATAAGACCCTGTTACTATTGTTGATAACCTTCCGATAACCGCCGATGGATGAGAACTTTGCCTATTGGTCCGCCTCGTTCAACGAGCAGGAAAATGGTTCTCTTCGTCCCTCGCCCTTGGTATCGATGTTGTTACTGACAAAACTAACATGCTATTCTCTGGCATGCCTTGCTATCATAACCGTGTAAGATGTCAGCGCCTTTTCTACCTTTAACCCACATGGTGGGCCCATAACCCACAGTCCCACGGGATCGAAACCTAACTCTCCTATACACCTCCTGTTTCCTCACGCTTGGCTTCGTATGTAATTCACGAACCACCTTCTAAGGGATCGTCAATTCTGGTATTAGACATAATACTTATTCCCGTTGCTTTGAACCCCTTTCACGCCCTGTTTTAGGCATCGATCAGTTGCCTGCCCGCTCGAAACTTCCCATGATACCTGATAACCCACAAGTATAGGGGATCACAACAGTTTTCGAGGGTAGAGTATTCAACCCAAATTTATTGATTCGACACAAGGGGAGCCAAAGAATATTCTCAAGTATTAGCAGCTGAGTTGTCAATTCAACCACACTTGGAAACTTAATATCTGCAGCAAAGTATTTAGTAGCAAAGTAATATGATAGTGGTGATAACGGTAACAAAAGGTAACAGTAGTAAAAGTAATGTTTTTGGTATTTTGTAGTGATGATAGCAATAGCAACGGAAAAGTAAATAAGCGAAGAACAATATGTGGAAAGCTCGTAGGCAATGGATCGGTGATGGAGAATTATGCCGGATGCGGTTCATCATGTAACAGTCATAACCTAGGGTGACACAGAACTAGCTCCAGTTCGTCAATGTAATGTAGGCATGTATTCCGAATATAGTCATACATGCTTATGGAAAAGAACTTGCATGACATCTTTTGTCCTACCCTCCCGTGGCAGCGGGGTCCTTACGGAAACTAAGGGATATTATGGCCTCCTTTTAATAGAGTACCGGAACAAAGCATTAACACATAGTGAATACATGAACTCCTCAAACTACGATCATCACCGGTAAGTATCCCGATTATTGTCATTTCGGGGTTAACGGGTCATAACACATAATAAGTGACTATAGACTTGCAAGATAGGATCAAGAACACTCATATATTAATGAAAACATAATAGGTTCAGATCTGAAATGATGGCACTCAGGCCCTATTGACAAGCATTAAGCATAGCAAAGTCATAGTAACATCAATCTCAGAACATAGTGGACACTAGGGATCAAACCCTAGCAAAACTAACTCGATTACATGATAGATCCCATCCAACGATGGAGTTACTCACGCACGGCGGTGAGCATCATGAAATTGGTGATGGAGGATGGTTGATGATGACGATGGCGATGGATTCCCCTCTCTAGAGCCCCAATCGGACTCCAGATCAGCCTTCCCAAGAGGTTTTAGGGCTTGGTGGCGGCTCCGTATCGTAAAACGCGATGATTTCTTCTCTCTGATTTTTTTATCCCCGAAAGTCAATATATGGAGGTGGAGTTGGAGTCGGAGAGGCAACGGGGGGGCCCACGAGGTAGGGGGCACGCCCTAGGGGGGCAAGCGCGCCCCCACCCTCGTGGCAAGGTGATGGGCCCCCTCGCCTTCATCTTTTGCAGGTATTTTTCTTATTTTCTGAAAAGTGGCTCCGTGAAGTTTCAGGTCATTCCGAGAACGTTTGCTCCTACACATAAATAACACCATGGTAATTCTACTGAAAACAGCGTCAGTCCGGATTAGTTCCATTCAAATCATGCAAGTTAGAGTCCAAAACAAGGCCAAAAGTGTTTGGAAAAGTAGATACGTTGGAGACGTATCAACTCCCCCAAGCTTAAACCTTTGCTTGTCCTCAAGCAATTCAGTTGATAAACTGAAAGTGATAAAGAAAAACTTTTACAAACTCTGTTTGCTCTTGTTGTTGTAAATATGTAAAGCCAGCATTCAAGTTTTCAGCAAAGATTATAACTAACCACATTTGCAATAACACATAGATCTCAAGTTTACTCATATCAATAGCATAATCAACTAGCGAGACTAATAATAAATCTCGGATGACAACACTTTCTCAAAATAATCATAACATGATATAACAAGGTGGTGTCTCGCTAGCCCTTTCTGAGACCGCAAAACATAAATGCAGAGCACCTTTAAAGACCAAGGACTGACTAGACATTGTAATTCATGGTAAAAGAGATCCAGTCAAGTCATACTCAATGTAAATTAACAATAATGAATGCAAATGACAGTGGTGCTCTCCAACTGGTGCTTTTTAATAAGAGGATGATGACTCAGCATAAAAGTAAATAGATAGGCCCTTCACAGAGGGAAGCAGGGATTTTTAGAGGTGCTAGAGCTCGGTTTTGAAACAAAGGTGAATAATATTTTGAGCGGTATACTTTCATTGTCAACATAACAACCAAGAGATGGCGATATCTTCCATGCTACACACATTATAGGCTGTTCCCAAACAGAATGGTAAAGTTTATACTCCCCCTTCCACCAACAAGCATCAATCCATGGCTTGCTCGAAACAACGAGTGCCTCCAACTAACAAGAGTCCCAGGGGGAGTTTTGTTTGCAATTATTTTGATTTAGTTTGCATAAAGCATGGGACTGGGCATCCCGGTGACCAACCATTTATCTCGTGAGTGAGGAGCGGAGTCCACTCCTCTTGAGAACAACACGCCTAACATGGAAGATACAGACAGCCCTAGTTGATACATGGGCTATTCAAGCATACAAAACATGATATTTATTTGAAGGTTTAGAGTTTGACACATACAAATTTACTTGGAACGGCAGGCAGATACCGTATATAGGTAGGTATAGTGGACTCATGTGGAATAACTTTGGGGTTTAAGGGATTTGGATGCACAAGCAGTATTCCCGCTTAGTACAGGTGAAGGCTAGCAAAAGACTGGGAAGCGACCAGCTAGAGAGCGACAACAGTCATGAACATGCATTAAAATTAATCAACACCGAATGCAAGCATGAGTAGGATATAATCCACCATGAACATAAATATCGTGAAGGCTATGTTGATTTTGTTTCAACTACATGCGTGAACATGTGCCAAGTCAAGTCACTTAAATCATTCAGAGGAGGATACCACCCTATCATACCACATCATAACCATTTTAATAGCATGTTGGCACTCAAGGTAAACCATTATAACTCATAGCTAATCAAGCATGGCACAAGAAACTATGATCTCTAATTGTCATTGCAAACGTGTTTATTCATAATAAGCTGAATCAGGAACGATGAACTAATCATATTTACAAAAACAAAAGAGGTCGAGTTCATACCAGCTTTTCTCATCTCAGCCAATCCATCATATAACATCATAATTGCCTTTCACTTGCACGACCGAACGATGTGAATAATAATAATAGTGCACATGCATTGGACTAAGCTGGAATCTGCAGGCATTCAATAAACAGGAGAAGACAAGGCGATATGAGCTCTTTTGTCAGATAAACAATAATGCATATAAGAGCCACTTCAACAATTTAATTATGGTCTTCTCCTATCGACCCCCAAAGAAAAGAAAAGAAATAAAACTATTTACACGGGAAAGCTCCCAACAAGCAAAAGAAGAACAGGAAATATTTTTGGGTTTTCCTTTTAATTACTACTACAAGCATGGAAAGTAAATTAATTAAAAGCTACAACTAAATTTTTGTTTTTTCGTAAGGTTTATTAAACACACAAGAAGAAAGCATAAAAAGGAAAATAAAATAGCATGGATGATACAATGAAAAAGTATGAGCACCGACATCTAGCAATGAGTGTGTGAACATAAATGTAATGTCGGTGGGAAATACGTACTCCCCCAGGCTTAGGCTTTTGGCCTAAGTTGGTCTATGGCCACGGCTGGCCTGGCGGATATCCATAATAGTAGTTGGGGTAGTACTGCGAGGAAGAAGAGGAAGACTCAGCTTGCCACTGGCTGACAATCATCTCCGGATCCCACTGGTAATTAGACTGTCGTGAAGGATCAATTTGTGGTTCCAGCTCTGGCTCCTCAGCTGGTGCAGGGTTCCGGTAGGCGCGAATAGCCTTCAACGGAACAAGGTACGTGCCTACAGACAAATCAAACAAAGAAGGAGCAGGCAGGGTAATAGTCTCAGGATGATGTTTGTTAAAGAACAATTGATATTTAAGCTCTCCTTCCCTATTCTTAACAATAAAATCATGTGCCACCATACTTTTATAATTTAAATAAACACGAGACATCACTTTTTCTTCATTCTTAGAATGCCTAATAGGTATGTTAAAATGTGCAGCTAGGCGTGAGGCATAGATGCCTCCAAAGATGGGGCCCTTGGTACGATTCAGACTTAACCGTTTAGAAATAATGTCGCCCATACTAAAAGTGTTATCACCGTGTAAACCTTGGAGCAAAATAATAATATAAGGGATACTAAGGTTTCCACAGTTTCCGCGACCAATTAAGCGACGACTAGCAAATAATGCAAAGTAGCGTAAAACAGGAAAATGTATGCTAGTGATTCATGCATCGGAAACCTTCCTTGTTTCCCCTACAGTGATAGTATCAATAAACCCCTCCACATCATCATGATGTGGTTCTTCTGTCTTGCCCTCAAAAGGGACTAAACAAATCCGACAAAATCATAAAGCGACATCTCCTTATGCTCATCATATAAATGAAACTCCACCGTAGGCGGTGAATTCCTAGAATGAAAATGGAAGTTTTGCACAAAGGTATTTGTGAGTAAGAGATACTGATCGCATTAGTCGTGGAGGAAAGCGGCGAGGCCTGCATTATGAGCCAATTCATGAAAATCTTCATAAATCCTGGCTGCTCTCAAGAAATCCTCGGAAGGCCATTCACACGCTCGAACCTCCGCGGTGCGAGGCAGATTATACTTAGGCTTTGGTGCCTTTTCCTTCGAGCTTTGACTCGATGAGCCCCTCAAAAGTCTCCTCATCATTTTCTTAAAAATTCTTAAATTTTTAGTAACTTCAAAATAAAAGTAAAAACCAAACTCAATAATATTGATAGCAACCACTCCTACAAGTGCCTAGGGCCTATATCATGCATCAAAACTACTTTTGACCATATAAATTTGACATGCAAGCTCAAGAACAGGTCACCTAAGCAACACAAATTTGCAATGAATAAAGCACTAGAACAAAAACTAATTGGACCAATGGAGGAGTCACATGCCAAGGAACAATCTCCCAAGCAATTTTGTGAGAGGTGCTGTGACGCCCCGAGACTATTGCGCCAGGTGTCTTCCAGTTATTCGCTGTTGTTTCCTTGTCATGTGCTTGCGTGTCATGCATTTCATATCATGTCATCATGTGCATTTCATTTGCATACGTGTTCCTCTCATGCATCCGAGCATTTTTCCCGTTGTCCGTTTTGCATTCCGGCGCTCCTATGTCCTCCGACGTCTCCTTTTACCTCTTTTCGTGTGCGGGTGTTAAATGTTATTGGATTGGACCGAGACTTACCAAGCGGCCTTGGTTTACTACCGGTAGACCGCCTGCCAAGTTTCGTGCCATTTGGACTTTGTTTGATACTCCAACGGTTAACCGATGAACCGAAAAGGCCTCGTGTGTGTTGCAGCCCAACACAACTCCAAAGTGGCCCAAAACCAACCTAAACCCCTTCCATCGTCTAGGTCATTCGATCACGATCGCGTGGCCGAAAACCGTGCTCAATTTGGAGCCTCCTAGCTCCCTCTACCTATAAATTAGACCCCCCCTGAAAATTCCGGATCCATACCACCCTAACCCTAGCCCCGCTCCTCATTCGCGCCGCCGGACAAAAACCGGCCAGCCGGACGTGTCCGCCCGCCGCCACCAGACCAGTCGCCGCCCGCCACGTGTCCCGCGGGAGAGCCCCACTTCGCCGTCGACCGCGCGGGCCCGCCGGGGGCCAACCGCGGCCCTCCCCGGCCCGAAGCCACGCGCTGCCCGCGCCTCGATCCCGCCGCCCAACTCCGCCAGAGCCGCGTGCCGCCGCCAACATCGCCGCCGGAGAGCCTCGCCATCGCCGGCCGCCCTCGTCTCCCTGCGCCACCGCGCGTCCACGGCGGCCGGAGCCGCCCAACGCCGAGTGCGGCGCCGCCCCACGGGTCCCCGGCCTCCCCGCGCCCCGAGCCCCACCGGCCGCCATCGTCTTCGCCAATTCCGGCGAGATCCGCCGCCACCTCGAAGAACGTGCCGATCTGGATCCGGATCTGAAAACCCTAACGGTTGACTTTCTGTCCTAACTCCCAGTATTTATTAGCGTTCTTCGTCATGCCATAACTCTGCATTCGTGGCTCCGTTTTGGGCGTGTAGCATATCAAATTGTTCGTCTCGATGAGTACTACATTTCATTCCATTGCACCATGTTCATTTGAGCTCATCTTGATGCCCTAAATGCTGTTGCAAGAGTGCTATGCAATGTTAGTTTCAGATTCTTATCAGTAATTGGACATTTGTCATTTTTGCCATGATTGTTGTGTGCCTTCTATGAACTTGAGCCCTACATGTGTTTTGAAGTATGCCATGCCATCTTTACAGGGGTGTATGCCATGTATTTTTGTGATCTCTGTGGTGACTAGCACAAGCATGCAAAGTAGCTCTCGTAATGTTGCTGATTTCAGGAACTTAGAAATCTTCTAAGTCATTTCCCTGATTATATTTTTATGCCATGTATTCATGTTGCTACAGAGTGATCAATGCCTCTTTTGAGCATAATCAGTAAGGTTGTTTTGTAGATATTGTTGTGCTCTATCCATCCATGTCTTTGTTTTTATTTATGGAGCACCCTAGCTTGAGTCAATCGAGCTCTACTTTTGCTATAAAATGTTCCTGGCAGAATGTTTACGTGTTAAGCATTTTTGCCGAGGTTGTTATAGTTTATCCAGGCATGCTATGAGGTTGTTCTTGCCATGTTTAGCTTCTATGCCATGTCTACTTGCTGGGTGTATGCTTAGTTTATCATGAAATGCCTTGTAGTGAGTGCATCGAGCTCGTAAACATGCCTACTTAATATCTGCTTTGCCATGTTCCAGTTTTCTACTAAGTCTGAATCTGTTAACGATAATTGCTATGTTCACATGGTTGCCATTGTATTTTCTGATCCCTTTTGGCTTATGGCCAGTAAGGGACTTTTGTTGTATGCTTTGAGTAGCTTCATGCCATGCCTTGTTTTGCCATGTTATGTTCCTGTAGCATGTTGTTATCTTGCTCTAAACATTGCTTCCTGATGTTAAATTCCTGACATGTTGTTATTTTCGCTAAGTCTGTAACCTGTTATCTATCGCACTTTTGCCATGCTTGTCTGAACCTGCTATTGAGTGAATTAGCCGTAGCTCAGTGTTCATCTTTTGTCAAGCATCTTGAGTGGATCACTGCCATGTGCTTTGCTGTTATGTTAGAGTGAAGTAGCTTGTTGTTCTTGGTGCATTTAGATGGCCTCATGCTGTTAATCGCAACTCGGTGTCATATTTGTTTTGCTTGTCATTTGCAAACCGTGCATCCGATTCTGGTGATCTTTATATCGATTTCGACCGAAATCAACTCCTCTTTCCAGTGGCACTCTTGGTTTTCCAAGTTGAGGCCAGGTTCAATCTTTCCTTTCTGAAACATGCATATGCATCTCATATCACATCCCGCATATCATGCCATGTTTTGCATCATGTTGCTTGTGCATTGCACGTGGTTGATTGCGTCTCCCTTTGCTTGTGTTCTTGCTTTGGGTAGAGCCGGGAGATGAGTACGTGATCGAGGAACCCGTTGAGTACGCTTACGGGGATCAAGCTAACGTTAACTCAGAGAACTTTGCAGGCAAGATGACCATACCCTCGAAATCAATTCTATCTTTGCTTGCTAGATGCTCGCTCTTTGCTATGCCTATGCTGCGATACCTACCACTTGCTTATAATGCCTCCCATTTTGCCATGTCAATCCTCTAACCCACCTTGTCCTAGCAAACCGTTGTTTGGCTATGTTACCGCGTTGCTAGTTGCAGGTGAAGATTGGAGTTTGTTCCTTGTTGGAACATGTTTATTGTTGGGATATCATTATTATATCTTGTCTATTTTAATGCACCTATACACTTGGTAAAGGGTGGAAGGCTTGGCCTTATGCCTGGTGTTTTGTTCCACTCTTGCCGCCCTAGTTTCCGTCATACCGGTGTTATGTTCCTTGATTTTGCGTTCCTTACACGGTTGGGTTATAATGGGAACCCCTTGACAGTTCGCCTTGAATAAAACTCCTCCAGCAATGCCCAACATTGGATTTACCATTTGCCACCTAGCCTTTTTTCCCTTGGGTTCCGCGGACTCAAGGGTCATCTTTATTTTAAACCCCCGGGCCAGTGCTCCTCTGAGTGTTGGTCCACCTTGTCAGCCGCCGGTGGCCACCAGGGGCAACTCTGGGCTAGCCTACCGGAAGTTTGGACAATCTGGTGTGTCCTAAGAACGAGGTATGTGCAGCTCCTATCGGGATTTGTCGGCACTTTCGGGTGGATTTGCTAGTTTAGTTTTACCATTTTTGAGATGTCTTGTAACCGGGATTCCGAGTCTGATCAGATTTTCTTGGGAGAAGGAATATCCTTCGTTGACCATGAGAGCTTGTGATGGGCTAAGTTGGGACACCCCTGCAGGGATTTGAACTTTCGAAAGCCGTGCCCGCGGTTATGGGCAGGTGGGAATTTGTTAATGTCCGGTTGTAGAAAACCTGAAACTTAACTTAATTAAAATGAATCAACTGAGTGTGTGGCCATGATGGTCTCTTTTCGGTGGAGCCCGGGAAGAGAACACGGTCTCGAGTTATGCTTGAATGTAGGTTGTTCAAGGATCACTTCTTGATCATAGTTTATCGACCGTGCCTTTGCATTCTCTTCTCGCTCTCATTTGCTTATGTTAGCCACCATATATGCTAGTGCTTGCTGCAGCTCAACCTCATACCTTTTACCCTTCCTATAAGCTTAAATAGTCTTGATCGCGAGGGTGTAAGATTGCTGAGTCCCCGTGACTCACAGATTCCTTCCAAAACCAGATGCAATGACCGATGATACCATTCTAGGAGTTTTGACTGAGCTCAAGTGGGAGTTCGATGAGGACTCAGGACGATACTACGTTTCCTTTCGAGACGATCAGTAGTGGAGCCCAGTTGGGGCGATCGGGGATTTTGTTGCATTTGGGGTTGTCTTTATTTTGGTTCCGTAGTCGGACCTTGATTGTATCTGGATGAATGTAATGATATTTATGCTATTGTGTGACGTGGCGAGGGTAAGCCAACTATGTACCTCTTTTCTTATTCATTACATGGGTTGTGTGAAGATTACCTCACTTGTGACATTGCTTACAATGCGGTTATGCCTCTAAGTCGTGCTTCGACACGTGGGAGATATAGCCGCATCATGGGCGTGACAAGTTGGTAATCAGAGCCTTCCCCGACTTAGGAGCCCCCTGCTTGATCGAATCGCTGGCGTTGTTGAGTCTAGAAAAATGTTTTGAGTCATTTAGGATTATATATATCGGAGAGTAGGATTCTTTTTACTCCTCAGTCCCTTCGTCGCTCTGGTGAGGCATCCTGCCGTAGAGTTTTGACTCTTCTCTTCTCAAATTTCACTAAAAAAATTTTAGGATCACGCGGGTATCTAGGAATCGTTCCGATGGTTTTGTGACGAGAACATTGTTCTTGGTGCGTCCTGACATTTAGGGGTTGTGGCAGTGTCCTGGGGAGTTGAGCTCCGAGGTGTTGTCGTCACAATTTTATCGTTGCAATTCTGGAATACCTGAGTTTCGCCGACATAAAAAATCTCTTTTATGCAGTTGTTGGTGAGATAACCTCGACGCCACCCAGTACTGGGGCGGGAGTTCAGGAGTATTGCCATAACTCGTATAACGGATGCTTTTCGAAGGTTGAGGTAAATGATTTCCGAAGGTTTCTTGGTTATGTGTTGAAAGATGGATACAGCTGGATGTAGGATTTGCTAGCTTTGGGTGAGATATTATGCTTCCCCTATATCCCCGACACCTGATTACATAACCAGAAAGTTTCGGGAGTTTATAAGTGGGAATTCAAGTAGCTCCTAGGATATCTTTTCGACAGATGTATGATATGAAATTGGGGTTCGACGTCTAGTGGTCTGCCTATCCACGGTTGGTTTTACAGTGGCCTCGTTGTGTCTTAAAGAGTCCTTGGCTATGCTGACTCGGGGACTTTTCGTATGTCATGTGCACTGCCTTGTACATGATGGTGTTGTACGATCGAGCCCGTGTAGGCCCAACTACGAAAACTTCGGACGAAATCTCTATCATATGTTTGTTCCAGCTTATTCTACAAGCCAATCCTTTGTTTTGTTTTTGAGTTGTGGTATTCGAGTTTCTTCGAAGTCTAGTGTTGATTCCATACCTTTCCTAAACGGTGTTCTCATACTCCAATGTGAATACCAATCCTTCTTGATCATCGAGGTTGCCATGTCAATCCTTTTCAATCGTCGTTTTCTCCTCAAGTGGATCCGATCATTCCTACATTTGTGAGATCAATTCTCAATTATTTCCAACGGTGTTTGTTTCGTCTGTCCCAAGTTGTCTTTGTTTTCCCACCCTCCCACCCTTTTTCTTCAAGGACTCAGATATCTTATCAAGTATCCATTTTGTTCATGTGAAGTCTCTCCATTCTTTTCCATCAATGTTCTTATCCGGTGATTCCCAGGTAGACGCTAAGGAAGCTTCAAGTTCGTCATTCTTCATTCTTTTCTTCTTCGGTGGATTCAATTCAAGCGTTTTTGATCATATCTTTTTCCTCGTTTCAAATACCTTCTTATGCCGGTGCTCCTCATATTCATTCATTTCTCGCTATTCAATTGTTCTAGAGTGCTCAAGATATCTCGAAGACTCGTGTTTCCACTCTGCATTCATTCAAGATCTTTCGAGGATATTCTCTCATTCAAGCCTTTTAATTCAACCGGTGCAATCTATCTTCCAAGCGACCTTTTCAATGGTGTTTCTTTTGAGTGGGCCCTAACCCACATGTCTTTTCCCAGGATCTTACCCGACTCTTCTTATTTTCCCAGAGCTATCCTCAAAAATTCATTCAAAGTTTGACGTAATAATGAGTTATCATAAGTGAAATGCCTTCTCCAAGATCATTTTAAAATTCTTTTCATAGTTGGCTGAACCTCTTCGCTTTTGATTCTTCCGGAGTGTCTAAATAATTCATGGTGGTGTTTCTCATCGTCATTCTCTGATTTTGAAGACCGAAGAAGATTACTCTCTCAATCTTGCTCCATTCTCTTCAAGATTCATGGCTCTAGCTTCGTGCCATCCTCTCTTAATTGTTTTCCATTGTGAGAATTCTTTTCACCCACCCAGGGCATTTCCGGAGTCTTGTCAGTTTGATTCTCCAGAAGCCATCTTCTCAGAATTATTCATTCTCAGCTTTCAGCTCTTTTTCTCTAAATCTTACTGGTGTATCGTGCAAATATCCTCTAATCAATTCGGGATCTCTTCGTTCACTTGTATCTAAATTCTCTCTAGTATCCTCGTTCATTTCATAATTCTTCCTGGTGTTCCTTTATCTTTTCTTCGGTCATTTTAATTCTTACGGTGGTTCGTGCAAGAGTTCTCATCATTCGTTATCATATCCATTCATTCATTCTTTTTAATCCTACCGGTGACTTGTTGAAGTCCTTCTCAAGTTGGCGCTATATCTATCTTAATCCTTTCTACGAGAATAAGTAGTATGCCAAATCCGTTGCTTGTCATCAATTAAATTGTTGAAGGATACACATAACATAATTCTTATTCTTGTTTCAGCCAAGTGATAAATTCCTTCCTTCGGAGTTTGTTCATGATGAATAAATTCTTGAT
The DNA here is from genome assembly GCF_018294505.1 of Triticum aestivum. NCBI lineage: Eukaryota > Viridiplantae > Streptophyta > Magnoliopsida > Poales > Poaceae > Triticum > Triticum aestivum. Next base: position 69,743,214 of record NC_057806.1, on the reverse strand, counting down.
TTTCTTTTGTTCATCTTTTCTTTCCCGGAGTTCCAAGCTCTTTCAAGTATGTCACCATGAAGTTCCATCTAAATCATTACAAGGTTTCACCTTGTGTTTTCAACTTCTCTTTCTTTTCGTTATCCTTTTGTTCACCGGAGTTCTTCATGGGGGCTACATGGTGGTTCATCAAGGATTCTTTTCATTCTTCAAGATATCTCCCGAAGATATGATCTGTCAAGCTATACTCCAGGTATTCTTCATGTTGCATTCCGAAGTGCAATTCTTTCATGTCTCATCTTTTGAGGTGGTGCTATGTCATTCTTCATAACTTGAGTTCATGTTTCATGATTAACATGTTGTCAAGAATGAGGTATCTTAAATCCATCAATCTCTTCATTAGAGTTATCTTGTATAGATTTCACGTAAAGCCTTCCATTGGGAATGTTGCCATTATGGTGCTTATCTATGATCCAATTTCCGCTTCTCATCTCGATGAAGGAGTTTTCATCTCCTTGTTGTTCTCAATCCAACATTTTGATTTCGTTAGTGGCTGGTCTTCACCTCATAATTTGGGGAGGTTTTCTTTAAGACCATTGGAAATCATATCTTTTGTTGTTGGTTCTCCAACAACTCCGTTCGACCCTTCTCCTCAAGATGCTTCTTCAAGCTCATTTGTGGCAGAAATTGTCATTTTCTTCTCCGTCCCTTTATCCCAACAATCTAGCTTCTATTCTTTTGTTCCGGAAGCTTTGTGATGTTGCCCTTTTCACCCATCATCTCGTTTGGTCAAAGATCATGTTCTTTTCGTGCTTATCCATTTAACCGGAGTGTCGTGTCCTTCATTCAAGTTCTCTCATCTTATCAAGTTGTCCAGCCCTTCTCAACCGGAGTGCTGTCTGAAATCGTTCTTACCCCTTGTGCCATTCTTTCAATAGTTCCGGAGGCAGTGTGTTGTTGATTTCATCAAGTATCTTCTCATCTTATCAAGTCCTTATTCAATTCCTTTTCTTTTCAGTCAGAGTGCTGTCCAAATTACATCATTCTTATTCCTTCTCTATCTTGTTTTAACCGGAGTGTTGTCGTAATTGATCCTTATCGTTCCTTGTGCATCTCGTTCTACCGGAGTGTTTGCATGTACTTCTTGTCCATTGCAATCCTTTTCTTTTGTCTTTCAACCTACAAGGTTCTCGTCATGTTCCTTGTTCCTCGTTTCCTAACGGAGTGCTTTCAACTTTGTTTAACTCCGTTGTACTCTTTTCTCGAAATGGTGTAACCTTTCAAGGTTCTTTGGTTTCACTCATTGGTCAAAGAAGCAACTTTGTTTTACCTCTTCCTCTTCCGCTTTCTCTCCGGTGCGAGCCTAGATCTCGGGACGAGATCCTCTCATAGTGGTGGAGTGTTGTGACGCCCCGAGACCGTTGCGCCAGGTGTCTTCCAGTTGTTTTCTGTTGTTGCCTTGTCATGTGCTTGCATGTCATGCATTGCATATCATGTCATCATGTGCATTTCATTTGCATACGTGTTTGTCTCATGCATCCGAGCATTTTCCCCGTTGTCCGTTTTGCATTTCGGCGCTCCTATGTCCTCCGGTGTCTCCTTTTACCTCTTTTCGTGTGCAGGTGTTAAACGTTATCGGATTGGACCGAGACTTCCCAAGTGGCCTTGGTTTACTACCGGTAGACCGCCAGCCAAGTTTCCTGCCATTTGGACTTCGCTTGATACTCCAACGGTTAACCGAGGAACCGAAAAGGCCTCGTGTGTATTGCAGCCCAACACCTCTCCAAAGTGGCCCAAAACCCACCTAAACCCCTTCCATCATCTAGGTCCTTCGATCACGATCGCGTGTCCGAAAACCATGCTCAATTTGGAGTCTCCTAGCTCCCTCTACCTATAAATATAGACCTCCCCCCGAAAATTCCGGATTCATACCAATCTAACCCTAGCCCCGCTCCTCATTCCTGCCGCCGGAAAAAAACCGGCCGGCCGGACGTGTCCGCCCGCCGCCACCCGACCAGTCGCTGCCCACCACGTGTCCCGCGGGAGAGCCCCACTTCGCCGCCGACCACGCGGGCCCGCTGGGCCCAACCGCGGCCCTCCCCGGCCCGAAGCCGCGCGCCGCCCGCGCCTTCCTCCCGTGCCGCCCGCGCCTCAGGCCCGCCACCTGCCTCCGCCGGAGCCACGCGCCGCTGCCGCCGACATCGCCGCCGGAGAGCCTCGTCATCGCCGGCCGCCCTCGTCTCCCCGCGCCGCCGCGCGTCCACGGCGGCCGGAGCCGCCCAACGCAGTCCAACGCCGAGCGCCGCGCCGCTCCGCGTGTCCCCGGCCTCCCCGCGCCCCGAGCCCCGCCGGCCGCCGTCGTCTTTGCTGATTCCGGCGAGATCCACCGCTGCCTCGAAGAACGTGCCGATCTGGATCCGTATCTGAAAACCCTAGCGGTTGACTTTCTCTACTAACTCCTAGTATTTTTTCGCATTCTTCGTCATGCCATAACTCTGCATCCGTCGCTCCGTTTTGGGTGTGTAGCATATCAAATTGTTCGCCTCGATGAGTACTACATTTCATTCCATTGCACCATGTTCATTTGAGCTCATCTTGATGCCCTAAATGCTGTTGCAAGAGTGCTATGCAATGTTAGTTTCAGATTCTTATCAGTAATTGGACATTTGTCATTTTTGCCATGATTGTTGTGTGCCTCCTATGAACTTGAGCCCTACATGTGTTTTGAAGTATGCCATGCCATCTTTACAGGGGTGTATGCCATGTATTTTTGTGATCTCTGTGGTGACTAGCACACGCATGCAAAGTAGCTCTCGTAATGTTGCTGATTTCAGGAACTTAGAAATCTTCTAAGTCATTTCCCTGATTATATTTTTATGCCATGTATTCATGTTGCTACAGAGTGATCAATGCCTCTTTTGAGCATGATCAGTAAGGATGTTTTGTAGATATTGTTGTGTTTTATCCATCCATGTCTTTGTTTGTATTTATGGAGCACCCTAGCTTGAGTCAAGCGAGCTCTACTTTTGCTATAAAATGTTCCTGGAAGAATGTTTACGTGTAAATCATTTCTGCCGAGGTTGTTATAGTTTATCCAGGCATGCTATGAGGTTGTTCTTGCCATGTTTAGCTTCTATGCCATGTCTACTTGCTGGGTGTATGCTTAGTTTATCATGCAATGCCTTGTAGTGAGTGCATCGAGCTCGTAAACATGCCTACTTAATATCTGTTTTGCCATGTTCCAGTTTTCTACTAAGTCTGAATCTGTTAACGATAATTGCTATGTTCACATGGTTGCCATTGTATTTTCTGATACCTTTTGGCTTATGGCTAGTAAGGGAATTTTGTTGTATGCTTTGAGTAGCTTCATGCCATGCCTTGTTTTGCCATGTTATGTTCCTGTAGCATGTTGTTATCTTGCTCTAAACATTGCTTCCTGATGTTAAATCCCTGAGAGGTTATTTTTCGCTAAGTCTGTAACCTGTTATCTTTTGCATTGTTGCCATGCTTGTTTGAACCTGCTATTGAGTGAATTAGCCGTAGCTCAGTGTTCATCTTTTTTCAAGCAGCTTGAGTGGATCCCTGCCATGTGCTTTGCTGTTATGTTAGAGTGAAGTAGCTTGTTGTTCTTGGTGCATTTAGATGGCCTCGTACTGTTAATCGCAGCTCGGTGTCATATTTGTTTTGCTTGTCATCTGCAAACCGTGCATCCGATTCCGGTGATCTTTATATCGATTTCTGCAGAAATCAACTCCTCTTTCCAGTGACACTCTTGGTTTTCCAAGTTGAGGCCAGGTTAAATCTTTCCTTTCCGAAACATGCATATGCATCTCATATCACATCCCGCATATCATGCCATGTTTTGCATCATGTTGCTTGTGCATTGCACGTGGTTGATTGTGTCTCCCTTTGCTTGTGTTCTTGCTTTGGGTAGAGCCGGGAGACGAGTACGTGATCGAGGAACCCTTTGAGTACGCTTACGAGGATCAAGCTAACGTCAACTCGGAGAACTTTGCAGGCAAGATGACCATACCCTCGAAATCAATTCTATCTTTGCTTGCTAGATGCTCGCTCTTTGCTATGCCTATGCTGCGATACCTACCACTTGCTTATCATGCCTCCCATTTTGCCATGTCAAACCTCTAACCCACCTTGTCCTAGCAAACCGTTGTTTGGCTATGTTACTGCTTTGCTCAGCCCCTCTTATAGCGTTGCTAGTTGCAGGTGAAGATTGGAGTTTGTTCCTTGTTGGAACATGTTTATTGTTGGGATATCATTATTATATCTTGTCTATTTTAATGCACCTATACACTTGGTAAAGGGTGGAAGGCTTGGCCTTATGCCTGGTGTTTTGTTCCACTCTTGCCGGCCTAGTTTCCGTCATACCGGTGTTATGTTCCTTGATTTTGCGTTCCTTACACGGTTGGGTTATAGTGGGAACCCCTTGACAGTTCGCCTTGAATAAAACTACTCCAGCAATGCCCAACAGTGGTTTTACAATTTGCCACCTAGACTTTTTTCCCTTGGGTTCCGTGGAATCAAGGGTCATATTTATTTTAAACCACCGGGCCAGTGCTCCTCTGAGTGTTGGTCCACCTTGTCAGCCGCCGCTGGCCACCAGGGGCAACTCTGGGCTAGCCTAGTGGAAGTTTGGACAATCTGGTGTGCCCTGAGAACGAGGTATGTGCAGCTCCTATCGGTATTTGTCAGCACATTCAGGTGGCTTTGCTGGTTTAGTTTTACCATTGTTGAGATGTCTTGCAATCGGGATTCCGAGTCTGATCGGATTTTCTTGGGAGAAGGAATATCCTTCGTTGACCGTGAGAGCTTGTGATGGGCTAAGTTGGGACACCCCTGCAGGGATTTGAACTTTCGAAAGCCGTGCCCGTGGTTATGGGCAGATGGGAATTTTTTAATGTCCGGTTGTAGAAAACCTGAAACTTAACTTAATTAAAATGAATCAACTGAGTGTGTGGCCATGATGGTCTCTTTTCGGCGGAGTCCGGGAAGAGAACACGGTCTCGAGTTATGCTTGAACGTAGGTTGTTCTAGGATCACTTCTTGATCATAGTTTATCGACCGTGCCTTTGCATTCTCTTCTCGCTCTCATTTGCGTATGTTAGCCACCATATATGCTAGTGCTTGCTGCAGCTCCACATCATACCTTTTACCCTTCCTATAAGCTTAAATAGTCTTGATCGCGAGGGTGTAAGATTGCCGAGTCCCAATGACTCACAGATTCCTTCCAAAACCAGATGCAGTGACCGATGATACCATTCCAGGAGTTTCGACTGAGCTCAAGTGGGAGTTCGATGAGGACTCAGGACGATACTACGTTTCCTTTCCACACGATCAGTAGTGGAGCCCAGTTGGGGCGATTGGGGATTTTGTTGCATTCGGGGTTGTCTTTATTTTGGTTTCGTAGTCGGACCTTGATTGTATCTGGATGAATGTAATTATATTTATGATATTGTGTGATGTGGCGAGTGTAAGCCAACTATGTACCTCTTTTCTTATTCATTACATGGGTTGTGTGAAGATTAGCTCACTTGCGACATTGCTTAAAATGCGGTTATGCCTCTAAGTCGTGCTTCGACATGTGGGAGATATAGCCGCATCGTGGGCGTGACAGGTGCTTTGAGCAAGGAGATCGAAAATGGCTGCAAAACGAGCTTGGACTCGGGTTTGAGCTGGTTATTCGTGTTTGGGGGAGGAAGATGAAGTGTATGGGTGCAGGAATAAGTGGAGGAGGGCCACCGTGGGCCCACGAGGCAGGGGGCGCGCCCAAGAGGGGTGGGCACGCCCTCCACCCTCGTGGGCAGGTGGTTGACCCCCCTAGTGTGTTCTCAGTTCCAAAAATCCTCAAATATTCTAGAAAAAATAATATTTAAATTTCAGGGCATTTGGAGAAACTTTTATTTTCGAGGTATTTTTATATTGCACGGATAATCAGATAATGGGCAGAAAAATAATTATTTAATTTTACTTAATGTAAATAACAGAAAGTAAAAGTGGGGTACAAAAGGTTGTGCCTTCTAGTTTCATCCATCTCATGATTATCAAAAGGAATCCACTAACAAGGTTGATCAAGTCTTGTTAACGAACTCATTCCGAATAACATGGAACCTGAGAAATTTCGAATAACACTATGTTACCTCAACGGGGATATGCACATCCCCAATAATAAGAATATCATATTTCTTCTTGAAAGTAGGAAGAGGAAATTCAAAACCTCCAATTATAATCAATGGAATTTTTCCAATAGAATTGATACTATGAACTTGAGGTTGTTTCCTCGGAAAGTGTACCGTATGCTCATTACCATTAACATGAAAAGTGGCATTGCCTTTAGTGCAATCAATAATAGCCCCTGCAGTATTCAAAAAGGGTCTTCCAAGAATAATAGACATACTATCGTCCTCGGGAATATCAAGAATAACAAAGTCAGTTAAAATAGTAAAGTTTGCAACTACAACAGGCACATCCTCACAAATACCGACGGGTATAGCAGTTGATTTATCAGCCATTTGCAAAGATATTTTAGTAGGTGTCAACTTATTCAAATCAAGTCTACGATATAAAGAGAGAGGCATAACACTAACACCGGCTCCAAGATCACATAAAGCAGTTTTAACATAGTTTCTTTTAATGGAGCATGGTATAGTGGGTACTCCTAGATCTCCAAGTTTCTTTGGTATTCCACCCTTAAAAGTATAATTAGCAAGCATGGTGGAAATTTCAGCTTTCGGTATCTTTCTTTTATTTGTAATAATATCTTTCATGTACTTAGCATAAGGATTGGTTTTAAGCATATCAGTTATTCGTATATGCAAAAAGATAGGTCTAATCATTTCAGCAAAGCGCTCAAAATCCTCATCATCCTTTTTCTTGGATGGTTTAGGAGGAAAAGGCATGGGTTTCTGAATCCATCACTCTCTTTCTTTACCATGTTTCCTAGCAACAAAATCTTTCTTATCATAACGTTGATTCTTTGATTGTGGGTTATCAAGATCAACAACAGGTTCAATTTCTATATCATTATCATTACTAGGTTGAGCATCATCATGAACATTATCATTAACATTATCATTTGTTTCAGGTTCATTACCAGATTGAGTTTCAGTATCAGAAATAGAAATATCATTTGGATTCTCAGGTGTTTCAACAATAGGATCACTAGAAGCATGCAAAGTCCTATCATTTTTATTTTTCTTCCTTTTAGAAGGACTACGTGCATCTATATTATTTCTTTGAGAATCTTACTCAATTCTCTTAGGGTGGCCTTCAGGATACAAAGGTTCCTGAGTCATTCTACCAGTTCTAGTAGCCACTCTAACAGCATAGTCATTATCTTTACTATTCAATTCATTGAGCAAATCATTTTGTTCTTTAAGTACTTGTTCTACTTGAGTGGTAACCATAGAAGCATGTTTACTAACAAGTTTAAATTCACCTTTAACATTAGCCATATAATCACCCAAGTGTTCAAGCATATTTGAATTGTATTTCAATTGTCTACCAAAATAAGCATTAAAGTCTTCTTGCTTAGCCATAAATTTATCAAAATCATCTAAGCATGGGCTAGCAAATTTAGTAAATGGGGTTACAACTTTATCATATCTATAGAGAGAATTTACCTTTACTACCTGTGTCGGGTTACCAAGACCATGAGTTTCTTCAACAGGTAATGGATTAAGATTATATGTTTCTTCAACAGGCGGTAAATTAAGACCATGTATTTCTTCAATAGGAGGTAAATTCTTAACATCTTCAGCTTTAATACCTTTTTCTTTCATAGATTTCTTTGCCTCTTGCATATCTTCAAGACTGATAAATAGAATACCCCTATTCTTCGGAGTTGGTCTAGGAATAGGCTCAGGAATTGGCTCCGGAGGTGTCCAATTATTTTCATTTGTCAACATATTATTCAATAGACTTTCAGCTTCATCCGGTGTTCTTTCCCTGAAAACAGAACCAGCACAACTATCCAGGTAATCTCTGGAGGCATCGGTTAGTCCATTATAAAAGATATCAAGTATTTCATTTTTCTTAAGAGGATGATCAGGCAAAGCATTAAGTAATTGGAGAAGCCTCCCCCAAGCTTGTGGTGGACTCTCTTCTTCAATTTGCACAAAATTATATATATCCCTTAAGGCAACTTGTTTCTTATGAGCAGGGAAATATTTAGCAGAGAAGTAATAAATCATATCCTGGGGACTACGCACACAACTAGGATCAAGAGAATTAAACCATATCTTAGCATCACCCTTTAATGAGAACATAAATATTTTAAGGATGTAAAAGTAGCGAGTTCTCTCATCTTTAGTAAACAGGGTAGCTATATCATTCAATTTAGTAAGATGTGCCACAATAGTTTCAGATTCATAACCATGAAAAGGATCAGATTCTACCAAATTAATTATATCAGGATCAACAGAGAATTCATAATCCTTATCAGTAACAAAGATAAGTGAAGTAGCAAAAGCAGGGTCAGGTTTCATTCTAGCATTTAAAGGTTTCTTACTCCATTTAGCTAATAATCTTTTGAGTTCAGTTCTATTTTGGCATGCTAAAATAGCTAAAGAAGCTTCTTGATCAAATACATAACCTTTAGGAATAACAAGTGATTCTTCATCATCACTTTCATCAGTATCATCAGATTCAATATTTTCAATCTTTCTAGCCCTAGCAAGTTGTTCATCAAGAAAATCACTAAGTGGCATAGTAGTATCAGGCATAGAGGTAGTTTCATCATAAGTATCATGCATAGCAGAAGTGGCATCATCAATAACATGCGACATATCAGAACGAATAGCAGAAGTAGGTGTAGGTGTCGCAAGCTTACTCATAACAGAAGGTGAATCAAGTGCAGAGCTAGATGGTAGTTCCTTACCTCCCCTCGTAGTTGAGGGATAGATCTTGGTTTTTGGATCTCTCAAGTTCTTCATAATGATAAGCAGATATAAATCCCAAGTGACTCAAAGAATAGAGCTATGCTCCCCGGCAACGGCGCCAGGAAATAGTCTTGATAACCCACAAGTATAGGGGATCACAACAGTTTTCGAGGGTAGAGTATTCAAATTTATTGATTCGACACAAGGGGAGCCAAAGAATATTCTCAAGTATTAGCAGCTGAGTTGTCAATTCAACCACACTTGGAAACTTAATATCTGCAGCAAAGTATTTAGTAGCAAAGTAATATGATAGTGGTGATAACGGTAACAAAAGGTAACAGTAGTAAAAGTAATGTTTTTGGTATTTTGTAGTGATGAAAGCAATAGCAACGGGAAAGTAAATAAGTGAAGAACAATATGTGGAAAGCTCATAGGCAATGGATCGGTGATGGAGAATTATGCCGGATGCGGTTCATCATGTAACAGCCATAACCTAGGGTGACACAGAACTAGATCCAGTTCGTAAATGTAATGTAGGCATTGTTGGAAATATGCCCTAGAGGCAATAATAAATTGATTATTATTATATTTCCTTGTTCATGATAATCGTTTATTATCCATGCTATAATTGTATTTATAGGAAACTCAGATACATGTGTGGATACATAGACAACGCCATGTCCCTAGTAAGCCTCTAGTTGACTAGCTCGTTGATCAATAGATGGTTACGGTTTCCTGACCATGGACATTGGATGTCATTGATAACGGGATCACATCATTAGGAGAATGATGTGATGGACAAGACCCAATCCTAAGCCTAGCACAAGATCATGTAGTTCGTATGCTAAAGCTTTTCTAATGTCAAGTATCATTTCCTTAGACCATGAGATTGTGCAACTCCCGGATACCGTAGGAGTGCTTTGGGTGTACCAAACGTCACAACATAACTGGGTGACTATAAAGGTGCACTACGGGTATCTCCGAAAGTGTCTGTTGGGTTGGCACGAATCGAGACTGGGATTTGTCACTCCGTGTGACGGAGAGGTATCTCTGGGCCCACTCGGTAGGACATCATCATAATGTGCACAATGTGATCAAGGAGTTGATCATGGGATGATGTGTTACGGAACGAGTAAAGATACTTTCCGGTAACGAGATTGAACAAGGTATCGGGATACCGACGATCGAATCTCAGGCAAGGATCGTACCGCTAGACAAAGGGAATTGTATACAGGATTGATTAAGTCCTTGACATCGTGGTTCATCCGATGAGATCATCGTGGAACATGTGGGAGCCAACATGGGTATCCAGATCCCGCTGTTGGTTATTGACCGGAGAGTCATCTCGGTCATGTCTGCATGTCTCCCGAACCCGTAGGGTCTACACACTTAAGGTTCGGTGACACTAGGGTTATAGAGATATTAGTATGCGGTAACCCGAAAGTTGTTTGGAGTCCCGGATGAGATCCCGGACGTCACGAGGAGTTCCGGAATGGTCCGGAGGTAAAGAATTATATATAGGAAGTGCTATTTCGGCCATCGGGACAAGTTTCGGGGTCACCGGTATTGTACCGGGACCACCGGAAGGGTCCCGGGGGTCCACCGGGTGGGGCCACCTGCCCCGGGGGGGCACATGGTCTGTAGGGGGTGCGCCTTGGCCTACATGGGCCAAGGGCACCAGCCCCTAGAGGCCCATGCGCCAAAGGGACAAGAGGAGAGGAGAGTCCTAAAGGGGGAAGGCACCTCCGAGGTGCCTTGGGGAGGATGGACTCCTCCCCCCCCCCCTTAGCCACACCCTTCCTTGGAGGAAGGGGCAAGGCTGCGACCTCCCCTTCTCCCTTGGCCCTATATTTAGTGGGGGGAAGGGAGGGCAACAAAACCTAAGGCCTGGCGCCTCCCTCTCCCTCCCGTGACACATCTCCCTCCTCCCGCAACGCTTAGCGAAGCCCTGTTGGAATCCCGCTACTTCCACCACCACGCCGTCGTGCTGCTGGATCTCCATTAACCTCTCCTTCCCCCTTGCTGGATCAAGAAGGAGGAGACATTGCTGCTCCGTACGTGTGTTGAACGCGGAGGTGCCGTCCGTTCGGCGCCAGGATCATCGGTGATTTGAATCACGACGAGTACGACTCCATCAACCTCGTTCTCTTGAACGCTTCCGCTTAGCGATCTACAAGGGTATGTAGATGCACTCTCCTTCCCCTCATTGGTAGTCTCTCCATAGATAGATCTTGGTGACACGTAGGAAAAATTTGAATTTCTGCTACGTTCCCCAACAGTGGCATCATGAGCTAGGTCTATTGCGTAGATTCTATGCACGAGTAGAACACAAAGTAGTTGTGGGCGTTGATTTTGTTCAATATGCTTGCCGTTACTAGTCTTATCTTGATTCGGCGGCATCGTGGGATGAAGCGGCTCGGACGGACCTTACTCGTACTCTTACGTGAGACTGGTTCCACCGACTGACATGCACTAGTTGCATAAGGTGGCTAGCGGGTGCCTGTCTCTCCCACTTTAGTCGGATCGGATTCGATGAACAGGGTCCTTATGAAGGGTAAATAGCAATTGGCATATCACGTTGTGGTCTTTGCGTAGGTAAGAAACGTTCTTGCTAGAAACCCATAGCAGCCACGTAAAACATGCAAACAACAATTAGAGGACGTCTAACTTGTTTTTGCAGGGTATGCTATGTGATGTGATATGGCCAAGAAAATGTGATGAATGATATGTGATGTATGATATTGATCATGTTCTTGTAATAGGAATCATGACTTGCATGTCGATGAGTATGACAACCGGCAGGAGCCATAGGAGTTGTCTTTATTTATTTATGACCTGCGTGTCAACATAAACGTCATGTAATTACTTTACTTTATTGCTAACCGTTAGCTGTAGTAGTAGAAGTAATAGTTGGCGAGACAACTTCATAAAGACACGATGATGGAGATCATGGTGTCATGCCGGTGACGATGATGATCACGGAGCCCCAAAGATGGAGATCAAAAGGAGCAATATGATATTGGCCATATCATGTCACTATTTGATTGCATGTGATGTTTATCATGTTTATACATCTTATTTGCTTAGAACGACGGTAGTAAATAAGATGATCCCTCATTAAAATTTCAAGAAAGTGTTCCCCCTAACTGTGCACCATTGCTAAAAGTTCGTAGTTTCGAAGCACCATGTGATGATCGGGTGTGATAGATTCTTACGTGCAAATACAACGGGTGTTGATGAGCCTAGCATGTATAGACATGGCCTCGGAACACATGCAAACACTTAGGTTGACTTGACGAGCCTAGCATGTACAGACATGGCCTCGGAACACAGAAGACCGAAAGGTCGAGCATGAGTCGTATGGTAGATACGATCAACATGAAGATGTTCACCGATGTTGACTAGTCCGTCTCACGTGATGGTCGGACACGGCCTAGTTGACTCGGATCATGTAATCACTTAGATGACTAGAGGGATGTCTATCTGAGTGGGAGTTCATAAGATGAACTTAATTATCCTGAACATAGTCAAAAGATCTTAGCAAATTATGTTGTAGCTCGCGCTTCAGTTCTACTGTTTAGTTATGTTCCTAGAGAAAATTTAGTTGAAAGTTGATAGTAGCAATTATGCGGACTAGGTCCGTAAATTGAGGATTGTCCTCATTGCTTCATAGAAGGCTTATGTCCTTAATGCACCGCTCAGTGTGCTGAACCTCGAACGTGGTCTGTGGATGTTGCGAACATCTGACATACACGTTTTGATGACTACATGATAGTTCGGTAATGTTAAATCGTTTAGAATTGAGGCACCGAAGACGTTTTGAAACGTCGCGAAACATATGAGATGTTTCGAGGGCTGAAATTGGGATTTCAGGCTCGTGCCCACGTCAAGAGGTATAAGAGCTCCGACGATTTTCTTAGCCTACATACTAAGGGAGAAAAGCTCAATTGTTGAGCTTGTGCTCAGATTGTCTGAGTACAACAATCATTTGAATCGAGTGGGAGTTGATCTTCCAGATGAGATAATGATGTTTCTCCGAAGTCATTACCACCAAGCTGCTAGAGCTTCGTGATGAACTATAATATATCAGGGACATATATGATGATCCTTGAGATATTCGCGATGTTTGACACCACAAAAGTAGAAATCAAGAAGGAGCATCAATTGTTGATGGTTGGTGAAACCACTAGTTTCAAGAAGGGCAAGGGCAAGAAGGGATACTTCATGAAATGGCAATTCAGCTGCTGCTCTAGTGAAGAAACCCAAGGTTAAACCCAAACCCGAGACTAAGTGCTTCTGTAATAAGGGGAACAGCCACTGGAGCAGAATTACCCTAGATACTTGGTAGATTAGAAGGCTGGCAAGGTCGATAGAAGTATATTGGATATACATTGTGTTGATGTGTACTTTACTAGTACTCCTAGTAGCACCAGGGTATTGGATACCGGTTCGGTTGCTAAGTGTTAGTAACTCGAAATAAAAGCTACGGATTAAACGGAGACTAGCTAAAGGTGAGCTGACGATATGTGTTGGAAGTGTTTCCAATGTTGATATGATCAAGCATCACACGCTCCCTCTACCATCGAGATTGGTGTTAAAGCTAAATAATTGTTATTTGGTGTTTGCGTTGAGCATAGACATGATTGGATTATGTCTATCGCAATACGGTTATTCATTTAAGGAGAATAATGGTTACTCTGTTTATTTGAATAATACCTTCAATGGTCTTACTCCTAAAATGAATGGTTTATTGAATCTCGATCGTAGTGATACACATGTTCATGCCAAAAGATATAGGATAGTAATGATAGTACCACCTACTTGTGGCACTGCCACGTAAGTCATATCGGTATAAAACGCATGAAGAAGCTCCATGTTGATGGATCTTTGGGCTCAGTCATTTTTGAAAAGTTTGAGACATGCGAACCATGTCTATTGGTGTATATGCATGAAGAAACTCCATGCAAGTGGACCGTTTGAACTCACTTGATCTTGAATCACTTGAGACATGCAAATCATACCACATGGGCAACATGACTGAAAGCCTCGGTTTCAGTAAAATGGAACTAGAAAGCAACTTGTTGGAAGAAACACATTTTGATGTGTGTAGTCCAATGAGTGCTGAGGCGTGTAGTGGATATCGTTATGTTCTTACTTCACAGATGATTTGAGTAGATGTTGAGTACATTTACTTAATAAATCACGAGTCTGAATTATTGAAAGGTTCAAGTAATTTCAGGGTGAAGTTGAAAGATCGTCGTGACAAGAGGATAAAATATCTATGATATGATCATAGAGATGAATATCTGAATTACGAGTTTGGCACAGAATTAAGACATTGTGGAAATTGTTTCACAACTAATACAGCATGGAACACCATAGTGTGATGGTGTGTCCGAACATCATAACTGCACCCTATTGGATATGATGCATACCATGATGTCTCTTATCGAATTACCACGATAGTTTATGGGTTAGGCATTAAAGACAACCACATTCACTTTAAATAAGGCACCACGTAATTTCGATGAGATGACACCGTATGAACTATGGTTTAGAGAAACCTAAGCTGTCATTTCTTGAAAGTTTGGGGCTGCTACGCTTATGTGAAAAAGTTTCAGGCTGATAAGCTCGAACCCAAAGCGGATAAATGCATCTTCATAGGACACCCAAAACAGTTGGGTATACCTCCTGTCTCAGATCCGAAAGCAATAAGGGATTGTTTCTAGAATCGGGTCCTTTCTCGAGGAAAAGTTTCTCTCGAAAGAATTGAGTGGGAGGATGGTGGAGACTTGATGAGCTTATTGAACCGTCTCTTCAACTAGTGTGTGGCAGGGCACAGGGAGTTGTTCCTATGACACCTACACCAATTGAAGTGGAAGCTTATGATAGTGATCATGAAACTTCAGATCAAGTCACTACCAAACCTCGTGGGATGACAAGGATGCGTACTACTTCAGAGTGGTATGTAATCCTGTCTTGGAAATCATGTTGCTAGACAACAATGAACCTACGAGCTATGGAGAAGCGATGGTGGGCCTGGATTCCGATAAATGGCTCGAGGCCATAAAATCCGAGAGAGGATCCATGTATGAAAACAAAGTGTAGACTTTGGCAGAACGGCTCGATGGTCGTAAGGCTATTGAGTACAGATGGATTTTAAAAAGGAAGACGGACAATGATGGTAAGTATCACCATTAAGAAAGCTCGACTTGTCGTTAAGATGTTTTCCAACAAGTTCAAGGAGTTGACTACGATGAGACTTTCTCACTCGTAGCGATGCTAAGAGTCTGTTGGAATTATATTAGTGATTACTGCATTATTTATGAAATCTTGCAGATAGGATGTCAAAACATTGTTTCCTCGACGATTTTCTTGAGGAAAGGTTGTATGTGATACAACCGGAAGGTTCTGTCAATCCCGAAAGATGCTAATAAGTATGCAAAGCTCCAATAATCCTTCTAAGGACTGGAGTAAGCATCTCGGAGTTGGAATGTATGCTTTGATGAGATGATCAAAGATTTTGGGTTTATACAAAGTTTATGAGAAACTTGTATTTCCAAAGAAGTGAGTGGGAGCACTATAGAATTTCTGATGAGTATATGTTGTTGACATATTGTTGATCAGAAATGACGTAGAATTTCTGGAAAGCATATAGGGTTATTTGGAAAGTGTTTTTCAATGGAAAGCCTGGATTAAGCTACTTGAACATTGAGCATCAAGATCTATAAGGATAGATCAAAACGCTTAATGGTACTTTCAAATGAGCACATACCTTGACATGATCTTGAAGGTGTTCAAGATGGATCAGTCAAAGAAGGAGTTGTTGCCTGAGTTGTAAGGTATGAAGTTAAGACTTAAAGCTCGACCACGGCAGAAGAAAGAGAAAGGACGAATGTCGTCCCCTATGCTTTTGTCATAGGCTGTATATAGTATGCTATGCTGTGTACCGCACCTGAAGTGTGCCTTGCCATGAGTCAGTCAAGGGGTACAAGAGTGATCTAAGAATGGATCACAGGACAGCGGTCAAAGTTATCCTTAGTAACTAGTGGACTAAGGAATTTTCTCGATTATGGAGGTGGTAAAAGAGTTCGTCGTAAAGGGTTACGCCGATGCAAACTTTGACACTAATCCAGATTATTCTAATAGTAAACTGGATTCGTATAGTAGAACAGTTGTTTGGAATAGCTCCAAATGTAGCGTAGTAGTTGCATCTACAAGATGACATAGAAATTTGCGAAGTACATACAGATCTGAATGTTGCAGACCCGTTGACTAAAACCTCTCTCACAGGCAAAACATGATCAAACCCAGAACTCATTGAGTCTTAATCACATGATGATGTGAACTAGTTTAGTGACACTAGTAAACCCTTTGGATGTTGGTCACATGGCGATGTGACCTGTGAGTGTTAATCACATGACGATGTGAACTAGATTATTGACTCTAGTGCAAGTGGGAGACTATTGGAAATATGCCCTAAAGGCAATAATAAATTGATTATTATTATATTTCCTTGTTCATGATAATCGTTTATTATCCATGCTATAATTGTATTGATAGGAAACTCAGATACATGTGTGGATACATAGACAACACCATGTCCCTAGTAAGCCTCTAGTTGACTAGCTCGTTGATTAATAGATGGTTACGGTTTCCTGACCATGGACATTGGATGTCATTGATAACGGGATCACATCATTAGGAGAATGATGTGATGGACAAGACCCAATCCTAAGCCTAGCACAAGATCATGTAGTTCATATGCTAAAGCTTTTCTAATGTCAAGTATCATTTCCTTAGACCATGAGATTGTGCAACTCCCGGATACCGTAGGAGTGCTTTGGGTGTACCAAACGTAACAACGTAACTGGGTGACTATAAAGGTGCACTACGGGTATCTCCGAAAGTGTCTGTTGGGTTGGCACGAATCGAGACTGGGATTTGTCACTCCGTGTGACGGAGAGGTATCTTTGGGCCCACTCGGTAGGACATCATCATAATGTGCACAATGTGATCAAGGAGTTGATAATGGGATGATGTGTTACGGAACGAGTAAAGAGACTTGCCGGTAACGAGATTGAACAAGGTATCGGGATACCGACGATCGAATCTCGGGCAAGTATCGTACCGCTAGACAAAGGGAATTGTATACGGGATTGATTAAGTCCTTGACATCGTGGTTCATCCGATGAGATCATCGTGGAACATGTGGGAGCCAACATGGGTATCCAGATCCCGCTGTTGGTTATTGACCGGAGAGTCATCTCGGTCATGTCTGCATGTCTCCCGAACCCGTAGGGTCTACACACTTAAGGTTCGGTGACGCTAGGGTTATAGAGATATTAGTATGCAGTAACCCAAAAGTTGTTCGGAGTCCCGGATGAGATCCCGGACGTCACGAGGAGTTCCGGAATGGTCCGGATGTAAAGAATTATATATAGGAAGTGCTATTTCGGCCATCGGGACAAGTTTCGGGGTCACCGGTATTGTACCGGGACCACCGGAAGGGTCCCGGGGGTCCACCGGGTGGGGCCACCTGCCCCGGGGGGCACATGGTCTGTAGGGGGTGCGCCTTGGCCTACATGGGCCAAGGGCACCAGCCCCTAGAGGCCCATGTGCCAAAGGGACAAGAGGAGAGGAGAGTCCTAAAGGGGGAAGGCACCTCCGAGGTGCCTTGGGGAGGATGGACTCCTCCCCCCCCCTTGGCCGCACCCTTCCTTGGAGGAAGGGGCAAGGCTGCGCCCTCCCCCTCTCCCTTGGCCCTATATATAGTGGGGGGAAGGGAGGGCAACAAAACCTAAGGCCTGGCGCCTCCCTCTCCCTCCCGTGACACATCTCCCTCCTCCCGCAGCGCTTAGCGAAGCCCTGTTGGAATCCCGCTACTTCCACCACCACGCCGTCGTGCTGCTGGATCTCCATTAACCTCTCCTTCCCCTTGCTGGATCAAGAAGGAGGAGACGTCGCTGCTCCGTACGTGTGTTGAACACGGAGGTGCCGTCCGTTCGGCGCTAGGATCATCGGTGATTTGAATCACGACGAGTACGACTCCATCAACCCCGTTCTCTTGAACGCTTCCGCTTAGAGATCTACAAGGGTATGTAGATGCACTCTCCTTCCCCTCCTTGCTAGTCTCTCAATAGATAGATCTTGGTGACACGTAGGAAAATTTTGAATTTCTGCTACGTTCCCCAACAGGCATGTATTCCGAATATAGTCATACATGCTTATGGAAAAGAACTTGCATGCCATCTTTTGTCCTACCCTCCCTTGGCAGCGGGGTCCTTACGGAAACTAATGGATATTAAGGCCTCCTTCTAATAGAGTACCGGAACAAAGCATTAACACATAGTGAATACATGAACTCCTCAAACTACGGTCATCACCGGTAAGTATCCCAATTATTGTCACTTCGGGGTTAACGGATCATAGCACATAATAGGTGACTATATACTTGCAAGATAGGATCAAGAACACTCATATATTAATGAAAACATAATAGGTTCAGATCAGAAATCATGGCACTCGGGCCCTAGTGACAAGCATTAAGCATAGCAAAGTCATAGCAACATCAATCTCAGAACATAGTGGACACTAGGGATCAAACCCTAACAAAACTAACTCGATTACATGATAGATCCCATCCAACCCATCACCGTCCAGCAAGCCTACGATGGAGTTACTCACGCACGGCGGTGAGCATCATAAAATTGCTGATGGAGGATGGTTGATGATGACGATGGCGACGGATTCCCCTCTCCGGAGCCCCGAACGGACTCCAGATCAGCCCTCCTGAGAGGTTTTAGGGCTTGGCGGCGGCTCCGTATCGTAAAACATGATGATTTCTTCTCTCTGATTTTTTTCTCCCCGAAACTCAATATATGGAGGTGGAGTTGGAGTCGGAGAGGCAACAGGGGGCCCACGAGGTAGGGGGGCGCGCCCTAGGGGGGCAGGCGCGCCCCCACCCTTGTGGCAAGGTGGTGGGCACCTGGCCTTCATCTTTTGCAGGTATTTTTCTTATTTTCTGAAAAGTGGCTCCGTGAAGTTTCAGGTCATTCCGAGAACGTTTGCTCCTGCACATAAATAACACCATGGTAATTCTGCTAAAAACATCGTCAATCCGGGTTAGTTCCATTCAAATCATGCAAGTTAGAGTCCAAAACAAGGGAAAAAGTGTTTGGAAAAGTAGATACGTTGGAGATGTATCAATACCTCCTTACTTTGCTCTCGATATTTTCTTAAGTTTCAATTCGAGAGTTACTTTCCGCCACCTTCCCCGTTGTTATCTGCTACCTCTTGAGCACTGCGTTGTTTTCCCCAAAGAGGAAGGCATGATGCAGCAAAGTAGCGTAAGTATTTCCCTCAGTTTTTGAGAACCAAGGTATCAATCCAGTAGGAGGCTACGCGCGAGTCCCTCGCACCTACACAAAACAAATAAATCCTCGCAACCAACACAAATAGGGGTCGTCAATCCCTATAAGGACACTTACGAGAGTGAGATCTGATAGATATGATAAGATAATATTTTTGGTATTTTTGTGATAAAGATGCAAAGAAAAATAAAAGCAAAGGAAAAAGCAAATGAAATAACTAAGTATTGGAAGATTAATATGATGAAGATAGACCCGGGGGCCATAGGTTTCACTAGTGGCTTATCTCAAGAACATAAGTATTTTACGGTGGGTGAACGAATTACTGTTGAGCAATTGACATAATTGAGCATAATTATGAGAATATCTAGGTATGATCATGTATATAGGCATCACGTCCGAGACAAGTAGACCGACTCCTGCCTGCATCTACTACTATTACTCCACTCATCGACCGCTATACATCATGCATCTAGAGTATTAAGTTCATGAAAACAGAGTAACGCCTTAAGCAAGATGACATGATGTAGATGGATAAATTCATGCAATATGATAAAAACCCCATCTTATTATCCTCGATGGCAACAATACAGTACGTGCCTTGCTGCCCCTACTGTCACTTGGAAAGGACACCGCAAGATTGAACCCAAAGCTAAGCACTTCTCCCATTGCAAGAAAGATCAATCTAGTAGGCCAAACCAAACTAATAATTCAAAGAGACTTGCAAAGATAACCAATCATACCTAAAAGAATTCAGAGAAGATTCAAATATTGTTCATAGATAATCTTAATCATAAACCCACAATTCATCGGTCTCAACAAACGCACCGCAAAAAGAAGATTACATTGAATAGATCTCCACAAGAGAGGGGGAGAACATTGTATTGAGATCCAAAAAGAGAGAAGAAGCCATCTAGCTAATAACTATGGACCCAAAGGTCTGAGGTAAACTACTCACACTTCATCGGAGAGGCTATGGTGTTGATGTAGAAGCCCTCCGTGATGGATGCCCCCTCCGGCGGAGCTCCGAAACAGGCCCCAAGATGGGATCTCGTGGATACAGAAAGTTACGGCGGTGGAATTAGGGTTTTGGCTCCGTATCTGATAGTTTGGGGGTACATAGGTATTTATAGGAGGAAGGAGTACGTCAGTGGAGCAACAGGGGGCCCACGAGGGTGGATGGCGTGCCTGGGAGGGGGGGGGGTAGGCGCGCTCCCTACCTCGTGGCCTCCCTGTTGGTTGCTTGACGTAGGGTCCAAGTCTCCTGGGTCTTGTTCGTTCCAAAAATCACGTTCCCGAAGGTTTCATTCCGTTTGGACTCCGTTTGATATTCCTTTTCTTCGTAACCCTAAAATAGGCAAAAAAACATCAATTCTGGGCTGGGCCTCCAGTCAATAGGTTAGTCCCAAAAATAATATAAAAGTGGATAATAAAGCCCAATAATGTCCAAAACAGTAGAGAATATAGCATGGAGCAATAAAAAATTATAGATACGTTGGAGACGTATCAAGCATCCCCAAGCTTAATTCATGCTCGTGTATATAGGTATGATCATGTATATAGGCATCACGTCTGAGACAAGTAGACCGACTCCTGCTTGCATCTACTACTATTACTCCACTCATCGACTGCTATCCAGCATGCATCTAGAGTATTAAGTTAAAAATAGAGTAACGCCTTAAGCAAGATGACATGATGTAGAGGGATAGACTCATGCAATATGAAGAAAACCCCATCTTGTTATACTCTATGGCAACAATACAATACGTGCCTTGCTGCCCTTACTGTCACCGGGAAAGGACACCGCAAGATTGAACCCAAAGCTAAGCACTTCTCCCATTGCAAGAAAGATCAATCTAGTAGGCCAAACCAAACTGATAATTCAAAGAAACTTGCAAAGATAACCAATCATACATAAAAGAATTCAGAGAAGATTCAAATATTATTCGTAGAAAGACTTGATCATAAACCCACAATTCATCGGTCTCAACAAACATACTGCAAAAAGAAGATTACATCGAATAGATCTCCACAAGAGAGGGGGAGAACATTGTATTGAGATACAAAAAAAGAGAAGAAGCCATCTAGCTACTAACTATGGACCCGTAGGTCTGAGGTGAACTGCTCACACTTCATCGGAGGGGCTATGGTGTTGATGTAGAAGCCCTCTGTGATCGATGCCCCCTCCAGCGGAGCTCCAGAACAGGCCCCAAGATGGGATCTCATGGATACAGAAAGCTACGGCGGTTGAATTAGGGTTTTGGCTCCTGTTCTGATCGTTTGGGGGTACGTGGATATATATAGGAGGGAGGAGTACGTCGGTGGAGCAACAGGGGGCCCACTAGGGTGGAGGGCGCGCCTAGTGGGGGTGGGCGCGCCCCCTACCTCGTGGCCTCCTCTTTTCTTTCTTGACGTAGGGTCTAAGTCTCCCGGGTCTTGTTCATTGAGAAAATCATGTTCCCGAAGGTTTCATTCCGTTTGGACTCCGTTTGATATTCCTTTTCTTCGAAACCCTAAAACAGGCAAAAAAAACACCAATTCTGGGCTGCGCCTCCGGTTAATAGGTTAGTCCCAAAAATAATATAAAAGTGGATAATAAAGCCCAATAATGTCCAAAACAGTAGATAATATAGCATGGAGCAATAAAAAATTATAGATACGTTGGAGACGTATCAAGCATCCCCAAGCTTAATTCCTGCTCGTCCTCGAGTAGGTAAATGATAAAAATATTTTTTTTGATGCGGAGTGCTACTTGGCATAATTTAAATGTAATTCTTCTTAATTGTGGTATGGATATTCAGATCCGAAAGATTCAAGACAAAAGTTCATATTGACATAAAAATAATAATACTTCAAGCATACTAACAAAGCAATTATGTCTTCTCAAAATAACATGGCCAAAGAAAGTTCATCCCTACAAAATCATATGGTTTAGTCATGTTTCATTTTCTTCACACAAGAATGCTCTCATCATGCACAACCCCGATGAAAAGCCAAGCAATTGTTTCATACTTTAGTAATCTCAAACCTATAAACTTTCACGCAATATATGAGCGCGAGCCATGGACATAGCACTATAGGTGGAATAGAATATAATGAGGGGGGTTATGTGGAGAAGACAAAAGAGGACAAACTCTCACATCAACGAGGCTAATCAATGGGCTATGGAGATGCCCACCGATTGATGTTAATGCAAGGAGTAGGGATTGCCATGCAACGGATGCACTAGATCTATAAATGTATGAAAGCTCAACAAAAGAAACTAGTGGGTGTGCATCCAACTTGCTTGCTCACGAAGACCTAGGGCACTTGGGGAGGCCCATTGTTGGAATATACAAGCCAAGTTCTATAATGAAAATTCCCACTAGTATATGAAAGTGACAAAACAAGAGACTCTCTAACATGAAGATTATGGTGCTACTTTGAAGCACAAGTGTGGCAAAGGATAGTAACATTGTCCCTTCTCTCTTTTTCTCTCATTTTTATATGGCCTTTCTCTTCTTCTTTTTATGGCCTTTCTCTTTTTTGGGAGGCCTTCTCTTTTTTTATATATACCCCTCACTTGGGACAATGCTCTAGAAAATGATGATCATCACACTTCTATTTATTTACAACTCAATGATTACAACTCGATACTAGAACAAAGTATGACTCTATATGAATGCCTCCGGCGGTGTACCGGGATATGCAATGGACCAAGAGTGACATGTATGAAAGAATTATGAACGGTGGCTTTCCCACAAATACTATGTCAATTACATGATCATGCTAAGCAATATGACAATGATGAATGTGTCAGGATGAACGGAATGGTGGAAAGTTGCATGGCAATATATCTCGGAATGGCTATGGAAATGCCATAATAGGTAGGTATGGTGGCTATTTTGAGGAAGATATAAGGAGGTTTATGTGTGAAAGAGTGTATCATATCATGGGGTTTGGATGCACCGACGAAGTTTGCGCCAACTCTCAATGTGAGAAAGGGCAATGCACGGTACCGAAGAGGCTAGCAAGGATGGAAGGGTGAGAGTGCATATAATCCATGGACTCAACATTAGTCATAAAGAACTCACATACTTATTGCAAAAATCTACAAGTCATCAAAAACCTCGGTACTACGCGCATGCTCCTAGGGGGATAGATTGGTAGGAAAAGACCATCGCTCGTCCCCGACCGCCACTCATAAGGAAGACAATCAAATAACACCTCATGTTTCAAATTTGTTGCATAACGTTTATCATACGTGCATGCTATGGGACTTGCAAACTTCAACACAAGCATTTCTCAATTTCACAACTACTCAACTAGCACGACTTTGATATTATTACCTCCATATCTCAAAACAATCATCAAGCATCAAACTTATCTTAGTATTCAAAACACTCTTAAGAAAATTTTACTAACTTTGAATACCTAGCATATTAGGATTTTAAGCAAATAACCATGCTATTAAGACTCTCAAAATAATCTAAGTGAAGCATGAGAGATCAATAGTTTCTATCAAACAAATCCACCACCGTGCTCTAAAAGATATAAGTGAAGTACTAGAGCAAAATTATATAACTCAAAAGATATAAGCGAAGCACATAGAGTATTCTAACAAATTCCAAATCATGTATGGATCTCTCAAAAGGTGTGTACTGCAAGTATGATTGTGGTAAACTAACAAGCAAAGACTCAAATCATACAAGACGCTCCAAACAAAACACATATCATGTGGTAAATAAAAATATAGCTCCAAGTAAAGTTACCGATAGAAGTAGATGAAAGAGGGGATGCCTTCCGGGGCATCCCCAAGATTTGGATTTTAGGTGTCCTTATATTATCTTGGGGGTGCCATGGGCATCCCCAAGCTTAGGCTCTTGCCACTCCTTGTTCCATAATCCATCAAATATGTACCCAAAACTTGAAAACTTCACAACACAAAACTTAATGTAGAAAATCTCGTGAGCTCCGTTAGCGAAAGAAAATAAAAGATCACTTCAAGGTACTGTAATGAACTCATTCTTTATTTATATTGGTGTTATACCTACTGTATTCCAACTTCTCTATGGTTTATAAACTATTTTACTAGCCATAGATTCATGAAAATAAGCAAACAACACATGAAAAACAGGATTTGTCAAAAACAGAACAGTCTGTAGTAATCTGTAGCTAGCGCAAGATCTCGAACCCAAAAAAATTCTAAAATAAATTTATGGAGGTGAGGAATTTATCTATTAATCATCTTCAAAAAGAATTAACTAAATAGCACTCTCCAAATAAAAATGACAGCAGTTCTCGTGAGCGCTAAAGTTTCTGTTTTTTACAGCAAGTTCAACAAGACTTTCCCCAAGTCTTCCCAACGGTTCTACTTGGCACAAACACTAATTAAACACAAAAAAACAACCAAAATAGAGGCTAAGTAAATTATTTATTACTAAAAAAGAGCAAAAAGCAAGGAATAAAAATAAAATTGGGTTCCCTCCCAACAAGCGCTATCATTTAACGCCCCTAGCTAGGCATAACAATCACGAATAGATCTAGGTATTGCCATCTTTGGTAGGCAATTCTTCAAAGAGGCATATACCATCTTTAGGAATTTCTTTATTTTTATTGATTATCAAACTTTTAGGCACAATATTGAAAAATTCATTTGTAACAAATGGTTCCTTAATGATAGCAAAAAGATTGCGATGAACACTTATAGATTTGAGATCTGCATTTTCCTTACTAGATGATTCACCCTTATTTTTAGGAACGTACATAAGATTGGCAACTTTAGTGGAAGGACTTGGATTATTCTTTAGGGAAGAAAAAGTGGTTCCCAAGTTGGTAATAATATTCTCAAGTTTATCGATCCTAATTGAATCGTGATTTATTTTCTCATTAACTATGGGTTCCCTTTCTTTAATATCGTTCAAAGTAACTCCTACTTTAGATCCATATTGGGAGATTCGGCTGTGGATCTTTTTATCCAAATTTTCAATCAATTCTATGGTACCAACCTTATTTTCAATAATTTCAAGCCTTTGCATTACATGCTCCAAAGTTAATATAGTTCCATTAACCAAGAGAGGGGGTGAGCCAAATAAATCTAACATAGCATTATAAGAATCAAAAGTATGGCTACCCAAAAAGTTCCCTCCTGTAATAGTATCAAGAACATAACGGTGCCAAGGGGTAATGCCTACATAAAAATTGTGAAGGAGAATGGTAGTAGATTGCTTCATAGTAGATTTATTTTGAGCATTGCAAATTATATACCAAGCATCTTTTAGATTTTCACCCTCCCTTTGCTTAAAATTTAGAATCTTATTCTCGGTAGACAACGGAGAAGATAAGGGACTAGCCATAACGACAAGCAAACAAACTAACACACAAGCAAACAAAAAGCAAGCGGGCAAAAAAGGCAAATAGAGAGGGAGGATAGAGAGAGAGAGGGCGAATAAAAGGGCAAGGGTGAAGTGGGGGAGAGGAAAACGAGAGGCAAATGGAAAATAATGTAATGCGCGAGATAAGGATATGTGATGTGTACTTGGTATGTTGACTTTTGCGTAGACCTCCCCGGCAATGGCGCCAGAAATCGTTGGTTTTCCCCGAAGAGGAAGGGATGATGCAGCAAAGTAGCGTAAGTATTTCCCTTAGTTTTTGGGAACCAAGGTATCAATCCAGTAGGAGGCTACGCGCGAGTCCCTCACACCTGCACAAAACAAATAAATCCTCGCAACCAATGCAAATAGGGGTTGTCAATCCCTATAAGGCCACTTACGAGAGTGAGATCTGCTAGATATGATAAGATAATATTTTTGGTATTTTTATGATAAAGATGCAAAGTAAAATAAAGGCAAAGTAAATAGCAAAGGAAATAACTAAGTAGTAGGAGATCAATATGATAAAGATAGACCTGGGGGCCATAGGTTTCACTAGTGGCTTCTCTCAAGAGCATAAGTATTCTACGGTGGGTGAACAAATTACTGTTGAGCAATCTACAGAATTGAGCATAGTTATGAGAATATCTAGGTATGATCATGTATATAAGCATCACGTCCGAGACAAGTAGACCGACTCCTGCCTGCATCTACTACTATTACTCCACTCATCGACCGCTATCCAGCATGCATCTAGAGTATTAAGTTAAAAACAGAGTAACGCCTTAAGCAAGATGACATGATGTAGAGGGATAGACTCATGCAATATGAAGAAAAACCCATCTTGTTATCCTCGATGGTAACAATACAATAGGTGCCTTGCTGCCCTTACTGTCACCGGGAAAGGACACCGCAAGATTGAACCCAAAGCTAAGCACTTCTCCCATTGCAAGAAAGATCAATCTAGTAGGCCAAACCAAACTGATAATTCGAAGAGACTTGCAAAGATAACCAATCATACATAAAAGAATTCAGAGAAGATTCAAATATTATTCGTAGATAGACTTGATCATAAACCCACAATTCATCGGTCTGAACAAACACACCGCAAAAATAAGATTACATCGAATAGATCTCCACAAGAGAGGGGTAGAACATTGTATTGAGATCCAAAAAGAGAGAAGAAGCCATCTAGCTACTAACTATGGACCCGTAGGTCTGAGGTGAACTACTCACACTTCATCGGAGGGGCTATGGTGTTGATGTAGAAGCCCTCCGTGATCGATGCCCCCTCCAACGGAGCTCCGGAACAGGCCCCAAGATGGGATCTCGTGGATACAGAAAGTTATGGCGGTGGAATTAGGGTTTTGGCTCCTGGTCTAATCGTTTGGGGGTACGTGGATATATATAGGAGGAAGGAGTACGTCGGTGGAGCAACAGGGGGGCCACGAGGGTGGAGGGCGCGCCTGGTGAGGGTGGGCGCGCCCCCTACCTCGTGACCTCCTCTTTTCTTTCTTGACATAGGGTCTAAGTCTCCCGGGTCTTGTTCATTGAAAAAGTCACGTTCACAAAGGTTTCATTCCGTTTGGACTCCGTTTGATATTCCTTTTCTTTGAAATCCTAAAACAGGCAAAAAACAACAATTCTGGGCTGGGCCTCCGGTTAATAGGTTAGTCCCAAAAAATAATATAAAAGTGGATAATAAAGCCCAATAATGTCCAAAACAATAGATAATATAGCATGGCGCAATCAAAAATTATAGATACATTGGAGACGTATCATTTTCTACCAGATAGTCTACCTTTCAGAGGTCCATTCTTCTAGTATACCCCATTATTCTTTCGTTAGTACGGCGGAGATCCCGAAGAAAGGATGCCTAGTTCATCATGATGAACTGAAGTAGAGAAATAAAGACATCAACGTAATGGATCGGCCTCTTCGAGGAGAGCGACCAAGACTGAGAAGAATCGTTAGAATTTCGTAACCAGAACCTCCCCACCTTACGCCTCTTAAATCTCGGGACGAGATTTCTTGTAGTGGAGGAGAATTGTGACGCCCGAATAATTATGCTACCATAATTCCCAGCTAATGATGCCACGTCACCACGATTATTGTTGATAATCTCGCGATGATTCTCGTTCGAATTCAAATTCAAAGTCCAGTCATATGATAAATTTTTTCAATATTAAAAATAAAATGTTCTGGATGTGACGAATAATTCATAAGTAATATGGGTGGAGAAACCAAGTCTTTATGAAATGTTTAAATGCACTAAACTAAATAAAAAAAGTAGCAAAACTATTATTTAAATGATTTTAAAATAATAAACAGTTACAAACTATTTTGTTTTAGGTGCGAAGCTAATTGTGGTAGGGGCATAATTATTAACGCTCTTTTAGGTACAACTTTTATTTTATAAAAGCTAAAATTTAATAAAATAGAAAAGAACATTAAATAAAAAAAGACAAAACAGTAAACAAAAAACGGATTGAAAAGCCCCCCTCCACTGGGCCGAATGGCCCAGCAGGCCGGCCCAGTCGCCCTGGCCTATATGACCCTCCCCACCCCTGGAACCCTAACTGACCCAAACTCCTCCCGCACGATCCCCTCCCCACTCCCTCTCCTTTTCTCCAGCGCCACCATGCTCCCTGCGCCGGAGTCCCACCCCCGCCAGTGCGCCCACCCTCGAGGCGTCGCCTCTGCCCCACAACTACCCCCGTCCTTGCGCCACCGTCCCCACCTAGGACTTGGCCAGATTCGCGCCTCCACGTCCTTCGGCCCCGACCTCCGCCGCACCAACGAGCAAGTCCGGCCGGCCTCCACCGCCCCTTCCCGTTCCCAGATGGATTCGACTGCATCCACGCCATCCCCAGCGCAAAGTCCATCCTCCTGTGTCGCCTCGCTGCCCGAGGAGCACCAAGCCACCGCCCGGAGCTCCACCCTAAAGCTCGCTGCTGCCACCTCCTCGACCTCGTCGGGATTCGCGTCGCCGTCGCCATTTCCGCCCTGGCCTCGCTGCCTCAAGCACCACCACGAGCCCGCTGCCATCCCTACATCTCCACTGTGAGCCGCCGTCTGTTTTCCCCCTCCCCTTGCTCATTTGGCCATCCCTAGAACTATTTGCCGCGAGGCCGAGCTCTGGCCGCCGCCTGACATCAGCACCGATAGCGTTCCTGGCCTCTCAGCCGTCTGTCACGACAACCGTCTGACGCGCCATCTCCCGCGCTGTCGGACGCGCACAACCTCATGCCCGTTTATGGCCGGAGGGGCGATTCCGGCAAGGTCCCATGTGGCGCCATGATACGTCTCCAACGTATCTATAATTTTTTATTGTTCCATGCTATTATATATTATGTTTTGGATGTTTAATGGGCTTTATTTTAAATTTTTATATTATTTTTGGGACTAACCTATTAACCGGAGGCCCAGCCCAAATCGCTATTTTTTGCCTATTTTAGTGTTTCGCAGAAAAGGAATATCAAACGGAGTCCAAACGGAATGAAACCTTCAGGACCGTGATTTTTGGAACAAACATGATCCAGAGGACTTGTCATAGACGTGATTCCTATATACATGATCATACCAAGATATTCTCATAACTATGCTCAATTCTATCAATTGCTCGACAGTAATTTGTTCACCCACCGTAATACTTATGCTATCTTGAGAGAAGCCACTAGTGAAACCTATGGCCCCCAGGTCTATTTTCCATCATACAAGTTTCCAATCTATTTTATTTTGCAATCTTTACTTTCAATTTATATCATAAAAATACCAAAAATATTTATCTTATTATTATTATCTCTATCAGATCTCACTCTTGCAAGTGGCCGTGAAGGGATTGACAATCCCTTTATCACGTTGGTTGCGAGGTTCTTATTTGTTTGTGTAGGTACGAGGTGACTGATACGTCTCCAATGTATCTATAAATTTTGATTGTTCCATGCTATATTATATCCTGTTTTGTACATTATCGGGCTTTATTATACACTTTTATATCATTTTTGGGACTAACCTATTAACCGGAGGCCCAGCCCAGAATTGATGTTTTTTTTGCCTATTTTAGAGTTCCGCAGAAAAAGAATATCAAACGGAGCCCAAACGGAATGAAACCTTAGGGAACGTGATTTTTGGAACGAACATGATCCAGAGGACTTGGACCCTACTCAAGAAAGCAACCAAGAGGGCACGACGTAGGGGGGCGCGCCTACCCCCCTAGGCGCGCCCTCCACCCTCGTGGGGCCCATGTTGCTCCACTGATGTACTTCTTCCTCCTATATATACCTACGTACCCCCAAACTACCAGATACGGAGCCAAAACCCTAATTCCACCGCCATAACTTTCTGTATCCGTGAGATCCCATCTTGGGGCCTTTTCCGGAGCTTCGCCGGAGGGGGCATCGATCACGGAGGGCTTCTACATCAACACCATAGCCTCTCCGATGAAGTGTGAGTAGTTTACTTCAAACCTTTGGGTCCATAGTTATTAGCTAGATGGCTTCTTCTCTCTTTTTGGATCTCAATACAAAGTTCTCCCCCTCTCTTGTGGAGATCTATTCGATGTAATCTTCTTTTGCGGTGTGTTTGTTGAGATTGATGAATTGTGGGTTTATGATCAAGTTTATCTATGAACAATATTTGAATCTTCTCTGAATTCTTTTATGTATGATTGGTTATCTTTGCAAGTCTCTTCGAATTATCAGTTTGGTTTGGCCTACTAGATTGATCTTTCTTGCAATGGGAGAAGTGCTTAGCTTTTGGTTCAATCTTGCGGTGTCCTTTCCTAGTGACAGTAGGGGCAGCAAGGCACATATTGTATTGTTGCCATCGAGGGTAACAAGATGGGGTTTATTTCATATTGCATGAGTTTATCCCTCTACATCATGTCATCTTGCTTAAAGCGTTACTCTGTTATTTTGAACTTAATACTCTAGATGCATGCTGGATAGCGGTCGATGTGTGGAGTAATAGTAGTAGATGCTGGCAGGAGTCGGTCTACTTGTCTCGGACGTGATGCCTATATACATGATCATACCTAGATATTCTCATAACTATGCTCTCGAGAGAAGCCACTAGTGAAACCTATGGCCCCCGGGTCTATTTTCCATCATATTAATCTTCCGTCAACAAGCTATTTCCTTGTCCGTTTATTTTGCTTTCTTTACTTTGCATCTTTATCATAAAAATACCAAAAATATTATCTTATTATATCTATCAGATCTCACATTCGTAAGTGACCGTGAAGGGATTGACTACCCCTTTATTGCGTTGGTTGCGAGGATTTTATTTGTTTGTGTAGGTGCGAGGGACTCGTGCATGGCCTCCTACTGGATTAATACTTTGGTTCTAAAAAACTGAGGGAAATACTTATGCTACTTTGCTGCATCACCCTTTCCTCTTCAAGGGAAAACCAACACAATGCTCAAGAGGTAGCAAGAAGGATTTCTGGCGCCATTGCGAGGGAGTCTACGCAAAAGTCAACATACAAGTACCCATCACAAACCCTTATCTCCCGCATTACATTATTTGCCAGTTGCCTCTCGTTTTCCTCTCCCCCACTTCACCCTTTCCATTTTATTCGCCCTCTCTCTCCGTCCTCCTTGTCTTTCTCTATTTGCATCTTTTTGCATGTCTCTTGTTTGCTTGTGTGTTGGATTGCTTGCTTGTCACGATGGCTCAAGATAATACCAAATCGTGTGACTTTACTAATGCCAACAACAATGATTTTATTAGCACTCTAATTGCTCCTCTTACTGATGCTGAATCTTGTGAAATTAATGCTGCTCTATTGAATCTTGTCATGAAAGATCCGTTTTCCGGCCTTCCTAGTGAAGATGCCGCTACCCATCTAAACAACTTTGTTGATTTGTGTGATATGTGCTACCTCTTGAGCACTGCGTTGGTTTTCCCTTGAAGAGGAAAGGGTGATGCAGGAAAGTAGCGTAAGTATTTCCCTCAGATTTTCAGAACTAAGGTATCAATCCAGTAGGAGGCTACGCGCGAGTCCCTCGCACCTACACAAAACAAATAAATCCTCGCAACCAACGCGATAAGGGGTTGTCAATCCCTACACGGTCACTTACGAGAGTGAGATCTGATAGATATGATAAGATAATATTTTTGGTAATTTTGTGATAAAGATGCAAAGAAAAATAAAAGCAAAGGAAAAAGCAAATGAAATAACTAAGTATTGGAAGATTAATATGATGAAGATAGACCCGGGGGCCATAGGTTTCACTAGTGGCTTATCTCAAGAACATAAGTATTTTACGGTGGGTGAACGAATTACTGTTGAGCAATTGACATAATTGAGCATAATTATGAGAATATCTAGGTATGATCATGTATATAGGCATCACGTCCGAGACAAGTAGACCGACTCCTGCCTGCATCTACTACTATTACTCCACTCATCGACCGCTATACATCATGCATCTAGAGTATTAAGTTCATGAAAACAGAGTAACGCCTTAAGCAAGATGACATGATGTAGATGGATAAATTCATGCAATATGATAAAAACCCCATCTTATTATCCTCGATGGCAACAATACAGTACGTGCCTTGCTGCCCCTACTGTCACTTGGAAAGGACACCGCAAGATTGAACCCAAAGCTAAGCACTTCTCCCATTGCAAGAAAGATCAATCTAGTAGGCCAAACCAAACTAATAATTCGAAGAGACTTGCAAAGATAACCAATCATACATAAAAGAATTCAGAGAAGATTCAAATATTGTTCATAGATAATCTTAATCATAAACCCACAATTCATCGGTCTCAACAAACGCACCGCAAAAAGAAGATTACATTGAATAGATCTCCACAAGAGAGGGGGAGAACATTGTATTGAGATCCAAAAAGAGAGAAGAAGCCATCTAGCTAATAACTATGGACCCAAAGGTCTGAGGTAAACTACTCACACTTCATCGGAGAGGCTATGGGGTTGATGTAGAAGCCCTCCGTGATGGATGCCCCCTCCGGCGGAGCTCCGAAACAGGCCCCAAGATGGGATCTCGTGGATACAGAAAGTTACGGCAGTGGAATTAGGGTTTTGGCTCCGTATCTGATAGTTTGGGGGTACATAGGTATATATAGGAGGAAGGAGTACGTAAGTGGAGCAACAGGGGGCCCACGAGGGTGGATGGCGTGCCTGGGAGGGGGGGGGGGGTAGGCGCGCTCCCTACCTCGTGGCCTCCCTGTTGGTTGCTTGACGTAGGGTCCAAGTCTCCTGGGTCTTGTTCGTTCCAAAAATCACATTCCCGAAGGTTTCATTCCGTTTGGACTCCGTTTGATATTCCTTTTCTTCGTAACCCTAAAATAGGCAAAAAAAACATCAATTCTGGGCTGGGCCTCCAGTCAATAGGTTAGTCCCAAAAATAATATAAAAGTGGATAATAAAGCCCAATAATGTCCAAAACAGTAGAGAATATAGCATGGAGCAATAAAAAATTATATATACGTTGGAGACGTATCAAGCATCCCCAAGCTTAATTCATGCTCGTCCTTGAGTAGGTAAATGATAAAAAGGATAATTTTTTATGTGAAGTGCTACTTGGCATAATTTTAACGTAATTCTTCTTAATTGTGGTATGAATATTCAGATCCGAAAGATTCAAGATAAAAGTTTAATATTGACATAAAAATCATAATACTTCAAGCATACTAACAAAGCAATCATGTCTTCTCAAAATAACATGGCCAAAGAAAGTTATCCCTGCAAAATCATATAGTCTAGCTATGCTCTATCTTCACCACACAAAGTATTTAAATCATGCACAACCCCGATGACAAGCAAAGCAATTGTTTCATACTTTTGACATTCTCAAACATTTTCAATCTTCACGCAATACATGAGCGTGAGCCATGGATATAGCACTATATGTGGAATAGAATGGTGGTTGTGGGGAAGACAAAAAGGGAGAAGATAGTCTCACATCAACTAGGCGTATCAACGGGCTATGGAGATGCCCATCAATAGATATCAATGTGAGTGGGTAGCGTTTGCCATGCAACGAATGCACTAGAGCTATATGTATATGAAAGCTCAACAAAAGAAACTAAGTGGGTGTGCATCCAACTTGCTTGCTCATGAAGACCTAGGGCATCTTGAGGAAGCCCATCATTGGAATATACAAGCCAAGTTTGGATGCAGAGGCGTCCTCACAGTCAGCCAGAAAAGATAATGAAAAATTCCCACTAGTATATGAAAGTGACGAAATGAGAGACTCTCTATCATGAATATCATGGTGCTACTTTGAAGCACAAGTGTGGTAAAGGATAGTAACATTGTCCCTTCTCTCATTTTCTCTCATTTTTTATTTGTGCCTTTTTTATGGCCTCTTTTCTTTCCCCTTTTTTCGTTTGGAGTCTCATCCCGAATTGTTGGGGAATCATAGCCTCCATCATCCTTTCCTCACTGGGACAATGCTCTAATAATGATGATCATCACAGTTTTATTTTCTTACAACTCAACAATTACAACTTGATAATTAGAACAAAATATGACTCTATATGAATGCCTCTGGCGGTATACCGAGATATGCAATGAATCAAGAGTGACATGTATGAAAGAATTATGAATGGTGGCTTTTCCACAAATACGATGTCAACTACATGATCATGCTAAGCAATATGACAATGATGGAGTGTGTCATAATAAACGGAATGGTGGAAAGTTGCTTGGCAATATATCTCAGAATGGCTATGGAAATGCCATAATAGGTAGGTATGGTGGCTGTTTTGAGGAAGGTATATGGTGGGTGTATGATACCGGCGAAAGGTGCGCGGTATTTAGAGAGGCTAGCAATGGTGGAAGGAAGAAAAGTGTGTATGATCCATGGACTCAACATTAGTCATAAAGAACTCATATACTTATTGCAAAAATCTACAAGTTATCAAAGCAATGTATTATATGCGTGCTCCTGGGGGGGGTAGATTGGTAGGAAAAGACCATCACT
This sequence comes from Triticum aestivum, assembly GCF_018294505.1. NCBI lineage: Eukaryota > Viridiplantae > Streptophyta > Magnoliopsida > Poales > Poaceae > Triticum > Triticum aestivum. Next base: position 69,708,663 of record NC_057806.1, on the reverse strand, counting down.
CGTCCCCGACCGCCACTCATAAGGAAGACAATCAAAAAGTAAATCATGCTCCGACTTCATCACATAACGGTTCACCATACGTGCATGCTACGGGAATCACAAACTTTAACACAAGTATTTCTCAAATTCACAATTACTCAACTAGCACAACTTTAATATCACCATCTTCATATCTCAAAACAATTACCAAGCATCAAACTTCTCATAGCATTCAACACACTCATAAGAATTTTTTTACTATTCTTGAATACCAAGCATATTAGGATTATTTAAGCAAATTACCATGCTATTTAAGACTCTCAAAATAATCTAAGTGAAGCATGAGAGATCAATAGTTTCTATAAAACAATTCCACCACCGTGCTCTAAAAAATATAAGTGAAGTACTAGAGCAAAACTATATAACTCAAATGATATAAGCGAAGCACATAGAGTATTCTAACAAATTCCAAATCATGTATGGCTATCTCAAAAGGTGTTTACAGCAAGGATGATTGTGGTAAACTAAAAATCAAAGACTCAAATTATACAAGATGCTCCAAGCAAAACACATAACATGTGGTGAATAAAAATATAGCTCCAAGTAAAGTTACCGATAGAATTAGACGAAAGAGGGGATGCCTTCTGGGGCATACCCAAGCTTTGGCTTTTAGGTGTCCTTAGATTATCTTGCGGGTGCCATGGGCATCCCCAAGCTTAGGCTCTTTCCACTCCTTGTTCCATAATCCATCAAATCTTTACCCAAAACTTGAAAACTTCACAACACAAAACTTAAAGTAGAAAACCTTGTGAGCTCCGTTAGCGAAAGAAAACAAAATACCACTTCAAGGTACTGTAATGAAATCATTATTTATTTATATTGGTTTTAAACCTAATGTATTCCAACTTCTCTATGGTTTATAAACTATTTTACTAGCCACAGATTCATCAAAATAAGCAAACAACACACGAAAAACAGAATCTGTCAAAAACAGAACAGTCTGTAGTAATCTGTAGCTAGCACAAGATCTGGAACTCCAAAAATTCTAAAATAAATTTCTGGACGTGAGGAATGTATCTATTAATCATCTTAAAAAATAATTAACTAAATAACACGTTCCAAATAAAAATGACAGCAGTTCTTGTGAGCGCTAAAGTTTCTGTTTTTTACAGCAAGATAACAAGACTTTCCCCAAGTCTTCCCAACGGTTCTACTTGGCACAAACACTAATTTAAACACAAAAAAACAACAAAAACAGAGGATAGGTAAATTATTTATTACTAAACAGGAGCAAAAATCAAGGAATAAAAATAAAACATGGTTGCCTCCCAACAAGCGCTATCGTTTAACGCCCCTAGCTAGGCATAAAAAGCAAGGATAGATCTAGGTGTTGCCATCTTCGGTTTTAGGGAAGAAAAGATAAAACTTGCTATCAATGGAATTAATCTTTCTATTTTGATAAAGCACATGGATATTAATGGTAGAAGAAAGATTAAGTATGTTACGGAAATTTGTATCTAAGCTAGCCTTCATCTCTTTGATAGATTCGTTTTGGTAAGAGAGCAAAAGAGATGTAGATTCAACTTTCTCATTCATGGGGTGCCCAAATATGGTTTTCCTCTTATCATAAGTATCTAAGGCATCCCCTTCAAGAAAGCCTTCTTCAAATATAGAATCTAAGATATGCTTGAAAGAAGAAGGAAGGGCAATATAAAAGCTTTTTAAGTAAATTTCAATTTGGTATTGAGGCACATAGCTAGCCCTGATCCTTAATAGTCTATACCAAGCATCTTTCAAAGATTCATAAAGTAAATAACGAAAAATTCCGGAATCATCTTCATCAAAATTATTAAGATTCTCATTGATAACTCCGATAGGTTTTTCCATAGTATCCTTATTTATGAGCTTAGCGAGAATAGAAGGGTTGTCCAAAGTACTAAAACTCGGGAGAGAGCCCCCAACCCTTTTTGATTCAGACATGGCGGAGGAAAAGCGAGCGAGAAAAAGAGAGGGCAGAGAGAGAGAGAGAGAGAAAGAGAGCGAATAAAACAGCAAGGGTGAAGTGGGGGAGAGGAAAACGAGAGGCAAATGGCAAATAATGTAATGCGGAAGATAAGGGTTGTGATGGGTACTTGGTATGTTGACTTTTGCGTAGACTCCCCGGCAATGGCGCCAGAAATGGCTCGTTGTCGGGAGTCAAATCTTGACTTGCGCGAACCTCCCCGGGAACGGCGCCAGAAATTCTTCTTGCTACCTCTTGAGCACTGCGTTAGTTTTCCCTTGAAGAGGAAAGGGTGATGCAACAAAGTAGCGTAAGTATTTCCCTCAGTTTTTGAGAACCAAGGTATCAATCCAGTAGGAGGCTACGCGCAAGTCCCTCGCACGTTCACAAAACAAATAAATCCTCGCAACCAATGCGATAAGGGGTTGTCAATCCCTACACGGTCACTTACGAGAGTGAGATCTGATAGATATGATAAGATAATATTTTTGGTATCTTTGAGATAAAGATGCAAAGTAAAATAAAAGCGAAGTAAAAATCAAAGGAAATAACTAAGTATTGGAAGATTAATATGATGAAGATAGACCCAGGGGCCATAGGTTTCACTAGTGTATTCTCACAAGAACATAAGTATTTTACGATGGGTGAACGAATTACTGTTGAGCAATTGACAAAATTGAGCATAATTATGAGAATATATAGGTATGATCATGTATATAGGCATCACGTTCGAGACAAGTAGACCGACTCCTGCCTGCATCTACTACTAGTACTCCACTCATCGACCGCTATCCAGCTTGCTTCTAGAGTATTAAGTTCATGAAAACAGAGTAACACCTTAAGCAAGATGACATGAAGTAGAAGGATAAATTCACGCAATATGATAAAACCCCCATCTTGTTATCCTCGATGGAAACAATACAATACATGCCTTGCTGCCCCTATTGTCACTGGAAAAGGACACCGCAAGATTGAACCCAAAGCTAAGCACTTCTCCCATTGCAAGAAAGATCAACCTAGTAGGCCAAACCAAACTGATAATTCGAAGAGACTTGCAAAGATAACCAATCATACATAAAAGAATTCAGAGAAGATTCAAATATTGTTCATAGATAAATCTTGATCATAAACCCACACTACAAAAAATACACTTCTGTGATGATACGTGTTTGTCACACTAGGTCGTGTTTTTTGTCATGCATGTACATCCATGACAAATTTATGACAGAATCAAGATAGTCATACTTGTGCTGTCGTAGAAGTGTTCCATGACATTACCAAAATTATCATCATGGAAGTGTCCACTTCCATGATGATAAATCGCGCGTCACAGAAGTGCTTTCGTCAAGGGTGACCGACACATGGCATCTACCGTAACGAAACGCCGTTAAGCTATCGGGTCAGTTTTTGGATCCGTTAACCCGTTAACAGCCCCGACTAATGGGGATTTTCCACGTGTAAAATCATCATTGGCTGGAGGAAACACGTGTTGGCTCACCGTTGGGTCAGACGTCATCCGCTCATTGGACCGAAGGCGCCTATGATACGGCGACACGTGGCACGGCCCAACAGAGGCCCATTCCTATGAAAAGGCCGGCCCGTTTGACTTGGTCAAAAGGTGGCGGGCCGGCCCACAAAAAGCCTGTTAACGGCCTGTTCGCGTATAGCCCATTTACAGCCTGCTAACCCAGGGCCCGTTACGCCCTTTCCGAATTAGGCCCAGTAGCGTCATCTGGGCCGTCCAATATGATTCAACCCGTTTTAACTTCCGGCCCATGTGTGGCCCATGACTTCTTTCGGCCCATATGAGGACCTTTGTAACTCTTGGCCCATTAACGGCCCGTGGTGAAACTGGCCCGTAATGAACAGTGTATCAATTTGTACCCATTAATGGCTCGTTATTCGATTGGGTCGTTTCCAGCCCAAGTTATCTTTCGGCCTTCTCAGGACCCATTGATTCTTGGGCTCATTTGCAGCATTCGGTTACATACGGCCCGTTACTGTCATTTTCTGCTTGTGGGCCAAATTCAGCCCGTCATTACAGTCGGCCCGTTTGCGGACCTTAATACGTTGGGCCGTTTTCATGTAAAAAAACCCGTTGGGGTGTTTTCATAGAGTTATCAAATACGGCCTATTAACGACCCGTTATGGTCCACGAATAGTATGGCCCATGATTGGCGAAATGATGATATGCCCCGTAGAAGGCCCATGGATCCTACGGCTCGTATGAGGCCCATGGATAGTACGGCCCATAGAAGGCCCATGGATCGTACGGCCCGTAGAAGGCCCATGGACCCTACGACCCGTAGAAGGCCCATGGACCCTAAGGCCCGTATAGAAGGCCGATGGATCCTACAGTCGGACAAAGGCCCGTGGATCATACGGCTTGCAGGAGGCCCATGGTTACAATAGTCCGTGTGTTGCCATGATTATTTTGGCCTAGTTACCAAAAATAGGCTACTGTGGCCACTAGAAAAAAACAGAAAAAGAACTGCAGTGACTACAAGCAAATAACTAAACAAGACAATAAGGAAATAAATAAGCAAGCAATTAACGCTAGCCTATGACCGCTATTACACATATCACATCCACTGGGCATCAAAGTTCGCCACCAGTGCAAATATAGGGAACAAAGCAGCACATTACATACACTGGCCGTCAAAATTGGCCACCAGTGCAAATAAATGCGGCAGCAAAACAAGAGCATAACTGAAACAACTTCAGAAGAGCTCAAGAAACGTTATCCTGGGTATCCACCATGCTGGCAATAAGCTTAGCAAGCTGATTAGCTTTGTCCTGTTTGGCGCTAAAATCCTCCAACGCTTGCTGTTGCACTAGAAAGTATGCATCTAAATGCTCCAGGGACTTCCGCAGTCCTTCCGCTTCTTGTTGCAGCCCAGCTGATCGATGTATTTCATCTTGTAGTTGAGACTCAAGAAACCGAACTAATTCAGAGAGTGAGTTTGAATAGCTTGTGCAAGCGGTAGTGGCCAGTAACTCGAACACTAAACCAAGACAGGACTTTGGGGTTGTCTCATTGTCTTCAAGGTAGTCTTCCTTAGCTATTTTATCAGCTTTGTTGGAGACCAACAAGGATGTGTCACTATCCTGAACCTTATCTGCATTATTTCCTTTACCATTGCTTAATAAGGCACTCTTCCCCAATATTCTGTCAGCATTCTAAAAGAAGAAACAAGCAGACACATAACAAGTTTAGCATGTACTAGTATATGAAACTCATTTCGGTGAACCAGTTCATTAGTAAGGTGGACAGGATTAAACTACCAAGTCTTCTATTGCCAAGTACTAGTACATAATAAAAGCATCAAACAAACATATATCTATATGTCCTATGGTCATTGCATTGTCTTGCCAAATCAAAATAGAGACACGGTTCAAATCATATCAGTTCAAGACAAAGCAGCTGTGAAAGAATACAAAGCGTGGGAAACTACACGGCACAACAAGATTTCAGATGGGTACCACGGGTTTACATGTACAACAACACTATTGTCTTTGTTGTGATGCTAGTAATGTGCATGATATGAAAGTCAACTGTGTACACAATTGAAATTGAAGTCAACAGAGCTATTGATAAGAGCAAACCTGTTAAAGAAACATGCGTGAACATACCTGCTGTGCCATTGGAGTTTCAATTGGATCCTTCAATTTAAAAATAAGTTTATATGAGTAAATACAATGATACAAGAGCAAAGCAATCATAGTTAAAAAAGGCGCGCCTAAGCGAGCGCTTAAGCGCGCCTAGGCTCTAGGCGTTGGCAAAACGCATTGCGCATAACTACACATAATCTGTGCATAACTGCGCATAAGCATGCGCATTGGTCAGTAAAGCGCAAGGCGGTGGAAAAACGCACAATTAACGCCTAGCGCTTTTTTGAACTATGATAGCAATGGAATCTTAAATTAGAACAGTTGTTCTTCAGGTTTAGGCACTTGTTCTACATGAACAAAGTACAGTAAGACACAATAATATAATACTTAAAAATAGAAAATGAGCTCATAGACCTTACCACATTCTTGGTTTGAGACTAGTACAGAACAAGGCGTTCCTAGTCACCGTCCAGTAAATGTGTCTCGGGAGAACGTAAGGGAATTTGATGAGTTTCTTTGCCGCTGAAGTACGTTTTCTTCAGGTAATTTCGATACTGCCACCAAGCATTCTTGAAGATAGCAGAGGTATTAGCACAGGTTACCTCATCTCGAGTTTCCAAATCGGTCCTTCTCTATAGAGAAAATGGGAAAATTTGCTGTATTATAACCATCATGGAGGTAGGATGTATGGGATGAAGCAAAGTAATTGCCATGAATAACATTACTTACACATAACTCCTGGACAAACACCTGCAACTGGCATTTTCCTTCATCTTTAGTATAATATTTCCAAGATGGGAAGATACACACATACGATTTAACAACATCAAATGCGATAGATACTAAACTACGACTAGCTGGTTGTGCTTCCTCCATAGGAATAGGCGTACTAACTGGTGGAGTTGGGGTTCTCCGTGATAGTACTGGCCCTTTGGGCACTCGAGCTGCCTTACTAACTGCTCTTGTTTGGGAGCTCTGTGGTGGAGATGGTTCTATGTCAACAGGAACTGGGTTACTATCGGCTGGGGTTGGGGTTAGATTGGGTGAAGCTGGTTCTCTGTCCATCGCAGTAGGGGTACAATCTGCGAGAGTTTGGGTTATGTGTGGTAGGGCTGGTTCTTGTGCATGTACAACCGGAGTGCTATCTCCACCAAGAGGTAGCACTGTTTTATTTGAAGACCGTGTTTTTAGTCCGCTAGATACTGGCATCACCCGCTCCAATTCAAATGGATGATAAACATGAAACATAGTTGAATGTACAAACATTGTATGAGAGACAGATGCAATAGATAGTGTGGAAAAAAGTGGGCATGAAATAGTTGACATGTATATTGTTTAACTAAAAAGGATAGCATGACATAATTTCACATATATGATGCCTATCTCAACTGGATAGCATAGCATAACATAATTCAAAGATATGATGAATAACTATACTGGATCGCATGACATAATTCACCTACATGTTATCTAAGTAATCAGGATCGCATCATTTAATTCACATATGTGATTTATATGCTAAACAGAGGGCATTAGATATGATGTCTGAACTAAGAACATGGTGTTGAATATTGTGTATATGATGTCTAAACTATGCAATGCAAGACACCGTATGCATGATATGAGCAGTATAACCATGCCAAGTTAGAGCATACACCTCAGTGGGGGAATAGGACCGGTCATCTGTCTCTGAATCCATCTCTGAGGAGCTATCGGGACCCAACAAGAGATCTGCTTCGACAGGTAGCACTGTCTGCTCTGAAGGCCTTGTTTTCACTCTAGATTTTTCCATCTCCCACCCAAATGGCTGATTCACAAGAAGAGTAGTTTAATGTACAAACAATGTTGACAAATGGAAATGTAATGGAGAAAAGGATGGGCAAGATATCATTCAAATATATGATGCCTGGTTAAACAGGATGGCATTGCACATTTCACATATATGATGGCTGGCTAAAAGACATGAGACTGCATAATTCCCATATATGATATAGAAACTAAACAGGTGGCATTACAAAACATGTCTAAACTAAGCAGATGACATATATGATGTCAAAAGTAGGCACTGCAAGGCAACATATGCATGATATGACTAACATCATCATGCCAAGGTAGAGCAAACACCTTGGGGGGTACATAGGAGTGGTCAGCGGCGTCTGAATCCGCCTCAGAACAGATATCTTCCTCTGGATTACAATCTGCAGAGGGGTGGGGCGGGTTTGGCATTGAACCCACCATGGAGCGATGTCTGCATGACATTGTATTGCCGTGCAAAACTCTTCTCTTTTTCTCTACATGTTTAGCATGACTGTGTACAATATCTGACATGCATACGAAAAAAATATGGTGAGATTATGTAAGGAGAGCATGCAAAAATTTAGAGTGATGGTAACAACCAATGGATCGACGTTTTTCCGTTGAACCAAAATAGCCCTAATGGATCGACGTGAATGTATAGTAATAAGTGATGCAACAAGTGTACAACCTCTTTGCCGTAGCCGTGTCGACCTCAGCATCATTGGGTTGGTCGCTGAAGCAGTTGAGGCAGAGGTGGTTGTCGGAGGTGTGGAGGAAGATCTGAGGAATCTGTAGACGGCGTCCGGGGCACTGCTCTATTCTGATGGAACGTTCTGTCATTGGAGCAGCTCCGGTGAGCCGTAAGACGTCAAGGCTGAAGCAGCACAAGACAGACATCGTCAATCTCAAGTGGGATTCTAATAGCATCTCTAATAGATGATGTAAAATAGATGTAAAATTAACATCACCAAAAACCACCTGACTACAATAGATGTGGTAAAACTGTTGACTCTGAACTTAACTGTCGAAACTGAAATTTACTGTGGAATCTGAATGCTACTGTCGAAACTGAACGCAATGCAATGGTAGCAGAGAGGCACTTGACATGTAGTTTAGGGAGGACCTGCAGTTCATCTTCAACTTGCACCCCCGTGAGCCGCCAGCCACCACCGGCCGAACCGCCAGCCCCAGCGCCGCCTCGCCGCGCCGAAACAACTCGCCACCGCCGCCCCGGCTAGCCCTCTAGGCCCCCCGCCCCACCCTGAACCCTAAGATAGATAGTGGGGAACCTCTCCGGCGAGCCCCCATCCCCACTGCGGGTGGTTCTTTCTTAACTCCCGCGAGCCCCCCCAACCCCTGAAAATTGACTGACCCAAAAGTCGATTCAGTCGACTGAAGTGCGGCTTAATCGGAGCAGAGCAGCAGCACGAGCGAGGGGGAGAGCAGCAACAGCAGCTGGGCGAGCGAGCGATCGAGCGAGAGCCGGAGCAGCAGCGCGAGCGAGCGAGCGAGAGCCGGAGCAGCAGCAGCAGATTTGGCTGGTATGGATGCCGCCACCGAAGGGGCCTCGCACTGGGGGAGAGCTACTGTGGAGATGTCGCCCGTGGCGCCGGCTTCAAGTTAGCCACTCCATGGGGGTGCGGGATGGAGCCCTGTCGGCACCGGGAGGTCGAGTTTAAGGAGAAGGTGCGATGCGATGAGTGTACAACCACTTTGGTGACGCCGAGTAGGCCTCGGCTTCGTTAGAGGAGTCGGTGAGGATGTTGTGGTTCTGGTGGAGTAGGTTAAGGCAGCACTGTGGGGATGGAGCAGCCACGATAGACGAGGCGATCGTCGGAGTAGCTCCTTGGAGGTGGAGGACAGGGCGGCTGAACCGGCGGGACGGCGAGATGGACAACGGATCCTCATCCGGGGAGGTGGACGAGGGACGTCGAGCTGTTGTGGTGGACGACATCGTTGGTGGAAATATGCCCTAGAGGCAATAATAAAAGGATTATTATTATGTTTCCTTGTTCATGATAATTGCCTTTTATTCATGCTATTATCCGGAAATCGTAATACATGTGTGAATACTTAGACACCAACATGTCCCTAGTAAGCCTCTAGTTAACTAGCTCGTTGATCAACGGATAGTCATGGATTCCTGACTATGGACATTGGATGTCATTGATAACGAGATCACATCATTAGGAGAATGATGTGATGGACAAGACCCAATCCTAAACATAGCACAAGATCGTATAGTTCGTTTGCTAGAGTTTTTCCAATGTCAAGTATCTTTTCCTTAGACCATGAGATCGTGTAACTCCCGGATACCGTAGGAGTGCTTTGGGTGTACCAAACATCACAACGTAACTGGGTGACTATAAAGGTATACTACAGGTATCTCCGAAAGTGTCTGTTGGGTTGACACGGATCAAGACTGGGATTTGTCACTCCGTATGACGGAGAGGTATCTCTGGGCCCACTCGGTAATGCATCATCATAATGAGCTCAAAGTGACCAAGTGTCTGGTCACGGGATCATGCATTACGGTACGAGTAAAGTGACTTGCCGGTAACGAGATTGAACGAGGTATTGGGATACCGACGATCGAAGCTCAGGCAAGTAACGTACCGATTGACAAAGGGAATTGTATACGGGGTTGCTTGAATCCTCGACATCGTGGTTCATCCGATGAGATCATCAAGGAGCATGTGGGAGCCAACATGGGTATCCAGATCCCGCTGTTGGTTATTGACCGGAGAGCCTTCTCGGTCATGTCTACATGTCTCCCGAAACTGTAGGGTCTACACACTTAAGGTTCGGTGACGCTAGGGTTGTAGAGATATGAATATGCAGTAACCCAAAAGTTGTTCGGAGTCCCGGATGAGATCCCGGACGTCACGAGGAGTTCCGGAATGGTCCAGAGGTGAAGAATTATATATAGGAAGTGCAGTTTCGGCCATCGGGAGAGTTTCGGGGGTCACCGGTATTGTACCGGGACCACCGGATGGGTCCCGGGGGTCCACAGGGTGGGACCACCCATCCCGGAGGGCCCCATGGGCTGAAGTGGGGAAGGGAACCAGCCCATAGTGGGCTGGTGCGCCCCCCTTGGCCCACCCCCTGCGCCTAGGGTTGGAAACCCTAGGGTGGGGGGGGCGCCCCACTTGCCTTGGGGGCCACTCCACCCTTGACCGCCGCCCCCCTAGGACATCCCATCTCCTAGGGCCGGCGCACCCCCTAGGGGGCCTATATAAAGGGGGGGGAGGGAGGGGGCAGCCTCACCCTTGACTCTTGGCGCCTCCCTCTCCCCTGCTAGACCTCTCCCTCTCGCAGTAAAACGGCGAAGCCCTGCTGCGGTGACCCCTGCATCCACCACCACGCCGTTGTGCTGCTGGATCTTCATCAACCTCTCCTTCCCCTTGCTGGATCAAGAAGGAGGAGACGTCACGCTGACCGTACGTGTGTTGAACGCGGAGGTGCCGTCCGTTCGGTGTTAGGATCTCCGGTGATTTGGATCACGTCGAGTACGACTTCCTCATCCCCGTTCTTTGAACGCTTCCGTGCGTGATCTACAAACGTATGTAGATGCAATCCGATCACTCGTTGCTAGATGAACTCATAGATGGATCTTGGTGAAACCGTAGGAAAATTTATGTTTTCTGCAACGTTCCCCAACAGTGGCATCATGAGCTAGGTTTATGCGTAGTTCTCTTTGCACGAGTAGAACACAATTTGTTGTGGGCGTAGATGTTGTCAACTTTCTTGCCGCTACTAGTCTTATTTTGCTTCAGCGGTATTGTGAGATGAAGCGGCCCGGACCAACCTTACATGTACGCTTACGTGAGACCGGTTCCACCGACTGACATGCACTAGTTGCATAAGGTGGCTGGCGGGTGTCTGTCTCTCCCACTTTAGTTGGAGCGGATTCGATGAAAAGGGTCCTTATGAAGGGTAAATAGAAGTTGACAAATCACGTTGTGGCTTTCACGTAGGTAAGAAAACATTCTTGCTAGAACCCTATTGCAGCCACGTAAAACTTGCAACAACAATTAGAGGACGTCTAACTTGTTTTTGCACCAAGTGTTTTGTGATGTGATATGGCCAAAGTTGTGAATGATGAATGATGAATGATACATATATGTGATGTATGAGATGTTCATGCTATTGTAATAGGAATCACGACTTGCATGTCGATGAGTATGACAACCGGCAGGAGCCATAGGAGTTGTCTTTATTTTTTGTATGACCTGCGTGTCATTGAGAAACGCCATGTAAATTACTTTACTTTATTGCTAAACGTGTTAGCCATAGTAGTAGAAGTAATAGTTGGCGAGCAACTTCATGGAGACACGATGATGGAGATCGTGATGATGGAAATCATGGTGTCATGCCGGTGACGAGATGATCATGGAGCCCCAAGATGGAGATCAAATGAGCTATGTGATATTGGCCATATCATGTCACTATTATTATTTGATTGCATGTGATGTTTATCATGTTTATTGCATCTTGTTTACTTAGTACGACTGTAGTAAATAAGATGATCCCTCATAATAATTTCAAGAAAGTGTTCCCCCTAACTGTGCACCAGTGCGACAGTTCATTGTTTCGAAGCACCACGTGATGATCGGGTGTGATAGATTCCAATGTTCACATACAACGGGTGTAAGACAGATGACTTGACGAGCCTAGCATGTACAGACATGGCCTCGGAACACAGAAAACCGAAAGGTCGAGCATGAGTCGTATAGAAGATACGATCAACATGAAGATGTTCACCGATGTTGGCTAGTCCATCTCACGTGATGATCAGACACGGCCTAGTTAACTCGGATCATGTTATACTTAGATGACTGGAGGGATGTCTATCTGAGTGGGAGTTCATTGAATAATTTGATTTATATGAACTTAATTATCATGAACTTAGTCTAAAATCTTTACAACATGTATTGTAGATCAAATGGCCAACGTTGTCCTCAACTTCAACGCGTTCCTAGAGAAAACCAAGCTGAAAGACGATGGCAGCAACTATACGGACTGGGTCCGGAACCTGAGGATCATCCTCATAGCTGCCAAGAAAGATTATGTCCTACAAGCACCGCTAGGTGAAGCACCTGTTCTCCCTGCAGAACAAGACGTTATGAACGCTTGGCAGACGCGTACCAATGATTACTCCCTCGTTCAGTGCGGCATGCTTTATAGCTTAGAACCGGGGCTCCAAAAGCGTTTTGAGAGACACGGAGCATATGAGATGTTCGAAGAGCTGAAAATGGTTTTTTAAGCTCATGCCCGGGTCGAGAGATATGAAGTCTCCGACAAGTTCTTCAGCTGTAAGATGGAGGAAAATAGTTCTGTCAGTGAGCACATACTCACTATGTCAGGGTTACATAACCGCTTGACTCAGCTGGGAGTTAATCTCCCGGATGACGCGGTCATTGACAGAATCCTTCAGTCGCTTCCACCGATCTACAAGAGCTTTGTGATGAACTTCAATATGTAGGGGATGGAAAAGACCATTCCTGAAGTATTTGCAATGCTGAAATCAGCAGAGGTAGAAGTCAAAAAGGAACATCAAGTGTTGATGGTGAATAAAACCACTAAGTTCAAAAAGGGAAAGGGTAAGAAGAACTTCAAGAAGGACGGCAAGGGAGTTGCCGCGCCCGGTAAGCAAGCTATCGGGAAGAAGCCAAAGAATGGACCCAAGCCCAAGACTGAGTGCTTTTATTGCAAGGAAAGTGGTCACTGGAAGCAGAACTGCCCCAAATACTTAGCGGACAAGAAGGCCGGCAAAACAAAAGGAGCTGCGGAATAAGCGGAGACTGGCGAAGGACGAGGTGATGATGCACGTCGGGAATGGTTCCAAGGTCGATGTGATCGCCGTCGGCACGCTACCTCTACATTTGCATATGGGATTAGTTTTGAACCTCAATAATTGTTATTTAGTGCCAAGTTTGAGCATGAACATTGTATCAGGATCTCGTTTAATACGAGATGGCTACTCATTTAAATCCGAGAATAATGGTTGTTCTATTTATATGAGAGATATGTTTTATGGTCATGCTTCGATGGTGAATGGTTTATTCTTAATGAATCTCGAGCGTAATGCTACACATATTCATAGTGTGAGTACCAAAAGATGTAAGGTTGATAATGATAGTCCCACATACTTGTGGCACTACCGCCTTGGTCACATAGGTGTCAAACGCATGAAGAAGCTCCATGCAGATGGACTTTTAGAGTCTCTTGATTACGAATCATTTGACACGTGCGAACCATGCCTCATGGGTAAAATGACCAAGACTCCGTTCTCAGGAACAATGGAGCGAGCAACCAACTTATTGGAAATCATACATACTGATGTGTGCGGTCCAATGAGTGTTGAGGCTCGCGGTGGCTATCGTTATGTTCTCACCCTCACTGATGACTTGAGTAGATATGGGTATGTCTATTTAATGAAACACAAGTCTGAGACCTTTGAAAAGTTCAAGGAATTTCAGAGTGAGGTTGAGAATCAACGTGATAGGAAAATCAAGTTCTTGCGATCAGATCGTGGAGGAGAATACTTGAGTCACGAATTTGGCACACACTTAAGAAAATGTGGAATAGTTTCACAACTGACGCCGCCTGGAACACCTTAGCGTAATGGTGTGTCCGAACGTCGTAATCGCACTCTATTAGATATGGTGCGATCTATGATGTCTCTTACCGATTTACCGCTATCATTTTGGGGCTATGCTTTAGAGACTGCCGCATTCACTTTAAATAGGGCTCCGTCGAAATCCTTGAGACGACACCGTATGAATTATGGTTTGGGAAGAAACCTAAGCTGTCGTTTCTAAAAGTTTGGGGATGTGATGCTTATGTCAAGAAACTTCAACCTGAAAAGCTCGAACCTAAGTCAGAAAAATGCGTCTTCATAGGATACCCTAAAGAAACTATTGGGTATACCTTCTACCTCAGATCTTTGTTGCCAAGAATGGATCCTTTCTAGAGAAAGAGTTTCTCTCGAAAGAAGTAAGTGGGAGGAAAGTAGAACTTGATGAAGTATTACCTCTTGAACCGGAAAGTGGTGCAACTCAAGAAAATGTTCCTGAGGCGCCTGCACCGACTAGAGAGGAAGTTAATGATGATGATCATGAAACTTCAGATCAAGTTGCTACTGAACTTCGTAGGTCCACAAGGACACGTTCCGCACCAGAGTGGTACGGCAACCCTGTCTTGGAAATCATGTTGTTAGACAACGGTGAACCTTCGAACTATGAAGAAGCGATGGCGGGCCCGGATTCCGTCAAATGGCTGGAAGCCATGAAATCCGAGATAGGATCCATGTATGAAATCTAAGTATGGACTTTGACTGAGTTGCCCGTTGAGCGGCGACCATAGAAAATAAATGGGTCTTTAAGAAGAAGACAGACGCGGATGGTAATGTGACCATCTATAAAGCTCGGCTTGTCGCTAAGGGTTATCGACAAGTTCAAGGGGTTGACTACGATGAGACTTTCTCACCGGTAGCGAAGCTGAAGTCCGTCCGAATCATGTTACAATTGCCACATTCTATGATTATGAGATATGGCAAATGGACGTCAAAACGGCATTCCTTAATGGTTTCCTTAAGGAAGAATTGTATATGATGCAGCCGGAAGGTTTTGTCGATCCTAAGAATGCTGACAAGGTGTGCAAGCTCCAACGCTCGATATATGGGCTGGTGCAAGCATCTCGGAGTTGGAACATTCGCTTTGATGAGATGATCAAAGCGTTTGGGTTTATGCAGACTTATGGAGAAGCCTGCGTTTACAAGAAAGTGAGTGGGATCTCTGTAGCATTTCTCATATTATATGTAGATGACATACTTTTGATGGGAAATGATATAGAGCTTTTGGACAGCATTAAGGCCTACTTGAATAAGAGTTTTTCAATGAAGGACCTTGGAGAAGCTGCTTATATTTTAGGCATCAAGATCTATAGAGATAGATCAAGAGGCCTCATAGGTATTTCACAAAGCACATACCTTGATAAGATATTGAAGAAGTTCAATATGGATCAGTGTAAGAAGGGGTTCTTGCCTGTGTTGCAAGGTGTGAAATTGAGCTCAGCTCAATGTCCGACCACGGCAGAAGATATAGAAGAGATGAGTGTCATCCCCTATGCCTCAGCCATAGGTTCTATTATGTATGCCATGCTGTGTACCAGACCTGATGTAAACCTTGCCATAAGTTTGGTAGGTAGGTACCAAAGTAATCTCGGCAAGGAACACTGGACATCGGTCAAGAATATCCTGAAGTACCTGAAAGGACTAAGGAAATGTTTCTCGTTTATGGAGGTGACGAAGAGCTCGTCGTAAAGGGTTACGTCGACGCTAGCTTCGACACAGATCTGGATGACTCTAAGTCACAAACCGGATACGTGTATATTTTGAATGGTGGGGCAGTAAGCTGGTGCAGTTGCAAGCAGAGCGTCGTGGCGGGATCTACATGTGAAGCGGAGTACATGGCAGCCTCGGAGGCAGCGCATGAAGCAATTTGGGTGAAGGAGTTCATCGCCGACCTAGGAGTCATACCCAATGCGTCGGGGCCGATCAAACTCTTCTGTGACAACACTGGAGCTATTGCACTTGCCAAGGAGCCCAGGTTTCACAAGAAGACCAGGCACATCAAGCGTCGCTTCAACTCCATTCGTGAAAATGTTCAAGATGGAGACATAGATATTTGTAAAGTACATACGGACCTGAATGTAGCAGATCCGTTGACTAAACCTCTCCCTAGAGCAAAACATGATCAACACCAGAATTCCATGGGTGTTCGATTCATCACAATGTAACTAGATTATTGACTCTAGTGCAAGTGGGAGACTGTTGGAAATATGCCCTAGAGGCAATAATAAAAGGATTATTATTATATTTCCTTTTTCATGATAATTGTCTTTTATTCATGCTATTATCCGGAAATCGTAATACATGTGTGAATACTGTGACACCAACATGTCCCTAGTAAGCCTCTAGTTAACTAGCTCATTGATCAACAGATAGTCATGGTTTCCTGACTATGGACATTGGATGTCATTGATAACGATATCACATCATTAGGAGAATGATGTGATGGACAAGACCCAATCCTAAACATAGCACAAGATCGTATAGTTCGTTTGCTAGAGTTTTTCCAATGTCAAGTATCTTTTCCTTAGACCATGAGATCGTGTAACTCCCGGATACCGTAGGAGTGCTTTGGGTGTACCAAACGTCACAACGTAACTGGGTGACTATAAAGGTATACTACGGGTATCTCCGAAAGTGTCTGTTGGGTTGACACGGATCAAGACTGGGATTTGTCACTCCGTGACGGAGAGGTATCTCTGGGCCCACTCGGTAATGCATCATCATAATGAGCTCAAAGTGACCAAGTGTCTGGTCACGGGATCATGCATTACGGTATGAGTAAAGTGACTTGCCGGTAACGAGATTTAACGAGGTATTGGGATACCGACGATCGAATCTCGGGCAAGTAACGTACCAATTGACAAAGGGAATTGTATACGGGGTTGCTTGAATCCTCGACATCGTGGTTCATCCGATGAGATCATCGAGGAGAATGTGGGAGCCAACATGAGTATACAGATCCCGCTGTTGGTTATTGACCGGAGAGCCATCTCGGTCATGTCTACATGTCTCCCGAACCCGTAGGGTCTACACACTTAAGGTTCAGTGACGCTAGGGTTGTAGAGATATGAATATGCAGTAACCCGAAGGTTGTTCGGAGTCCCGGATGAGATCCCGGACGTCACAAGGAGTTCCAGAATGGTCCAGAAGTGAAGAATTACATATAGGAAGTGCAGTTTCGGCCATCGGGAGAGTTTCGTGGGTCACCGGTATTGTACCGGGACCACCGGATGGGTCCCGGGGGTTGTCAGTGTCAAAACTGGCGGATCTCGGGTAGGGGGTCCCGAACTGTGCGTCTACGCTGGATGGGAACAGGAGGCAGGGAACACGATGTTTTACCCAGGTTCGGGCCCTCTTGATGGAGGTAAAACCCTACGTCCTGCTTGATTAATATTGATGATATGGGTAGTACAAGAGTAGATCTACCACGAGATCAAGGAGGCTAAACCCTAGAAGCTAGCCTATGGTATGATTGTTGTATATGGAGTTGATTGCCTACGGACTACAACCCTCCGGTTTATATAGACACCGGATAGGGTTAGGGTTACATAGAGTCGGTTACAATGGTAGGAGATCTTGAATATCCGCATCGCCAAGCTTGCCTTCCACGCCAAGGAAAGTCCCATCTGGACACGGGACGAAGTCTTCAATCTTGTATCTTCATAGTCCAGGAGTCCGACTGAAGGTATTGTCCGGCTACCCGAACACCCCCTAATCCAGGACTCCCTCAGTAGCCCCTGAACCAGGCTTCAATGACGACGAGTCCGGCGCGCAAATTGTCTTCGGCACTGCAAGGCGGGTTCCTCCACCAAGTCCTTCATAGAAGATTGTAAACACCAAGAGTAGTGTCCGGCTCTGCAAAATAAGCTTCCACATATTGCCATAGAGAGAATAATATTAACACAAATCAAATCTGCTGACGTATTCCGCAGTGCGTCATCACACTACGGCCAAGTCCTTTACCCGAATCGTTTTCACTTTTCCACCTCAGCGTGTTTTGCGAGGCGGTTTCCTTGGCACGTCTTGTCAAAGCAGAGATCGTGTCCCCTTTGTTTACGGGATTCTCGTTAGTACGGACGTGGGTAACCCAACCGCGCCACTTATCACGGCGCTTGGGAGGCAAGCGAGTTTTACTAGGCAGGTGGGGACGCACAACCGCATCTGCCCATATAAGGGGACAAGGATCCACCTTTTTACCTACGCCTTCTTCCTCCTTTGCCTATCCATCTCCCGCGCACCCGAGCTCCAGCGCCCAAGCCCGCACTTCCCACCTCAACCTTCTCCAGCAATGTCCGGAGCGGGAGGCAAGTGGATGGTCTCCTCCGTCACGGAGGGTAAAGTCAAGAAACTAAGGAAGGCCGGATACCTGTTCAAGGACATCGCGCACCGGCTTCTCGAAGAGGGGCAGCTTCTCCCCACCCCAAGGCCCCATGAGAGGGTAGTATTTCTCCCCCACTTCCTTCGCGGACTGGGTTTTCCACTCCACCCATTTGTCCGGGGACTCATGTTCTACTACGGCCTGGATTTCCACGATCTGGCTCCGAACTTCATCCTCAACATCTCGGTGTTTATCGTCGTGTGCGAGGATTTTCTCCGCGTCTGCCCTCATTTCGGCCTCTGGCTCAAGACCTTCAATGTCAAGCCCAAGGTGGTGCATGGCAGCCAGGCGGAGTGCGGAGGCGCCATGGCGGGCAAGATGGCCAACGTCCTATGGTTCGAGGGCTCTTTCGTGGAGACCCTAAAGGGATGGCAATCCGGGTGGTTTTATATCACCGAGCCGCGCGATCCGAAATGGACCGCAGCCCCCGAGTTCCGATCCGGACCCCCCATGCGGCTTATGTCCTGGAAAGAGACGGGCCTATCGTGGGGTGACGAAAAAGAGGTGACCGGATTGCAAACATGCATCCAGTCCCTGGTGAACAAGCCAGTCCGGCTTGTTAATGTAATCCAGGTTATGCTCGTCCGCCGGATCCTCCCATGCCAACAACGGGATTTTAATCTATGGGAGTTCAACCCGGCGCAACATCAAACCCTTAGCAGGCTCTTCGACACGACGTACGAAGACGCCTGGAAGATGCTATTCAAGGGCGCCGAGGCTCCCGCATCCGCCTCCGAGGATCGCGGATACAACTCGCAGCGTCACGCTAGCGAGGTAAGCCATCTACACCTTTTACAGGATGTTAAGCTTTTTTCATAGTTTGACTCTATGCGGGATCTAAACTCCCTTACCTTTGATAGGCTTGGCGGGTGATATCCGGACTGATTAACTGTCCGGCTCCGCTGCCCGAAGACCCAGCCCCAGCTCTACTAGTGAAGCTGCTGGCTCCAGCGCCTTATGTGGTGCCGGAGAAGAAGGCCAAGAAGAAGAAGACCACGGGGACTCGAAAGAGTGCCCGCAACGTGGTGGTGTCGGACTCGTCATCTTTCGAGTCCGAGACGCCCTCCTCCCGCGAAAACGAGGAGGAGGAAGAAGAAAACTCTCCCCCCCATCGGAGGGAGGAGAGAAGAGGAAGGCCGCCCCAACGGGGGAGGCCGAGGGGTCTAGGAAAAGGAAGACCCCTTCGCCGGACTACGCCCCCAACGCCGAAGAGGGTAAAGAGCAGTGGCCAGACAGGGCCAAGCGTCCGGCGAAATCGTAAGTTCAGATATCAGAGTAACTCATGATGTTCCTTTGTTGCAAAGCTTTCCCTAATGTCGAATGTAATTATGCAGTCCGCCCCGCGCCGAATTCGACGAATCATCGGGCGGCTCCCTGGACTCATCGGACGTGAACTCAGTTCCGCCTGCTGTCTCCCCCCGCACTGCAGACGACGCCGAAGTGGCGTCGCGACAAGCTCCGGGGCAGGAGGAGGTGGTCCCGGAGGAGCCGCAAGGCAACCTCTCGGACTCTAGGAGTGAAGGGGATAAGGCTCCCCAGGGCTCTAAGTCCGGCTTTATGCCGGATACTGCGCCGGAATCAGTTCCGGACCGTGGTAGGCGAACTCCTTCCAAGAGGAGCAAGCCTTCTGAGCCGGCGGCCTCCGTCCAACCGGAGGTGCCGGACAATCTGCTGGAGGTGCTTGACGACGCCTCCATCGACGAGGGGCACCGTACTATTATGAGTACGGTGATCCAGAAGGTTCAGTCCGCCAAGAGCGGACTGACTGAAGCTTGCGCTAGCCTTCTAACAGGCTTCGAGGTAAGTAAAAATATGTAAAAATATTACCGCATAGACAGTAGCCCCTGATGCTCTGTTTGGCATTCAGAAAGAAAAGCCGAATAGAGGATCTATTAAATTTCGCAGGAGTCTAAAAAAAGAGTCAATATGTGTATGCAGGCTTCGCTGCTATCCACCGCCACACTGACTGCGGATGTGGGTGTCCTTAAGCAGGACCTCGAGCGGACCGAGCAAGAGCTCGGCCTTGCCAAGCGGCGGCTCGAGGAGGAAGAAGGTAAGAAATACCTTACAGAAAAAGTGCCTATAAAAAGGCTTGATTGCAAAAAAGAGTAACAGGATTGTACTGCTTATTGTAGGGGCCACGACTGAGGTGGCGACCCTTAAGCAAGCGCTGTCTGAGGCCAAAAAGAAAACGGCCGCGGAGCGCACCGAGCGAGACAGACTTGGGGCTCAGGTCGGCGAGGTGCAGCAAGAGCTGCAGGCTCTCATGAAAAAACATGAGAGTTTGGAGCTGGAGTCGAAGGCGCAAGCATCCGAGCTTGCAATGGCCCTAGAGGCTGCCAAGTCTGCCAAGGCCGAAGCCCAAAAGGCCCTCCAAGAGTTGGAGGAGATGAGGAAGATAGCAGCGGGTAAGGCATTCTATATGCAAAGCAGACATATAAAAGTAAACTACTTGTTACTTACCCGAATCCGGAGCTCTCCAGGGGCATTCGTAGATCTTCCCCGCAGCGTATCCGATGCCGCCGCATTCTACCGAGCCGAGGAAGGTAGCTCGACGGAGAAGGTGTTCTGGTCTCAGTACGCTGAGGCCGGACACCCTGTGCCCTTGAGCGACCAGCTGAAGCAGCTGGTCGAGCTCCACAAGGCGGCCGAACAGGCCCTGAAGGGCTTCATAGTTCGGCTGTGGCCTAGAGAGGCCCTCCTGGGAGCTACTTCGGACTGGTGCGGCGGCTGGTGGAGGCTTGTCCAAGGCTCGAGGTCATCAAGCGCTCCGTCTGCATCGAAGGTGCCCGTAGGGCCCTTGCCCGTGCAAAGGTGCATTGGGGTAAGCTGGACGGTGAGAAGCTTGTGAAGGATGGGCCGCCGCCGGGGAAGGAGCATCGCAAGCCCGAGACCTATTACAAGGATGTTCTTGCTGGTGCCCGCCTTGTGGCGGATGAATGTACCAAGGATGTAATTTTTGAATGAACTCGCTCGTGTTATCCTGTGCGTTGAAAACTTGTTCATATGCGCTAAGCAATGCTTGAATTTAAAATATTACTTTCTGTGCGGCCGTTTATCAAAAAATTGAGAGATGGCCAGTCGTTGGCTTCTGCCCCCGTGCCACAAGTGCTGGGGCGTTCGGGATAAACCTGAGCGCTCTTTTTCCCATAGTTGGGTCCTTCGAGGGAGGCGCTCAGCACAACGAACCAGGAAATCGGACTATAATGCTTGAACACTCTCACTTAGCCATAGAACTCTATAATTTTAAATTTCGGCGAAGCCCCTAGTTCGGAAGACCGAGTTCGGGGCGCTATCCATGCCTTGGCCGGACAAAGCCAGCTCCTCGCTCAAAGCGGCATAAGCCTTTAGGGACTCGAAAAACCTCTCGAACAGCGACCGGTCTCTCGCCACATCATGACAGTCAGTTTTAGCTTTCTCCACTGAGGTGCTTAACCCAGCTGAACCGGGGCACAATCGCAGTGGTTCTCCTAGTGCTACCTTAGCCGATAGAGCGGAACGTAAGGCACCAAAACATAGGAGCCGGGCAAACCCAACTATTGACCCAAATCATGATTCGGAGCCGATGCATATAGTGCTATAAGTTCGGGGTGCCGCACTTGTGAAAGTGTACGGACTTCTCACACCATTATGAGGGGTACTGAAGCCCCTGGCGTGTTTGCCGTACCATGGTGTACGGGTGCAATCATGTCATTTAATAAACATAAATGTGAAAAGAAGATAATGCAAAAAATAGACAAGAATCTAAGCATTGTTTATAGAGAGGCTATTTATCAAAGCCAAATGATACAAATAGTGCGGTAAGCAAAAGATATTGGACTATTCAGTATGTCCTGACCAGGGGCAGGCCGCGGAATTGTATTTAAAACAGGTATATCGCTCATAACAGAGACCACCTGGGAGTTCCATAATGCGGCATGGCTTGTCTGCCTCCCTGGATCTTGCATCGTTTGTGCGGCAGTCGAATTGCCGAACAGGTCGTCCGAAGTATGGAGTCCTGAAAGTAAGAAAAAAATTAAAAAAAGAATCCGGCAGCCCCTAGTACGTTTTAAGCCGTATTTTGGGCGTGCCGTTATTGTGCCCCTTCCCCTGTGCCCATGGTATTTCAAGGGCATAGTTATGTACGCGAGGTACTAGTTTCGCTATGTCGCGAAAGCTAGAGTTGGGGCCGCATTGCTACGCTTGCTCAAAGTGTGCCAGGCGGTCTTGCTGTGGGTTACTCCGGGCGCGCTTGGCAGTGTATGGCTTTTTAATGGCCGGACTAGAGAATTGCTTGAGAAGGCTACTTTGTACCTCCACTGCGAGAGCCTCCGTATGCTCCTCCGTATGGAGGGAGCGTTCGATGTTTCCGTTGACCGTAATTACTCCTCGAGGGCCTGGCATCTTGAGCTTGAGATATGCGTAGTGCGGCACCGATTGAACTTTGCGAATGCGGTTCGTCCGAGCAGGGCGTGATAGCCACTGCGAAACGGGACTATATCGAAGATTAACTCTTCGCTTCGGAAATTGTCCGGGGATCCGAAGACCACGTCAAGTGTTACTGATCCTGTACAGTTGGCTTCTACACCTAGTATAACGCCTTTAAAGGTCGTTCTCGTGGGCTTAATCCTTGAGGGATCTATGCCCATTTTCCGCACTGTATCTTGATAAAGCAGGTTCAGGCTACTGCCGCCGTCCATGAGGACTCTTGTGAGATGAAATCCGTCGATGATTGGGTCGAGAACCAATGCGGCGAAGCCGCCATGACGGATGCTAGTGGGATGGTCCCTTCGATAAAAAGTGATCGGGCAGGAGGACCATGGGTTGAACTTTGGGGCGACTGGCTCCATCGCGTATACGTCCCGTAGCGCACGCTTCCGCTCCCGCTTGGGAATGTGGGTTGCGTATATCATGTTCACCGTCCGCACTTGTGGGGGAAAGCCCTTTTGTCCATTGTTGTTCGGCGGCTTGGGCTCCTCGTCATCGCTGTACAACCCCTTGTCTCTGCTTCCGGCCCTTAACTTGCCTGCCTGCTTGAACACCCAACAATCCCTGTTAGTGTCATTGGCTGGCCTTTCGAGGGTGCCATGTATCTGGCACAAGCAATCGAGTATTCGGTCCAAACTGGACGGGCCCTGAGTATTCTTTTTAAATGGCTTTTTCCGCTGACCGGATTTATAGCCTTTGAATCCGGCATTGACTGCCATGTCTTCATTGTTGTCGCTGCTAACGCGGTGTTTTTTCTTATTCCGACGTGTCCTGCCACTTTTGTCCTTGGTATCCGAATTACCAGGGTTCTTTGATAAGTTGTTACTGCGAGCTAGCCAGCTGTCTTCTCCCGCGCAAAAGCGGGTCATGAGTGTTGTGAGGGCTGCCATGGATTTCGGCTTTTCCTGTCCCAGGTGCCGGGCAAGCCACTCGTCGCGGATGTTATGCTTGAAGGCTGCTAGGGCCTCTGCATCCGGACAGTCGACTATCTTGTTTTTCTTTGTTAGGAACCGTGTCCAGAATTGTCTGGCCGATTCCTCTGGCTGCTGAATTATGTGGCTTAAGTCGTCGGCATCCGGTGGTCGCACGTAAGTGCCCTGGAAGTTGTCGAGGAATGCGGCTTCCAGGTCCTCCCAAGAACCGATTGAGTCTGCTGGCAAGCTGTTAAGCCAATGCCGGGCCAGTCCTTTAAGTTTGAGCGGGAGGTATTTGATGGCGTGTAGATCATCACCGCGTGCCATGTGGATGTGAAGGGGATAATCCTCGATCCATACCGCTGGATCTGTTGTGCCATCGTATGATTCGATGTTTACGAGTTTGAAACCCTCTGGGATTTTATGATCCATTACTTCATCCGTGAAGCATAGCAGGTGTGCGGCGCCTCTGTACTGGGCTATATCACGACGCAGCTCGGAAGAGCTATGTCTATTGTGCTCGGCCCGGCCGGATTTGTTGTATCCGGAGTGAAGATCATTGTCACATGCCGTAGGGCGCCTGCGCGATCCGTAGATCGATCTTGTTTGTCTTGCCTTATCCTCCAGTATGTCTCGCAGGTCGGGCGCATTTTCCCGTGCCTTAGTTGAACGGCGTCGGGGCATGGCTTGGGTGGAGGGCCGAGAGGCCTCTCTGTCGCGGCCGCGAGGTGGCCGGTCTACCATGTCATGCGCTGGTGATGTAGGTTCTTCCTCCTCTGATCAGGGTAGCGGCCTGCGCTTCGGGCAACTCTTGGAGGGGCGTTCGAGTTCATACTCTTCGGCCGCAAGGACTTCAGTCCATCTGTCAGCTAGCAAATCTTGGGCAGCTCTAAGCTGTTGCTACTTTTTCTTGAGGCTGCTTGCCGTGGCTAAAAGCCTGCGTTTAAAACGCTCTTGTTCGGCGGGGTTTGATGGTATGACGAATTCGTCGTCCTCGAGGCTTGCCTCGTCTTCGGAGGGAGGCGTATAGTTATCATCCTCGACTTCTTGGTCTGCCGCTCTCTCATGAGGGATGGCTTCTCCATCTTCCTGTGCCGAATCTTGTTGAGGTGGGTGTTCTCCGCGCTATCCGGGGTAGTATTATCTCCCGTGCCGGAATCACCATTTTTGCTTTGGCGGGATTTAGAGCGGCGCCGCTGACGCCGGCGCTTTGGCTGTTTCTTGGGGGCGTCATCCCCCACTGTTCCATCGCCATCTCCATCTTTTGGAGTATCCACCATATATATGTCATATGACGAGGTGGCCTTCCAGCGCCCTACAGGTGCTGGTTCCTGTTCGTCTCCTACATCGTCGTCCATGCCATCGATGTCTTTGGAGCCGAAGTCAAGCATGTCGGTTAGATCGTCGACAGTGGCTACAAAGTGGGTGGTGGGTGGGCTTTGAATGTCCTCATCGTCCGTATCCCACCCTCACTGACCGCAGTCCGGCCAGGGCTCTCCTGATAAAGAGAGAGACTTAAGAGAATTCAGGATGTCGCCAAAAGGCGAATGCTGAAAGATGTCTGCGGCGGTGAACTCCATTATCGGCGCCCAATCGGATTCGATTGGCAGGGGCGCGGGGGGTTCGGAGTCCGGAAATGAGTCCAGATCCTTGGAGTCACGGATCATGCAGAGTGCGGGGCTAGCGTTCGGCTCGATCGCCTTTGAGATCGCAACCCCTGAGGTGACGTCCCACCGCTCATCCTCGATTGGCGCAATAGGCTCCGAGTTAGGGGTCGGAACCGATGCGTGTGCGGCCTCCAGGACACTGTCCGGAGGAACAGCTAGATCATGCCCCTCAAGATAGTGCGGCGCGCTTGGCCATGGCTCGAACCCGTCGAAGATCAAGTCTCCGCGGATGTCAGCCGTGTAGTTTAAGCTTCCAAACCTGACTTGATGGCCAGGGGCATAGCTTTCGATCTGCTCTAGGTGGCCGAGCGAATTGGCCCGCAGAGCGAAGCCGCCGAAGATGAAGATCTGTCTGGGGAGAAAAGTCTCACCCTGGACCGCATCGTTGTTGATGATCAATGGAGCCATCGGGCCTAAAGGCGACGACACAGAGGAACTCTCAATGAAAGCACCAATGTCGGTGTCAAAACCGGTGGATCTCGGGTAGGGGGTCCCGAACTGTGCGTCTAGGCCGGATGGTAACAGGAGGCAGGGAACACGATGTTTTACCCAGGTTCGGGCCCTCTTGATGGAGGTAAAACCCTACGTCCTGCTTGATTAATATTGATGATATGGGTAGTACAAGAGTAGATCTACCACGAGATCAAGGAGGCTAAACCCTAGAAGCTAGCCTATGGTATGATTGTTGCATATGGAGTTGATTGCCTACGGACTACAACCCTCCGGTTTATATAGACAC
This sequence comes from Triticum aestivum, assembly GCF_018294505.1. Classification (NCBI taxonomy): domain Eukaryota; kingdom Viridiplantae; phylum Streptophyta; class Magnoliopsida; order Poales; family Poaceae; genus Triticum; species Triticum aestivum. The sequence goes on along the minus strand of NC_057806.1, from coordinate 69,682,471 downwards.
CGGATAGGGTTAGGGTTACATAGAGTCGGTTACAATGGTAGGAGATCTTGAATATCCGCATCGCCAAGCTTGCCTTCCACGCCAAGGAAAGTCCCATCCGGACACGGGATGAAGTCTTCAATCTTGTATCTTCATAGTCCAGGAGTCCGGCTGAAGGTATAGTCCGGCTACCCAAACACCCCCTAATCCAGGACTCCCTCAGGGGTCCACCGGGTGGGACCACCCATCCCGGAGGGCCCCATGGGCTGAAGTGGGGAGGGGAACCAGCCCATAGTGGGCTGGTGCGCCCCCCTTGGCCCACCCCCTGCGCCTAGGGTTGGAAACCCTAGGGTGGGGGGGCGCCCCACTTGCCTTGGGGGCCACTCCACCCTTGGCCGCCGCCCCCCCTAGGAGATCCCATCTCCTAGGGCCGGTGCACCCCCTAGGGGGCCTATATAAAGGGGGGAGGGAGGGGGCAGCCGCACCCTTGACTCTTGGCTCCTCCCTCTCCCCTGCTACACCTCTCCCTCTCGCAGTAAAAGGGCGAAGCCCTGCTGCGGTGACCCCTGCATCCACCACCACGCCGTCGTGCTGCTGGATCTTCATCAACCTCTCCTTCCCCCTTGCTGGATCAAGAAGGAGGAGACGTCATGCTGATCGTACGTGTGTTGAACGCGGAGGTGCCGTCTGTTCGGCGCTAGGATCTCCGGTGATTTGGATCACGTCGAGTACGACTTCCTCATCCCCATTCTTTGAACGCTTCCGCGCGTGATCTACAAAGGTATGTAGATGCAATCCGATCACTCGTTGCTAGATGAACTCATAGATGGATCTTGGTGAAACCGTAGGAAAAATTATGTTTTCTCCAACGTTCCCCAACAGTCATCGGGGAAGAGGCTCCGGCTGGGCAGCGGTGATGTGGCGGACAGAGGAGGGTGGGGTTTCGCGGCTGGAGCGGAGAGGTTATGGCGGCCTGGGATTTTGAATGGCGAAAAGGGGGCAATGGGAGGGGGTGAAGCATGACTTAGGGACACGCTTGTCCAAAATGTAGGGTGTGTTACAAAAGTACCCCCCATCGATTTGAACTAGTGGCCCTTTCGGCTCAGGGTTAGAAGGGGGATTTCGCATGTCGGGATTTGGCAGCTGGAGGTAGTTTTCACGCGCGTTTTAATTTCAGGATAGCAAGGCGCGGGTTGTGAAGGCGCCAGTTTTGGGAGCACGATATCTGAATTTTCGGGATATAACAAGACGCGGGTTGAATTTTAGGGACAAGCCTAACGTGTACTAATATTGTACTTGTATGTACCAAATCAATTCGCACTTCCCTCAACAAAAAAGAAAACGAAAAAAATAAAACTATTCACACCACACAAAGAGAGAGTCTTGCCCCATTTTACTATACAAATGCTATTCAAAGCTACTCCCTCCTTCCATCTATATAGGGCCTAATGTTTTTCGATGCTAACTTTGACCAAATATTAGAGCAATGATATATGACATGCAACTTACAAAAAGCACACCGTTAAATTCGTCTGTGAAAGGTTCTTTCAATGATATAATTTTCACATTGTGCATGTCATGTACTATTAATCTTGTCAATAGTCAAAGGCGGTCTTAAAAATCTCATTACGCCCTATATAGATGGAAGGAGGGAGTATGAATCCATGTTATGTCCGATTAATTTTTTTCGCTTGCTATATAATGCATGTAACCTACTCATACCAACATTTTAGTGCAATCCAAATGTCTATACTACCGCTGCAATTCGAACTAAATTTGAATTCGTTTCTCTATTTCAATAAGAATCTACAATCATGATTGTTGCCAACTTCAACCATCATAGTTTTCTTGCTATCCGCCAGATATAAATCGGACAACCTATAATGCAGGATGGAAGGCACACCATCATCAACAACTCCGTTTTTTATAAGAGTAGAGATAAAATATATTAAATGTAGTATAACATGTTCATAACCACACCATGTGTATCACTGTTATATATATTCACACATGCGTCGGTTTGAAACACTATGATAAATTCTTCAAATATCCGAATTTGCTTTTTATAATGAAGTATATATAATCTCCATTCGTCTTTTACACCCACACAACCCTCTTATCTTTGTAGCTAGCGCTAACTTTCTCTTGTGCATGCACACGCCCGCATCCCTCTCACCCTCCCTCAGCATTTTCTAGCTCCATCGTGTTGACATGGATTTTGACCGAGATAAATAAATGTATAAAATATAAATTCAAAACAACAAAAATAAAACGTTCGATAATGAAAAGAATTAATTTAAAGAAATCAATCAACAACTCAATCAACCAAGACATCGATGACTGGCAGCTCCAACTTTGTTGATGTACATTGCAAGAGAAAGTTGCAAGCCTCGCAACGACCTAGTCCATCGCGATCTCCGGAGAGCACCGTCCGCTGAAACCGCCCTCATGGAATCATCGTTGTCGCGGGGGCCCCGCCGCGCGCAGCTCCGACTTCTCTGTCGTAGCGAGAAACAAACAAAGGCGCACCCATTGACGCACTGGACCGTCAGGACCAAGAGGATTACCTACGACCAACTCTGCATGTCCACCCTAGGGAAAACGCGAAGGGGAACTATTCTTCAAGATGACGACCATAAGGGAAAAGCGACCCGGGAACGACGACATCAGCCGACCCCGCTACAGCAGCGCAAAAGGCTTTCACCCAAAGACAAACCTCGAAGATGGACAAGGCCGGAGAGTGCCATGACGACCCTGCGTGAAGGAGGAACAACACCCACGGGCGTCGCGCCGTCGGCGTTGGCCATCAAAATATCACGGCATATTAACAAAATGCATAGACAATATAATTGGTGACTAAAGAAAATTTAGCATCAATTAAATCTTTAGCTAGCACGAGCATGCGTCATGTGCTAATGCATGCAGGCTAGGCAGCGTACATGCATGAACGTATGTGGCGTGGCCCTCACAGCCAATAATTAAGTTTTTTTGAGCAAATCAACACAGTCACCATGCATATGCAAAAGCTGCTCCAATTAAATAATCAAAGTAAGAAGCCCATACGTGCCTTGTAGCAGGGCCCATCTCTAGATAAAGCTTGATTAAGGAAATTCACTAAACTAATTGGGCCAGAGGGCCATGTATGCTCCCGCCGAAGTCCCATCGATCAACTCAGGAGACCAAGTCGACCCACGTTCCACCCATTCAGCCACGACTCCTACTCCCACGTCCTGCACGACAGCGACATGCAGGCTGATTCCTTGGCGCGCGCGACAGCCTCCAAAGGCCAGTGCTCCACACCCTCCCATATAAATACTAGGCAGATGCACTGCTCGAGGGTCGGCCTCCAGTTCATTCATTTCTTCCGCCAAAAATCACACACACACAGTAGCACAAAAGGAGAGAAGGAGGCAGGCGTGCAGGAGGTTTGAAAGGTGAGATTCAATGGTTCTCCTCTAGCCCCTGGTTTGGCCATTGTGGTACAGGCCAGGGAGCTTTTTTCTTCTCCTTCTCCTATATCTCTAGCCCTTGGTCCGGCCTTCGCGGTATGAATCAAGGGGCATGTTTCATCTTCCGAAAATTCTTGTTCTTGGTTCGGCCATTGCGGTACAAATCAAGGAGCATATTTCATCTCCCCAAAATTCTTGCCCTTAGTCCGGCCATTGCGGTACAGACTAAGGTGTATGTTTAATCTGTCTCAAAATTTTGCCTTTGATTTGTCCATTTTGGTACAGACTAAAGAGTATGTTGCATCCATCCTAAAATTTTGTCCTTAGTTTGGCCATCGTGGTACAAACCAAGGAGCATGTTATATCTACCCCAAACTTTCTCCTTCGGCTCGGCCATCGCGGTACGAGTCAAGGAGCATGCATGGTTCTTGTAAGCATGGCTTCTCTAAATGTTGCATGTGCTTCGTTCTATTGATCCCCGTCTTGGTTCGGTCCCTTTAGCGATACAAGCCAATACGAATGCCTCGTTCCTTGGTTTGGTCCCTATACATGGATACAAATCAAGAGAGTGTCATAGGTGCGAAAACTTCATAAAAATGCCTTAATTTGGTCATCATAAAAAAATGGATATGACTAAGTTGGAATGAAATCACGAATATGCCAAACTGAATTTGTTCTTGTTCGGTTACGCTACGGACCTTATGTGTCGCGTTAGTTGTAATACGAACAAGAATATATAAAATGGTGCTTCACTTGGTTACGCTACATGAAGGCATTATTTTAATGCTACTCGGTGTTAGTAGTAATACGAGCAGGGCAAAACTTATTAAAAATGTGCTCATGTTACACACCCAAAAACCAAAATCATGCAAAATGGATTATAAAATGTGCTGCATCATAAAAAACCAATCTTACTTGGTTGCACTACACGTGGGCGTTATCATAATGCTACATGGTGTTAGTAGTAATACAAGTAAGAAAAAATTAAACAAAGTATTCAGGTCACATATTTGGTCCAAAGTCAAATAAAATATGTCATGAAATGCTCCAATGCTATAAGAGCCTAAACTATTAGCATCATCATAAATGGATATAACAAACTCACTTTACTTGGGTTATGCTACACACTAGCGCCAATGAAATGACGCTATGTGGAGTTAGTGCTAATACCATGTGAGGTACAAACATAAACAAAAATGATAGATGTCATACGACTCATGCAACACCATAATTGCTCCACAAACCTTTGCTTGGTTACGCTGCACGCGGGCGTTATCTTAATGCCACACAGTGTTAGTAGTAATACAGGTAAAGCAGAACTTAAAAAAATAAGTTCACTCCACATCCACATATGCATACAAAATTCATTCAAAATACATGATAAGGCATATTTCATGTAGCCCTCATAAGCTTTAAAGAAATAAAATATCATAAACAAACTCCATTCGGGTCAAGCTATATACCGTGTGAGGTCAAAGTCAACAAAATATGGCACATATCATATGCACCATAAAAAGCATCAAAATTGTGTCAGAAAGTTTCAGCCCATTACGCTACATACGGGCACCATATCAGTGTCGCGCGGTGATAGTAGTAATGTGATGATGCAGAACTTATTAAAATTGGCATGTCACATATATACATGCCACCAAAACCAAAGAGGTCATATAAAAATCCTAAAGGAAAATACATACCCATATCCTATGTGCCAAACGTAGGATAAAACTAAGCCTAGCCAAAACCAACCTTCATTTTGCACCATCATATAGATGAGGTTGAACACGAACAAATTGTTGCATGCTAGGAAAATATATTCCCGACATCACACATAAAATCATGGAGGAGTATTTGCATGAAACAAACTTCAAGTTCACCAAGAAGGAGTTCATCATCGACCGCGAGGAGGATTTCTCTTGTAAAATATTGTAATAGGCATGTGATGTAATCCTATGTAATAGATATGTTGGAATTATTAATCAGGGGTTTTCTCTTCAGAGATGTAATTAACAGAATTTTTATGTAAATGTAAGAGTTTTGGAAATAATGTACCTGCAATGTTTGATCCTATTTTTATTGTATGCATTTAAATTTCATTCTGTATCAATGAGGTGGACGCGTGTTCTCACGCCCGCCATTTTCCCGTCATCAGATTTTGGCACGCCCGGTGGGACATATTTCTCCCCTCATCTTCGAATTCCAACATAGGATTGCAACATATGAATTTCCATAGTACATAAAGCATAAAACATTATGTACGCATATACAAAAAATAGATGAAGAAAACTAATATATGGTTTTCTTTATTTTGAAGGTATGGAAGGACAGGTCCAGCAATTTGTCACTCTCCGCTTTGGTGACCTCTGGCTGGATGTGCCAATTGTTCCGCTTGTGGCTGTAGTTAGCAAGAGTTTGGAAACAACAGCTGTATCCCCAGCTAAGCCAGAAGAAAAGGAAGTCTCCTCTGCACTGAAGGAGGGGTTTACTCCTGTGCTCACAAAGTCAACAAAGAGAAGGATGCGTGCAGTTGCAAGAGCATCTAAGGATCATCATGTGCGCGAAGCTTCTTCATCTACTTCAGTTCCACCTGGTTTCACAAAGATGTCACCTACCAAGGTCATGAGCCATGAGGTACCAGCAAAGGTTGTTCGTATGACACCCGAAGAGTGGCCCGTTCTTGCAAAACGGACAGGATCACTAAAGGTGGCATCACCAAAACAATCTGCCTCAACTACATCGACCAAAGTCGCAGTGCCCCTTACACCTTCAAAACTTAGTGTGGGCACACACGAAGGGTCAGGAGAAAGCTCTCATAATCTTAACCCAAGCAACGTAGGGGAAGCACAAAGGGCTTGCTCTGCGGACAAAGGGAAGGGTGTAATGGCTGAGGATACTGAATCTTCCTCACATGAAGGACCGGCTCGCCCAAGAAACCAATTGCGTGTTGATGCACCTGAATTTATCCCCACCATGGGCTATAATCCCATTGGACCATGCCTAGTGGGAGAGCCAAGCAATAGACGCTCGCTCCAGTGGCAGGGGGTGTTTGTCACTTCAGATGACTTCCAAGTTGGTCATGTGGATCCAACTGCTACAATATCAGATCCTTTGTCCTCATCAGTGCCAGCACCAAGACCATCATTTGAAGGCTCAGTTGATCCAGCACGTCGTCGTTGTCGACGGCAGAGGGCTCACCGTGCATGGCTTGATTTCCCAGTGGCAACTGATGCAAACATAACCAATCAACAGCGGAAGCAAGTGGCATATCCCATCAGAAATAGAGAAAGGAAGATCAATGCAAGGATCCGTGGGGGGAGCCATGCTAGCTTACATGCCATCATGACTCAGAATGTTTGCCAAGCTTTGAAGGAAATACTTCCAGGATGCTCTATCTCTGCTGATAATGTTGGTGGCACCATCATGCGGCGTGTAGAAACTCTACCGAAGTGGCCAGAATATGAAGAATTTGTGAAGGCAGATCCACGACGACAAGAGTATGTGAAGCAGGCTGCTCATGCACGCAAAAAGTGGGCCGCCCTGAAACAAAGAGAGATGGCAGTACGAGCCGATTCGGGTTATAGCAGAATACAAGGAAGAGATTCTCCATCAACAAGCCAAGTCAGTGGAGGAAATGGGGCAAAAGAAATGGCAAGTACAAAAAACAAGACTACCAGAACGCTCGCTCCATGGCCAACTCGTAAGAATGTCTCAAGCAACTCATTTGAAGTATTCAACGCAATGCCAGTTGGTGTCAAAGGGGTGACAGACAATAGTAGCGAGACCTCCTCAGCATCAATACACTTCAAGAGGAAGAAGGCACGTAAGACTGTTGTAGAAGGTCCTTGCCGCACGACGCGGAGCTAGAAGAGTTCAGATCATGAAGAACTTGGGTCAAGCAATGGGGGGTCTTACAATCCCCTATCAGATATCACTCCTTGTCCTTCTGAGAATGAGATAGAACTTCACCATGGTGCAGAGCATACAGAACAAGTCCTAGCTGCGAATGAAACTCATCCCGTTGAGGAGCAATTAGACAACCTTACGGCAGCGCTTCAGCAAAAGGAAGACGAGCTAGCAGACCTTCGAATTCATATGAGAAATAACCAGAGCAAAGGAAATGAAGGGGATGGTGGCGCAAGTGGTAGCAGCCAACATGGAGGAGCAGGGCTTAACCTTGAGGCGATCCAAAGAATGATCGCTGAAGGGGTAAAGTCTCAATTAATGCAAACTCAGTACTCGATGCGGCCAGGGTATGTTAAGCCGTACCCACCTGATGTGGACCTAGTTCCTTTCCCAACAAATTATAGGTAGCCGCAGTTTAGTAAGTTCAACGGGAGTGGATCTCCCCATGAGCAGATACCACACTTTCTTGCTGCTTGCCAGGATACAGCTAACAACAGAGCACTTCTCCTTAGGCAGTTTGTACAGACATTGTCTGGGCCTGCCTTCACTTGGTACAGCAAGTTGCCTCCAACCTCTATAAAAACGTGGGAACAAATGCAAAACTCATTCCTCGAGAGGTTTTATAGCACATAGAGGACGGTGGGCATAATTGAGTTGACCCAAACTAAACAAGGGTTCAACGAGAGGGCGGCTGATTTCATAAATAGATGGAGAAACCTAAGTCTTCATTGCCCACAGCCAATCACTGCGCCAGAAGCAGTGCGCATGTGCATGAACAATCTCCGCTCAGAAGTGGCTGTCCAGTTACAAGGAGTGAGGCCCCTCACGTTTGAAGAGTTAGCTTCAAAATCCACGGACATAGAAAATTTTATGCAGCTTGTCGCTCGTCGAACAAAAACAACGTTCAACAAACCTACAGACAAAGGTGGTCAGCATGAAAAGTTGCCGATCAAACCCAAGTCTGCACAAGCCATGGAGACAACGACGGTAAAACCTCAGTTGTAGCCCGGAAGATCACCTATAGGGAATCAAGGGAAGAGAGATGCACAGGTCAGTAGGAGGCCAACTCTCAGCGAGCGACAAAACAGGGAGTATTCTTTTCCTGTAGAAGAAATTGATGACCTTTTTAATGGTTTAAAGGAGTTGAGTCTTATAGAACTTCCCAAGCCTAAAAGGCCAGAAGAAGCTTCAAAATTTCATGACCCAAATTTCTGACACTACCATCGCATTTTGGGCCATACACTCAAAGATTGCTTTGTTGTGAAGAAAATCATACAGAAAATAATCGATGAGGGGACCATTGATACTGATCTCCTCAAATGTTTAAAGAAAGGAAAGAAGATGGCTACAGCAAATGTTGCCACTCTTCAAGATAGCTCAGTGAGTTGCGCATCTTCAAATATGAGGCCAACCTATGATGATATGATTTTTACATCAGGATATGAATTTACCCCAATTATCTCTTCAGGCTTCCTCACGTACCTCGGTCATAGGACCACGTCCCAGGGTCAGCGTAAAAGAGAGGCTCATGTTCCCTGCAGCCGTGATGGATGGCCCAGTGTACCAGCTTCTCAAGAACCCCAAGACTGGAGGGAACAGCGGCCAAAACACCGTGTACTACCCCGAGTGATGGAAGATGTTGCTCCTCTGCGCTTCGTACCAAAGAAATATCAACATATGTCGAAGCGCATGAAAGTTACGCCTAGTGAAGAATTCAACATTCTCACTATAGGTGTGTTTGATGATGATTGCGAGGCTCTTCACTTCCCCGAAGAAGATGCGCCAGAAGTGGATCAGGTCCACCTTAGATCAGGTCGCCAGTTAGTTGACCCACATCCTCCACCTAGAAAGGAGCCTAGGAACAAAGATGTAACCGAGAATGAGACAATTGACCCACCTTCTAAGGCGTCGGTCAAGTATGATGTAATCTCTCATTTGAAGAAAATACCAGCTATGCTTTCTGTGTATGATGCTTTGTCTCTTTCCTCGGATTTACGTAAAGCACTAGTTACAGCATTGTCATTTCCTGAAGATTATAGAATGGAAGTCTCACAGACTAAAACTGAATTAAATTATGTGTTAAATATTACATTCACGGATGAGGACATGTTGTTAGGAGCAAAGAAGCACAACAGACCTCTTCTTATGTTTGGTGAGATTCACGACTTGCCGACAAATCACATAATGATAGATGGTGGATCTGCCATAAATTTGTTGCCTCTGCGTACTTTGAAAAGGATTGGATATTCCCCTAAGGATTTGAGTCGGTCAAATGTGGTCATTCACGGCTTTAACCAGTCAGGTCAAGAGGCCATGGGTACCATTTCCTTAGTACTAAAAATGGAAGCGTTATCTACATACGTGAGATTCCATGTAATTGATGCAGCCACATCTTACAATGCACTGATGGGCCGACCAAGGTTGCATGAAAATCAGGTTGTGCCATCTACACTCCATCAGTGTGTCAAGTACAAAGAGCAATATGGAGAAATAGTAAGAATATTTGCAGATAAGAGACCATTCACCGTAGCTGAATCTTTCTACGCCGATGCGAAAGTCTACTTTGAGCCTATTGAAAAAGTACACAAGCCAAGGCCTATAGTACTACCTGAATCAAATATGGTAAAGAAAAATGCTGCAGAATCCTCATCTGGCCTAAAGATTTATCAGTATATACCAAGTGACCAAAGGAAAGACGGTGACCCAATATTCCGTGTCATCGATAAATCATCTGTTAAAAGAGGTACCAAAATGCCTATGCTCTTACCTCCTTTGATTCAACATAAAATTGAGCAAGATAAAGAGAAGTCGCATGAGTGTGAAAATAAAAATAAAAATGTGGTTCATATCACCTTGGAAAATAAAGATGATGAGTCATTGCCTATTTCTCTGTACGATAACCAAGTTTTGTATATGATGCAGAGAATGGGATATCATACTCTCACTGGCCCGTCGTTGTGCGATGGCCGGGGGCAGCAAGCGCCATTTGAAAAGGCGTTGTCCCGAGAAAACTCGAAGCTCTACATGAGGGCCAGCCTTTGAAATAAAAAAGACATGGGCTGGGCTATGAGGTTTGCATGACCTCGACACATGGGCTCGGCTATGAGGTTGGCATGACCTCGACTGAATTTGTAGACCCAACTGAGGCATCCCCACAAATGGAGGATGGTAATCAGCCAACTATTGATGACTTGGAAGAAATAAATATTGGGACAGTCGAGGATCCGCGACTGAATTTTATTGGCGCACGTCTGTCCAAAGAGAAGAAAGATGAATATCATAAATTCCTTTCTGCGAACAAAGATGTCTTCGCCTGGACTTATGAGGAAATGCCAGGCTTGGATCCTGAAGTGGCGGTGCATTGACTTGCCGTGCAAGACGATGTTCCCCCAGTGAAACAAACACAAAGGAGATTTCGACCCGAGCTACTCCCCAAGATAGAAGCTGAGGTCGACAAACTTATAGCTGCTGGATTCATTAGGGAAGTTAAATATCCCAAGTGGCTTTCCAATATTGTTCCAGTTAAAAAGAAAAATGGTCAATTCCGTGTGTGTGTAGACTTTAGGGACTTAAATAAAGCATGCCCTAAAGATGATTTTCCTATACCTATATCCGAAATACTCGTCGATGCTACCATGAACCATGAAATATTTTCTTTTATGGATGGATATTCTGGATATAATCAAATAAAAATGGCGCCAGAAGATGAAGAGTTAACGGCTTTTAGAACGCCCAAAGGCATATTCTGTTATAAGGTCATGCCATTTGGGCTCAAAAATGCAGGGGCGACATATCAACGAGCGATGGCCATAGTTTTAGATGGGTTGTTATATGTAATCGTTGAATGTTATATTGATGACATAGTGGTAAAATCAAAACGTGAAGAAGACCATATGAAACATCTTGCAATGGTTTTCGAGCGTCTAAGGGAACATAACTTGAAAATGAATCCCATGAAATGTGCGTTCGGAGTTTCTTCCGGGAAATTTCTTGGTTTTGTGGTCACAAAGAATGGCATCCAAATTGCCCCAGATAAAGTGAAAGCGATCATCAAAATGCCACCACCCACAAACCTACATGAACTAAATAGTTTCCAAGGTCACCTGGCATATATCAGGAGATTTATCTCAAACTTATCAGGAAGATGTAAACCATTCTCACGTCTCATGAAAAAGGGTGTCTCATTCGAGTGGGACCAAGCATGCCAAAATGCATTCTTGGACATTAAAAAATACCTTATACACCCACCTATCCTGGGTGCACCAGTTAAGGAGCGTCCTCTGATCCTATATACGGCAGCCATGCCTATGTCGTTGGGAGCTCTTTTAGCACAAAATAATGAGTCCGGAAAAGAAATGTCCCTATATTACCTTAGTCGCACCCTCGTGGGGGCTGAGTGCAACTATCCAGACATGGAAAAAATATGTCTCGCATTGGTGTTTGCAGCACAAAAATTGCGCCATTACATGTTAGAGCATACTGTACACCTCGTATCGAGAGCAGACCCTCTCAGGTACATCTTAAATAAAATGGTGCTTTCAGGTAGACTGGCTAAGTGGGTGATGTTTTTGTCGCAATTTGATATAAAGTTTGTGCCACAAAAGGCCATGAAGGGGCAGGCATTAGCTAACTTCCTAGCCACACATCCAATACCCGATGATTTCCCCATAGATGATGACTTGCCAGATGAAGAGGTGTTCACTACATCAGTTGCTAGTACATGTGGGCAAATGTACTTCGATGGCGCATGTTGACGATCAGGGGCAGGTGCTGGAGTCGTCTTTGTGACGCCAAGCGAGGGGATAATCCCGTACACATTCACCCTAACTTCAGCGGTTTCAAATAATTCGGTTGAATATGAGGCTTTGATAATTGGGCTTGAATTAGCTCTGAATATGGGGTTAGATTCACTCACTATTTATGGTGACTCTCGGTTAGTGATCAACCAACTACGGGGAACTTAGATGGTAAAGAAAGAAGAATTAAGGCCTTACTTCCAACGAGCCAAAGTGCTCATGTCCATGTTTGTTGATCTAAATATTCAGCATGTTATAAGAAGTCAGAATGAAAAGGCTGACGCCTTAGCAGGTTTAGCCGCTAGTATGTCATTAACTTCACATCAATGATGGACGTTCGTGTTGAAGAATGTAGAATCCTACCTATACTCGCCGAGGAGGAGGAGACGACGACGTCGGTTGCAATGACTGCAGATGTCTACGAGATTGAAGTTGGAGACTGGCGAAGCCCTTTCCTGGAATACTTACTCCATGGATATTTACCTCTAGACTCGGCAGAAAGGTCAAGAGTTCGGAAAAGGTCAGTTCACTATACATATATAAATGATACCCTATATAGGCGTACCTTCGATGGCATCCTCCTCCGCTGTCTAGCAGGGAATGAAATTGTGGAAGCCTTAAATGAAGTGCACGCCGGGGTGTGTGGGGCGCATCAATCTGGCCCTAAGTTATATTATCAATTGGGACATCTTGGTTACTATTGGCCTACCATGTTTGACGACGCCATGAAATTTGCAAAAAGGTGTCACGAGTGCCAGGTACATGATAATTTCATACATCAACCCCATGAGTCGTTGCATCCCACAAATATTGCATGGCCATTTGAAATGTGGGGAATGGATATAGTAAGACCTATTAATCCACCATCATCAAAGGGGCATAAATTCATCCTGGCTGCCACCGATTACTTCTCTAAATGGGCCGAGCTTATACCATTAAAAGAGGATAAGGGAGAGCACGTGGAGCACTTCATAAGAACACAACTTATATATCGCTTTGGAGTTCCTTCTCGTATCATGTCTGATAACGGAGGGCCGTTCAAAAATAATCATGTTGAGAAGTTATGTTCGAAATTCAAGATAATTCATAACTATTCCACGGCTTATAATCCAGTAGCTGATGGACAAGCAGAAGCTTTTAATAAGACCCTCTGCAAATTGTTAAAGAAAGTCGTGTCAAGAAATAAGCGTGAGTGGCATGAAAAACTTCTTGAGGCCTTGTGGGCTTATAGAACCACGACGCGTACACCAACTAGGATGACACCATACTCCCTTGTGTTTGGAGGAGAAGCAGTTCTACCATTAGAAGTACAAATTACTTCACTTAGAGTGGCTATTCAAGAGAAACTTTCAGAAGAGGAGGCCATAAAATTACGCCTCGGTGAACTCGAAATGCTTGAGGGGAAACGCCTTCAGGCATTACAAAATTTGGAAGCTTATCAGGCTAGAATGTCTCGTGCCTTTGACAAGCACGTTAAAAGGAGATCATTCAAGCAAGGAGACCTAGTGCTCGCCGTCATTCGTCCAATGAATGTTACACGACAGATGGGAGGAAAGTTCGAGCCAAAATGGGAGGGTCCCTACATCATAAAAGAGGTCTACTCTAGTGGTGCATACAGGATAATTTCCCCTGACGGCGAGTATTGCCCGCCACCGATAAATGGAAAATTCCTTAAGCGCTACTATGCTTGAGTAAAAAAAATGACACTCCATACCCTCAGGAGTGTAAACTGGGGCACAAACAAAAAGACTCCGATGACTTACGAGTATAAATTGTGATGGAAAAACAATCGAATCATCATACTTACTTCATACCCTCATGAGTGTAAACTGGGGCACACAAAAAAAAGATACTCCAACAACTTACAAGTATAAACTGTGATGAAAAAAAAGGGATCATCCAAAATACTCCACACCCTTACGAGTATAAACTTGGGCACAAAAAAAACTCCAATGACTTACGAGTATAAACTGTGACATAAAAAAAGAGGGTAATAAAAAAAATATAAACATCAAGCAGGCTCCAAACTTCATCATAAGCTTAAACGTCGTACAAAAATGGTACATACATGCATTTATATAAAAAAATAGAATAAAAAAATAAGGCCATACACAACGATAGTGTAAATAAATAAGGATGCTTCAACGTCAAAGCTGGCGTACTAGCACATCATGCATAAAATTCGGAGTTCCAAGGTGAATAAACAAATTACTGCTACATTTGAAGTGAAACTGAGTACTGAGCCTAAAATGATTCGAAGGGAAATGACAAACTGAAACGGCTAAATAAAAAAAACTAAGCGAAGTCTAGGCCTTCTCAAGGAGCTCGCCAGTTATGCAGGCTGTTCAACAACTGACTTGCTTCAATCTTTAATTTTGCCGTCTTTTGTTCAAATTCAGCAAGCCTATGCTTGCCGGCGTTGGTGTCCTGTAGACTCTTCACCAAGTCCTTCAGTTCAGATTGATGAGCATTATGTGCTTGTCGGCGCTGTTCCCTCTCTAGTTTAAGCTTCTGCAAACTGGCGGTAGCCTCCTCAAGCTGCACCTTAAGCGCCGCTTTCTGCACCTCCATTTCAGCACACTTCTTGTCTAGGTTAGATAAGTCCCCAATCGCAGCCTTGGAAACTTCGTGACCGAACTTAATTTTAAGCTCGACTTCGGCAGCAACATGTTCATCTCGCTCGAATCCCTTTGTGAACTCAGTCTGGCCAACCTCCAATTTCTTGGAAAGGTCAATAAGCCCGACCAACATGGCATGCACCTTAGCTACCTCAGGTACTTGCGTGGGCAGCGTCTGAGAAACGCTCTCAAGCATGATGCGTCGCTTGGGATCACCAAGGGTAGAGTCGTTCAGTCCTTCGAGGGCTCATTTCACCACGGTATTTGTGGCATCTATAAACGTGTATTTGACAAAGCTGCAGTCCATCTGTGCGCCTTCCCCTGATACAACCGTCATTACAGGGTCTTGCGAATGGTAACTTTCTTGTTCGCAACCTAAAAAAAGTGAAGAGTCGTGAAAATTTGATGATAATGATGGTTCATAGATACGACCAATTAAATAAGTGCATAAGTAAATAAACTACCAGGTAAAGTTGACAAGAAATCAAGAGCACTAGGGGTAGGGAGCACAGTTTCAGCCACACCAGGGCTGGAGGGTAGACGACTTGTGCCACACTCGCCAAAGGTACAATCCTCGACGGATAAATCGAAGAGGTCACCAAGGCCATGGTCCTTTTCTCCTCTGAGAACATGGCTAAAATCTTCATCACTAACAAAGTTACTGAATTCAACATCTAAGGACGGACCATCCAATGTTATTGGTTCAGAAAAATTGGATGCTTGGGCGAAATCAAGTTTACGCTTCAAAGGCAGCCTTGCTTCCTGTTCCACATGAGGCGGTGTAGATTGTCTGCGTCTCTTTCCGCTACCGGATGGGACAGTGTCTGAGATACCATTATCCACTGATAGCGGATGGGCGGAGGAGGACCCAGCTATGGCATTCTATTTCAGTACATTACCTCGCCGTAGCTGCAAAAAAACCAAAAAGAGAACTCAAGTTAGTACTAAATAGTACGTGAGACATAATGAAATATGGACACACATGTGTTTGAGCTCACCTCTTTAGACTTCACCGGTTGAGCAGCAACAACATCATTTAAATAATTATAGAGGACCAGTCTCCATTGATCTGTAATTGGCGTTTCTTCCTTCTCAAGGGACTGAACATGTTTGTCACAGTGCTCCATAGATACTCTCCTCATCACCATAAAATCTTTATCAGACAATGGGCGAGGCATGATATTGTGTTGTAGTGCACGCTTATTTTTTATCCTTACATCATAAGGGGTCTTCCCAGTCATGTTGCCATTGCAAAGTTGGTCCAGAATGTCGGCGAAAGGCTTTAGAATTTTTTTCCACCAATTAGCCCATGCTACAGAGGAGTTCCCAACTCGATCATCGTCAGGAAAATAGTGGAATTCTTCAGGGGCCAAGGATAATAGGTGTGACCAAAAAGCATAGGCAATTCCAATTTCGTCTTGAGTATACATGCTCGCTAGAGGAGAAAAGGGTACAACTTGGTGAAGACGAAACTGTCGTGCCACTCGATCTGGGTGATATGGTTCAGCTATACACACATCGGCGGTGATAGTACCACACCTCCACGTCAGCATGCCTCGACGAATAGAAATTAAGAAAGCCCTCTTGGGTTTGAACACACCTTCCATAGTGAGAGAATAGGGGTTCCAAACAATATTCTTAGAGTCATCGAGGAAAGCATGTGCCTCTTTAGGAGTAAAATGATGTGGCGTCTTAAACATTGTGTTCACCATATTAGGTTGTACCGCCAAAACTCTGGATCTCGGGAAATTTGGCGTTTTTGCTCTGTTTCCATAGGGTTTCTTGAGGTACACGCCCATCCATCCAGCAAGGTAGTGGACCGGCCAAATCCTATGTATGAATGAGGGGCCAATCGGATGAGTACAAATCCGCCGAAGTGAGTAATAAAGGGAGCAAAGAGCAGGTGGGCCCAAAGAGATGCGTCGTCCTAGGGAAATCCATGCCGCCATCACTAATACCCCAGGGCGAATATATGGCCCACCACCAACAACGACGTAGCGGGAAAGCCATATGGCAAGGAAAGCCGCGGTGTACACGCGCTGGTCTTCTAAGCTCTTGGTAGCAAAGGAGTTTACTCCACTATTGTGAAAGAAATCACACCATTCCTTGAAACCTACTTTGCCACCCACAGCAAGCTTGGTCCAAATTTGTAGGAGCCGAGGCAGGAAGTTGGGTACAAAAGAGTCGAAGGATCCAACTCATCAGCTAGGGGAACATAGTCTTCATAAGGTTCACCATCAAGGGGCAACCCCGCGATCTGATGCATATCACAAAGTGTGACTGTACGCTCGCCAGACGAGAACAAAAACGTGTTGGTGTTGGGATCCCATTTCTCCAATAAAGACCTTAAAAGAGAAGGGGAGACAGAATAGTCGCCTAAAGAGCAATAAATGGCTCCATAGACATAATTTACACCTTCCTCACTCCCTTTCAGATGGGTATGATATTTCTTCAAGACATTAGTACCCCATTCAAGATACCCAAGAGGCATTGAAGCGTATTCAACCTCATGATTCTCCCAGCCTAAACCTTTGGATATCATATGTGTCCCAAGGGTTGAAGCTTCATCAAGTCTGGGCCCAGGTGCGGGAGGTTGATAACAACGAGCTGAGAAAGATGGCCCTGCCGTCCATCCACGTGGTCCAAGCTCAGGATGGCCGTGTGGTACGCCTAACTTCGTAATCACTGGATTGGCTAGCTCACTAGTATCTGGTTCAAATAGGTGTTTTTTGGCCAACTGTGATAAAGGCATTCTACATGATTCAAACGAAGATGGTGTCGTGGCTTCCTCCATCTATATGCAAGGAAAATATGCATGTTGGTATACGTGTGAAATTACAGGAAGTTAAAAATAGTACATGAAAGTGCAAGATTCAATTTGATACCAAGGTGGAAGTGATGATCCCCGGGTACGCAGCCTGCAACGAGAGATAGTATCTACAATTAAAAAAACATTTCAATATTTGAATTTTATGCATAAAAAGGAATATGAGAAACACGAAACAGGTGCGCGTGATTCAAAATATTCCTCATCCCCAAAAAACAATAGCATCACCGTCGAACGACGGACCAAGCCCATATATAGGCTTGCCGGAACGCCGACAGTGATCAAGTCATTAAATTCATATATGTATAAAAAAATCACCGTCGAACGATGAACCAAGCCCATATATAGGCTTGCCGGAACACCGACGGTGATCGAGTAATCAAACTCATACATATATGGCAAATAAAAAAAATCACCGTCGAATGACGGACCAAGCCCATATATAGGCTTGCCGGAACGCCGACGGTGATCGAGTCATCAAACTCATACATATATGGCATTAAGAAAAATCACCGTCGAATGATGGACCAAGCCCATATATAGGCTTGCCGGAACGCCGACAGTGATCGAGTCATCAAACTCATACATATATGGCGATAAAAAAATCACCGTCAAACGATGGACCAAGCCCATATATAGGCTTCTCGGGACGCCAACAGGGACGCCGACAGTGATCAAGTCTAATTCATATACGTACACGATAAAAAATTCAGTGTTGAACGAAGGACGAAACCCATATATAGGCTTCCTGGAGCGCCAACATTGAGCAATCTACTAATTCACACAAAAATAATAATCCCCGAGTCGAACGACGGACCAAGCCCGGATAGAGGCTTCCCGGAACGCCGACCGTAGGATCACAATTTTCGGATGAATAGATATAGATCAAACGCCTCATACATTGGTATATATAACCTTCCGCGAATTGGCATACGTACCAGAAATTGCCTCTTTGACAGTACTATAAATAAGAACAGAGTTGCGACCACAGAGGAAGGTATAGTCATACCGTTCAAAAGGCAAGTCCACTAAGCCGGATCAATCCAAGCCGTGACCCAAATATCACTGGCTCCTGTATCATCAGCAGGATAAAAAGATACAAGGAAAACATGAGCGGACACATTAGACGTTGAAGTATAAAAGCTCAATGAGAAAAGAAAGTTGATCACACCTGGTTCAAGTCACCACGTGCTCCAGCGGGGATGCATCATGAGAAGGATTAAAAGCAATCTAGGCGATTGGAGTAACAGAGTAGTCAGCCAATGAATTGATCAAGAGACTAGCGAATCAGTATACAATATCATGCAAAGGAAATCTTAATACGTACGAGGCTGCGGCCACAGTCCGGACGGAATTGAGCTGAACTTTGTCTCCGTCGTCTTCTATCTGGTTTATGAAAAGAAAAGAAGACTTGCTGTTTAAAAGAGAGTTGAGGGGACAGCGGACGCAGTTTGTTAGCCAGATGGAGTTTGTTAGCCGGATAAGCCAGACGTGGCCTGATTTTTAGCCTCCATATTTGCAACGTATGGTTAAAAAGCTGTACGTAGCTGGCACACGATCGTCTAAAAAGTCATAAATCCATTATACTCACCAGAAGTGCTTTAAACAAAATATGTATAGTTTCGAGCTCTGGGCCCGAGTAAAAAAAATCTCACTTCGAACCCAGACCTCGAGGGGCATCTGTTGACATGGATTTTAACCGAGATAAATAAATGTATAAAATATAAATTCAAAACAACAAAAATAAAACGTTCGATAATGAAAAGAATTATTTTAAAGAAATCAATCAACAACTCAATCAACCAAGACATCGATGACTGGCAGCTCCAACTTTGTTGATGTACATTGCAAGAGAAAGTTTCAAGCCTCGCAACGACCTAGTCCATCGCGATCTCCAGAGAGCACCATCCGCTGAAACCGCCCTCATGGAATCATTGTTGTCGCGGGGGCCCCGCCGCGCGCAGCTCCGACTTCTCTGTCGTAGCGAGAAACAAACATAGGCGCACCCATTGACGCACTGGACCGTCGGGACCAGGAGGGTTACCTGCGACCAACTCTGCATGTCCACCCTAGGGAAAACGCGAAGGGGAACTAGTCTTCAAGATGACGACCATAAGGGAAAAGCGACCCGGGAACGACGACATCAGCCGACCCCGCTACAGCAGCGCAAAAGGCTTTCACCCAAAGACAAACCTCGAAGACGGACAAGGCCGGAGAGTGCCATGACGACCCTGCGGGAAGGAGGAACAACACTCACGGGTACCGCGCCGTCGGCGTTGGCCATCAAAATATCACGGCATATTAACAAAATGCATAGACAATATAATTGGTGACTGAAAAAAATTTAGCATCAATTAAATCTTTAGCTAGCACGAGCATGCGTTATGTGCTAATGCATGCAGGCTAGGCAGCGTACATGCATGAACGTATGTGGCGTGGCACTCACAGCCAATAATTAAGTTTTTTTAGCAAATCAACACAGTCACCATGCATATGCAAAAGCTGCTCCAATTAAATAATCAAAATAAGAAGCCCATACGTGCCTTGTAGCAGGGCCCATCTCTAGATAAAGCTTGATTAAGGAAATTCACTAAACTAATTGGGCCAGAGGGCCATATGCGCTCCCGCCGAAGTCCCATCGATCAACTCAGGAGACCAAGTCTACCCACGTTCTACCCATTCAGCCACGACTCCTGCTCCCACGTCCTGCACGACAGCGACGTGCAGGCTGATTCCTGGGCGCGCGCGGAAGCCTCCAAAGGCAAGTGCTCCACACCCTCCCATATAAATACCAGGCAGATGCACTGCTCGAGGGTCGGCCTCTAGTTCATTCATTTCTTCCGCCAAAAATCACACACACACAGTAGCACAAAAGGAGAGAAGGAGGCAGGCGTGCAGGAGGTTTGAAAGGTGAGATTCAATGGTTCTTCTATAGCCCCTGGTTTGGCCATTGTGGTACAGGCCAGGGAGCTTTTTTCTTCTCCTCTTAAATCTCTAGCCCTTGGTCCGGCCTTCACGGTACGAATCACGGGGCATGTTTCATCTTCCGAAAATTCTTGTTCTTGGTTCGGCCATTGCGGTACAAATCAAGGAGCATATTTCATCTCCCCAAAATTCTTGCCCTTAGTCCGGCCATTGCGGTACATACTAAGGTGTATGTTTAATCTGTCTCAAAATTTTGCCTTTGATTTGGCCATTTTGGTACAGACTAAAGAGTATGTTGCATCCATCCTAAAATTTTGTCCTTAGTTTGGCCATCGTGGTACAAACCAAGGAGCATGTTATATCTACCCCAAACTTTCTCGTTCGGCTCGGCCATCGCGGTACGAGTCAAGGAGCAAGCATAGTTCTTGTAATCATGGCTTCTCTAAATGTTGCGTGTGCTTCGTCCTATTGATCCCCGTCTTGGTTCGGTCCCTTTAGCGATACAAGCCAAGACGAACGCCTCGTTCCTTGGTTTGGTCCCTATACATGGATACAAATCAAGAGAGTGTCATAGGTGCGAAAACTTCATAAAAATGCCTTAATTTTGGTCATCATAAAAAATGGATATGACTAAGTTGAAATGAAATCACGAATATGCTAAACTGAATTTGTTCTTATTCGGTTATGCTACGGACCTTATGTGTCGCTTTAGTTGTAATACGAACAAGAATATATAAAATGGTGCTTCACTTGGTTACGCTACACGAAGGCATTATTTTAATGCTACTCGGTGTTAGTAGTAATACGAGCAAGGCAAAACTTATTAAAAATGTGCTCATGTTACACACCCAAAAACCAAAATCATGCAAAATGGATTATAAAACGTGTTGCATCATAAAAAACCAATCTTACTTGGTTGCACTACACGTGGGCGTTATCATAATGCTACATGGTGTTAGTAGTAATACAAGTAAGAGAAAATTAAACAAAGTATTCAGGTCACATATTTGGTCCAAAGTCAAATAAAACATGTCATGAAATGCTCCAATGCTATAAGAGCCTAAACTATTAGCATCATCATAAATGGATATCACAAACTCACTTTACTTGGGTTATGTTACACACTAGCGCCAATGAAATGACACTATGTGGAGTTAGTGCTAATACCATGTGAGGTACAAACATAAACAAAAATGATAGATGTCATACGACTCATGCAACACCATAATTGCTCCACAAACCTTTGCTTGGTTACGCTGCACGCGGGCATTATCTTAATGTCACACGGTGTTAGTAGTAATACAGGTAAAGCAGAACTTAAAAAAAATAAGTTCACTCCACATCCACATGTGCATAGAAAATTCATGGAAAATACATGATAAGGCATATTTCATGTAGCCCTCATAAGCTTTAAACAAATAAAATATCATAAACAAACTCCATTCGGGTCAAGCTATATACTGTGTGAGGTCAAAGTCAACAAAATATGGCACATATCATATGCACAATAAAAAGCATCAAAATTGTGTCAGAAAGTTTCAGCCCATTACGCTACATACGGGCACCATATCAGTGTCGCGCGGTGATAGTAGTAATGTGATGATGCAAAACTTATTAAAATTGGCATGTCACATATATACATGCCACCAAAACCAAAGAGGTCATATAAAAATCCTAAAGGAAAATACATACCCATATCCTATGTGCTAAACGTAGGATAAAACTAAGCCTAGCCAAAACCAACCTTCATTCTGCACCATCATATAGATGAGGTTGAACACGAACAAATTGTTGCATGCTAGGAAAATATATTCCCAACATCACACATAAAATCATGGAGGAGTATTTGCATGAAACAAACTTCAAGTTCACCAAGAAGGAGTTCATTGTCGACCGCGAGGAGGATTTCTCTTGTAAAATATTGTAATAGGCATGTGATGTAATCCTATGTAATAGATATGTTGGAATTCTTAATGAGGGGTTTTCTCTTCGGAGATGTAATTAACAGAATTTTTACGTAAACGTAAGAGTTTTGGAAATAATGTACCTGCAATGTTTGATCCTATTTTTATTGTATGCATTTAAATTTCATTCTGTATCAATGACGTGGATGCGTGTTCTCACGCCCGCCATTTTCCCGTCATCACATCGCGCAAATTCGTCTTTTCACTTTAGGTCGTTCATCCACGGTGTGTGTAGGCCCCCCAGCTCTTTCTTTACGGCACACATCGATCGATATGCCTCTCTAGCCAGGTGTGCCTAGCACAAACATAAGCTTCCCCTCTTCTCTTGTCACTGTCCATGCCTCACTCCCACCACTCTTTTCATCGTTCTCATACTCGCACACTCCTCCCCCTCGATATAGTATGCCTCTCGTACCACCTCCTACATGCATCCCTCTCTCTATCCTTCTCCTTGTGCCTCATTTGCTTCTAACACACACATGCATGTATACCGATCGATCTCCCAACATATACCTAGATCGACTTTAACTACCCCCCATCGATCGATGTACCTCACAAGTTATGTCTCTCCTTTCTCTAACAAAGTAAGATTGATCTTTCTATGTAGTTACGTCTGCTTACCACAGCCACACCGCCCCCCCCTCATCATTTGTGCATGCCTCCTGACCCGTCTCTCACACACACGTGCACAGACAACAAGCAGCCATCTCCTCTCTTATTGATATTGCGGGCGTGCCCTCCGTTTGTCTAGCAAGCCTATCCCACCATTTGTTAGAAGCAACTCCACTACCACCCCTCCAACACTCTAGCTCTGTCTCTCTCCCAACCTTATTCCTCTCCTGCACATATGCATGGATGCCGATCGATCTCGCTTAATACATGAGGCAGATCGATCTCCTTAATACATGAGGTAGGCCTCTCTCCTCCTCCACACATATACCAGCCATTGTACCTCTATAGTTAATTGGGCCTCCCTCTTCCCCCACCACACACCGATAGTCGAGCGCTGCAGGTAGATATCCATGCCACAGAGACAAACTGCACATGTCCCATCTCACGTTCCAGTAGGCCAGCCACTCTATATTTTTTACGTGGGCACACAAAAATTCGATGGCACTCTTTATCGATCGCGCGCGCACACACGCACATCATCCCTCTCTTCGATTCTATGGACACCTCAAGATGCATTTGTATGAGTAGTTTATCTTGTGAGAGAAAAGGTTGAACGAGGGATGGCCTTGTTTGCGAACGTGGAGAGACGTGTGGGTATATTTTTGCAAAATTGCCATAGTTTCTTTCCTATCCGTTATATATAAATCCGATGACCTATATTGCAGGATGGCACGCACACCATCATCACCAACTCTGTTTTTTACTCCCTCCGTCCGAAAATACTTGTCATCAAAATGGATAAAAAGAGATGTATCTAAAACTAAAATATGTCTAGATACATTTCCTTTTATCCATTTTGATGACAAGTATTTCCGGACGGAGGGAGTATTTGTCTTTTTAGAGATTTCAACAAGTGACTATGACCGGACCTTACCAACATACTCAAAAAAGTAGTCCATAATTTTGATGTTACCCTCTTTCTTGGTGGTGCAGTGCCATCTGGATACCTCATAAATAAATAAAGTACTAAATGATACTAATATATGATACATGGCACAGGAGTACTAAGTATTATTAGTACATTTTTGCTAGAACTCATCTAGATGAGATATAATTTGGTCTCATTCATCTTTTATAGCCATTGGATGTGATGCTATATAAGATGCGTGTGTGCTGACGTGGGTTGTATTTGTTCTTGTGCAACGAACTAACCACTGCATGTCATGTTTGATAGTCTCAAGTCATTAAAAGCATACAAGCCCCACATCTCTTCTTGGTTGATTCATCTATTTATGTCAAGAAATAAGAAACAACGTGAGAGTTAATGCACCACGCCTATGTGTTTACTATTTGGTTTTCGTAAGATGACTTAATACTCACCTAGATGGAGGGAGTATTCGATTTGATAGTGGGTGGCGTAGTTCCCGATACGGCTTTAATGCAGACGAGGGAGGGAGTAGCAATTCCCGATATGTTGAACGGCCAATGCATCCTCCTTCAATTAATGCATGCGGGAAGTAATGGGAGGAGGTCCGGGAAAAGAGGCTGCACGATGTGAATGCAACACAGTTTGCCCTCATATAAAGGCGCCCCTCCATTCCAATGCATCTACCACATCGTATGCACCTAAGCATTTGCCTAAGCACCTACACTAAGCGCAAAAGAGCTCACTCCAGACCCATGGCGGCGATGCGCGTGAGCGGCCAGCGGCTGCGCCAGATGGTCCACGACGCCGGCCTATAGCATGGCGCCGAGGATCGTCTCCAGACGGTGTTGGAGACCGGCTGGTGGATGGCCGCCGTCGACGCCAACTACGACTCTCAGCTAGACCAGATGATCGTTGCCACCAGCAACAAGTTCACCGTCCTCAAGAAGCTCGCGGACAACATCGCCGTACTCCTCTAGCCCGCGCGCCAGGGCTCCTCATTGCCTCCCATCCTAATCGACCTCCATGGCCAGAACCTCTTTCAAGCACTGGTGGCCCTGCGACTGCCCGCCGACGCCATGAAGAATGTCCACCTGGAGGTCGCGCTCGAC
Source organism: Triticum aestivum (assembly GCF_018294505.1). Classification (NCBI taxonomy): domain Eukaryota; kingdom Viridiplantae; phylum Streptophyta; class Magnoliopsida; order Poales; family Poaceae; genus Triticum; species Triticum aestivum. The sequence goes on along the minus strand of NC_057806.1, from coordinate 69,657,364 downwards.
GTGAGGTGCCTCGCCCTGCAAGTATTTGTTGACCTACACATCCACATGTACGAGGAAATGGTGTACATAGGTATCTACAAGGCCAGTGAGGACGCTACGACGTTGGCCTTCCTCAACCGGCTGGAAGCCTTGGATGCCTTTGCTGAGAAGCACCTCGACCTCGCCACAAAAGCAGCCGCTCCTTAGCCGCCAATCGGTGGCCCGGCGCACTAAGTTGAGGAGGAGGAGTTCGTACGTTCGTGGATCCATCTTTCTTCTTGCCTTCTTTAACCACCACTGCGATCGCATCATCGTGGCCTTAATTCTTATTGTGCTGTTGCATTCTCATTCCAGTCAATACCGACATGTGCGATCCCTTTGCTTAATTATATGCGTCACTGTAACTAGTACTCCATCCGTCAATTTATAAGTTGTTCTTACCTTTTCCATCAACTTCGTGCAACGTGCGGGCATCTTGTTAGAAACACTATAATATGTCTATAGAATCCGTATGTGATAGTCCATTTGAAATCTCAAAAAATACAATTATTTAGGTATGGACGAAGTAATATATTAGGAGTATATCAAAACAATAGTGATTTCTTTCAAGTTTGTGAACAAATACTACTATTCTACTACTTTGGATCCGTCGCAACGCACGGGCACATTGCTGGTAAAAGGAAAAGGTCTGCCGCGTTCGCGTCGCACCCCCACACGCCCGGGAATCGGGAGTACAACACGGCCCGTCCGGCATGACACATAGCTTAGGAAAGGCGTGTTGCCTAGCATTTTCACTTTCATGTGGTACCGCCGTTGAGCAAACCGACACCCCACCCACCGCCGGGTTGGAAAACAGAAATGAGGGGAAGATCTAGCTGTAGCACGGAAGCCAAGAAATTTGGTGTCAGACGGGGCTTGTTGATAGAGTAGGAGCATTCCGTACTAGTACTACTCCTACTAGTACCAAGTTTGTAATCCTAATACTATATTACTAGTACTACCACTATACAACTAGTAGGTACATGCACGACACAACATCGTAGGAACAAAAAACGGGAAGATCTTGTTTTGGGTGATTTATCTTTTTTTCAATCAACGTAGTATGAATAATATGATGTGGGGGGCACCCATAAAGCTTATGCAGCTTGGTTGCTTGGCTACGGAAGGTTAGAGAAAAATAAATAGATAATGTGTTTAGAGTGCACTCCACTAAATAGATATACTTTGGATCCATTGCAACGGACCGGGACATCTATATCTATACCCCCTATATAGTGTGTGAAAAACTTTGAAAGTTGGTCGTTGGATGAAGCCAATCCGATGGTACAAAGATGGCAAATCCGAGCACTACTGGCCGTTGGATATCATCCACCAGATTCTGCCACATGTATAATCTAGAAGACTCCATGGTTGAACTTAATTCATGACTAACTTGGCCACAACTAAGCTTAGGCAAAGTTATTAGTTCTTCAAAATGAGAGCCACAAGTTGGCAAGACTAAGGGAATCTTGCCACATTTTTTGTGTGTATGTCATGTGGGGCCTTAGTGTGGCTTGTCTAAGGTGTGGCTTGAACCAAACACTCACCTAAGTTAATCAAACTTGCCTAACCTTACATTCCACCAGATTTTGCCACATGTTAGAATCCAGAAAGCTCCACATGTAGAAGCATAATGCACAAACCACCAGAATCTCATGCGTGCAATGCACGTGTACCTTACTAGTACTAGTTGGTAGTATTAAGAAACAAATTCCAGATTCGACACGAGCTTGTACTGCGGGAGCACCACAAGGCCTGCCACAAGAGTTACATTTCCCTCTCGGGGCCCACAAGACCGATCTTCAGTGGCTTAGTGCCCGGCCTATGAGTCAATGACATGCGGACCTTAAATGCGGCTGGCCCACATGTCATTCTCATGGTGGTGGTGTGGTTCGCGACTCACTCGTTCGAGATGAACCGGCCGGTGGTGGCGTGGCCGTGGCGAGGGTGCCACAGCTGGGCGTCGGGGCATTACGAGGCGTAGATGGCCACACCGGCAGGTACTACCTGTAGTACATAATTACTCTAGCTGAGGATTGATGCCCGGGACGAAATGTGTCACAGCCGCTGGATGAAAATTTGATGGTGCGGGAGTACGGATCAGAACACAACAGCGGAGCAGGCAAACCGCGTCCAATCAGGTGTGTCTGTGGTAGAAAGTTGATGGTCGCCGCAGTTCAGCTGGCCTCCATGTCATGCACACAAAGGCGGAGGAGCGGTGGGGCCGAGAGGGATGAGGGGCACGTCGGGGGGATGAGGATCCCCTGACGCGAACAATCCTACCATTCTGTCACTGACATGTGGGACCCATAAGCGTGGGTCCCACCTGTCAGCGAAGGAAAGGCAGGGCAAGGCAGTGATAGGATTATATGGCTAGTCTAACTAAAGTAGTAGATGATTATTTAAAGAGGTTTGGAGAATTAGGATTAGATGGATAGTCTAACTGAAGTAGTAGATGATTATTTAAAGAGGTTAAAACAATGTGAACGCAGTGGGGTTTGGATGCAAATGAAGATGAAGGGGAGGTGAAGAAGCCGAGGAGAATTGGTTCCCGATGGAGAAGTAAATGGGAGAAGTGGCATGCAGGCAGTTGATTAGACGGCTAGGTAGACTAAACGAAAAGGCTACGCGGGTAGACTGATGAGTCATACATGTTCGTGTACGTGCCCATCCTTCCTCATAGGTGGGACCTATGCAAACAGATAAAAAAATGGGTCATAGTTTTTTTTGAGCACGTGAGTGGGAGACACAACATTCTCTGGTTAAGGAATACTCCCTCCGTTTAGGTGAGTATAAGCCACCTTATGAAAATCAGGTTTTCCCAAAACCTTTAGGCGTGGAGCATTAACTTCCTGCTCGATCCCCTCACAGCCTCGTTAGCCAGCGTTCTCTTTCTCTGCTGTCGCGTTCTACCTTTCCATTTTTCCTCTTCTCAAGTGTGGAACGATCTGCATGCCGTCCTTGATGGACCAGAACGACCACTACATGCATCGCGGCAGGGCATTGATTGGGCATGCACGAGAATTTGGTTCTGCTCGCAATATGGATGATACCTGAACGATGAAGTGAACAGGCATGCTAGCACGGGAGACCTATTTCCGCTATATAATACTGGAGTACTCATGTTCCTACTACTACTACTACTACTAGTAGTAGTAGTAGTAGTAGTAGTAGTAGTAGTACAACTGTGGTACACTTGATGGTCAAAATACTATTCATCCGGTCCTCACAGTGAAGTGACAACACTGTCGTGGAATTGTCACGGCAGATGTCCTAGTGTGAGGACTTAGTCGTGAGGCCAACGCATCTATGTGGTAGCTTGAGAGGGGTTGATCAGGATGAGAGACGCAGAGCGGATCAACGCACAAGACAAGGATTTAGACAGCTTCAGGCCTCGAGAAATATCACCCGTTAACAACCCTACGTGCTGTTTGTGGCTAGTTCTCATTATCATCGCGAGGGAGTTGCCGTAAACCGGCTCTCCCAGTTATGTCTAGCCCTAGGGATTATTTCTTGTTGCTTGTCCCCCTTGTGGGGAACCCTGCCGCTCCTTATATAAGTTAGAGGGGCGGGTTACATATGGAGTCCTATCAGGACTAGGACTAGTCTACCTTCTAATACAATCCGGATACAAGTCTGGGTCTTCAACTCCTTGTAAGATAATATTCTTCACGCCTTTCCTCTTAAACCGGCCCACCATAAACCGGCCCTCTGGGCCTTGTGCCTTGTCATCTGTCTGTCTCGCCCGCCGGGTTACCAGTGAGTTATAATGTCCAGGCAGGTTGCTTGTAAACCGTCTGGTCAGGGCGGGTCGCCAGTGAATCGCCAAGTGTCAACCGGGTCTCAAGTAAACCGCCAAGCCCGGCCGGGTCATATTTCTGGCCGGTTCATACAGCGGGGTATATCCCCGACATTAGCCCCCAGTTTAATTTGGATTTATCCATGTTAAACTGATCCTGTAAAACAAACACAAGAACAAATTTGACAGGTTGTGCTCCTGGTAAATATTTTGTAAACCGGCGCCTGATCATCCTTAAGTCCTTGTCATTTCCTCCTTCTAGAAAATCCGGGTCAATAGACCAACTTCATAATCAATTTTCTTGTAGAATAAATATTGTAAATAAAGAATCCATTTGAGTCGGCCTTCAATACTTGACCAAAATGTTGGTCTTTGAAATATTCAACTGATATCCAGCCGGTTGGAAACTGTAGAATTTACCGAGCTATGACTTCCAAAATCACCGGTTATAAAACTGATAATTCCGGTTTATGACTGTTGCCAACACCGGTTCATGAGTATTGATGACACCGGGTTATGATTGTTGCAGACACCGGGTCAATCTGGTTTATTCAAATCTGAGAATTTGAAGATTTTTCTCCCTTATATCCATATTACTTGTAGCCCCCAAGTCTTGAGCAGAACAAAGTGATGGCTTAAGACTTGCTTCAATATAAGTACTGCCATTTAAGAAGAAATCCACGTTGTTCATCCCAGTCACTTAGTAAAAATTGAATACTCCATATTATGTAGCCCCCAAGTGCCGAGTTGTCATGCCTGCAGCAACCTGGGTCTTGTAATTGCATGATGCTCAAAAAACTTCAAACATTGTAGCCCCCAAGGGCTGGGTCATTATTTAATAATGAGCAGGGACTTTGTAAATATAATCATGTAGACTTGAGCAGTGATGTGTAGCCCCCAAGGGTCGGGTCATTATGCAATAATGAGCAGTGACTTTATAAATATGATCATGCATCATTGAAAATAACATCATATGATGTAACTCCAACATGGGGCTTGAACCCACATCCACAAGGTTAAGAGCTTTGTGTTTTACCAACTGAGCAGTGGACCCTTGAATATAACGGATTAAGACTTGTGTACCTTGAATTATTGATAGGAGCAATTGGTAGCCCCCAAGGGCCAGCTCATTATCATGTGATGAGTCGGGTCTTCAATAAGGCCAAAACAATGACTTTGCATTAGCCCCCAAGTGTCATGGTGCATGCTTGCAGCGACATGAGACTTGCATATTTGATATAATCTCAACTTGAATAATGTAGCCCCCAAGTGCCCGGTTGTAAGCCTGCAGTGACTCGGGACTATTCCTTCCATTGTAGAATAAATCATATCCATTGATAAAGTAATAGACATTGCACTAAAGCGACTTTGAAAACCTCAATCATAATACTGGTTATTGATAACCATAATAAAAATCCAGCCATGTTGGCTATTAAAGATTTGAATAATATAACCCAGTTTGAATACCGATTCCTGTGATATTTGATCACATTGTTGGTTTACCAAACCAGTTGAGTAAGGGTGATAACCCAAATCTTGAGTACTGATAACTCCTCCCATATTTTGCCGGTTTATAACAAAACCGTGTCGGGTTGTAATAAACACCGGATCATCCAAATATAATACTGGCGACTTGTAGTCGAAACCAGGCCGGGTCAATAAACATTGGATTATAACTGACCATATATTGAAAACTTGTACTTGAAAGTTGAACCGGGTTAATGAATGCCGGTTTATCAAAACCATTATAAATCTGATCAAAGGAGAAGAAACTTGGCAAATAAAAGCTTATGAAAACTTGTAGTCGAGGCTTTTCATGGGCTGCTAGGCCCCAAATCGAGGCTTTTCATGGGCTGCCAGGTCACTGAATTAACCATTTCATAAAGCCTCTTAAGATCGACCTCAATCTTTAACCAATGACGTTTTAACTGTGACAAGTCAGGGTATATGAGATTGACCGTCAAACGTTCGTGGGTCGTACCAGGTTTACCTGGGCGGAGTGACTTACTTAAAGAAGGCAAGTTAACCCGGGGTTTTAGGTGCGAACACCAGGCTTCCAAGCCAGGCTTGATAGCCTATTACAAGGGTGGAGACTCTTAGTTCGGTGCGAAGCAAAGAGCCCCCAAGTGATTTTCCTGGTGGCCTTACGCCGATCAAGAGGTGTAGCTATGGTTCAGATACAACCAAGCCCCCAAGTGATTTCTTTCTAAACTATGCTCGCCGGGGGCCTATGTTTGAGTTGTGCTATGCAACAAACTCTCTTTGGCCCCTTATGATAATATTGGCTTGATAGCCGGAGTACTGAAGTAACCAGAGCTGTGCTCTTCTGATAATATTGGCCTGATAGCCGGATCAAGAGGGTAGTAACGCTATGTTCTCTTTGGTGAATACACCTATGTTTAAACAGGAAGCCCCCATGTGATCAATAATATGATAAGCCAATAAGGCAGGATAACCCATGTCTGAACCGCGCATCATGGCAACCGGCCCTCTTCGGCAACCTTTAACTTTTTGCAAGAGATAAATTCTTCTTGAACCGGCATTTTGAAACAGATATTGAGAGATTCAAAGCTTTGTGGGAGACATCTTTCCCTTGAGCCAGATATTAAACCGGAATCTTCATTTTCAGCTAGAAATATTATGACAGCCTTTAAACTTGAACTTGGGAGAAATTAATTTTGTTTGAACCGGAAATTCTTAAACCGGATTTGAGAGCTTCAGTGAGACTGACTTCCCTTGAGCCGGATTTTAAACCGGAATTCTTCATTTTGAACGGGAAATTTTCTGACGGCCTTTTAATTTTCATCAATATGGTAGTAGCCTCCGGGACCGGGTTATCTTTCCCTCCATCATCCTGGGGTTCTTAAACTTTGCTGAAACTCGCAAGATTTGCTGAGTCATGTCATCGTGGCCCCCGTGTCTTAAGACGACTCGAGGAGTTGGCTTGAGATTCTTCATACTTGGCCCTGATATAAACCGGCATATAGCTGAATAGTGAAACGCTGTCATATGTTGAAGCTGGAAGCAAGGTGGCGAGTTAATGATCTTCGCAACACTCATTGTATATCCTTGGCATTGATAACGCAATGCAAATCCACGGAAGCTTGAGGTCAATCGTGGCGGGTCATAAATGACTTCGTATGATTTGTGTCAATAATCCGGCCAGCGGTTCATCCCAGCTGGTTGTTTGAAGTCAAACCAAACTGTAGTGGCAGCGACTTGTGCGCCTGCTCATTGAGCCATCCAGTGCAAACGGCAGTTGATGATAATTTGCCTCCAATTTGAAAGAAAACCGGGCTACCCAAGCAGTGACTGGCTTTATACTCAATAAACAGCTCATGCAAACAGATGTGGCCCGATGTGTTGATATAAACCAGGCCTGGGGAGACAGACGACAAAGACGACCGTGGCTTCAGAGGCGGCACAGACACATGAATCGGCCGTGGCGTTGTAAACCGGCGTGGATGGGCGAGTTAGCCACATCATACTGATATAAACTGGTCTGCAGAATGGCGGCTTCCACATATATTCATCGATCTTGATGGCATGGAAAGATACTAGCGCATTATAATGGTGGCGCGGGTTATACATCCATGACACAACCATAGCTTTTGCAGTGAATAATTTTCCTGAATAAACAATATTGCAGACCAAGGCAAAGATAAACTGATCTTTGACAAAAATAATATGTGCTAATAAAATATATTTTAGATGAACATCACCTGATGTGTTTAGGCCAAAAAATAATCCGCCATGAAGTTGATGATGACTAGGTGAAACTGAAATCAATCACGTGTGAATCAGCCGCGAGAGCAGACAGATGAATCAGCCGCGGCGTTTATAAGCCGATGTGGACGAGCAAATTGCCCTCATTGTAAGCCGATGCGTACGCATGAACCGGTCGCGAGGGCGGTGGAAGAGTCATCTGTGGCGCTGTGGCGCGGACGGGCGAGTCGGTCGGCGCATTGATATAAACCGGACCATGACATGCCTGTCCGTGAAGCCGTGCGGCACAGTCAAACATGCGTCCGTGGTGTACCCCCACCCCTTTTTTTAATAATTGCCCTGCGTAAAAACATTACAGATAGAGTAATTGTTGTCGGGTGAATTAACATGTACTGATAAAATACATAGGAAAAATAACACCTGGTATTTTTTGTCGGATGCTGACGCTGGATAATGCATAGTGCTGCTTTTGTTTTTGACAGAAGAGTTGATTGGTCTTGTGTCTTCTAGTGCCTGGGGTCTCCACATAACCCAGCCAGAACTTTTTGAGCCGGAATTTCTGGAACCCGAACTTTTGGACAATCCAACCGGAACTTTTGATAATCCAGAACTTTTGAACCGGAACCTCTTGATAATCCGGCCGGAACTTTTGATAATCCAGAACTTTTGAACTGGAATCTCTTGATAATCCGGCCGGAACTTTTGATAATCTGGAACTTTTGAACCGGAACCTCTGAATAACACGGCCAGAACTTTTTGATAATCCGGAAGTTTGTGAGCCGGAACCTATGGATAACACGGCCGAAACTTTTTGATAATCCGGAAGTTTGTGAGCCGGAACCTCTGGATAACTCGGACGGAACTTTTTGATAATCCGGAAGTTTGTGCACCGGAACCTCTGGATAACCCGACCGGAACTTTTTGATAATCCAGAACTTTGTGAGCCAGAACTTTTCTGATCTAAATCAGAACTCTTTGGCGACTCGGACGGAATCTTTCATCAATTTGGCTGGAACCCTTCGGTGATCCGGACCAAACTTTTCGTTAAGGCGGTCGGAACACTTTGGTGATTCACACAGAACCTTTCGTCGAGGCGATTTTAACTTTCCAATGATCCGGCCAGAACTTTCCGACGATCCGGCGGAACTTTTTGATGATTTTGATGGAACTTTTTGGCGAGCCAGCAGGAACTCTCTGATGAACCGGTCGGAACTTTTCAATCAGCTAGGCGGAATTTCTTGATCCCTGGAATAGCGCCTTTCAAGAACTCAACACGACCGTGCGCAGGCCCCATGGTGGGCGCCAACTGTTGTGGGATTGTCACGGCAGATGTCCTAGTGTGAGGACTTAGTCGTGAGGCCAATGCATCTATGTGGTAGCTTGAGAGGGGTTGATCGGGATTAGAGACGCAGAGCGGATCAACGCACAAGACAAGGATTTAGACAGCTTCGGGCCCCGGGAAATATCATCCGGTAACAACCCTACGTGTTGTTTGTGGCTAGTTCTCATTATCATCGTGAGGGAGTTGCCGTAAACCGGCTCTCCCAGTTATGTCTAGCCCTAGAGATTATTGCTTGTTACTTGTCCCCCTTTTGGGGAGCCCTGCCCCTCCTTATATAAGTTAGAGGGGTGGGTTACATATGGAGTCCTATTAGGATTAGGACTAGTCTACCTTCTAATACAATCCGGATACAAGTCCGAGTCTTAAACTCGTTGTAAGATAATATGCTTCACACCTTTCCTCTTAAACCGGCCCACCAAACCGGCCCTCTGGGCCTTGTGACTTGTCATCCATCTGTCCCGCCCGCCGGGTTACTAGTGAGTTATAATGTCCAGGCAGGTTGCTTGTAAACCGTCTGGTCAGGGCGGGTCGCTAGTGAATCGCCAAGTGTCAACCGGGTCTCAAGTAAACCTCCAAGCCCGACCGGGTCATATTTCTGGCCGGTTCATACCGCGGGGTATATCCCCGACAAACACCCTGCGCCTGACACTAGTCCAGGCGGCGTGTTCGAGTTACCAAAGTCAGCCTCACCTTGTGCACTATGCAATCTGTCACCGCCGCTGTACATCACATTGGCGCCTCGCCTCGTCTCCCCGTCTGCTCCCATAGCACCACTCCATCTCCATCTCCTTCTTTGTCTCCGTCTCCATCTCACTGTGCCCCCGTGTACCGTCGCCTCACTCGCCTCCCCTAGTACCACTATTCCCTTGCTAGCCGCTCCAGCACCGACATCTTTCTCCCCCTTAAATCAGCCCCCTTCCAAACTCCACCATGGCCGAACGCGAACCGCGCATCATCCATATGAGCCGCGATTGGAGCAATCTTCCCAGTGACATCCTCGACCTCTGTTGTTCGTGTATGGATATGTTGAGCGCCCTGCGGCTAGCTGCATGCTCGAGGGACATGCACACGGCCATCGTCGAAGCGAGGCCTAAGCTTTTCAAGACACCCTGCTTGCTGCTATCAGGTCTTGCGAGATTGGCTCACCATGATACGGAGGCGTGCATGATGCCCCTCGACTTCAATCCGATCTCCATTAGCCGAAACTTCTTTGTAGGTATGCAGTGGGTCGCCGTACATCATTTCCCTCGACATCGATCCGATCACCATCGCCCGAAACTTCTTGGCAGGTATGTACTGGGTCGGCATGAACTCCCACTGGATGGCTTCCTTCAGAGAAGACAGTAAAAAGTTGGTGCTCGTGAACTTCCAGACCTCCCATGAGATTATCCTTCCTCCGTTGGATTATATAGAGTATTACCATCGCGGTCCAAGTCATCTAGATTATTACGTCAGTTGGACGGACCTTGTTTTGCAGAAGATTGTAGAAACATGCACCACACTGTTGGTTTCATCTAAACATACATTAGGGATGTAAATGTGCATATGGAGAACTCTATATTTGGAAGTAGTGAAATCCTGCAATGCTTACCATGTGTACATACCTATATTCGCCCTTCAGCAATCAATGGCTAGAATAATATCCTCACAAAATTTTTTCCCACAGAACACAAGTATATAACAATGCATGGTTTGTTAGTTACCTTGAAGAATTTGTTTGTGAGGATAGAACATGATTACATAACATGCATGACATGGCAGTTTCCTGTGAAGAATCGATTGCGAGAAAACATGAGTATAACCATGCATGGCACTTCTATATTTTCGAACCCAATATACATTTCCCTGTATTTTCCTCCCAGTTCCAACAGGGACATACCAATGCTGTTTCGTGCATTATCCTACTCATACTCTGAACAATGCTGATCTTACACTAACAATGCATGTCCTTTTTGATATGATGCAGTGTCCCTACAGTTACTGCCCTTTGTAATCACACCACCTTTGCCAAAAACAGGGAAGCACAACTGGTTCCTCGCTCGATCAGACGACGACAAAAGACTGATGATCATTCGGACACATGAGCCGGAAAAGTTATATTGCAAAAACCCCACTGTATGCAAGCACCGTGTAATACGTGAGTATCCGGACAGTGGCTGTTACGTCTATGAGCAGGATACCAGCTTGTTGGGGCCTTTAGGATTTTTTAGTTGGAGGCGGGTAAACAGCCTTGGTTCACACTCTCTGTTTCTCGGACTCAATTATCCAATTAATCAGGAGATCACCGTTGGCGAGGACCTTTATGGCAGAGAGGCTCTGTTTTCTATGGAAAACTGTGTCTACACGGCGAGCCCTAGGAGTTCGGGAGCAAACTCCCCTGATTGTCAACGATACAGCCTGCAGCCAAAAGAAGGTGAGAATGACAAAGGCATCCGGATTAACTTTGATCCTTGGATGTCTCAATTACGATAGGCAGTGATGTGGTTCAATCCTTCAGGTTGATAGGTAATTGGGCTGTTACATCGAAAGGGTGGAGTACTGGTGTCTCCGAATCACTGGTCGCTGAAGCGGGGCTGCAAATTATGATGGTGTTCGATCATCTCTTCGAATGACTTTGTTGTCTTTGTTGCTGGTTCTGGATGGGTAGTTCTTTCTTTTGTTATGCATATTCCTTGTCATTTGGTCATCCTCGTCTATGTCACTCTTACTATGTAATAGTTGCTTCTGTTTAGAATGTCATTCTCGTTTGGATCACGAGAGTCTGAGCGCTACAGATGGGTGTGTTTTGGTGGTGTAGCAAGACTTCTTATGAATTATCATGTCTTGCTATTTATGTCAGTAGTAGTCACTAGTCAGTGTTTGAATGTTGTATATATCGTTGTTTCGAACTGTTTATTGTCTCGAACTACTGGTGGGCTAAATGAGGGCATCACCATTCTCCAGTGTTCAGGGTATATCTCCTTTTTTCAAGTTATATAATTTGAGCTCAGTGTCTTTTCGACGATGTACACTTGTTTGGGCCAGTGAGGTGTCGTTGAATATGGGCCGAGTAGTAACGCAATGCCAGACAATTCAATTATGACTCTCAGGCCGGGCTCTCAAAAGATCCTGGAAAAAAAGGTCGGGCTCTCCAGAAAGAAATAATAAGACTCTTAGGCCGACATGTGGGTGCCACCGGTGTTTTCGTGTGCTTGCACGCCGAGAGCATATTTGCGCGTCGAAGTCTGTCCGCCACCGGCCGATTTCTTCGTCAGGTTCCGGACAACTTTCGACTGCAGTCGTGTGTTCGAATCTTCCCGGCATTTGTTCTGCGATGGCGCGCTGGTGAGCTTTGATCAGTGGTACCCAGGATGGGGCTCGGTGCCCTCTAAGCTTGAGTGTTTAACAAAGCTTACCTTCCACGGCATGCCTTGACATGCTTGGAACAGCGAGTCCATGAACGAGCTTATCAACGACCTTGGAGGTGAGATCATAAGTATGTTTGTTCCTCCAGACAGCTGGGCTCTGACGGTTATGGCATGGATGAAGAAGCCGTCCACCATACCGAAGCTGATTGGTGTTGAGATACTGGTGCAGGAACCGGGGTTGTACTATTCGTCGCCACCAAGGCCGCCGCGGACCATGTTAGGGATGTACCTGTATCGAGTGTTCGTGCATGTCTAAGAAGTGGTCAATCCATCAATCGAAGTCCTGCCGCCGCCGCTGGTGCCAGGGTCCGTCGACGACGTCCATTACAGGAGTCAATGTCAGACTTTCCCCATGTTGCTCGGAACGATGGATGGCACAAGGCCTACTCCATCGCACGACGGAGGCCACTGCTTCTTTGGGAGAAGAGGCAGGGCTGGCTGCCTGGATGTGCTCTAATTTGAGGTAACAACTGAATCTTGTCAGATACTAGTTAAATCCGAGCTATCGGTGTGAAGCACTGATATGCCAGTACATTTGATTGTGACATGTTCTAATTTTATACCTGAACTTTTTTAGAAAGGGTTGTACGTCAACTTAATGTGCTAGCAGAACTTATTGTGTTGTCTGTCTGTTTTCTTTGCACAACATTCAAGATATTTCCCCGTCATTGATAAAGACGATGAACCGTTATGTACGACTTAGTTGGTTTCAACATAGCCCTTCCTGTAGCGATCCACTGCTTCCATCCTGATTGTGCCGCCTGCGTGAAATTTTTGTATGCAAGTTCAGTGTGCTATGATGTTCTATATGATTGTGTGAACTATATAAATTTTTACTGAGCATCAGCAATGCATATGGCTGAAAGATGTATTTACGAGCATCGACCGATGGGTCTCTCTCACACAAACACACGCACACGCACAAGTGGGACCCGTTGAATTATTTATTTGCTTGTGACAGCTTTTAATTAGGTTCCACTGTAATCTAAATTTTTTCTTAAGTTATTAATTGAGCTCAGTGACTTCAAAAATTTGTACAGAAGCCTTGTTTTGGCCTTTCCGGCGTTACTGAATGTGGGCTGAGTAACCATGTTAGATTGTACTGTACTACACATGCCTTTGTTTTCAACATCGGCAATGCAACTGGGCTGATAGTTGTACACAATATCCGGGTCAACTTGTTATTCTTCGCCCCACTAGGCTGCAAACTTTCCTAGGAGGTATGCATTAGGCTTAATAAGAAAATGAACTTTAAGAAATAATAAATGGGATGTAATTATAATAACTGGACAGTTACTATGCACCAAACACGTAATTAGTTTGAAAAATATATTATTTTTGGAATTTGAAAATTTTAATTTGATTACTTGTTGCACGCGCAATATTTCGTTGGATTTTAACATAATACAACTTTATTTTGAAATTATATTTAACCTGACTAGAAATTTCAGATAAAAATATTTCATATCCCATCAAAATGTGGGAATTTCTTTTTTGAATTTTGTTTTGAGCGGTTGTTTGAAATTATTAATCATTGTCCTAGCTAGAAGTTGGGCTGTACTTTTAATAAACTTTAAATGGGCTGTAGTAAATTCCATTAGAATTAAAAAATGGGTTGTACATTCTTACAAATCACAAATGGGCTATATGTTCTCTGCCAAATCTGAGCTGTGGGCCTACTAAGTTGACGCGTACCGAGGGCTTTGTTAACTTAGTCAATATAAACGATTCTAGCTACAGTGATCGTACGATGTCCATCCAACGGCCGTAGTGCTTCTTCAACCTCTGGTCTTCTTGCTCCAGCCGCCCAAAGCAGTGCCGGTCATGTCGCATGCTCCTGCCTCCCGTGGCCGGCTGTGATGCCGCAGAAGCCTCACCGCCCCGTACTACTCCCACCACTGGCCATGCCATCCCTCTACTCACCCACACCCCCTGTTATTCTGCGGCGACGACAGCCTCACACCGCAGCCGAACCAGTGAACCCTCGCACTCCTCTCCGCGCGGGCTTCCACTACTGCGTCTTCCCCGGCTCCGCGTTGTCCCCTTCCTAGGCCTCGCCATCATCCAGACCACCACCCTGGTGCTCTCGGCGCGGCGTGGTCAATGACCGACTTCCATCGGAAGAGTACTGTACGTGGAGAGGCTGGCATCTGGGTCCAGGCGGCCGCAAGGAAGTGCCTCCTTATTACGCGCAAAATAATTATTCCTCCACCTGACAACAGGGACCCACCGGATGGGCCACCTTATTTCGTGAAAAAAACGTCCCCCCTGGCTGCTGGGACCCACCGGACGGGCCAGCGTATTTCGTGAAAAAAAACGTTCCCCCGCTGTCAGCTCGGACCCACCGGAAGTGTCTCCTTATTATGCACAAAAAAATGAATACTCCCCCTGTTGACTTGTGGGCCTACTAAGTTGACTGGGACGGGGGCGTTTGTCAACTTTAGTCAATATGAATGATTCTAGCTCCAGTGACCGTACGATGTCCATCCAACGGCCGTAGTGCTTCTTCAACCTCTGGTCTTCTTGCTCCAGCCGCCCAAAGCAGCGCCGGTCGTGCCGCATGCTCCTGCCTCCCGTGGCCGGCTGTGCTGCCGCGGAGGCCTCACCGCCCCCTACTATTCCCACCGCTGGCCAGACCCTGCGGTGACAGCAGCCTCACACCACAGCCGAACCAGTAAACCCTCGTACTCCTCTCCATGCAGGCTTCCACTGCCGCGTCTTCCCTGGCTCCCTGTCGTCCCCTTCCTAGGCCTCGCCGTCGTCCACCGTCCTGGTGCTCTTGGTGCGACGTGGTCAACGTGGTCAAGGAACAACTTCCATCGGACGTGGACTGTACGTGGAGAGGCTGACAGCTGGGTCCACGGCCGCAGCAAGGAAGTGCCTCCTTATTACACGGAAAATAATGATTCCTCCACCTGACAGCTGGGACCCACCGGACGGGCCACTGTATTTCGCAAAAAAACGTTTCCCCCTGACTGCTGGGACCCACCAGCTACATCTTCGCACGCAAGGAAGTGCGTCCGGGCAAAAAAAAACGATTCTCCCCCCTGATTGCTGGGACCCACCAGCTACATCTTCGCAGGCAAGGAGGTGCCTAACAGTCGTGACCCACCTGATCAAAGTGTACATAGCGTTGTCATTCTGGTCGCGAACGTGTACGTACATATATACTGGTGGATGTAGAGGCGCGCACGTGTGGTAGTAGAGGCGCGTACATGTCGTAGTAGAGGCGCGCACGTAGCATGTACACGTACGTACAGCGGCCAGGGTGCAAGAAAGCAAATACGGCCACGTATGTGTACATACAGGCGGGGCCTCGAACGCCTACTCGCGCATACGTACGGCCAGGGCTCGTGTACATGGCTGGGTCGGAACGGAGAAACAGCGTCGTCGTTGTGTTCATGGGGAGGCAACGGAATGCGTCGTGTTCATGGGGAGGCAACGGAATGCGTCGTGTTCATCGGGAGGCAACGAAACGCGTGGGAGCCAACTGGTTGGGTCAGAACGGAATGCGTGGTCGTGTTCATCGGGAGGGCTTGGATGGAACAGATGATGGAAACGAGGCCTGGCGTACTGCACAACAGAGGAAACAGACCTCCTACGTTCGGAACGGGGTCCTGTTGATTGGGAGGGGTGTGGCGTACCGCAAAACGAAGGAAACGGACCTCCTACGGTCGAAACGGGGGTCCTGTCGATCGGGAGGGGTGTGGCGTACCGCAAAACGGACGAAACGGACCTCCTACGGTCGAAACGGGGGTCCTGTTGATCGGGAAGGGTGTGGCGTACCGCAAAACGGACGAAACAGACTTGTGTTGGAGCGCTATGGTCAAAATGGGGGTCCTGTTCACCGGGAGGGGTGTGGCGCACCATAAAACGGGACTCCACGGGATACTGTTCATCTCCACCATCGACCTCCTCCAGCCTCCACGGGCTCCTGTTCATCCAGCCTCCACCGCGCGCTACTCCACCGGCTACTGTTCAACCACCCCTCCACGGGCACCCCTCCACCGTCTACTGTTCATCCAGCCCTCCACACCATGGGGTCCTATTCAACCACCCCTCCACGGGCACCCCTCCACCGTCTACTGTTCATCCAGCCCTCCACCACACCACGGGGTCTTGTTCATCCAGAAGCAACGCCATCGCTCATTGTTCATCCACCCCCCGGTAACGCTCACTGTTCATCCAATCGATCGGCTTCAGTTAGCAGCAGTAGCGAAGGAATCGCTTGATCGGGTTCAGTTAACAGCCATCGATCGATCGCTCGGGTTCAGTAACGCGTAGCCTGCAGTGCAATCGCTTAGGTTCAGTTAGAGCCCAACGCCTTGCTCGGGTTCAGTTAGAGCCAACGCCTTGCACACACTTGCGTACGTGTACGAGAGAAACGCGCATCGCTCGGCCCCCCGACCTCCCACCGTAACCGAGAACTCCCTGAAATTTTCCTCCCCCTCGCTTCTACCATGGTTTTTTCCGTCATGGACGTCCCAAAGAATGTCATGCAGCTACGTCTCCGACCCGCCCAGGACGAAAAGCCCATTTTCTGTCATGATTTTTTGTCATAGAAGTAGGAGCCCACCACATCTATGATGATACCGGGTTTTGTCACAATTATCGTCATAGAAGTGTCATATGTATGACAGAAAAAAATTTGTTCGGCCCAAAATGACACGGATGTGTCTTTTTTTATAGTGCCACAATTCATCGGTCTCAACAAACACACCGCAAAAAACAAGATTACATCGAATAGATCTCCACAAGAGAGGGGGAGAACATTGTATTGAGATCCAAAAAGAGAGAAGAAGCCATCTAGCTAATAACTATGGACCCGAAGGTCTGAGGTAAACTACTCACACTTCATCGGAGAGGCCATGGTGTTGACGTAGAAGCCCTCCGTGATGGATGCCCCCTCCGGCGGAGCTCCAGAACAGGCCCCAAATGGGATCTCGTGGATACAGAAAGTTACAGCGGTGGAATTAGGGCTTTGGCTCCGTATCTGATCGTTTGGGGGTACATAGGTATATATAGGAGGAAGGAGTATGTCGGTGGAGCAACAGGGGGCCCACGAGGGTGGAGGGCGCGCCTGGGGGGTAGACGCGCCCCCTACCTCGTGCCCTCCCTCTTGGTTGCTTGACGTAGGCTCCAAGTCTCCTGGGTCTCGTTCGTTCCAAAAATCACGTTCCCGAAGGTTTCATTCCATTTGGACTCTGTTTGATATTCCTTTTCTTCGGAACCCTAAAATAGGCAAAAAAACAGCAATTCTGGGCTGGGCCTCCGGTTAATAAGTTAGTCCCAAAAATAATAAAAAAGTGGATAACACAGCCCAATAATGTCCAAAACAGTAGATAATATAGCATGGAGCAATCAAAAATTATAGATACGTTGGAGACGTATCAATATGCAAAAGAAGAAAGATGTGGACAATGATATTGTTAAATTGAAGCTATTTCTTTTTTCGCTTAGAGATCGTGCTAAAGCTTGGTTTTTGCCTTCACCTAAAAATAGTATTGATTCGTGGAATAAGTGCAAAGATGCTTTTATCTCTAAGTATTTTCCTCCCGCTAAGATCATCTCTCTTAGAAACGATATCATGAATTTTAAGGAACTTGAGCATGAACATGTTGCACAAGCTTGGGAGAGGATGAAATTAATGATACGTAATTACCCTACACATGGTTTGAATTTATGGATGATTATACACATTTTTTATGCTGGATTGAATTTTGCTTCTAGAAATCTTTTAGATTTGGCCGCGGGAGGCACTTTTATGGAAATCACTTTAGGAGAAGCTACTAAACTCCTAGATAATATTATGGTTAATTATTCTCAATGGCTCACTGAAAGATCTACTAATAAGAAACTGCATGCGATAGAAGAAATTAATGTTTTGAGTGGAAAGATGGATGAACTTATGAAATTATTTGCTAATAAAAGTGTTTCTTCTGATCCTAATTATATGCATTTGTCTACTTTAATTGAGAATAATAATGAATCTATGGATGTGAATTTTGTTGGTAGGAATAATTTTGGTAACAACGCGTATAGAGGAAACTTTAATCCTAGGCCATGTCCTATTAATTCCTCTAATAATTATGGTAATTCCTACAAAAATTCTGATGGAAATTTTAATAAGATACCCTCTGATTTTGAATCTAACAGTAAAGAATATATTACTTCGCAAAAGAATTTCAATGCTTTGATTGAAGAAAAATTGCTTAAGATTGATGAGTTGGCTAGGAACATTGATAGAATTTCTCTTGATATTGATTCTTTGAAACTTAGATCTATTCCACCTAAGCATGATATCAATGAGTCTATCAAAGCCATGAGAATTTCCATTGATAAGTGCAAAGAAAGAACCGCTAGGATGCGTGCTAAGAAAGATTGCTTTATAAAAGCGTGTTCTTCTAGTTTCCATGATAATAAAGATGAAGATCTAAAAGTTATTGATGTGTCCCCTATTAAATCTTTGTTTTGCAATATGAATCTTGATAATGATGAGACTGAATATGATCCACCTTTACCTAGAAGACGTTCCAAAATTCGAAGTCTTTAGATCTTGATGCTAAAATTGTTAAAAGTGGGATTGAAGGGGTCAAAACTTTAAATATCAATGAACTCACTATTTTGGATTTCAAGGAACCTAATTATGATAATTGCTTTTTGATAGATTGTATTTCCTTGTTGCAATCCGTGCTAAATTCTCATCATGCTTATAGTCAAAATAAAGCCTTTACCAAACATATCGTTGATGCTTTGATGCAATCTTATGAAGAAAAACTTGAGTTGGAAGTTTCTATCCCTAGAAAACTTTATGATGAGTGGGAACCTACTATTAAAATTAAAATTAAAGATCATGAATGCTATGCTTTGTGGTATTTGGGTGCTAGTGTTTCCACGATTCCAAAGACTTTGTGTGATTTGCTAGGTTTCCGTGATTTTGATGATTGCTCTTTAAACTTGCACCTTGAGCATTCAACTATTAAGAAGCCTATGGGAAGAATTAATGATGTTATTATTGTTGCAAATAGGAATTATGTGCCCGTAGATTTTATTTTTCTTGACATAGATTGCAATCCTTCATGTCCTATTATCCTTGATAGACGTTTCCTTAGAACGATTGGTGCAATTATTGATATGAAGGAAGGGAATATTAGATTCCAATTTCCATTAAGTAAAGGCATGGAACACTTCCCTAGAAATAAAATTAAATTACCATACGAATCTATTATGAGAGCCACTTATGGATTGCCTACCAAAGATGGCAATACCTAGATCTATCCTTGCTTTTATGCCTAGCTAGGGGCGCTAAACGATAGCCCTTGTTGGGAGGCAACCCAATTTTATTTTTATTCCTTGCTTTTTGCTACTATTTAGTAATAAATAATTTATCTAGCCTCTGTTTTGGTTGTGTTTTTTGTCTTTAATTAGTGTTTGTGCCAAGTAGAACCATGGGGAAGACATGGGGAAAGTCTTTTTAATCTTGCTGTAAAAAACTGAAACTTTAGCGCTCACGAGAATTGCTGCCATTTTTATTTGGAAAGTGATATTTAGTAAATTATTTTTGAAGATGATTAATAGATAAATTCCTCACGTCCAGAAATTTATTTTAGAATTTTTTCGGTTCCAGAACTTGCGTTAGCTACAGATTACTACAGACTGTTCTGTTTTTGACAGATTCTGTTTTTCGTGTGTTGTTTGCTTATTTTGATGAATCTATGGCTAGTAAAATAGTTTATAAACCATACAGAAGTTGGAATACAGTAGGTTTAACACCAATATAAATAAATAATTAGTTCATTACAGTACCTTGAAGTGGTGTTTTGTTTTCTTTCGCTAACGGAGCTCACAAGATTTTCTACTTTAAGTTTTGTGTTGTGAAGTTTTCAATTTTTGGGTGAAAGATTTGATGGATTATGGAACAAGGAGTGGCAAGAGCCTAAGCTTGGGTATTCCCATGGCACCCCAATATAATCTAAGAACACCTAAAATCCCAAGCTTGGGGATGCCCCGGAAGGTATCCCCTCTTTCGTCTACTTCCATCGGTAACTTTACTTGGAGCTATATTTTTATTTACCACATGATATGTGTTTTGCTTGGAGCGTCTTGTATTATTTGAGTTTTTATTTGTTAGTTTTCCACAATCATCCTTGCTGTACACACCTTTTTAGAGAGACACACATGATTTGGAAATTGTTAGAATACTCTATGTGCTTCACTTATATCTTTTGAGTTATATAGTTTTTGCTCTAGTGCTTCACTTATATCTTTTAGGGCATGGTGGTGGATTTGTTTTATAGAAACTATTGTTCTCTAATGCTTCACTTAGATTATTTTGAGAGTCCTACAATTAGTGTGGTAATTTGCTTTAGTTATGTTAGGCATTCAAGATTAATAATTTTTTTTCTTATGAGTGTGTTGAATACTATGAGAAGTTTGATACTTGATAGTTGTTTTGTGATATGGAGATGGTGATATTAGAGTCATGCTAGTTGAGTAGTTGTGAATTTGAAAATTCTTGTGTTGAAGTTTGTGATTTTCGTAGCATGCACGTGTGGTGAACCGTTATGTGATGAAGTCGGAGTGAGGGAGTCCTAGATTAGGGGGTCTCCGGACAGCCGGACTATATCCTTTGGCCGGACTATTGGACCATGAAGATACAAGATTGAAGACTTCTTCCCGTGTCCGGATGGGACTCTCCTTGGTGTGGAAGGCAAGCTAGGCAATACGGATATGAAGATCTCCTCCCTTGTAACTGACTCTGTGTAACCCTAGCCCCCTCCCGTGTCTATATAAACCGGAGGGTTTAGTCCGTAGGACAACACATACAATCATACCATAGGCTAGCTTCTAGGGTTTAGCCTCTATGATCTCGTGGTAGATCAACTCTTGTAATACTCATATCATCAAGAACAATCAAGCAGGACGTAGGGTATTACCTCCATCAAGAGGGCCGAACCTGGGTAAACATCGTGTCCCCTGCTTCCTGTTACCATCCGCCTTAGACGCACAGTTCGGGACCCCCTACCTGAGATCCGCCGGTTTTGACACCGACATTGGTGCTTTGATTGAGAGTTCCACCGTGTCGTCACCATAAGGCTTGATGGCTCCTTCGATCATCGATAGCGATGTGGTCCAGGGCGAGGTTTTCCTCCCCGGACAGATCTTTGTATTCGGCGGCTGCGCACTGCGGGCCAATTCGCTTGGCCATCTGGAGCAGTCGAGAGCTACGCCCCTGTCCATCAGGTCAGATTCAGAAACTTAAACTACACTGCCGACATCCGCGAATACTTGATCTTCGATGGATTCGAGCCCGTCTCAGGTGTGCTGCACAGTCATGACGAGCACGACGTAACTCTGCCATCGGATAGTGTTCGGGAGATCGCATCTGCAACTCCTCCAGCCTTCAATCCAGAGCAAATTGTGCCATCCAAGGACGGAGGGATAGACCCTGCCATGGAGGATGCACTCTCAGTGGCGATGGAGCCGGATACTAACTTCACCCCTTACGAGAGCCGTGTCGCCGAACCACTGGATTCGTCTCCGACCACGGACTCCGAGCCGCCTGCATCCGTGCCCATCGAATCCGACTGGGCGCCGATCATGGAGTTCACCTCCGCGGATATCTTTCAGCACTCGCCTTTTGGCGATGTGCTAAATTCATTAAAGTCTCTCTCCCTGTTAGGAGAACCTTGGCCGAACTATGTCCGGCTAGAATGGGATACGGACGACGAAGAAATTTGCTGCCCACCCACCACCCAATTAGTAGCCACTGTCGACTACTTAACCGACATGCTCAACTTTGACTCCGAAGACATCGACGGCATGGACGAAGATGCAGGAGACGAACAGGATCCTGCGCCCACAGGGCATTGGACAGCCACTTCATCAGATGACATATACATGGTGGATACACGCAAAGAAGGCAATGGCGAAGATACAGCTGAGGATGGCCCCTCCAAGAAGCAACCCAAGCGCCGACGTTAGCGGCGCCACTCTAAGTCCCGCCATAGCAAAAACAGCGATAACAGCGCAAGAGAAAATAACACTCCAGTCGACTCTAGAGGAAATGACGACCACATTGCCCCGGCGGCAGAGCACGATGAAGCTGCAAGCGGCGAACATAGTACGGATCCGACGTCCGAACACGGCGATGCCGAGGATAACCCTCATCAAACCCCATCGGGGGAGGAAAACAGTCCGGACGAAGATGCACACATCACCCCGGAAATGCACTTGGAGCAAGAGAACCTCTGCAGAAGGCTTATTGCCACAGTGAGGAGTCTGAAGAAGCAGAAGCAAAGGCTTAAGGACGGACAAAACACACTCAACAACAGGTGGAACAAAGTGCTCGACAACGAAGCAAAGTATGGTGGAAGTTACCACACAAAGGGCTATCCAAAGCGCAAGCTGTTACCCGAATTCGACGACGAGGCCTTAGAGCCCACACAGCCAAATAATGAAATGGCCAACCGGCCGGATCCACCACCTTGTGACCGCGATAGAGCAGATAACAAATACACACATAAGTCAACACACGATGTACGTGAGGACTTGCGCCAAAAATCCGGTGCGACGAGATCCATCTATGGATCTAGGAAGCGTGCTCTGGCACAAAATCAAAACCAACTACCACAACCGTCCGAACACCATGGTACATCCAAGTACAGGGGTGCCGCACACCCCCTATGTTTCACCGATGAGGTGCTGGACCACGAATTCCTAGAAGGATTCAAACCAGTGAACATAGAAGCGTACGACGAGACCACAGACCCTGGGGTCTGGATTGAGGACTTTATCCTCCATATCCATACGGCTCACGGAGATGATCTCCATGGCATTAAATACTTGCCCCTCAAGCTTAAAGGACCAGCTCGGCACTGGCTCAAAAGCCTCCCCGAAAACTCAATTGGAAGTTGGGAGGAGCTTGAGGATGCTTTTCTGGCTAATTTTCAAGGGACCTACGTCCGACCTCCGGATGCAGACGATTTAAGTCATATAATTCAACAGTCCGGAGAGTCCGCCCGAAAGCTTTGGAACATGTTTCTCACCAAGAAGAACCAAATCGTCGACTGTCCAGACGCTGAAGCCTTAGCAGCTTTCAAACACAGGATCCGAGACGAATGGCTCGCCAGACACCTCGGCCAAGAAAAACCGAGAACAATGGCAGCTCTAACAAGTCTCATGACCCGCTTTTGCACGGGCAAAGATAGCTGGTTAGCCCGCAGCAGCACCAGCGACCCAAACATATCCGAAGTTAGGGATGGCAATGGAAAACCATGATGCAATAAAAGAATGCGTCGAAATAAAGAGGATAGCCCAGATAATATGGCGGTAAACGCCGGATTTCAGGGGCTCTCGACCAGGTCAGCGGAAAAAGCCTTTCAAAGGCAGCAGAGACGGACCGTCTGGCCTAAACAAGATTCTTTACAAACTATGTCAGATTCATGGCACCCCCGATAAACCTGCAAATCACACCCACAGATAATGTTGGGTTTTCAAGCAGGCCGGTAAGCTAAACGCCGAACACAAGGGGGGGAGATACCAAGCAAAGACAAGGACGAACCTCGCCAGCAAAGCACTGGAGGACAGAAAAATTCCCACCAAAGGTTAAAACAGTCAACATGATCCATGTGACGAAGAGGAAAAGCAAACATGCACTCCGAGACACACGCGGCATAGAGCCCGTCACCCCTAGGTTCAACCCCTAGTTGGCCTGCCCGATCACTTTTGATCGTGGGGATCACGCGACAAGCATCCGGCATGAAGGATTGGCTGCCTTGGTGTTAGACCCAATAATAAATAGATACCATCTCACACGAGTCCTCATGGACGGCGACAGTGGTCTAAACCTGATATATCAGGACACAGTCCGCAAAATGGGGATAGACCCATCAAAAATAAGCCATCGTACTACTACCTTCAAGGGAGTAATACCAGGCCTAGAGGCCCGCTGCACGGGCTCTCTATTACTAGAGGTTGTATTCGGTTCTTCCGACAACTTCCGAAGCAAAAGGTTAAATTTCTACATCGCTCCATTCCGAAGTGGCTATGAGGCACTACTCGGAAGAGTGGCCTTCGCTTGTTTTAATGCAATCCCGCATTACGCTTCTCTCAAGCTTAAGATGCCCGGTCCACGTGGCACCATCACATTCAGCGGAAATACTGAGCGTGCTCTACACGCGGAAGAATGTGCGGCGGCTTTAGCCGCCGAGCACTAGACGGCCTCAACAACAGAAAAAATGACAGGTCGTCAAGACCACGGACACAGTTAGACAAGTCTGGTGCACCACTACATATACATGAGATTGGTTTGATAGTCAAGCCCTCCTAAACGGTACCAAGGGCTTCTCGCATGTAATCAGGGCTAGTCCGGCTCAAATTTACTTATCTTAAATTTTAATGGTTTATTGACAATAACCAATTTTCTAGCACGGCAATTTTCACCTAAGTTCTTCTCTTTTACAGATGACAATCGTGCTACACCCGTCCAGGAGACGGCACAACAGAGACACATGCGCAGACATGCAGCAGGGACCCGCTCAAAGGTTTCTTTTTATATTAAGACCCCGCGTCAACCTTTTTTACTGTCTCTTGTTGCTCACATCCTCCGGATACTCAATACAACCGAGAAGGATGCCGACGTATTGGCATGTGGCCACGTCAGGATATTGCACGTACCTAGACACCCGGGGTTTATGTAGGATCAAAAGTATGTCTAGAGGGGGGTGATTAGACTACTTGACCAAATAAAAACTTAACCTTTTCCCAATTTTAGTTCTTGGCAGATTTTAACTAATTTAGGACAAGTCAAGCAATCATCACATAATTCAAGCAAGCATGCAAAGAGTATATAGGCAGTGGAAAGTAAAGCATGCAACTTGCAAGAATGTAAAGGGAAGGGTTTGGAGAATTCAAACGCAATTGGAGACACGGATGTTTTTCCCGTGGTTCGGATAGGTGGTGCTATCCTACATCCACGTTGATGGAGACTTCAACCCACGAAGGGTAACAGTTGCGCGAGTCCACACAGGGCTCCACCCAAGGGTAACGGTTGCGCGAGTCCACATAGGGCTCCACCCACAAAGGGTCCACAAAGAAGCAACCACCCACAAAGGGTCCACGAAGAAGCAACCTTGTCTATCCCACCATGGCCATCGCCCACACAGGACTTGCCTCACTAGCGGTAGATCTTCACGAAGTAGGCGATCTCCTTGCCCTTACAAACTCCTTGGTTCAACTCCACAATCTTGTCGGAGGCTCCCAAGTGACACCTAGCCAATCTAGGAGACACCACTCTCCAAGAAGTAACAAATGGTGTGTAGGTAATGAACTCCTTGCTCTTGTGCTTCAAATGATAGTCTCCCCAACACTCAACTCTCTCTCATAGGATTTGGATTTAGTGGAAAGAAGATTTGAGTGGAAAGCAACTTGGCAAGGCTAGAGATCAAGATTCATATGGTAGGAATGGAATATCTTGGTCTCAACACATGGGTAGGTGGTTCTCTCTCAGAACATATGAGTTGGAATGGTGTGTGTGTTCTGATGGCTCTCTCCTCGAATGAAGAGGAGGTGGAGGGGTATATATAGCCTCCATACAAAATCCAACCGTTACACAGTTTTCCAATCTCGGTGGGACCGAATCAATAAACTCAGTCGGACCGAAAATGTAAACCTAGTGACCGTTAGAGATTTTCGGTGGGACTGACATGCAACTCGGTAGGACCGATATGGTTAGGGTTTGGGCATAACGTAATCTCAGTGAGACCGATTACACAAACTCGGTGAGACCAAATTTGGTAATTAGCTAACCAGAGAGTTGGTCAGGTAAACTCGGTGGGACCGATTTGCTCTTTCGGTGAGACCGAGTGGAACTCGGTGAGACCGAAAAGTTACAAAGGGGAAACACTGAGTTTACATTGCAATCTCGGTGGGACCGATTCGCTCTTTCGGTGAGACCGAAAAGTTACGAAAGGGAAACAGAGAGTTTGCAACCCCATCTCGGTGAGACCGAGATCCTTATCGGTAGAACCGAATTGCTAGGGTTTGGCAGTGGCTAATGACAAGTGAAACTCGGTGGCGTCGGATAGGAAGAATCGGTAGGACCGAGTTTGGCTTAGGGTTTAGGTCATATGTGGATATGGGAAAGTAGTTGAGGGTTTTGGAGCATATCACTAAGCACATGAAGCAAGAGGCTTATTAAGCAACACCTCATCCCTCCTTGATAGTATTGGCTTTTCCTAAAGACTCAATGTGATCTTGGATCACTAAAATATAAAATGAAGAGTCTTGAGCTTTTGAGCTTGAGCCAATCCTTTGTCCTTAGCATTTTGAGGGTTCCACTTTCACATCCATGCCATGCCAATCATTGAGCTTTCCTGAAATAATCATCTTGGAATAGCATTAGCTCAATGAGCTATATGTTGTTATGAATTACCAAAACCACCTAGGCATAGTTGCACTTTCAATCTCCCCCTTTTTGGTAATTGATGACAACATATAGATCAAAGCTTCGACAAATGATAATAAGCATGAAATATATCGTCGCTTTGAGACGTATGTGATAAGTAAGAGCTCCCCCTAAATTTGTGCATATTTAAAATTTGCTTTGGACTGCAAATGCACAAGGAGCTAGAGTCATGGGTTACTCTTCCATGTCACATACATCTTGGTGGAGCGCTTAAAATGATACTCATCACCAAGAAAAGTGAAAGATCACATAAAATGGATAAGATAATAGCACCCATCAAGCATTAAGTGTAGCTTATGATCAAACACATGATCATCAATGTCTCACAAGCATAGTATCTCTAGCACTCAAAATCAAACAAGTTTGAAAAACCACCTCTCTCAAAGCCTATGATCTATACATCTTCTCCCCCTTTGGCAACAAGTTACCAAAAAGTTCCTAGAAAATGCATAGCACTAGATCGACGCTCAGGCTTGATCTTCAGGTGGTGGTGGATTCCGGATCACTCCAAGGACGAAGGCTTCGGTAGATGCTGCAGTAGACGCTGGGGTTGGAGCTAAAGTAGATGCTGGAGCTGGTGGAACTGAGGCTGTGGCTGGTGCTGAGGTGGTGGCTCTTGTGTCAGCAACTGGCACGGCAGACGACCTCGGACCTCTTGGCACTCTGGCAAAGGCATGAGTAGTAGTCCTGCCTCTCCTCTCCTGCATGTCCTCCTGGAGCTGCTCCACTGCAGACTGAACTTCCGTTACTTTGACATCCAAGTCATAGAACTTCTGTTCCATGATTCTCTCTAGGCTCTGCTGATTTTGAGTGAGGGTGGCCAGACTTTGCTCAATCCTCAGCGTGGATGCAATCAAGTAACCAAGCTGCTCTTGTTTGGTCTTCAAGAAATATTCAGATGCCTCCTCTTGAGTAGGCATCTTGGCAGCTTTCTCCTTCCTCGCCTTCTCCTTCTTTGCATAAGCTTGTGCAGACGATGGCTCGTTCTCAGTCATGACAACTTGATTGTCCTCAAAATCTGGACGGATGGGCAAATGTTCCTTGTCCAATAAGTATATGCCCGTGCCCATCTTGGAGTTGATGAGCTCCTGAATTTGAGGGGCATATCCGCAGCTCCTCTTCTGGTCTGCTGCAGTCCTCTTGATTGTTTCCACTATGAGGCTCATCACTTTGAACTTCTGGGGCACATCAAACACATGTAGCAAGTTGATAGCATGGCCTCTGATCATCTTGTCATCTCCAGACTTAGGCAATAAGGTGTGCCTTAGTATCCAATTGATCGTAGGCAGACCTGACAGAAGATAATGCACTGAGCCAAACTTGAAAGTATCAAGTGCTTCATTTGGGATCTCCTTGTACATATTGGACATTGAGTTGTGGTCCATCTTCTTCTTGGCATATACGTCCATGTCATCATCATGCTGCTCTGGGGAATTAATCAACTTTGCCCATTGCTCAACAGTGGATTGGTACCTCGTACCCTTAGACATCCATGTGATCCTCCCATCTGGATAAAAATGTGTCGTGGAGTAGAATTGCATTATAAGCTCCTCATTCCACTTTGTGAGCTTCTGCCCAACAAAGTCAGCTACTCCAAAAGCTATGAAGCTGTCTTGCACTCCAGGATAGTGCTCCTCATTGTCCTTGATGTATGTCCAATCAACCCATCGCATATCACAGACAATGGGCTTCTTATATAGCAGCACTGTCTCATAAAAATCTTGCTGCTCCTTGGTGTGAAACCTGTAGTCAACTACTGTCCTTCTCCTTGAAGCATACGGGTCTGCTTCTCTCCACTTCCTTAGCCCTGAATCTCTCCTGAGCTTCATGTCCTCAGCCACAGGATGAGCATCGTTATGGTCTGGGATCTTGGGCTTTAGCTTCCTTAGGACATTCTCTTCCTCTTCTTCAGCAACAGTCTCAGGCACTGGGGCCTTGTTCTTCTCAGCTGCTGGGATGCTTCTTGTGTTCCTCTTTGGCTTTGGCTTTGGAGCTGGCTTGGCCTTGGAAGCAGCTCCCCCTGATTTTATGGCATCTCCCATTAGCTTGGGTGCCTTGGGTGCTGGTGCAGCTACTTCTTCTTCTTCTTCCCCTTCCATGATGGAAGCTTTGCCAAGCACTCTAGCCACAGTCTTCTTCACCCTTTCCTTTCTTTTCTTGCCCTCAGCTGCAACTAGCTCTATGGGCTTCTCAGTTGACATTCTGGCCTTTGACATTGGCTGCCTGCCTGCTGGCCTTTTGATTTTCAGGCCTGGCTTAGTGCCTTGAGCTGGCTCAACTCTCTTGGAAGTGGCTTCTTCCTCTGCCACATAGTCTTCATCTTCGGAATCTGAAGTCCTTTTCTTCCTCTGTCTCGTGGCAGCCTTTGGCAAGTTGCTAGGGGTGCTCCTGCTGCCCTCATCTGAAGAACTTGAGGGACTAGTGCCCTCACTCATCACCACTTGCTGCTCTGACATGTTCTGGCTATCACTCTGGTTTGACATGCTGCAAGCTCTGACTGCTGACCCTGTGAACAGATTATAGATGAGGTAGAAAGGATGAGCATCACAAAATGCAGAGATTTTTGCAAAAGAATGATCCAAAAACTTAGTTTTAGTTTCCCACTGAAATCATCTCGGATCTACCGATTTTCAAACTCGGTGATACCGAAGCAGTTTTGGAACCTAAACTAGTGAACTCGGTTGGACCGAGTCACAGTTCGGTGGCACCGAGACTGCTAGGGTTTCACAGAGTTCCAAAATTGGTCACACCGATAAGTAATTCTCGGTCAGACCGATTCTCACTTGTGCAATGGCATAAGCCAAATCGGTGGGACCGAGTTTTTCAACTCGGTGGGTCCGAGATGGTTTCGGCGGAAACCTAAACCTAGAATTTTCGAATCAAAGCTAATCTACGCGCGTATTGACTGGATAGGAGTTTATCAAACGTGGCAAGAATCATGAAGAACACAATGTGCTAGGAATCAGATTGGAGAATAGCACAAAGATCAAGTCCATACCCTAGTTCGGCGGGGACTTGCTACGGCGGCAACGGCGGGGCAGAATTCCCGTTGACGGTGACGGAGACCAGCTACTGGAGGCGGCTGGCAGCGAGAAGACGATCCGGAGACCACGAGGGCAGAGCAGGCTATCGCACGGGCGAAGGGGTTCGGAGAAATTTCCAAAATTTTGCCCGTGACTATATATAGCCCGACCCTGTCGGTGTGACCGAGTGGAACAACTCGGTGGCACCGAGATTCATAACTGCGTGCAGTTACTGAAACTCGGTGTGACTGAAATGTTCAAATCGGTTGCACCGAGATCAAAAACCTAGATCAACTTAATGATCTCGGTAGGACCGAAAGTGGGGTATCGGTCAAACCGAGAATCATAAAGAGGTTTTGGAAGTTTAAGTCTATGACGAATCGGGGACTCCGAGCGCTCCTAACACAGAGTGGTTCGAATCTGACTTGATCAAATTTTGTGATGCAGCATGAATAGAGTTTGAGACGAGAAAAGCATAGATAGCTAGAGGAGGTTCTTAGGCATTCTTGTCCATCCACTTGGCAAAAGAAGATAAAACCAAACAATCAAAACAACAAGTGGATGTCCTCGAATGAGTAAAATATGCAACCAGCATGCTCACACAATAAGATGGCAAATGAAATATGTGACAAGGCATGCACAACCAATTCTAGCATCTATCAAGCAATTTGCGATGACTAGGTCATCTATATATGAGTATATTGACTTAGGAGTCAAGTGAGAACACTTGATCATAGGTCATACTCATCGTTTAAGCTCAAGTGGGGTTACCACTTTTACATGAAGCATTGTTTTGTTCACATCTTTAGAGTTGCTTTAGCTCAGGTCTTAGAGTAAAGCTCCCCCTAGATGTGATATCCCCCCTAAGAGGGATGAACTAACCTTGGGTTTTGTCGATGATGACTTCATGTAGATGTTGAAGATGTGGATGCTCAATGTTGATGTAGATCACTTGGAGCTATCCATTTGAGTGAATTTCACTTTCAATACCTACATGGGTTAGTCCCACAAGGAACAAACAAGGATATCCATAGACATAGAGTGATGCACACACAAGATGATGTCCATGAAAACTTTTAGGTTACCTTGTCCCTTGTCTTACCAACAAGAGGGTTTGTGACTCCTTGAACTAGTGCAAGATGTGGAAGTTGATTGCACTTGTTCTTGCCAAAATGATAAGAGTGAAGTATGTTGGCGGAGTCACCCTCAAGAACTCTCTAGTTCTTCTTCTTTTGGATCCACATCATCTTGATGGGAATCCTTGGAGTTGTAGTCGTACTTGATGAAGTGGAACTTGAAGTAGTCTTGGGAATCCACTTGACTAAGGTCTTAGGAGCTTCTTCAAATGCATCAATTTCCTCGTGAAGCTTGTCCTTGCCTTTTTGCTTGTAGTCTTGTGGTGGAAGATCATCTTGAGCTTGTGTCCCATTGAAAGAAGCATCATACTTCTCTTGTTGAGGGACAAACTTTGCCTTGGGGTATTGATCTTCTTCCCACTCAACTCCATTGGCATTGAACTTTCGTTCAAAACCAACACCTTGATTCTTCCGATGCATTCCTTGCTTGCGCACAATTTCCTCGAATTGCTTACTCCCGGCAAGGCTTTTGTACACTCCTTTCTCTATAATTCCCTTCAATAAGCTATTTTCTTGCTCAAGTGTAACTTGGCTAAGAGAATCATTAGTAGAATCAAGAGAACTACTAGAAGCAACAATATTGGATTTAACATGATCATTGTTACTGCTAGAGGAAGAATCTTTCTTGTTCTTGTTACTAGACTTGACTTGAGGCATGTAAGTGGATAAGAGTAAACGCTTGGCAATGTAAGAAGAACTTTTCTTGCGGATATCATCATTGATTGCCTTTAAGAACTCATGCTCTTGCTCAAGATTGAGCTTTTCAAAGCGTAATTTCTCATGAGCTCTTAAAAGTTCTTGATGATCTTCAAAGATAGTTTCATGAGCTAACTTAAGAGTGTTTAGTTCTTTAGTTAGAGCCTCAATTTTCTCCTTATCATTGTCATTCATTTTATCTTGATTAGCATGATTAATTGACATTTCATCGTAGTATTCATCAATAGAGTTGTCAACAAGCAAATCATCACCTAACAAGTCATCTTCATCACTATTGAAATCAACATACTCGGGGTGTGTTACCTTAGGACCTTTGGCCATGAAGCATCTTCCAATTCCTTCATTTGGTGAGTCAAATATGTCGTAGGAGTTGGTTGACACAAGTGCTAGACCGGCAACACCTTCATCTTGAGTATCTTCAGAGTCGGAGTGATAACTTCTCTCGGAGTGGCTGTCGGAGTCGGAGCCGGATACCCATTGACCAACATGAGCTTGATGTCTTCGTCTTGTGTAGCTCCTTGATGATTTTTCCTTCCTTTCCGAATCCTTGCTTCTCCGTGAGTATCTTCGTTCATAACGATCATCTCTACTCCTTCTCTCTCTTGGTGGTGATTCTTTGCTTCTTCTTCTTGGAGAATCTTCTCTTCTCTTGTAGGGAGCCGTACACTCATTGGAATAGTGTCCGGGTCTTCCACAATTGTAGCAGTTTCGCTCTCGACTAGAAGATCTTTTGTCATTGTAGGGCCTTGACTTGAAGCTTCTATCTTTGCTTCTACTCTTGTAGAACTTGTTGAAGTTCTTCACCATTAAGCTCAATTATTCATTGAAGTCTTGTTTCTCACTTGATGATGTAGGGGTTTCACATGAGGCTTTATAGGAACCACTTGATTTGTTGTGAAGTTCCTCTTTATCCTTAAGTGACATCTCATGAGCAACAATTCTTCCAATCACCTCCGTGGCTTGAGATCTTTGTAATTGGGCATCATTTGGATCAATGTGCACACGGTATCATATTTTCCATCCAAGGCTCTTAGAATCTTCTTGATGATGAATCTATCGGTCATCTCTTCACTTCCTAAGCTGGCAATCTCATTTGTGATGAGAGCAAGCCTAGAGTACATTTCAGCGACACCTTCACCATCCTTCATCTTGAACTTGTCAAGTTGGCTTTGAAGCACATCCAACTTGGATTCCTTGACGGAGTCGGTACCTTCGTGCATATCAATCAACGTGTCCCAAATTTCCTTCGCATTCTCAAGACGGCTGATTTTGTTGAATTCTTCGGGGCACAATCCGTTGAAGAGAATATCACAAGCTTGAGCATTGTATTGCAACATCTTCAACTCATCCGCAGTAGCTTCACGGTTTGGTTCTCTCCCATCAAAGAAGTCACCTTGCAAGCCAACACACACAATAGCCCAAACGGCGGGGTTATGTCCAAGAATATGCATTTTCATTTTATGCTTCCAACTAGCAAAATTAGTACCATCAAAGTAAGGACCTCTACGGTGATAATTTCCCTCGCTAGACGCCATACTCTCCTAGGTTGTGAAACCAAGGCTATGACCACCAAAGCTATGGAGATCAAAGCAAATGGAGACCAAAGCTCTGATACCACTTGTAGGATCGAAAGTATGTCTAGAGGGGGGTGATTAGACTACTTGACCAAATAAAAACTTAACCTTTTCCCAATTTTAGTTCTTGGCGGATTTTAACTAATTTAGGACAAGTCAAGCAATCATCACATAATTCAAGCAAGCATGCAAAGAGTATATAGGCAGCGGAAAGTAAAGCATGCAACTTGCAAGAATGTAAAGGGAAGGGTTTGGAGAATTCAAACGCAATTGGAGACACGGATGTTTTTCCCGTGGTTCGGATAGGTGGTGCTATCCTACATCCACGTTGATGGAGACTTCAACCCACGAAGGGTAACGGTTGCGCAAGTCCACACAGGGCTCCACCCAAGGGTAACAGTTGCGCGAGTCCACACAGGGCTCCACCCACGAAGGGTCCACGAAGAAGCAACCACCCACAAAGGGTCCACGAAGAAGCAACCTTGTCTATCCCACCATGGCCATCGCCCACACAGGACTTGCCTCACTAGCGGTAGATCTTCACGAAGTAGGCGATCTCCTTGCCCTTACAAACTCCTCGGTTCAACTCCACAATCTTGTCGGAGGCTCCCAAGTGACACCTAGCCAATCTAGGAGACACCACTCTCCAAGAAGTAACAAATGGTGTGTAGGTAATGAACTCCTTGCTCTTGTGCTTCAAATGATAGTCTCCCCAACACTCAACTCTCTCTCATAGGATTTGGATTTAGTGGAAAGAAGATTTGAGTGGAAAGCAACTTGGGAAGGCTAGAGATCAAGATTCATATGGTAGGAATGGAATATCTTGGTCTCAACACATGAGTAGGTGGTTCTCTCTCAGAACATATGAGTTGGAATGGTGTGTGTTTTCTGATGGCTCTCTCCTCGAATGAAGAGGAGGTGGAGGGGTATATATAGCCTCCACACAAAATCCAACCGTTACACAGTTTTCCAATCTCGGTGGGACCGAATCAATAAACTCGGTCGGACCGAAAATGTAAACCTAGTGACCGTTAGAGATTTTCGGTGGGACTGACATGCAACTCGGTAGGACCGATATGGTTAGGGTTTGGGCATAACGTAATCTCGGTGAGACCGATTACACAAACTCGGTGAGACCGAATTTGGTAATTAGCTAACCAGAGAGTTGGTCAGGAAAACTCAGTGGGACCGATTTGATCTTTCGGTGAGACCGAGTGGAACTCGGTGAGACCGAAAAGTTACAAAGGGGAAACACTAAGTTTACATTGCAATCTTGGTGGGACCGATTCACTCTTTCGGCAAGACCGAAAAGTTACGAAAGGGAAACAGAGAGTTTGCAACCCATCTCGGTGAGACCGAGATCCTTATCGGTAGAACTGAATTGCTAGGGTTTGGCAGTGGCTAATGACAAGTGAAACTCGGTGGCGCCGGATAGGAATAATCGGTAGGACCGAGTTTGGCTTAGGGTTTAGGTCATATGTGGATATGGGAAAGTAGTTGAGGGTTTTGGAGCATATCACTTAGCACATGAAGCAAGAGGCTCATTAAGCAACACCTCATCCCTCCTTGATAGTATTGGCTTTTCCTAAAGACTCAATGTGATCTTGGATCACTAAAATATAAAATGAAGAGTCTTGAGCTTTTGAGCTTGAGCCAATCCTTTGTCCTTAGCATTTTGAGGGTTCCACTTTCACATCCATGCCATGCCAATCATTGAGCTTTCCTGAAATAATCATCTTGGAATAGCATTAGCTCAATGAGCTATATGTTGTTATGAATTACCAAAACCACCTAGGGATAGTTGCACTTTCAGTTTATTATTAAGGGCACTGTTCAGCCCGGCATATGTTATAAAGACTGAATACCTTAGGGAGTGTTCGGCGTTGCGAGTTTGGCCTTATATGCATCAGCTCCGAATCATGTCTTTAGTCAAATGTTGGGTTTGCCCGGCTCCCATGTTTTGGTACCTTATGTTCCGCTATATCGGCTAAGGTAGCACTGGGAGAACTACTGCGATTGTGCCCTGGTTCATCCGGATGGGCACCTCAGTAGAGAAAGTTGAAAACTGACTGTCATGATATAGCGCGAGACTGGTCAACCACTCGATGTCCCAGTGGAATCTTCGGGATTCCTCCGCATTAACGAAGGGCCGTTTCCCGGTCATGTACGTATGCGCCCCGTATTCGGACGAGTGCAGAAGTACCAGGGGCTATATAGTAGCCCCACCGTCAAACTCCTATGGCTAAGTGAAAGTGTTAAAGCAATATAGTCTGATTGCCTCGTTCGCTGCGCTACCACCTCCTTAATGGACCAAGACGTTGGATCAAGTGTGAATACGCGTTTTTTGCGAACACCCCCGCATTATATGTGTGGGGGCGGAAGCCGACGACTGCAAACTTTCAGGTTATATACATATATACATAAACGGCCGCACAAGAGGCATCATAATACTTTCAGGCAAAAGTATAAACACAGCCTTCATAACTCAATAAAACATTGTTTTTACAATGGGAGTACATGTCACTAGAACATAATATTCTTCGAGCACTGAGCCTATATCAAATGAGCGCCTTCAAGAACTTCTTCAAAGTAGTGCACGGCAGCCACTCGGCCCACGGCCGAACCCCGTGTTGCAACAGTGGTAGCCTCCATCTCTGCCCAGTATGTCTTGACACAGGCAAAGGCCATCCGCGCACCCTCTATGCACGCCGACCTCTTCATAGCATCAATGTGCGGCACAGCACCAAGGAATTGTTACACCAAACTAAAGTAACTATTCGGCCTTCGCCCTCCCGGCCACAGAAGATCCACAACGGACCTCATGGCGAGTCCAGACAACCTATGGAGCTCAGCCCACTCGGCCATTTGCTCATTTAGCAGCAGCGGACGCATTGGAGCATGGAACTGTGACCAGAACAGCTTTTCCACTTCGCGATCTCCTTGATCCTTGAAGTACTCGGCCGCATTAGCAGCACTTGCCGCCAAATCCACGTAGGCATCCGCAGAACTCCATAGTTGGTCAAGAGAAGCATACTTCGGATCTCCGAACTTAGTCTGTGACAAGAAGGGCTTCCCAGCCACGATATCCGCAGCTTGATGCAGCTCCTCCTTCGTCGCTTTGATTTTAGAGCGGGCTTCCTTGGCTGCTACCATGGTCTTCTCTATGTCCATCGCCCTCGCTCAGCTTTCTTCTTCAAGAAGCTGGTAACGGGCAGCGGCATCTTTCAACTCAATGGCCATCTGGGCTATCCTTTCCTTGCTCTGGCGATGCGCGGGCTATTCAGCCCGCAGCTCTTCGACCGCCCTTAGAGCGGCCACATCGCTATTCCTTGCTTGTTCCTTGGCCCGGGCAAGCTCTGCCCGAAGGGTCTCCATGGCGGCAGCTCCATCTGTAGTCACAACATATTAAAGATATTGGCATCCTGATCCTCTTACTATGCATTGATCACCGGAGAAACCACTTACCCTGTGCCTCGTCAAGCCACTTGTTGACAAGCACAATGTCGGCATCTGCCGCATCAAGTTGCCGTTTTAGCTCGACAAACCCATCAGTCCGGCTAGCCACCGGAGCTTCATCCACCTGCACATAAAGGCGGTCTGGTTATTACCTAGGACTATGATCCTCTGTTTGCCGCCATTTTCAACGACAACCAGAGTCTCAGGGGCTACTATCTGCATAGGGCACACCTAACGTGTGCGGTACTGTCAAAAACATACACTATGTCACGTACCTCGAAGCCTTTCAGCAGACTCATAAAAGCTTCATGCAATCCGCTTTCAACGGATTAAATCCTTTCAACTACCGTACTCATTACTGTATGATGCACTTCTAAGATGGCCGCTTGCTCCAGAAGATCCTTCAGTGCGTCCGACCGCACACTATATGGTTCCGGACTCTTTTTGTTGCTCTCTTTAGGAGCCGAATACTGAGGACTCCGGGTGGCCAAGGGATTACCCCCTGGCCTTGGCGGATCAGGAGAAACCCTCCGCGACGACACTTCAGGGTCGCCCGCTTCATGAGGCGGGGTGGCAGGGGGAGGTGTTTTGCTCTCCATCATCTCCAGAAGAAGATCCCCCAAAGACGAACTCTGTCGAGAAGGGCTACGATCCGAACTACAAGATATAAGCTTCGGTTATTGTCTTCAGAAGTAAGGTAGGATATTTTCACTATTAAGTACTTTTTGATTACTTACAGCTCGGTAGAGGGCTGATTCCCTTGCGGACATTGTGTGGCAAGGGTACCCCCGGGGCAGGACCCTCTGGCGAAGATTTCTTCCCTCGTTTGGAAACCTCTGTTTCCGGATCTTCAAAGGTGGTCCTCTTCCTTCCCCGGAGAGAGGGAATGTCAGATTCTTCTCCCTGGTTGTCCTCCTTCGCGGAGGCGCTCGTTCCCCCGGTTGGGGCAAGTAGTGAGTGAGGCTCACTTCCGTCCTCTTTATTCCCCCATTTATCTTCCTTCGAGGGCACTTGATAAGGCGCTGGCTCCAGCATTCTGTCTAGTACTGGATTGGCCAAGCCCTCGGGAAGGGGGGTCGGACACCTGATCATCTTCGCCTTTGTTATCCAGTCCTGGTCAAAGAGCGACATCTCAGAATGATGTTATGATGAATAAGAGAAACAATGTGTTCGGCCATGGGATTACTTACTTGGGTATCCGGGCGATTACAGCTCAGACCCGCATCCTCGGTGGTGTCCGGACACTTTATTTGTGATCCGAAGAACAACTTGTACATCCCCTCGAGCGTCATGCCGAGGAAGTGCTGAATGATTCGCGGTCCCTCTGGGTTGAACTCCCACAAACGGAGAGGTCTACGTTTGCAAGGCGGGACCTGGTGAAATAGCATGACCTACATCACCGTGACTAGGTTGACGTCTCTCTCAATGATATCTCGGATGCGACTCTGCAATACCGGCACATCCTTTACCGGACCCCAGTTTAGCCCCTCGCTGATCCATGACGTCAATTGTGGTGGGGGGCCTGAGCGAAAGGCAGGGATGGCTGCCCACTTGGAACTTCGGGGAGCTGTGATATAAAACCACTCCCGCTGCCACAAACCGGATACCTCTGGGAAGGAACCCTCTGGCCATGGAGCATTAGCGCTTTTGCTTATTACGACACCTTTGCAGTCTACGTGCTGCCCCTCAATCATCTTCGGCTTCATATTGAAGGTCTTGAGCCACAGGCCGAAGTGAGAGGTAGTGCGGAGGAAGGCCTCACATACAACGATAAACGACGAGATGTGAAGGAGGGAATCCGGGGCCAGATCGTGGAAATCCAGCCCATAATAGAACATGAGTCCCATAACAAAGGGATCCAGAGTGAGGCCTAGTCCTCGGAGGAAGTGAGAGATAAATACAACACTCTCATTGGGTTCGGGAGTGGGGATGACCTGCCCCTGGGCGGGCAGCCTGTGCGAATTTCGGCGGTCAGATATCTGGCCTCTCTCAACTTCTTGATGTCCTCCTCTGTGACAGAGGAAGGCATCCACCAACCTTGCAGGTTGGATCCGGATATGGTTGAAGGTCCGAAGTGCCTGACCTGAGCCTGGGGTGTTGGAACTCAAGGTGGGGGAAGGATTCGTTTGGCGCGAGGGGAAAAAGGGACAGGTCTTGGCCTCTTTATAAAGAGGGTGAATGTCAAGCGTCCTCCTCGCGGCCGTTTTGGACTCGTCTAAAATCGAGGAGTCATACCAACAGGCACGAGTGGGTTACCCACGTCCGTATTGATGAGAATCCTGTAATAAGGGGGGTACGATCTCTGCTTCAACAAGACGTGTCAATAAAACCACCTCGCGATATGTGCGGTGCTGGTTGAGAAAAACGGTTCGAATAATGACCGGGCCATGATGTAACGTCATGCTGTCAAAACACATCAGCAGATTAGATTTGTGGAAATATTATTCTCTCTATGGTGGTATGTGGAACTTGTTTTGTAGAGCCGGACACTATCCTTGTGTTCAAAATCTTCCATGGAGTATTCGGAGGAGGAACTCGCCTTGCAATGCCGAAGACAATACTACGCATGGGAATCATCGTCATTGAAGCCTGGTTCAGGGGCTACTGCGGGAGTCCTGGATTAGGGAGTCTCCGGACAGCCGGACTATTGGACCATGAAGATACAAGATTGAAGACTTCGTCCTGTGTCCGGATGGGACTCTCCTTGGCGTGGAAGGCAAGCTAGGCAATACGGATATGAAGATCTCCTCCCTTGTAACCGACTCTGTGTAACCCTAGCCCCTCCGGTGTCTGCATAAACAGGAGGGTTTAGTCCGTAGGACAACACATACAATCATACCATAGGCTAGCTTCTAGGGTTTAGCCTCTATGATCTCGTGGTAGATCAACTCTTGTAATACTCATATCATCAAGAACAATCAAGCATGACATAGGGTATTACCTCCATCAAGAGGGCCCGAACCTGGGTAAACATCATGTCCCCTGCTTCCTGTTACCATCCTCCTTAGACGCACAGTTTGGGACCCCCTACCCGAGATCCGCCGGTTTTGACACCGACACGGAGCATGATTTATTTATAGATTGTCTTCCTTATGAGTGGCGGTCGGGTATGAGCGATGGTCTTTTCCTACCAATCTATCCCCCTAGGAGCATGCGCGTAATACTTTGCTTAGATAAATTGTAGATTTTGGCAATAAGTATATGAGTTCTTTATGACTAATGTTGAGTCCATGGATTATACGCACTTTCTTCCTTCCACCATTGCTAGCCTCTCTAATACCGCGCACTTTTTGCCGGTATCATAAACCCACCAAATAGCTTCCTCAAAACAGCCACCATACCTACCTATCATGGCATTTCCATAGCCATTCCGAGATATACTGCCATGCAACTTACCACTGTTCCGTTTATTATGACACGCTCCATCATTGTCATATAGCTTTGCATGATCATGTAGTTGACATTGTATTTGTGGCAAAGCCACCATTCATAATTCTTTCGTACATGTCACTCTTGATTCATTGGATATCCTGGTACACCGCCGGAGGCATTCGCATAGAGTCATATTTTGTTCTAAGTATTGAGTTGTAATTGTTGAGTTGTAAGTAAATAAAAATGTGATGATCATCATTTTAGAGCATTGTCCCAAATGAGGAAAGGATGATGGAGACTATGATTCCCCCACAAGTCGGGATGAGACTCCGGACTAAAAAAAAGAGGCCATAAAAAAGAGGCCCAAATAAAAAATGAGAGAAAAAGAGAGAAGGGACAATGCTACTATCCTTTTACCACACTTGTGCTTCAAAGTAGCACCATGATCTTCATGATAGAGAGTCTCCTATGATATCACTTTGATATACTAGTGGGAATTTTTCATTATAGAACTTGGCTTGTATATTGCAATGATGGGCTTCCTCAAAATGCCCTAGGTCTTCATGAGCAAGCGAGTTCGATGCACAACCACTTAGTTCCTTTTGTTGAGCTTTCATATACTTATAGCTCTAGTGCATCCGTTGCATGGCAATCCCTACTCACTCACATTGATATCTATTAGTGGGAATCTCCCTAGCCCGTTGATACGCGTAGTTGATGTGAGACTATCTTCTCCTTTTTTGTCTTCTCCAGAACCACAATTCTATTCCACATATAGTGCTATGTCCATGGCTCATGCTCATGTATTGCGTGAAGATTGAAAAAGTTTGAGAACACCAAAAGTGATTTAAATACTTTGTGTGGTGAAGATGGAGCATAGCCAGACTATATGATTTTGTAGAGATAACTTTCTTTGGCCATGTTATTTTGAAGAGACATAATTGCTTAGTTAGTATGCTTGAAGTATTATTATTTCTATGTCAATATTGAACTTTTGTCTTGAATCTTTCAGATCTGAATATTCACACCACAATTAAGAGAATAACATTGAAATTATGCCAAGTATCATTCCACATCAAAAATTCTGTTTTTATCATTTACCTACTCGAGGACGAGCAGGAATTAAGCTTGGGGATGCTTGATACGTCTCCAACGTATCTATAATTTTTGATTGTTCCATGCTATATTATATCCTGTTTTGGACATTATCGGGCTTGATTATACACTTCTATATTATTTTTGGGACTAACCTATTAACCGGAGGCCCAGCCTAGAATTGTTGTTTTTTTGCCTATTTCAGAGTTTCACAGAAAAAGAATATCAAACGGAGTCCAAACGGAATGAAACCTTCGGGAACGTGATTTTCGGAACGAACATGATCCAGAGGACTTGGACCCTATGTCAAGAAAGCAACCAGGAGGGCACGAGGTAGTGGGGCGCGCCTACCCCCCCAGGCGCGCCCTCCACCCTCGTGGGGCCCATGTTGCTCCACCGACATACTTCTTCCTCCTATATATACCTACGTACCCCCAAACTACCAGATACGGAGCCAAAACCCTAATTCCACCACCGTAACTTTCTGTATCTGTGAGATCCAATCTTGGGGCCTTTTCCGGAGCTCCGCCGGAGGGGGCATCGATCACGGAGGCCTTCTACATCAACACCATAGCCTCTCCGATGAAGTGTGAGTACTTTACTTCAGACCTTCGGGTCCATAGTTATTAGCTAGATGGCTTCTTCTCTCTTTTTGGATCTCAATACAAAGTTCTCCCCCTCTCTTGTGGAGATCTATTCGATGTAATTTTCTTTTGCGGTGTGTTTGTTGAGACCGATGAATTGTGGGTTTATGATCAAGTTTATCTATGAACAATATTTGAATCTTCTCTGAATTCTTTTATGTATGATTGGTTATCTTTGCAAGTCTCTTCGAATTATCAGTTTGGTTTGGCCTACTAGATTGATCTTTCTTGCAATGGGAGAAGTGCTTAGATTTGGGTTCAATCTTGTGGTGTCCTTTCCCAGTGACAGTAGGGGCAGCAAGGCACGTATTATA
Organism: Triticum aestivum; assembly: GCF_018294505.1. NCBI lineage: Eukaryota > Viridiplantae > Streptophyta > Magnoliopsida > Poales > Poaceae > Triticum > Triticum aestivum. The sequence continues at coordinate 69,615,274 of NC_057806.1, read as the reverse complement.
TTGTTGCCATCGACGATAAAAAGATGGGGTTTATTTCATATTGCATGAGTTTATCCCTCTACATCATGTCATCTTGCTTAAAGCATTACTCTGTTCTTTTGAACTTAATACTCTAGATGCATGCTGGATAGCGGTCGATGTGTGGAGTAATAGTAGTAGATGCAGGCAGGAGTCGGTCTACTTGTCTCGGACTTGATGCCTATATACATGATCATACCTAGATATTCTCATAACTATGCTCAATTCTGTCAATTGTCAACAGTAATTTGTTTACCCACCGTAATACTTATGCTCCCGAGAGAAGCTACTAGTGAAACCTATGGCCTCCAGGTCTATTTTCCATCATATTAATCTTCCGTCAACAAGCTATTTCCTTTTCCGTTTATTTTGCTTTCTTTACTTTGCATCTTTATCATAAAAATACCAAAAATATTATCTTATTATATCTATCAGATCTCACTTTCGTAAGTGACTGTGAAGGGATTGACAACCCCCTTATTGCATTGGTTGCGAGGATTTTATTTGTTTGTGTAGGTGCGAGGGACTCGTGTGTGGCCTCCTACTGGATTGATACCTTGGTTCTCAAAAACTGAGGGAAGTACTTACGCTACTTTGCTGCATCACCTTTCCTCCTCAAGAGAAAACCAACGCAGTGCTCAAGAGGTAGAAGTGACTCGCGTGTGGTCTCCTACTGGATTGATACCTTGGTTCTCAAAAAATTGAGGGAAATACTTACGCTGCTTTGCTGCATCACCCTTTCCTCTTCAAGGGAAAACCAACACATGCTCAAGAGGTATCAAGAAGGATTTCTGGCGCCGTTGCCGGGGAGATCTACGCCAAGTCAAGACATACCAAGTACCTATCACAACTCTTATCCTTCGCATTACATTATTTGCCATTTGCCTCTCATTTTCCTCTCCCCAATTCACCCTTGCTGTTTTATTCACCCTTCTTATGTTCGTCTTTCCATTTGCTTTGATGTCCTACTTGGCTCGTTTGCTCGTTTGGTTGGAATAGTTGTTTATTTATTGCTAAACAGAGAACCTAAGATCTATGGATCCTCACCCGTTTTCTAATCTTTTTAAGAGATCCAATTATGATGAACCAATTGCTAGTGAGTTTTGTGCACTAGATTATCTCTATGAAGTTTTGCTTGAAATTCATGAAACTGAAAATTGGGATGAAGTACTTTATGGAGTGATTCACGATGGATCTTTGAATAGAAAGCATGATTGCAATGATGATAGTATAAACTCTATTAGTGTCAATTGTGCTTATAATATGCAAAACCCTAAGCTTGGGGATGCTAGTTTTGCTATGTCTACTACTTGTTGCAATGATCATGATTGGGGTGATCCTCCTTATGATCTTGAAAATTTATTTAAGCCCCATGATGAATATGAGATTGATAATAGTGTTTGTAATATTATTAAAAGTGGGTTTGGAAGAGTGTCAACTTTAGATCCCACATATTTGGAGAATGTTCAATCTTATGAATTTTTTGATAAAAGTGGGTTTGGAGAGGTCATGACTTTTCTTAATGTTAATCCCACTATTTTAGAAGAGTGTCAACTTTTCATGCATGTGAATCGTGTTGAAAATATTTCATGTGATAGCTATTTTGTTGAATTTTCTTATGATCCTACATGTAATTATTATGAGAGAGGAAAATATGGTGGTAGAAATTTTCATGTTACTAAATTACCTCTCGTTATGTTGAGATTGCTATTGTTTCTTTCCGCCTCCTTGCATATGCTAGTTTTTGCTTACCTTGATAATTTGTTTGCCTATAATATTCCTATGCATAGGAAGTATGTTAGACTTAGATGTGTTTGTCACGTGTTTTATGATGCTCTCTTTGTGCTTCAATTCTTGTCTTTCATGTGAGCATCGTTGAAATCTTATGCCTAGCTATAAGGCTTTAAAGAAAAGCGCTTGTTGGGAGACAACCCAATATTTTTCCTTGCTGTTATTCAATAAATAATTTATCTAGCCTCTATTTTGGTTGTGTCTTTTGTGTTTAATTAGTGTTTGTGCCAAGTAGAACCGTTGGGAAGACTTGGGGAAGTCTTTTTGATCTTGCTGTAAAAAAGAGAAACTTTAGCGCTCACGAGAATTGCTGCCATTTTTCTACTGAAGAGTGCTATTTAGTTAATACTTTTTGCAGATGATTAAGAGATAAATTTCTCATGTCCAGCAATTTATTTTAGAATTTTTGGGGTTCTAGAAGTATTCGAAACCTACAGATTACTACAGACTGTTCTGTTTTTGATAGATTCTGTTTTTCGTGTGTTGTTTCCTTATTTTGATGAATCTATGGCTAGTAATAGAGTTTATGAACCCTAGAAAAGTTGGAATATAGTAGGTTTAACACCAATATAAATAAATAATGACTTCATTACAGCACCTTGAAGTGGTGGTTTGTTTTCTTTTACTAACGGAGCTCACGAAGATTTTCTTTTAAGTTTTGTGTTGTGAAGTTTTCAAGTTTTGGGTAAAGATTTGATGGATTATGGAATAAGGAGTGGCAAGAGCCTAAGATTGGGGATTCCCATGGCACCCCCAAGATAATCTAAGGACACCTAAAAGCCAAAGCTTGGGGATGCCCCGGAAGGCATCCCCTCTTTCGTCTACTTCTATCGGTAACTTTACTTAGAGCTATATTTTTATTCACCACATGATATGTATTTTTCTTGGAGCGTCTTGTATGATTTGAGTCTTTGATTTTTAGTTTACCACAATCATCCTTGCTGTACACACCTTTTGGGAGAGATACACATGAATTGGAATTTATTAGAATACTCTATGTGCTTCACTTATATCTTTTGAATTGGATAATTTTTGCTCTAGTGCTTCGCTTATATCTTTTAGAGCACGGTGGTGGTTCTATTTTATAGAAATAATTGATCCTTCATGCTTCAGTTTTATCATTTTGAGAGTCCCTTAGAATAGCATGGTAATTCACTTTGGTTATAAATTTTAAATTCTAAGAGAAGTTGGATGCATGATAGATTGTTTTGAGATATAAAGGTGGTAATATTAGAGGTGTGCTAGTTGAGTAATTGTGAAATTGATGAATACTTGTGTTGAAGTTGGCAAGTCCCGTAGCATGCACGTATGGTAAATGTTATGTGAAAAATTTGAACCATGGGGTGTTCTTTGATTGCTTTCCTTATGAGTGGCGGTCGGGGACGAGCGATGGTCTTTTCCTACCAATCTATCCCCCTAGGAGCATGCGCGTAATGCTTGGTTCTTTATGACTAATGTTTTGTCCATGGATTATACGCACTCTCACCCTTCCATCATTGCTAGCCTCTTCGGTACCGTGCATTGCCCTATCTTACCTTGAGAGTTGGTGCAAACTTCGCCGGTGCATCCAAACCCCGTGATATGATATGCTCTATCACACATAAGCCTCCTTATATCTTCCTCAAAACAGCCACCATACCTACCTCTTATGGCATTTCCATAGCCATTCCAAGATATATTGCCATGCAACTTTCCACCATTCCATTTATTATGACACGCATCATCATTGTCATATTGCCATACATGATCATGTAGTTGACATCGTATTTGTGGCAAAGCCACCATTCATAATTTTTCATACATGTCACTCTTGATTCATTGCATAACCCGGTACACTGCCGGAGGCATTCACATAGAGTCATATTTTGTTCGAAGTATTGAGTTGTAATTCTTGAGTTGTAAGTAAAAAGAAGTGTGATGATAATCATTATTAGAGCATTGTCCCAGTGAGGAAAGGATGATGGAGACTATGATTCCCCCACAAGTCGGGATGAGACTCCGGACAAAAAAAAAGAGAGAAAAGAGGCAAAAGAAAAAAAAGGAAGAAGTCCCAAATAAAAAAAGAGAGAAAAAGAGAGAAGGGACAATGTTACTATCCTTTTTTCACACTTGTGCTTCAAAGTAGCGCCATGATCTTCATGATAGAGAGTCTCCTATGTTGTCACTTTCATAAACCAGTGGGATTTTTTCATTATAGAACTTGGCTTGTATATTCCAATGATGGGCTTCCTCAAATGCCCTAGGTCTTCGTGAGAAGCAAGTTGGATGCACACCCACTTAGTTTCTTTGATGAGCTTTCATATATTTATAGCTCTAGTGCATCCGTTGCATGACAATCCCTACTCCTTGCATTGACATCAATCGGTGGGCATCTCCATAGCCCATTAATTAACTACGTCAATGTGAGACTTTATCCCTTTTTATCTTCTCACACAACCTCAATCATCATATTCTATTCCACCCATAGTGCTATGTCCATGGCTCGCGCTCATATATTGCGTAAAAGTTTAAAGAGTTTGAAAAGTCTAAGTATGAAACAATTGCTTGGCTTGTCATCGAGGTTGTGCATGATGAGAGCATTTTGTGTGACGAAAATGAAACATGGCCAAACTATATGACTTTGTAGGGATAAGTATTCTTTGGCTATGGTATTTTGATAAGACATAATTGCTTGATTAGCATACTTGGAGTATTACTATTTTTATGTCAACAATAAACTTTTATCTTGAATCTTTCGGATCTAAACATTCATGCCACAATAGAGAAAAATACATTGAAGAATATTATAGAAAGCATTCCACATCAAAAATTCTATTTTTTATCATTTACCTACTCGAGGACGAGCAGGAATTAAGCTTGGGGATGCTTGATACGTCTCCAACGTATCTATAATTTTTTATTTTTCCGTGTTATTATATATTCTGTTTTGGATGTTTAATGGGCTTTATTTTACACTTTTATATTATTTTTGGGACTAACCTATTAACCGGAGGCCCATCCCAAATTGTTGTTTTTTTCCTATTTCAGTGTTTCACAGAAAAGGAATATCAAACGGAGTCCAAACGGAATGAAACCTTCGAGAGCATGATTTTTGGAACAAACGTGATCCAAAGGACTTGGAGTGGACGTGAAGCAACCAACGAGGAGGCCACGAGGCAGGGGGCGCACCCTCCCCCTCGTGGCTCAACCGACCTACTTCTTCCTCCTATATATATTCACATACCCCGAAAACATCCAGGAGCACCACGAAACCGTATTTCCACCGCCGCAACCTTCTGTACCCAAGAGATCCCATCTTGGGGCCTTTTCCAGAGCTCCGCCGGAGGGGGCATTGATCAAGGAGGGCATCTACATCAACTCCATGGCCCCTCCGATGATGTGTGAGTAGTATACCTCAGACCTTCGGGTCCATAGTTATTAGCTAGATGGCTTCTTCTCCCTCTTTGGATCTCAATACAAAGCTCACCTCGATTCTCTTGGAGATCTATTTGATGTAATCTTCTTTTGCGGTGTGTTTGTCAAGATCCGATGAATTGTGGGTTTATGATCAAGACTATCTATGAACAATATTTGAATCTTCTCTGAATTCTTTTATGTATGATTGGTTATCTTTGCAAGTCTCTTCGAATTATCAGTTTGGTTTGGCCTACTAGATTGATCTTTCTTGCAATGGGAGACGTGCTTAGCTTTGGGTTCAATCTTGCGGTGCTCGATCCCAGTGACAGAAAGGGAAATGACACGTATTGTATTGTTGCCATCGAGGATAAAAAGATGGGGTTTATATGATATTGCATGAGTTCATCCCTCTATATCATGTCATCTTGCCTAAGGCGTTACTCTGTTCTTATGAACTTAATACTCTAGATGCATGCTGGATAGCGGTCGATGTGTGCAGTAATAGTCGTAGATGCAGGCAGGAGTCGGTCTACTTGTCACGGACGTGATGCCTATATACATGATCATACCTAGATATTCTCATAACTATGCTCAATTCTATCAATTGCTCGGTAGTAATTTGTTCACCCACCGTAATACCTATGCTATCTTGAGAGAAGCCACTAGTGAAACCTATGGCCCCCGGGTCTATTTTCCATCATACAAGTTTCCAATCTATTTTATTTTGCAATCTTTAATTTCAATTTATATCATAAGAATACCAAAAATATTTATCTTGATATTATTATCTCTATCAGATCTCACTCTTGCAAGTGGCCGTGAAGGGATTGACAACCCCTTTATCGCGTTGGTTGCGAGGTTCTTATTTGTTTGTGTAGGTACGAGGTGACTCGCGCGTGGTCTCCTACTGGATTGATATCTTGGTTCTCAAAAACTGAGGGAAATACTTACGCTGCTTTGCTGCATCACCCTTTCCTATTCAAGGGAAAACCAATGCATGCTCAAGAGGTAGCACGCCACCGTGTTCTGCCTCACCGGCATGGCCGGCCATTCAAACCGTCACGTGGGCCACCGATAGGTGGACCCCGCGGGATTAGCCACTAAGCTGGACTCCAATCCGCCACCCATGTATAAATGACAACCGGGACCCGCACCTAATTAATCATGGGCATAATTAGCAGGCTAATTAAACCAATCCTGATGGCCACTATCAATGGGCCATGCAACTGTAGCGATTAGGTTTAACTCTAATAAAATCTGTTAGCAATTTGACCCACTGACCACTAGGCCCCACCCTGCCTAATTAAGTTAATTACTTTAAATAAACTATGTTAATATTGCCACTGTCTATGACATGTGGCCCCACCTTGACCAGTCAAAGTGCTGACTGTGTATCACCTAGCCAATGACAGATGGCCCCCACCCGCACTGTTCACCTGTTGACCTGGTCCGCTTTGACTGCTGAGTCAGCAGTTGAGTGGATCCACCGTCAGTCTCTGACTGGGTGTAATACTGGGTGCACTTAACGGAATAGCTATTTAATAATTCAAGTTTAATTAAATACACTAATGTCAAAAGTTGATTAAAACTTTGAAAATTAATATAAAATAATCCGTAACTCGGATGAAAATACTTTGTACATGAAAGTTGCTAAGAACAACGAGACGAATCCGAATGCATAGTCCGTTCGCCTGCCACACGTCCCTAGCATAGCAAACGTGCAACATTTCACCTACGGTTCATTTGTCCGAAAACGCAAAACACCGGGAATACTTTCCCGGATGTTTCCCCCCTTCGCCGGTATCACCTTCTACCGCATTAGGGCACACCTAGCACCGCTCGTTATCATGTCATGCATCGTCATGCATATGTTTGCATTATATTTATTGTTTCTTTCCACTCTTCTCTCGCTACACACCGAGACCGATGCCGCTGCTACCCAGTATGACTACGGTGTTGACGACCCCTCCTTCTCGGCCGAGCTTCCAGGCAAGCCCCCCCCCCTTTGATCAACCTGATATCGGCTATTCCTTCTCTCTACTGCTTGCATTAGAGTAGTGTAGCATGTTACTGCTTTCGGTTAATCCTATTCTGCTGCATGGCCTGTCATTGTTGCTATAGTTGTTACCCTTACCTACAATCCTAAATGCGTAATATAGGATGCTAGTATTCCATCAGTGGCCCTACATTCTTGTCCGTCTGCCATGCGATACTACCGGGCCGTGATCTCTCGGGTGGTGATCACGGGTATATACTTGTATACATTATATGATACATGTGGTGACTAAAGTCGGGTCGGCTCGTACAGTACCCGCAGGTGATTTCAATGTGGGGGCTGAAAGGACAGGTGGCTCCATCCAGGTAGTGGTGGGCCTGAGTTCCCGATGGCCCCCCAACTTTTACTTTGTGGCGGAGTGACAGGGCAGGTTAAGACCACCTAGGAGAGAGCTGGGCTTGGCCCTAGTCGGTGTCCGCGGTTACTTCAAAATAACACACTTAAAGAGATCTTGGTATTTGATCTGAGTCTGGCCACTGGCCTATACGCACTAACCAACTACGCGGGAACAATTATGGGCACTCGACGTCGTGGTATCAACCGAAGCCTTCTTGACGTTAGCGACTAAGTGGCGCGCGCCGGATTGGACTGCAACGCCTGCTCTTGTATTAGGGAGGCTAGGTTTGCTTCCTACCGCCCTCACAACATGCAGGTGTGCAATGAGCGATGGGCCCAGACCCCTGCGCGCATAGGATTTAAACCAACGTGTTGACCTCTCTGTTGTGCCTAGGTAGGGCTGCGATGTGTTGATCTTCCGAGGCCGGGAATGACCCAGAAAAGTGTGTCCAGCCAAAGGGGATTGAGCGTATTGGGTTATGTGGTGCACCCCTGCAGGGAAGTTTATCTATTCGAATAGTCGTGTCCCTCGGTAAAAGGACGACCAAGAGTTGTACCTTGACCTTATGACAACTAGAACTAGATACTTAATAAAATACACCCTTCCATGTGCCAGATACAACTCGGTGATCGCTCTGTCATAGGGAGACGAGGGGAGGATCGCCGGGTAGGATTATGCTATGTGATGTCTACTACACAACCTTCTTCTTGTAGACGTTGTTGGGCCTCCAAGTGCAGAGGTTTGTAGGACAGTAACAAATTTCCCTCAAGTGGATGACCTAAGGTTTATCAATCCGTGGGAGGCGTAGGATGAAGATGGTCTCTCTCAAGCAACCCTGCAACCAAATAGCAAAGAGTCTCTTGTGTCCCCAACACACCCAATACAATGGTAAATTGTATAGGTGCACCGGTTCGGCGAAGAGATGGTGATGCAAGTACAATATGGATGGTAGATAAATGTTTTTGTAATATGAAAATATAAAAACAGCAAGGTAACTAATGATAAAGTGAGCACAAACTGTATCGAAATGCGTTGAAACAAGGCCTAGGGTTCGTACTTTCACTAGTGCAAGTTCTCTCAACAATAATAACATAATTGGATCATATAACTATCCCTCGACATGCAACAAAGAGTCACTCCAAAGTCACTAATAGCTAAGAACAAACGAAGAGATTATTGTAGGGTATGAAACCACCTCAAAGTTATCCTTTCTGATCCTATTCAAGAGTCCGTAGTAAAATAACACGGAGCTATTCTTTTCGTTCGATCTATCCTAGAGTTCTTACTAGAATAACACCTTAAGAAACAAATCAACCAAAACCCTAATGTCACCTAGATACTCCAATGTCACCTCAAGTATCCGTGGGTATGATTATACGATATGCATCACACAATCTTAGATTCATCTATTGAACCAACACAAAGAATTTCAAAGAGTGCCCCAAAGTTTCTACCGGAGAGTCAAGACGAAAACATGTGTCAACCCCTATGCATAAGTTCATGAGGTCACGGAACTCGCAAGCTGATCACCAAAACATACATCAAGTGGATCATGTGATATCCCATTGTCACCATAGATAAGCACATGCAAGACATACATTAAGTGTTCTGAAATCCTTAAAGACTTAATCCGATAAGATAACTTCAAAGGGAAAACTCAATCGATTACAAGAGAGAATAGGGGGAGAAACATCATAAGATCCAACTACAATAGCAAAGCTCGTGATACATCAAGATCGTGCCGAATCAAGAACACGAGAGAGAGAGAGAGCTTAAACACATAGCTACCGGTACATACCCTCAGCCCCGAGGGTGAACTACTCCCTCCTCGTCATGGAGAGCACCGGGATGATGAAGATGGCCACCGGAGAGGGATTCCCCCCTCCAGCAGGGTGTCGGAACGGGTCTAGATTGGTTTTCGGTGGCTACAGAGGCTTGCGGCGGCGGAACTCTCGATCTAAGTTTCTTTCTGGAAGTTTGGGTATATATAAGAGTTGTTGGAGTCAGGAACAAGTCAGGGGGGTCCCCGAGGCGGCCACGAGGTAGGGGGGCGCGCCCAGGAGGGTGCGCGCCCCCCACCCTCGTGGGTGCCCCGAGACTCTTCTGGCCCATCTCTAATACTCAGTGGGCTTCTTCTGATCCAAAAATGATCTCTGTGAAATTTCAGGTCAATTGGACTCCGTTTGGTTTTCCTTTTCTGTGATACTCAAAAACAAGGAAAAAAATTGGCACTGGGCTCTAGGTTAATAGGTTAGTCCCAAAAATCATATAAAATAGCATATAAATGCATATAAAATATCCAAGATTGATAATATAATAGCATGGAACAATCAAAAATTATAGATACGTTGGAGACGTATCACTATGCGATGATACTTGGTTAACTTACCATCTACTCTTTTCTGTATGCTTCAAGATGGAGGCTGCCAGAAGTGTAGTCTTCGATAGGACTAGCTATCCCCCTCTTATTCTAGCATTCTGCAGTTCAGTCCACAGATACTATCCATTTCATTGATACCAATGCATATGTAGTATAGATCCTTGATTGCGAGTACTTTGGATGAGTACTGATGGTTGCTTTGCTCCCTCTTTTTTCCCCTTTCTATACCTGGTTGTTGCGACCACATGTTGGAGCCCAGGAGCCAGACGCCACCGACGACGACTCCTACTACACCGGAGGTGCCTACTACTACATGCAGGCCGCCGCCGATGAGGAGTAGTTTAGGAGGATCCCAGACAGGAGGCCCGCGCCTCTTTCGATCTGCATCCCAGTTTGTGCTAGCCTTCTTGGCAAACTTGTTTAATTTATGTCTGTACTCAGATATTGTTGCTTCCACTGACTCGTCTATGATCGAGCTCTTGTATTCGAGCCCTCGAGGCCCCTGGCTTATAATATGATGCTTGTATGACTTATTTTATTTGTAGAGTTGTGTTGTGATATCTTCCCGTGAGTCCCTGATCTTGATCGTACACGTTTGCGTGTATGATTAGTGTACGATTGAATCGGGGGCGTCACAATATGTTTGACACATTGTCCGCCCCTTTTTTTGTTATTTATTTGTAGTAATAATGATGAATTTTTATGCTTCGTTGGGCGAGGAGTATGGACTGACGAAGCTTGATCAAATTATTCAAGATGAGTTCTTTGATTCGTCGGACTCAGACAAAGAAGTGGACATGATTATGGTAATGAGCGTGCAAGAGGAAATGAACCGGCAGGTGGAGCATATTCAGAACTTCAAGGGCTCGATGAAAGGGAGACATGTGATCAATTGGGATAGGGTCTCCAGAGTACGGCTGCTGCACAAGGACTACTTTTCTCCGAACCCAACTTTCCAGAATGATCCATGGTTTCATTGCTATTTTCGCATGTGGAAACCAATGTTTTTGCGCATTGTGGAGGGAGTGGAGGCACACAATGACCACTTCAAACTCACAAGGGATTGTTGCGGCCCACTTTCATTCTCTGCTAAACATAAATGCACGACTGCTCCGAAGATGCTTGCACTTGGTACTGCCGCAGATGCCTTTGGTGAGATGGTCCACATGAGGGAGAGCACATGCCTGAAGACTACTGCCAAGTTTGCCCGCACCATGGTGCAGGTGTTTGGAGCAGAATATCTGAGAGAACCAAATGTGCAGGACGCATAAAAAATGTCAGCTATTGGATAGGCTAGTGGGTTTTCAGGAATGCTCGGGTCAATTGATTGCATGCATTGGCAATGGAAAACTGCCCAAAGGTTTGCAGGGAATGTATCAAGGCCACACTAAACAGGCCACCATCATACTGGAAGCAATGGCATCACATGAGTTATGGATTGGGCATGCTTTTCTTGGAATGTCGGGTTCTCACAGCGACATCAACGTGCTTCAACAATCTCCGGTGTTCAGGAGGCCTTGTATCAAGGTGACACCAATGATCTCCGGTGTCAATGACCCGGACTACAACATTAGATACTATCTTGACGATGACATCAATCCTCAGTGGGCGGCGTTTGTGAATACCATATACGAACCACACAATAACAAACAAACCCACTTTGCAACAATGCAGGAAGCAGCTAGGAAGGATGTGGAGAGGGCATTCGAAGCGCTTCAAGCTCGTTGGAGAATTGTTTGTGGAGTTGCAATGGTGTGAGAATTAGAAACTTTGTGGCAGCTCATGGCATGTTTTGTTATTTTGCACAATTTGTCGAGGATGGGGGTGATGGTGTTGCCCAAACCAATGATTTTGAAGCGCCTGGAGAACAAGTTCATATCCCGGAAGATCAAGATGCAAATCAGCTTATGAACTTTCTATGGGTGCATCAAAATCGTCAAGATCATCAGATGCACGCGCATCTACTCAATGATCTTGTGGAGCGATCCACAATGGAAAGCGAAGAGCTAATTTTTGAGTTGTGCACTTAAAATAAATTTGATGTGAGAACTATGTATTTCTGCTACCAACATTTGTTATTTACATGCGACATTGGCATGTATGATGGACATCCATGGATTTGCATGTAACTGAGAGTCTGGAGTTGAGATATGTGGATGTGGAGCATGAGATAGAGGGGCCATCCGAATGCATCCGTGGGCACATAGGGGCCGCCGGATTTGTCAAGTCCGGCTGTAGATGCTGTTAGTTGGCTTAAAATCTGGGTGTTGCAAAGTGACCGTAACACCTGACCGGGGTGTGTGGTAATACAGTACAATATCAATTCCGTCCTTATCTTTTTGACACAGTCGCCGTTTGGTCACTAGGAAAGAAAGCAAACTCACTGCGCTAGCTGTTATGGCTTGGGAAAAGCCAGTATTAATTGTGTTGCTCCCGCTCCTGCAACCTAGCCGCCTAAAATGCTCGCGCCTACCTGTTTACATTAGCCAAAGCACATAGAGGGAAGTTCTTGAGAGAGTGGAGAAGAGCGACATTAACAACCTCTTGGACATTCCTCAAGATGTCAACAAGCTAGAGCGGGCTTTCATTTGCTCCGCTTCGAATAGGAGAACCGGGGCAAACTGCAAGGTCAAATGGGAAGCGGTTTGTAGGCCTACGGAGTATGGCCGTCTTGGTGTTCTCAACAATGACCAATTTGTACGCGTTCTCAGGCTCGGGTGGCCATGGTTTGAGTGGAAGGAGCCTTCCAAACCTTGGGTGGAGATGAGAAATCCATGTAATGATGGAGGAGGACCTCAACTTCTTCAATGCCTCTACCACCATTACCGTGGCAATGGCGCTATGACTGCATTTTGGAGCTCCCCTGGTTTCTTGGGCATAAGCCCATGGATATTGTGCCCCTTGTCTACGAGGCATCCACAAGAAAGAATTGGAAAGTTAGGGAGGCTCTTCGATACAATGTTGGGATCTTCTAGATCGGGCCTCCTACCATGGTGTTCATTCAAGACATTTGTGAATTTTTCACGCTTTTGATTCTTCTCAATGAGGTACAATTTGATGAGCACATCCAAGATAACATCATTTGGAAAGCACGACTAGTGGGCACTACCCTGCAGCCTCCGCGTATAAGGATCAATTTCATGGAAATATCCTTTCTCCTATGGAGCATGTTGTTTGGAAGGTTTGGGCGTCTCCAAAAGTAAAGTTCTTCGCATGGTTGACAATTCAAGACCGTATTTGGATGACAGACAGACTGACAAAACGTGGGTGGTCAGTAGTGATCTTTGTCCACTTTGCAAAGTAGTGCAAGAATATGGGCTTCACCTTTTCACCAAATGTTGATACACTCTTCGTCTCTGGAACTTGGTCATTGGTAAGCTTCAACTTATGAACATGGACAAAACTGCGTGGCACCTTGAGCATACTCTGGCGGCTTGTGGATCAACCATTGGGGGAATGACGTCCCCAATAGGAAGGCCATGGCTTTCCTCACCATGATTGTACGTTTGTCCATTTGGAATGAGAGAAATACTTGAGTCTTCCGGCACAAGAGCGCCTCTCTGACGATTTTGCTAGGCATGATCTTCGACGAAATAATGAAGTTTTGGGTCACCGCGGGTGCCAAGAAATTAGGGTCTTTGTTGTTGGGAGAATAATCTCATGGTATGTTTTGAGGGGTTATTCTCTCTTACTTAGTATATGAGAAAAATCTTTTGCCTCGGTTTTAAAAAATATACTATGTATGTGAAGGAATTGTGCCTTTTTTAACGTGGATGTTTCATTTTTTGCATTACATTGGTCCACGTATGCTATTCTCATCTTTATTCCTGCCATATTTTCTTCATTCAAAACCGTTCGTGGTTAATTTGCAACAACCAGGAAAAGGTTGGGAAACAAAACCCAACCACAAACCAAGGAAAGAAAGACGTCTTAGTGATCCCTGGTGACCTGGAGTGACTTCTTACGACTGAACAAGTTACGGGCAAACGGTATCGTTTCAAGGTAACGAGCCACCAAATATGTGTTGTGGAATCAAATAGTTTTGACCGTAACCTAGAGGCATCCCTTGGCCCGGAGACCTAGCTAGCGGATGGAAGCATTGCACCACCTGCTGCAGCTTCGCATGGTGATTCTGACGGAATTTATGTTCTCACTAGCATATATGCCCGTGCCTTGCAACGAGAGATAAAATAGTATGCATTTAAAGTCGATGAGAATTATATGTGCAAGCAAAATCCTGTGTCCATACAAAAAAACATTTAGCTTCCCGGTTTCGCCGCATGTGAAGGAATCAAACTGCTATTTTTCCATTCATTAATCGAGGGCATTTAAGAGTTTTGTTACGTCATCGTACGCCAGAGAAGGCCTATGAGTTATTCAATCTACTTTTTCTTTCAATCCTTTCAATTGAGTTGATTTTAAGGTATGAACTTTCTGAATATTCTAGGGAACATTGTTTTTTTTAAATCATTAACAGTTATTTGAAAATTATGTACATTTTTGGAAAAATGCGAACAAAAAATGAAAGAGAACATCTTTTAAAGCTCACAAACATTTTTTGAAAACACCAATATTTTATAAAAAGCATGAATGTTATTTGAATTTGTGAACATTTTTTTAAATGGGTACATGTTTTGAAAATTCATAAGATTTTTAGAAAATGTGTATCTTTTATACATGAACATTATTTTGAATTGTGAAAATTTCACTAAAACAAGAATATTTTTTGAATTTGGAGCATTTCTTGAAATACAATTTTCTTTTCAGAAATATCCAATTTTTAAAAACAGTAATTATTTTTTTGAGAAAATATGAAACAAGTTCCGCATATTTGTCAAAATAGTAACAATAATTTGGAATTGTGAACATTTTCCAAATTTTATTTTTTAAGTCTAAAAGTTTTTGAGAATTTTTAGTTTACGAAACAAATTCTAAAAGAGAAATAAACTTGGAAGCAAAAAAGATATAGGCAAATGAGAATAAAAATAAAGGTAAAACACAGAAACAAAGTGAAAATAGGCCATCCCATTATTGGTTGTCCTGTGCGAAACTCCAACTATTTATCGCCCAGTGTGCAAAATAGAATTTTCCCAGCTGCGTGGGCAGAAAAACAAGTAGGTTGGATTCACTGGGCCACAACACGTGGCCCACGAATTAAAAATTCTTTTTCTAGTAGACAAACACATAAGAATATAGTACCACCTTGAATAGAAAATAAGTTCTTTTCGGTGGTGAACAGATGAAAAAATTGGCAAAACACACCTTGCTTTATTAGTAGGTATAGAAATACTCAATAGTCTTCTTTTTCTTTCTAAATACGGTATAATCGATGTCGCTCACATACACATGCATACACTCACCCCTACGAGCGCACACACACTCTAGCCGTATGAACACCTTTGAGAGACTGAGCCGGCATAGCATCTTGAAATTGACAAAGTCACCACAGACGCCACATAGTCGACGGGAACGCTCCTTCTACTGAACGAAGATTACCAAAAAGACTGAAATAAATCTAGAAAAATATGAGCATCAATATAAAATCTAGGACTAGAACCACCAACCACAGGTTGGTTCGCCAAAATATGCAATTGTCGTCTATCATTCCACTAAGAAGAAATAAGCGAGTAGGGTGAGGGTATAAACTCCCTCAAACGTTTCATAAAAGAAAACTCCCTCAAACCAAACACTTCCTAGGGCACACCGGTAAAGAGGATTAGCACTCGCCACACTGGAATATGAGTGAAGTGCGCATTAGGTACCTGAACTTTTTCAAGGATGTCACATAGGTCCTCGAACTATAAAAATCGTCATCAAGGCCCTTCAAATACAATAATTATGTCATGCTAGGTGAAATATTGGTCCTCAGACTAGTTTAGTGTTGAACTTAATTTAGACCTGGATGACACACTCATTGCACTATAACTTGGATGACGATTTTCATAGTTCAAGGACCCGCGTGACACTTCTGAAATAGTTAAGGGACCTAAAATGCACACCACTGGCTATCAAAACAACCAAACTGACACAAAGAACACACCCTGGTAAGCTCCCACATACTGTTATGTTTACTTCGCATATAATCTTTATCTTGTCAAGTTTCATAAAGTGTGATTGAAATTATATTGAAAAATATCAAAATTCACACTATCATCATATGCATGGTAATCTTAATTTTTATACTATATATCTTCAATATTGTAAATGTTGATATTTTCTAATATAAATTGATTATTTTGTGAAATTTGACTTAATAAAAATGGAGAGTAATACCTCCAAAAGCGCCAAGGCTCCGGCTGAACACAGAGGGCACCCCGTTAGCATTTCGAGTAGCATCTAATCATTCCAATGCTTCCATATCTACCAAGCCACCAAAATAATAAGAGGGTTATGCACTTGTCATGATATGTGGGAAATTACTTGAGTGGTTGACACCGCCAGTTTGACAACCGGCCAGTACGGGTGCAATGGCGATTAGGCCTAATCTTTGGAGAATCAGTGCCCGGACATTTTTTTGAGCCGAAAGCGTAAAACATTTGTTCTATGGTATTTTATATTAATTAAAATATGTACAACTACAAGTAAAAAGGTACGCATAATCAACCAATTCCTGCTCTAGGTAACATTGAGAATTTAAAGATGCTGTTCAGTCCAGGTCCTGATACTGTCTGCCTTTTGAGGCTTGGCTCTTAGATGAGCAGTCCATAGTCCTTCTTTGAGGTAGTGTTTCCAGCACAACACATGAGGTGTAGCCGAACGAGGCGATGATAATATCAAAGGCAATATCTCTAGGAAGTGATCTCATAGAAAAGGTAATCTCATCAAATGTGGAAATGCCCCTTCTTCTATCAAAAATGATTTGGTCCCAACACAAGAGAGCAAACGGGCAGTTCCAAAACAAATGAAGGCATGTTTCCTCTATGTCATCTCTACAAAGGGCACAAATATATGTCTGCAAATGTATACTTCTTCGCTGAAGCATATTCTTGGTGTTGATTCTGTCATGCAGCATGAGCCAGAAAAAATGATGTGTCGTAATCGGCATGAAGTGGACCAAATATCCTTGAAGGTATGGTGGACTTGAGTCTTGTCAATTAATTGTTTATACATCTTCATGCATGAGTACCTATGAGATGTCCATGGATAGAACCAATGATCTGGGGAATCAGTGTTTGTTCTGTTGAGTATACTCTCTTGAAGTGAAAGGAATTGCTGGTATGCAATCTGAGACAACGGTCTGTGGAACATCATGCTCATGTCCTGATGATCAAGTGCTTGTACAACAAAAATGCCTGGATTGATGGCGAAGGAATGAAGCTCAGGGAATTGGTTGTTGAGTGGTTGGCCATGCCATTTGTCCGACCAGAATAAAGCTATGTCTCCTTGCCCAATTTTACATAGAGAAATTTCTTTAAACTTGGGTGGTAACTTGAGCAATGCCCTCCACCAAAAATAGCCCACGGTTCTTTCACCAGGTAAGCTATTAGCATAGTATGTTTCCCAAACAATCTGTACCCAAGGAATGTCTTCTCTGTTTAGGAACTTATGCAAGAACTTCATAAGCAGAGTTTGGTGATGAATTTGAATATTTAGGACTCCCAATCCTCCTTCCTCTTAGGGAGGCAAATATTATCCCATGCTATCATTGCCATGCTTCTATCCATTGACCCATATTTCCTCTAGAGACAAATTTCCAGATAAGAGTTAATATGGTTAACCACAGTTATAGGAATCCTCAAAGTACACATGAAGAAGATTGGCATGCCATAAAGACCATATTTGACCATGAACTTATCTCCTGAGGAAAGGAGAGTAGAGCAACATAACAATCTGTTTTCAATCCTTTTCAACAGAGGAAAGTAATCTTCAATTCTTGGTTTGCTCAAGCTTAATGGAATACCAAGATATTTCTGTGGAAGGGCTCCAACCTTGTAGCCAAGCAATGTGGCAAGTTGATTCACTTTATTTGCTGCAATGTTAATTGGGATAAGAATAGACTTGGCATAGTTGACTTTGAGTCCAGTGTAATCAGCATAATGAACAAGAAGATTTTTGACGTCACTCAGTTAAGCAACATTAGCATTGGCAACCAGTATAGTGTCATCTGCATATTAGATTATAGGATAATCAGAGCATGAGGTGTGTACACTGGTGCTCGTCGGTCCTGAACAAACCGTTTTTAACCCCTTTCCGCGACAGCATTTGGAACAGTCGCCAAGTGAGTGTGGGCGATAGGGGGGTCCTTCCCACATGACCCAGAAACCATCGGGGATAGGGAGCCTTGATGCATATATTTGTCCCTATATAACCGTTTCTGATATCTCGAATATCCCAAACGCTTCATCCTTGCTACTTGTTTGTGCTCGCATTGCCATCGCAGTCGGAGTTTTGTGGTTCTGCCTAAAACCAGGCAGATTCCAGGCACGGGAGTTTTCCATGCAGATTCTAGGCACGGGAGTTTTACGATGCCTGGCACATCACAAACAGATCATGATTATAAACCGTGTATGATAGGTAGACAATCACACACATTTAGTTTTCTCGCACTGTATGTGATAGTGTCTGACATCACACACGCTTTGCAAACGGCAACTGTGTGCATGCTTGCACATGTTTCCTTTCTATGAACCGTCTCGAATTATGGTGTATATCACAAACGCTTGTTTTTACCAACCGTGTGTGCCATAATGACCTGCACAACATAATTTCTCCCTAATTTAATTAATGCTATTTAAAATTGTACCTATTTAAACTTGAAAGTAGGCTATAGCTTTATTCATATCCATCAGGTTCAAACAACCAATGCATTATTCGATTCACAGGTACATACGTTTAAGAATTACATAAGCACCAAATAAAGAATGATGTACCAGGGTTCTATATTTGTACTATTATAGATGGTAAAAAAAGAGGCGACAGACATTCCAGTTGCTGAACAATGTGAAGCGGAATGGCCCTATTGTGCTCTCCTGGATGCAGAAGGCATGCAGGACTCTAGTCCAACCCCTTGTGATGGCAGGTCGCCAATCATGTAGTTTGAGAGGTAATCTTGAGTAAACTGCTTCAGGATCCACTGCAAAAGAAAAAAAGATTCATATATTGTCATCTAACACAACTCATTATGGAAAGAAGGCTACAGGGTTCTTACTTACCATCCTGCAGTTCACTGTTGTCTTGCATAAAGTGTAAACAAATAGTTCGATTGACATCTTTTGACCCATTTTAATAACAATCTTTATCAGTTTCGTCACTTGATATTGGTTCGTGAATATCTCATTGCCCATACGCAGAAAGGGTCGAAGTGTGGATCTTTGGCAATGATATATGTACCTAAAAGCACCAAGTTAATATTAGAAGCTAAACAACAATTGAAAAATGATGTAGTACAATACTCCGCCCATCCCATTATATAAGATTTTATTACGTGTATATCTAGACATCATCAGAACATTAAGGTAACACTCTTCCTTGTTGCTATGTAGCCTGGGATTGCATATTTAGTCATTTAGTACAATGCATGTTGCTAAACAACAATTGAAAAACAAAAAGGCATGTTAACTGCAATATCCTTAACAGCAACCAAATATCGTAACTCATAGTGGTATTGTTGGAACTGTTATTGATGAAATTGAACTGCACGACAAATAGTTGCACATATAGAGCATCACATTGTGAAGAACTGAAATAAACAAGTCATAAGGACATCTTTAGGTGATCCTTAAAAAGTTAAAGGACTAAAACCCTTAGTGGATATATATATATATATATAGATATATACTCCAGCAATTTTTGGCCTTTTCTAGTCGATCCCCTAAACTTAAGGTTGTAAACTTAATTTGATCAAGTTCAAAGGAGGTTCAACCGAAAGTAGCATGCATTCAAACATAAACATAGATAGTTTCGCATAACCGAACATAAAACATAAATTTAAACTAATCTAAACTACTTTTGGTCGAAGTAGAGGTCGAGCCAATCCTTCCTCGCCATGTACGGTGTAACGCGAGCCGGGTCCGGGCCAGTACTGTCGTCGGGGTTGTTGGGGAAGGCACTCCTCCACTCGTCGACGTCAATCTCCTCATCCTCGGGGCCCACCTCGACGCCCTCCGCGCAGCCGTCACCGCCGCCTTCGATCTCATCATCAGAGGAGAGCGTGATAACCTCGCCGCCCTCCACGCCGCCGTCCTCACCGCCTTCGACCTCGTCATCAGAGGAGAGCACGATAACCTTGCCGCCCTCCGCGCCGGCAAAGATCACCCACTCCACCTCCACGAGCTTCGGGTGCTGCCGGCGGAGCTCTTGCATGTAGGCCTCGTCGGCGGCCTCGACCTCGAGGCGCTCCCACGCCTCGCGGTCCTCCCGCGCCATAGCTGAGCTCACCACCCTGGCTTTGGCGTAACGAGGTCAACCGGACGTGTGCCGAAGGGGAAATTGAGCCTAGCCGCCGCGCTGTGGTAGCGGACCTGCCAGCGGTCGTATTCCATGGCCACGAGCTCGGCCGTGTGGAAGCTACTGAGCTACCGGCGGGTGTGGGTCTTTCGATCTGTAATCTCGGCAACCCACGTTCCCCACCGCCGCTACCGGACACCAAGGTAGGACTTCGTCGACTACCGGTTCCGGGGAAGGACGGGGAAGTCCTTAAACCGGCATAGGGGTGCGACGGTGGGCTGATCGGGGGACCGGCGATGGCGGGTCGGGCCTGCGAAGAACGACGGGGACACCTCGGCGGCCACCTGATACGTCTCCGTCGTATCTACTTCTCCAAACACTTTTGCCCTTGTTTTGGACTCTAACTTGCATGATTTGAATGGAACTAACCTGGACTGACGATGTTTTCAGCAGAATTGCTATGGTGTTATTTATGTGTAGAAATAAAAGTTCTCGGAATGACCTGAAACTTCACGGAACATCTATTTGGAAATAATAAAAAATCCTTGCAAAAGATGAAGACTAGGGGGCCCACCACCTGTCCACGATGGTGGGGGCGCGCCTGCCCCCCTACGGCAAGCCCCCCAACCTCGTGGGCCCCCTGGAGGTCCTCCGACATCAACTCCAACTCTATATATTTGGTTTCAGAGAGAAGAATTCATCGCGTTTTACGATACGGAGCCGCCGCCAAGCCCTAAAACCTCTCGGGAGGGCTGATCTGAGTCCGTTCGGGGCTCCGGAGAGGGGAATCCGTCGCCATCGTCATCATCAACCATCCTCCATCACCAATTTCATGATGCTCACCGCCGTGCTTGAGTAATTCCATCGTTGGCTGCTAGACGGTGATGGGTTGGATGAGATCTATCATGTAATCAAGTTAGTTTTGTTAGGGTTTGATCTAGTATCCACTATGTTTTGAGATTGATGTTGCTATGACTTTGCAATGGTTAATGCTTGTCACTAGGGCCCGAGTGCCATGATTTCAGATCCGAAACTACTATGTTTTCATCAATATATGAGAGTTCTTGATCGTATCTTGCAAGTCTATAGTCACCTATTATGTGTTATGATCCGTTAACCCCGAAGTGACAATAATCGGGATACTTACCAGCGATGACCATAGTTTGAGGAGTTCATGTATTCACTATGTGCTAATGCTTTGTTCCGGTACTCTATTAAAAGGAGGCCTTAATATCCCTTAGTTTCCATTAGGACCCCGCTGCCACGGGAGGGTAGGACAAAAGATGTCATGCAAGTTCTTTTCCATAAGTACTTATGACTATATTCGGAATACATTCCTATATTACATTGATGAATTGGAGCTAGTTCTGTGTCACCCTAGGTTATGACTGTTACATGATGAACCGCATCCGGCATAATTCTCTATCACCGATCCATTGCCTACGAGCTTTCCATATATTGTCCCTTGCTTGTTTACTTTTCCGTTGCTATTGCTATCATCACTACAAAATACCAAAAACATTATTTTTGCTACTGTTACCTTTTGCTACCGTTACCACTACTATCATATTACTTTCCTACTAAATACTTTGCTGCAGATATTAAGTTTCCAGGTGTGGTTGAATTGAAAACTCAGCTGCTAATACTTGAGAATATTCTTTGGCTCCCCTTGTGTCGAATCAATAAATTTTGGTTGAATACTCTACCCTCGAAAACTGTTGCGATCCCCTATACTTGTGGGTTATCAAGACTATTTTCTAGCATCGTTGCCAGGGAGCATAGCTCTATTCTTTGAGTCACTTGGGATTTATATCTGCTTATCATTATGAAGAACTTGAGAGATCCAAAAACCAAGATTTATCCCTCAACTACGAGGGGAGGTAAGGAACTGCCATCTAGCTCTGCACTTGATTCACCTTCTGTTTTGAGTAAGCTTGCGACACCTAAACCTGCTTCTACTATTCGTTCTGATATGTCGCATGTTATTGATGATGCCACTTCTGCTATGCATGATACTTATGATGAAACTACTTCTATGCTTGATACTACCGTGCCACTTGGTGAATTTCTTAATGCACAACTTGCTAGGGTTAGAGAGAATGAAAATATTGAATCTGATAATATTGATGAAAGTGATGATGAAGACTTGCCCGTTATGCCTAAGGGTTATGTTTTTGATAAAGAAGCTTCTTTAGCTATTTTAGCTTGCAAAGATAGTTATGAACTTAAGAGGTTATTAGCTAAATGGAATAAGCAATCTCTAAATGCTAGGATCAAACCTAACCCTGCTTTTGCTACTTCACCTATCTTTGTTACTGATAAGTTTTATGAATTCTCTGTTGATCCTGATATAATTACTTTGGTTGAATCTGATCCTTTTCATGGCTATGAATCTGAAACTGTTGTGGCACATCTTACTATATTAAATGATATAGCCACCCTGTTCACTAATGATGAGAGAACTTGTTACTTTTATATCCTTAAAATATTCCCATTCTCATTAAAGGGTGATGCTAAGATATGGTTTAATTCTCTTGATCCTGGTTGTGTGTGTAGTCCCTAGGATATGATTTATTACTTCTCTGCTAAATATTTCCCTGCTCATAAGAAACAAGCTGCTTTAAGGGATATATATATATATAATTTTGTGCAAATTGAAGAAGAGAGTCTCCCACAATTTTGGGGGAGGCTTCTCCAATTATTTAATGCTTTGCCTGATCATCCTCTCAAGAAAAATGAAATACTTGATATCTTTTATAGTGGACTAACCGATGCCTCCAGAGATTACCTGGATAGTTGTGCTGGTTATGTTTTCAGGGAAAGCGCACCGGATGAAGCTAAAATTCTATTGAATAATCTGTTGACAAATGAAAATAATTGGACACTTCCTGAGCCAGCTCCTGAGCCTATTCCTAAACCAACTCCGAAGAAGAGGGGTATTCTATTTCTCAGTCCTGAAGATATGCAAGAGGCAAAGAAATCTATGACAGAAAAAGGTATTAAAGCTGAAGATATTAAGAATTTACCTCCTATTGAAGAAATGCATGGTCTTAATTTACCACCTGTTGAAGAAACATATGATCTTAATCCATTACCTATTGAAGAAACTCGTGGTCTTGATAACCCGACACTGGTAGTAAAGGTAAATTCTCTCTATAGATTTGATGAAGGTGATATCCCTCGTTATAAGTCTGCTAGACAATGCTTAGATGAGTTTGACAATTTCATTGTTAAACAAGAAAAATTTAATGCTTATTTTGGTAGAAAATTGAAATATAATTCCGATACGCTTGAATACTTGGGTGATTATATGTCTAGAGTTAAAGGTGAACTTAAACTTATTAGTAGACATGCTTCTATGGTTACCACTTAAGTAGAACAAGTACTTAAGGCTCAAAACGATTTGCTCAATGAATTGAATAGGAAGAATAATGATAATGCTGTTAGAGTTATGACTAGAGGTGGTAGAATGACTCAGGAACCTCTGTATCCTGAAGGCCGTCCTAAGAGAATTGAGAAAGATTCTCAGAGAAATAATGTGGATGCACCTAGTCCTTCTAATAGGAAGAAAAAGAAAAATGATAGGACTTTGCATGCTTCTAGTGAACCTATTGTTGATATACCAGAGAATCCAACTGATATTTCTATTTCTGATGCTGAAACACAATCTGGTAATGAACCTGAAGCTAGTGATAATGTTAATGATAATGTTCATGATGATGCTCAACCTAGTAATGATAATGATATAGAAATTGAACCTGCTGTTGATCTTGATAACCCACAATCAAAGAATCAACTTTATGATAAGAAAGACTTTGTTGCTAGGAAACACGGTAAGGAAAGAGAGCGTTGGGTTCAGAAACCCATGCCTTTTCCTCCCAAACCATCCAAGAAAAAGGATGATGAGGATTTTGTGCGCTTTGCTGAAATGATTAGACCTATCTTTTTGCATATGCGATTAACTGATATGCTCAGAATGAATCCTTATGCTAAGTATATGAAAGATATTGTTACAAATAAAAGAAAGATACTGGAAGATGAAATTTCCACCATACTTGCTTATTATACTTTTAAGGGTGGAATACCAAAGAAACTTGGAGATCCAGGAGTACCTACTATACCATGCTCCATTAAAAGAAACTATGTTAAAACTGCTTTATGTGATCTTGGAGCCGGTGTTAGTGTTATGCCTCTCTCTTTATATCGTAGACTTGATTTGAATAAGTTGACACCTACTGAAATATCTTTGCAAATGGCTGATAAATCAACTGCTATACCTGTCGGTATTTGTGAGGATGTGCCTGTTGTGGTTGCAAACGTTACTATTTTAACGGGCTTTGTTATTCTTGATATTCCCGAGGACGATAGTATGTCTATTATTCTTGGAAGACCCTTTTTGAATACTGTAGGGGCTGTTATTTATTTCACTAAAGGCAATGTCACTTTTCATGTTAATGGTCATGAGCATACGGTACACTTTCCGAGGAAACAACCTCAAGTTCATAGTATCAACTCTATTGGAAAAATTCCATCGATTATATTTGGAGGTTTTGAATTTCCTCTTCCTACTATCAAGAAGAAATATGATATTCTTATTATTAGGGATGTGCATATCCCCGTTGAGGTAACATAGTGTTATTCGAAATTTCTCCGGTTCCATGTTATTCGGAATGAGTTCGTTAACAAGACTTGATCAACCTTGTTAGTGGATTCCTTTTGATGATCATGAGATGGATGAAACTACAAGGCACAACCTGCTATACCCTCCCCTTACTTTCTGTTATTTATATTAAATAAAATAAAAATAGTATTTTTTCCGTCTGTTATCTGATTTATCCATGCAATATAAAAATACCCCGAAAATAAAAGTTCTCCAAATGCCCTGAAATTTAAATATGTTTTTTCTGGAATATTTGAGAATATTTGGCACTGAGAACACAGTAGGAGGAGCTGGCACCTGGCCACGAGGGTCAGGGGCGCGCCCTACCCCCCTAGGCGCGCCCCCTGCCTCGTGGGCCCATGGTGGCCCTCCTCCACTTATTCCTGCACCCACACACTCCGTCTTCCTCCCACAAACACGAATATCCAGCTCAAATCCGAGTCCAAGCTCATTCTACTGTCATTTTCGATCTCCTTGCTCAAAGCACCTCTCACAAAACTGCTTGGGGAGATTGTTCCTTGGTATGTGACTCCTCCATTGGTCCAATTAGTTTTTGTTCTAGTGCTTTATTCATTGCAAATTTGTGTAGCTTAGGTGACCCTGTTCTTGAGCTTGGATGTCAAATTTATATGGTCAAAAGTAGTTTTGATGCATGATATAGGCTCTAGGCACTTGTAGGAGTAGTGGCTATCAATTTTGTTGAGTTTGGTTTACTTTTATTTTGAAGTTACTAAAAATTTCAGATTTTTTCAGAAAATAATGAAGAGATTTTTGAGGAGCTCATCGAGCCGAAGCTCGAAGGAAAAGCAAAATGAAAAGGCAGCGAAGCCCAAGTATAATCTGCCTCGCACCGCGGAGGTTCGGCCGTGTGAATGGCCTTCCGATGAATTCTTGAGAGCAGCCGGGATTTATGATGATTTTTATGAATTGGCTGAGAATGCAGGACTCACCGCTTTCCTCCACGACCAACGCGACCAGTATCTCTTACTCACAAATATCTTTGTGCAAAACTTTCATTTCCATTCTAGGAGCTCACCACCTACGGTGGAGTTTTATTTATATGATGAGCATAAGGAGATGTCACTTTATGATTTTTGTCGGGTTTGTTTGGTCCCTTTCGAGGGCAGGACAGAGGAACCACATCACGGTGATGTGGATGGGTTTATTGATACCATCACTGTAGGGGAAATGAGGAAGGTTTCCGATGCACGAATCACTAGCAAACATTTTCCTGTTTTACACTACTTTGCAATATTTGCTAGTCGTTGCTTAATTGGTCGCGGAAACTGTGGAGACCTTAGTGTTCCTGATATTATTATTTTGTTCCACGGTTTATTCAGTGATAACTCTGTTAGTATGTGTGGTATTATTGCTAAACGGTTAGGTCTGAGCCGTACAAAGGTCCCCATCTTTGGAGGCATCTATGCTTCACGCCTAGCTGCACATTTTAACATACCTATTAGGCATTATGAGAAGGAAGAAAAATTGCTGCCTCCTATTTATTTAGATTATAAGAGTATGGTGGCACATGATTTTATTGTTAAGAATAGGGAAGGGGAGCTCAAATACAAATTGTTATTTCATAAACATCATCCTGAGACTATTACCCTGCCTGCTCCTTCCTTGTTTGATTTATCTGCAGGCCAGTACCTTGTTCCGTTAGAGGCTATTCACGCCTATCGGAACCCTACATCAGTCATAGAGTCATAGCCGGAACCACAAGTTGATCATCCACGACAATCTAATTACCATTGGGATCCGGAGATGATTGCCAACCAGTGGCAATCAGAGTCTTCTTCATCTTAGTACGACCCCAACTATTACTATGGATATCCGCCAGGCCAACCGTGGCCATAGACCAACTTAGGCCAAAAGCCTAAGCTTGGGGGAGTACGTATTTCCCACCGACATTACATTTATGTTCACACACTCATTGCTAGATGTCGGTGCTCATACTTTTTCATTGTATCACCCATTCTAGTTTATTTTCCTTTTTATGATTTCTTCTTGTGTGTTTAATAAACCTTAAGAAAAACCAAAAAAATTAGTTGTAGCTTTTAATTAGTTTACTTTCCATGCTTGTAGTAGTAATTAAAAAGAAAACCCAAAAAGATTTCCTGTTCTTCTTTTGCTTGTTGGGAGCTTTCCCGTGTAAATAGTTTTATTTCTTTTCTTTTCTTTGGGGGTCGATAGGAGAAGACCATAATTAAATTGTTGAAGTATCTCTTATATGCATTATTGTTGATCTGACAAAAGAGCCCATATTGCCTTTTCTTCTCCCGTTTATTGAATGCTTGCAGATTCCAGCTTAGTCCAATGCACGTGCACTATTATTATTATTCACACTATTCGGTCGTGCAAGTGAAAGGCAATTATGACGATATATGATGGACTGACTGACATGAGAAAAGCTGGTATGAACTCGACCTCCCTTGTTTTTGTAAATATGATTAGTTCATCATTCCTGATTCAGCCTATTATGAATAAACATGTTTGCAATGACAACTAGAGATCATAGTTTCTTGTGCCATGCTTGATTAGCTAGGAGCTTATAATGGTTTACCTTGCGTGCCAACATGCTACTAAAATGGTTGTGATGTGGTATGATAGGGTGGTATCCTCCTCTGAATGATTTAAGTGACTTGACTTGGCGCATGTTCATGCATGTAGTTGAACAAAATCAACATAGCCTTCACGATATTTATGTTCATGGTGGATTATATCCTACTCATGCTTGCATTCAGCGTTGATTAATTTTAATGCATGTTCATGACTGTTGTCGCTCTCTAGCTGGTCGCTTCCCAGTCTTTTGCTAGCCTTCACCTGTACTAAGCGGGAATACTTCTTGTGCATCCAACTCCATAAACCCCAAAGTTATTCCATATGAGTCCACCATACCTAACTATATACGGTATCTACCTGCCATTCCAAGTAAATTTGTATGTGACAAACTCTAAACCTTCAAATAAATATCATGTTTTGTATGCTCGAATAGCTCATATATCAACTAGGGATGTCCGTATCTTCCATGTTAGGCGGGTTATTCTCAAGAGGAGTGGACTCCGCTCCTCACTCACGAGAAAGTGGCTGGTCACCGGGATGCCCAGTCCCATGCTTTATGCAAACTAAATCAAAATAATTGTAAACAAAACTCCCCATGTACTCTTGTTAGTTGGAGGCACTCATTGTTTCGAGCAAGCCATGGATTGATGCTTGTTGGTGGAGGGGGAGTATAAACTTTACCATTCTGTTTGGGAACCGCCTATAATGTGTGTAGCATGGAAGATATGGCCATCTCTTGGTTGTTATGTTTACAATGAAAGCATACCGCTCAAAATATTATTCATCTCTATTTCAAAACCGTGCTTTGGCACCTGTACAAGTCCCTGCTTCCCTCTACGAAGGGCCTATCTATTTACTTTCATGTTGAGTCATCATCTTCTTATTAAAAAGCACCAGTTGGAGAGCACCGCTGTGATTTGCATTCATTACTGTTAGTTTACATTGAGTATGACTTGACTAGATCTCTTTTACCATGAATTACAATGTCTAATCAGTCCTTGATCTTTAAAGGTGCTCTGCATTTATGTTTTGCGGTCTCGGAAAGGGCTAGCGAGATACCATCTTGTTATATCATATTATGATTGTTTTGAGAAAGTGTTGTCATCTGAGATTTATTATTATTGCTCGCTAGTTGATTATGCCATTGATATGAGTAAACATGAGACCTATGCGTTATTGTGAATATGGTTAGTTCATAATCTTTGCTGAAAACTTGAATGCTGGCTTTACATATTTACAACAACAAGAGCAAACAGAGTTTGTAAAAGTTTTTCTTTATCACTTTCAGTTTGTCAACTGAATTGCTTGAGGACAAGCAAAGGTTTAAGCTTGGGGGAGTTGATACGTCTCTGTCGTATCTACTTTTCCAAACACTTTTGCCCTTGTTTTGGACTCTAACTTGCATGATTTGAATGGAACTAACCCGGATTGACGCTGTTTTCAACAGAATTGCTATGGTGTTATTTATGTGTAGAAACAAAAGTTCTCGGAATGACCTGAAACTTCACGGAACATCTATTCGGAAATAATAAAAAATCCTTGCAAAAGATGAAGACCAAGGGGCCCACCACCTGTCCACGACGGTGGGGGGCGCGCCCCCTACCTCGTGGCCCCCCTGGAGCTCCTCCGACCTCAACTCCAACTCTATATATTTGTTTTCAGAGAGAAAAAACCAGAGAGAAGAATTCATCGCATTTTACGATACGGAGCCGCCGCCAAGCCCTAAAACCTCTTGGGAGGGCTGATCCGGAGTCCGTTCGGGGCTCCGGAGAGGGGAATCCGTCGCCATCGTCATCATCAACCATCCTCCATCACCAATTTCATGATGCTCAACGCCGTGCGTGAGTAAATCCATCATAGGCTTGCTGGACGGTGATGGGTTGGATGAGATCTATCATGTAATCGAGTTAGTTTTGTTAGGGTTTGATCCCTAGTATCTACTATGTTCTGAGATTGATGTTGCTATGACTTTGCTATGCCTAATGCTTGTCACTAGGGGCCGAGTGCCATGATTTTAGATCTGAACCTAATATGTTTTCATCAATATATGAGAGTTCTTGATCCTATCTTGCAAGTCTATAGTCACCTATTATGTGTTATGATCCGTTAACCCTGAAGTGACAATAATCGGGATACTTACCGGTGATGACCATAGTTTGAGGAGTTCATGTATTCACTATGTGCTAATGCTTTGTTCAGGTACTCTATTAAAAGGAGGCCTTAATATCCCTTAGTTTCCATTAGGACCCCGCTGACACGGGAGGGTAGGACAAAAGATGTCATGCAAGTTCTTTTCCATAAGCACGTATGACTATATTCGGAATACATGCCTACATTACATTGATGAATTGGAGCTAGTTCTGTGTCACCCTAGGTTATGACTGTTACACGATGAACCGCATCCGGCATAATTCTCTATCACCGATCGATTGCCTACGAGCTTTCCATATATTGTCCCTTGCTTGTTTACTTTTCCGTTGCTATTGCTATCATCACTACAAAATACCAAATACATTATTTTTGCTATCGTTACCTTTTGCTACCATTACCACTAATATCATATTACTTTGCTACTAAATACTTTGCTGCAGATATTAAGTTTCCTGGTGTGGTTGAATTGACAACTCAGCTGCTAATACTTGAGAATATTCTTTGGTTCCCCTTGTGTCGAATCAATAAATTTGGGTTGAATACTCTACCCTCGAAAACTGTTGCGATCCCCTATACTAGTGGGTTATCACCAGCTCGCCGGCGTCGGGCGAAAAGGCCGCGATAAACCTCTTTTTGGCCATTGGCTCCTCGAGCTCCCCGGCACACAGGCAGAAGTTGAGGATGGAGGCGCCGACGATGGTGGCGACCTACCGATAGTTTCGAGGGTTGTGTGTGTCTGTGTGAGCAGAGGTTGTGTTTGAGGAAATACCGCGGCAACTGAAAATTTTACTAGGCAGGAGTAACAAGGAGGGGCTACTAAAAATTTGGATCAAGGGCATGCATATATTTTTGAGAATGCGAGGGATGCAGAGGCGGGAGTAAAATGTTGGGGCTACTGAAAATTTGAATCAAGGGACGGAAGCAGAGCGGGAGTAACAGACATCACACACGGTCCGCACATACTAATCGTGTGCTATCAAACATTAAAATCTTCCAGGCGGTAGATATTTTTGAGATT
Source organism: Triticum aestivum (assembly GCF_018294505.1). Taxonomy (NCBI): domain Eukaryota; kingdom Viridiplantae; phylum Streptophyta; class Magnoliopsida; order Poales; family Poaceae; genus Triticum; species Triticum aestivum. Next base: position 69,584,519 of record NC_057806.1, on the reverse strand, counting down.
GCGAGGGATGCAGAAGCGGGAGTTTTTGGGGAGCGAGCTAGTGTGCTTGACACGCCGGCTGTGGACTGTAGCCGACGCACCTTCTCGCGTAAGCCATAGGCGTACTATACACCGACGGTGCTCCAAGATATTTTGTAGTACATCTCACATGGTTGGTGATAATAAACTATGTGGGATCTACTTGATTTGAATTACAAAATGGGATCACAATGGCAATGGATGTTGTTTGAATTGCTAGACCTTTTATCTGCAGTCAACATGCAACCATATGTGTGTCGTAAAAGAATAGGAATTATTCAGGGTTCGTTTGGACATTTTATACATTAAACTATGTTCTAGCCATTTCAGGTGCACAATTCAAAAGTAAACTACATGCACATGCTCTGGTGCATATAAATTGGTTGAAAAATCAAATATGTGTCCTTCAGTGCATGCTTAGGTCCCATGCAAGAAATGGGAATGAAATTTTGGGGTTCGTTTGGCCTTTTTTATACATTAACTGGGTTTTCTAGGCATTTTATGTGCATAATTCAAATTTGAACTACAAGCACATGCTCCAACGCACTAAAGTTGATTGAAAAATCACATGTGTGTCCTTGGGTGAATTTCTAGGTCCCATGCAAGAGATGGGAATGAATTTCAAACACCAGGGCACTGTTGATTGCTGGGCAAACATTGAGATACCTGGTTTTTAAATTCTAGTAAATCCAAAACACGTCTGAAATTCATGAAACTTGGCATGCTATCATGGAGCGGCATCAACATGTCGTGGTGAAATTTTTGTCCCATTTGGGGCAGGTTTGGGTATAAGCCTCTCACAAACCAGTTCTTCTCACAACAAGCATGATCGTTTCGATAGGGAACGTACCACCTTTGGGGATGGGACAATATCCATTGCCTCTTATTACTTTCAATTTTTTTCTAGTGTCAACATATAACAACAAGAGTGTTGTGTTTAATCTTGAAATTTTTCGGAGTTCGTTTGGCCTTTTTTATACATTAATTGGGTTTTCTAGGCATTTTATGTGCATAATTCAAATTTGAACTACAAGCACATGCTCCAATGCACCAAAGTTGGTTGAAAATCACATGTGTGTCCTTTGGTGAATTTCTAGGTCCAATGCAAGAGATGGGAATGAAATTCAAACACCATGGCACTTTTGATTGCGGACAAAATGTTGAGATGCCTGGTTTTTTAAATTCTAGTAAATCCAAAATTCGTCTGAAATTCATGAAACATGGCATGCTATCATGGAGCAGCCTCAACATGCCGTGGTAAAATTTTTGTTCCATTTGGGGCAGGTTCGGGTATAAGCTTCTCACAAACTAGAGCTTCTCAGAACAAGCATGATGGTTTTGATAGGGAACGTACCACCTTTTTGGACGGGACGATATCCATTGCCTCTTATTGCTTTCAAGGAATTTCTAGTGTCAACATAGAACAACATGAGTGTTGTGTTTAATCTAGGAATTTTTCAGGGTTCGATTGGCCTTTTTTATACATTAACAGGGTTTTCTAGGCATTTTATGTTCATAATTCAAATTTGAACTACAAGCACATCTCCAATGCACCAAAGTTGGTTGAAAAATCACATGTGTGTCCTTGGGTGAATTTTTAGGTCCCATGCAAGAGATGGGAATGAAATTCAAACACAAGGGCACTGTTGATTGCCAGCAAAATGTTGAGATGCCTGGTTTTTAAATTCTAGTAAATCTAAAACTCGTCTGAAATTCATGAAACTTGGCATGCTATCATGGAGCGGCTTCAACATGTTGTGGTAAAAAATTTGTCCCATTTGGGGCTGGTTCGGGTATAAGCTTCTCACAAACCAAAGCTTCTCACAACAAGCATGATGGTTTCGATAGGGAATGTACCACCTTTGGGGACGGGACGATATCTGTTGCCTCTTATTGCTTTCAAAAAATTTCTAGTGTCAACATAGATCAATAGGAGTATTGTGTTTAATCTTGGAAATTTTTCAGGGTTTGTTTCGCCTATTTTATACATTAACTGGGATTTCTAGGCATTTTATGTGCATAATTCAAATTTGAACTACAAGCACATGCTCCAATGCAATAAAGTTGGTTGAAAAATCACATGTGTGTCCTTGGGTGAATTTCTAGGTCCCATGCAAGAGATGGGAATGAAATTCAAACACCAGGGCACTGTTGATTACCGGCAAAATGTTGAGATGCCTGCTTTTTAAATTCTAGTAAATCCAAAACTCGTCTGAAATTCATGAAACTTGGCATGCTATCATGGAGCAGCATCAACATGTCGTGGTAAAAAATTTATCCCATTTGGGGCAGGTTCGGGTATAAGCTTCTCACAAAACCAGAGCTTCTCACGACAAGCATGATGGTTTCGATAGGGAACGTCCCACCTTTGGGGACAAAGTGATATCCATTGCCTCTTATTGCTTTCAAATTTTTTCTAGTGTCAACATAGAACAACAGGAGTGTTGTGTCAATTTTTGTGATTTTTTGGGGTTCGTTTGGACAATCTTATGCATTAACTCGGTTTTCTAGGCATTTTATGTGCATCATTCAAATTTGAACTACAAGCACATGCTCCAATGCACTAAGGTTGGTTGAAAAATCTAATACGTGTCCTTGGGTGAATTTCTAGGTCCCATGCAAGTCATGGGAATGAAATTCAAACACCAGGGCATTGTTGATTGCCGGCAAAATGTTGAGATGCCTGGTTTTTAAATTCTAGTAAATCCAAAACTCGGCTGAAATTCATGAAACTTGGCATGCTATCATGGAGCGACATCAACATGCCGTGTTAAAAAATTTATCCCATTTGGAGCAGGTTTGGGTATATCCTTCTCACAAACCAGAGCTTCTCACAACAAGCATGATGGTTTCGGTAGGGAACGTCCCACCTTTGGGGACAAAACGATATCCATTGCCTCTTCTTGCTTTCAAAAAATTTCTTGTGTTAACATAGAACAACATGAGTGTTGTGTAAATTCTTGGGATTTTTGGGGGTTCGTTTGGACATTTTTATGCATTAATTGAGTTTTCAATGCATTTATGTGCATAATTCAAATTTGAACTACATGCACATGCTCCAGTGCATATAAATTGGTTGAAAAATCAAATATGTGTCCTTGGGTGCAAGCTTAGGTCCCATGCAAGAAGTAGGAATGAATTTCAAACACTAGGGCACCGTTGATTGCCGACAAAACATTGAGATACGTGGTTTTTAAATTCTAGTAAATCCAAAACTCATCTGAAATTCATGTGACGCCCGAGACCGATGCGCCAGGTATCTTCCAGTTATTCGCTGTTGTTGCCATGTCATTTGCTTGCGTGTCGCAACTTGCCATGTCATCATCTGTATTGCATCTGCATATTTTGAAAACGTGCATTCGTCCGGGTTCTCCCAGTTCTCTCCGTTGTCCATTCTGAGCCCAATCACACTCGCTCGCGCCCGCGGCACGTCCGAAATAGTATTTTATAAGTGGCCGGAAAATGTTCTGGCAATGGGATGCAGGTTGGCATGTGGTGTTGTTTTGTTGTAGGTAGGCCGCCTGCCAAGTTTCAACCCATTCGGAGTCTGTTTGACGTCCCAATGGATAACTATAGCAGCATTGTAGCCGGTCTATTGTCGGATGTTTTCGGTCTCTGGAAACGGTTGCCGGGTTGCATCCATCCTCTTTTCTCTCAGTCCAACCTATCTGGACAGCCCTCTAACCCCACCTAGGTCCAACCAACCCCCCCCCCTCTCGATCCGGTGCCATCCGATCTTGATCGGAGGGTCCAAAAACCCCTTCTAACCCCTCATACCCTAACCCTACCTTTAAAAGGAAGCTTCCCCTTCCATTTTTCGCAGCAGACAAATCCCTCCTCGAAACCAGTGCACCGCCAGCCTCCTCCCACCTCCACCTCACATTTCGCGCCAGCCTAACCCGCCGCCGCCACTTGGCGCTGCCCCAGCGGGCGAGCCGCCATCTGAACCCGCCGCCGCCGCCTAGGGCCAGTGGCAGCGTGCCACGTACCCCTCCAGCGCCCCCATCCACAGCGTCCCACCGGGCCCAAGCGCGGCCCGCCCCCGAGCCCGCACGTCACTGCCTCTCTCCTTGCTCGCATCCCCGCCGTCCGCCGCTGGCGACCAAGGCCGCCGGAGCATGCTCGTCGCCGGCCGCCTCGAACCCAGGTCACGCCGCCATCGCCTTATCCTCTCCTCCCCGTCTCTCTTTCTCTCCCTAACCTCTCTGCTCTCCTCCTTGGTCAGCGCCATCGCCATGGCGCCTAACCCTCGCCGGCCTCGCCCGATCCGGTCTCCCCTCGTTGGAAATGCAGCCACCCTGGCCAGATCCGCCAGGATCCGGTAGGGCCCCACCGTCTTCGCCACCGGGTCATCACCGGGTCATGCTTCTCCGTCGACCCGCCGCAAGTCCCAGCGCCGCCGCCATCTGCTTCACTGCGAGCGCGCCCCTGCCTGGCTGCCGTTGACCACGGCGTGGGCCGCAGCCCAACCGCTGCTAGATCTAGCCCACATCCAGCCTCCCCACTGAGCCAGACCCAATGTGAGGAAGCCCATCTCTGTTTGCTCCTGTGCAGCCCAGTTCGGGCCGGTTTCGGCCCATAGATGTTTTTTTCCAGTTATGCAAATTTGTCTAATATCCAGGATTTCTAGTTTTGCAGAAAAACCCTCATACTCCATGCATATTAAAACTCAACAACCGTGCATCATATGTAAAAACATTATATATGAAAAATGCTTAGAATTTCATCTAGTTTCATAATATGCCACTTTCATCCATGTTCAACATGTTTAAAATGTTGTTTGATTAATTTTTTCTCTATGCCATGCTAAAATGCTTTTACTCATAACTTAATAACCGTAGCTCCAATCTTAATAAACTTTATATGTAAATGGGGTAGAAAAATGCCTAGTTTGACATGGTGGCAGTACTTTGCATGTTTAATAACTCTAAAATTGTGTATAGGGCAGAACAATACCAAATCCATATTTTGCATATGGGGATTTACCGGAATTGTTGTTCGTTGTTTCCGGCCTCATTTAAACTTGCCTAGATAGGTAGTTTTGTTGTGCTTCACCCCTTGCCATGTTAATCAACATTTAATTTTGTTGGGTACATAAACGAGAGGAGCTAAATAATTGACGTGGTGTTTCGTCAATATGAGCTCCACTTAATTTGTAGGATTGTTTGTGCATTTTGCCATGCCATGCCTCTTTAAACCGGACATGCATCATACTTGGCTGTGCATGATGCCATGATTATGTGATGGTTGTTTACCATGTTGTTTGCTTCTTTCCGGTGTGCTTCTTCGGGTTGGTTCCGTTAACGTCGAGTTTGTGAGGATTCGTTTGACTACGTCTGTTTGTCTTCTTCATGGACTTGTTCTTCTTCCTTGTGGGATCTTAGGCAAGATGACTAGACCCTCGAAATCACTTCTATCTTTGCTTGCTAGTTGCTCGATCTATTGCTATGCTGCGATACCTACCACTTGCTATATCATGCCTCCCATATTGCCATGTCAAGCCTCTAAGCCACCTTTCCTAGCAAACCATTGTTTGGCTATGTTACCGCTTTTGCTTAGCCCTCTTATAGCGTTGCTAGTTGCTGGTGAAGCTGAAGTTTGTTCCATGTTGGAACATGGATATGTTGGGATATCACAATATCTCTTATATAATTAATGCATCTATACATTAGGTAAATGGTAGAACACTCGGCCTTATGCCTGGTGTTTTGTTCCACTCTTGTCACCCTAGTTTCCTTCATACCGGTGTTATGTTCCTTGATTTTGCGTTCCTTACACGGTTGGGTGTTATGGGGACCCCTTGACAGTTCGATTTGAATAAAACTTCTCAAGCAAGGCCCAACCTTGGTTTTACCAGTTGCCTCGCAACCACCTACCCTTCCCTCGGGTCGGCCAACCCGAGGGTCATCTTTATTTTAAACCCCCCGAGGCTAGTGCCTGTCTAAGTGTTGGTCCGAACCGAGTAGACTACAGGGCCACCTCAGGGAAACTTGAGGTTTGGTTTTACTCGTAGGATGTCTCATCCGGTGTTGCCCTGAGAACGAGATATTTGCAGCTCCTATCGAGATGTCGGCGCATCAGGCGGTCTTGCTGGTCTTGTTTTACCATTGTCAAAATGTCTTGTAACCGGATTCCGAGTCTGATCGGGTCTTCCTGGGAGAAGGAAAATCCTTCGTTGACCATGAGAGCTTGTGATGGGCTAAGTTGGGACACCACTGCAGGGTTTGAACTTTCGAAAGCCGTGCCCGCGGTTATGGGCAGGTGGGAATTTGTTAGTGTCCGGTTGTAGAGAACTTGACACTTAACTTAATTAAAATGCATCAACCGCGTGTGTAGCCATGATGGTCTCTTTCCGGCGGAGTTTGGGAAGTGAACACGGTTCTTGTGTTATGCTTGAATGTAAGTAGTTTCAGGATCACTTCTTGATCACTTCTAGTTCACGACCATGCATTGCTTCTCTTCTCGCTCTTATTTGCGTATGTTAGCCACCATATATGCTTAGTGCTTGCTGCAGCTCCACCTCACTACCCTTTCCTACCCATAAGCTTAAACAGTCTTGATCTCGTGGGTGTGAGATTGCTGAGTCCTCGTGGCTCACAGATACTTCCAAACAGTTGCAGATGTCGATGATACCAGTGCAGGTGACGCAACCGAGCTCAAGTGGGAGCTCGATGAAGATCTTGTTCGTTGTGTTATTTCGTTTCCTATTGATCAGTAGTGGATCCCAGTTGGGGCGATCGGGGATCTAGCATTTGGGGTTGTCTTCTTTTATTTTGGTTTCGTAGTCGGACCTTGATTGTATTCTAGATGATGTATGTTTAACTTGTATTTGTGTGAAGTAGCGATTGTAAGCCAACTCTTTACCCCTTTCTATTCAGTACATGGGATTGTGTGAAGATTACCCCTCTTGTGACATGCCTACCATGCGGCTATGCCTCTAAGTCATGCCCCGACACGTGGGAGATATAGCCGCATTGTGGGTGTTACAAGTTGGTATCAGAGCCATCCCCGACTTAGGAGCCCCCTGCTTGATCGAATCGCTAACGTTGTTGAGTCTAGAACAAAATGTTTTGAGTCTTAGGATTATATATATCGAAGAGTAGGATTCTTTTTACGCCTTAGTCCCTTCGTCGCTCTGGTGAGGCCTCCTGACCTAAAGATTTGACTCTTCTCTTCTCAAATTTCACTAAAAAAATTTAGGATCACACAGGTATCTTGGAATCGTTCCGATGGTTTTGTGACGAGAACATTGTTCTTGGTGCCTCCTGACATTTAGGGGTTGTCGCAGTGTCCCGGGGAGTTGAGCTCTGAGGTGTTGTCGCCACAATTTTATCGTTGTAGTTCTGGAATACCTGAGTTCGCCGACATCGAAAATCTCTTTTATGCAGTTGTTGGTGAGATAACCTCGACGCCAGCCAGTACTGGGGCGGGAGTTCAGGAGTATTGCCATAACTCGTATAACAGATGCTTTTCGAAGGTTGAGGTAAATGATTTCCGAAGGTTTCTTGGTTATGTGTTGAAGGATGGATACAGCCGGATGTAGGATTTGCTAGTTTTGGGTGAGATATTATGCTTCCCCTGTATCCCCAACACCTGATTGCATAACCAAAAAGTTTCGGGAGTTTATAAGTGGGAATTCAAGTAGCTCCTAGGATATCTTTCCGACAGATGTATGATATGAAATTGGGGTTCGACGTCTAGTGGTCCGCCTATCCACGGTTGGTTTTGCAGTGGTCTCATTGTGTCTTAAAGAGTCCTTGGCTATGCTGACTCGGGGATGCTTCGTATGTCATGTGCACTGCCTTGTAGATGATGGTGCTGTACGATCGAGCCCGTGTGGGCCCCACCACGAAAACTACAGACGAAATCTCTATCATATGTTTGTTCCGGCTTATCCTGTAAGCCAATCCTTTGTTTTATTTTGGTTTGTGGTATTCGTGTTGCTTCGAAGTCAAATGTTGATTCCATACCTTGCCTAAGCAGTATTCTCATATTTCTACGTGAATACCAATCCTTCATGATAGTCGGGATTGTCATGTCAATCCTTTTCAACCGGCGTGTTCCTCTTCAAGTGGATCCGATCATTTTCAATAGCCGCAAGATCACCACTCGGCTTTTCCAATGTTGTTTGTTTCATCTGTCCCGAAGTTGCCCTTTTTTTCCTGCCCTCCCGCCCTTTTTCTTCAAGGAATCAGATGTCTTAATCAAGTATCCTTTTATTGATGGGAAGTTTCTCCATTCATTTCTGTCAATGTTCTTATCCGGTGATTCTCATGAAGATGCTCTACAAGTTATCATTCTTCATTCTCTTTTCTTCTCCGGTGGATTCAATTCAAGTTTTGTCGATCATATCTTTTCCTCGTTTCAAATGTTTTCTCATGCCGACACACCTCTTAATCATCCACCTCTTGCTATTTTTGTATCCGGAGTGCTGAAGATATCTCAGAAAATTTGTGTCTCCATTATCAATCCGTTCAAGATATCTCGAGGTTGTTATCTCATTTTAGCCATTTAATCCAACCGGCGCTTTATCTATTTTAAATCGCTCAACGGTGTTTCTCTTGAGTGGGCCCTAAACCAAAGGTCCTTTCCCAGGATCTTACCTAACTCTTCTAATTTTCCCGGAGTTATTCTCAAATTCATTTCAAAGTTTGACGTAAGAGTGATTGGTCATCAGTCAGATGTCTTTCTCCAAGATCTTTCAAATTCTTTTCATTGTTGACTCAACCTTTATTTTCTGCATTATTCCGGAGTACCTCAAAAATTCATAGTGGTGTTTCTCATCGTCATTCTCAACACTCGAAGACCGAAGAAGAGTTTCTCTCAAATAATGGTCCGTTCTCTTGAAGATGCGTAGTTCAAGCTTGATGCCATCCTCTTATAATTGTTTTCGATTGTGAGAATTCTTTTCACCCATCCGGAGCAATTCAAGAGCCTTTTCAGTTTGATTCTTCGGAGGCCATCATTTTGGAAGATTTATTCATTCTCAGCCTTCAGCTCTCGTTCTTGAATTCTTCCGGCGCATCATTTAAGTATTCTCTAATCAGCTCAGGATCTCTTTGTTTCACTTGTATCTAAATTCTCTCAAGCATCTTCGTTCATTTGCTAATTCTCCCCGGTATTTCCTTATCTGTTCTTTGTTCATTTTCCATTCTTACGGTGGTTTGTTGAAGATTTCTCTTCCTTTATTATCATATCAATTCATTCGTTGTTTCAATCCTACCGGTGGTTCATTGAAGACCTTCTCAAGTTTACGGTATATCTCTCCTGAATCCTTTCCAATGAGAATAAGTAGTATGCCAAATCCGTTGCTTGTCATCAATTTAAATTGGTGAAGGATAAGCATAATGTAATTCTTATTCTTGTTTCATCGAGTAAGGTCAATTCCTTATTCCGGAGGTTCATCAAAATTCTCGGTTTCAATTGTTTCATTTTTCTTTTCCCGGAGTTCCAAGCTCTCATCATCACGAAGATCCATCTAAATCATTACAAGGCTTCACCTTGTGTTTTCAAATTCTCTTTCTTTTTATTACCATTTTGTTACCGGAGTTCTTCATGGAGGTTCTACATGGTGGTTCATCAAGGATTCCTTTCATTCTTCAATTGTTCTTCAAGATTTCTCTCGAAGCTAAGATCCGCCAAGATATACTCTAAAATAAACATGGTGTTCAACACATGTTTTGTTTTGAGGAGTTCAAGCATTCTTCTTCTTGCATTTCGAAGTGCAATTCTTTCATATCTCATCTTTTGAGGTGGTGTTATGTCATTGGTGATAATTTTCCTTCGTGTTCATGATTGACAAGTTGTCCCGAATGACATATTTTAAACCCATCATTTTCAATTCGTTCATGAGAACCTTTGAAACCCATCAATCTCTTCGTTGGAGTTATCTTGTGTCCTGATTCACCTTAAGCCTTCCCTAAGGAATGTTGCTATTATGGTGCTTATCAATGACCCAAGTTCTTCATTTATCCTCCCGGTGAAAATAAGTTTCTCGTCTCCTTGTTGATATCAATCCAATCTATCATTCCTGTAGTGGAAGAATTTCACCTCATAATTTGGAGAAGTTGTCCATAAGCCCACTACAAGTTCATTCGTTTCGTTGTTGGTTTTCCAACAACTCCGTTATAACGTTCTTGGAAGAGTGTTTTCCAAGCTCATTTGTGGCAGAAGTTGGTTTTTCATCTACATTCTTTTATTCCAATGAGCTATCTTCTATTCTTTCTTATGGAGGCTTTGTGATGTTGTTCTTTTGAACCCATCATCCCATTTTTGTCAAAGATCATGTTCTTTCCTTTTGCTTATCCATTCAACCGGAGTGTCGTGTCCTTCATTCAAGTTCTGCCATCTTATCAAGTTTTGCCTCCCTCCTCATCCAGAGTGCTATCTGGAATCTTTCTTACCCCTTGTGCCATTCTTTCAATTGTTCTAGAGGCAGTGTGTTGTTGATCTCATCAAGTATCCTCTCATCTTGTCAAGTTCATGATTCTAATTCCTTCCATTTACAGTCGGAGTGCTGTCCAAATTATATCATTCTTATTCCTTCTTTATCTTGTTTTAACTGGAGTGTTATGTCTATCATTCCTCTTCTAACTGGACTCTCATCCAAGTACTTTCATTTTGCCAAGTTCATATTATTGCCTTCCATTTCCAACCGGGGTGTTGTCTTATTTGATCCTTATCGTTCTTTGTACATCTCGTTTCTACCGGAGTGCTTGCATATACTTCTTGTCCATTGTAACCCTTTTCTTATGTCTTTCAACCTACAAGGTTCTAGCAATGTTCCTTGTTTCTCTTTTCTACCAGAGTGCTCTCAAATTCGTTCAACTCTGTTGTGTTCTTTCTTTCTTTCAATTTGTTCAACCTCGCATGGTTCTTTGGTTTCACTTATTTGTGATAGAAGCAACTTAGTTTTACCTCTTCCCCTTCCTATTCTGTTTTCCCCGGTGCCATCCTAGATCTCGGGACGAGATCCTCTCATAGTGGTGGAGTGTTGTGACGCCCCGAGACCGATGCGCCAGGTGTCTTCCAGTTATTCGCTGTTGTTGCCATGTCATTTGCTTGCGTGTCGCATCTTGCCATGTCATCATCCGCATTGCATATGCATATTTTCAAAACGTGCATTTGTCCGGGTTCTCCCAGTTCTCTCTGTTGTCCGTTCTGTGCCCAATCACACTCGCTCACGCCCGCGGCACGTCCGAAATAGTATTTTATAAGTGGCCGGAAAATGTTCTCGGTTGGGATGAAAGTTGGCATGTGGTGTTGTTTTGTTGTAGGTAGGCCGCTTGCCAAGTCTCATCGCATTCGGAGTCTGTTTGACGTCCCAACAGATAACTATAGCAGCATTATAGCCGGTCTATCATCGGACATTTCCGGTCTCCGGAAACGGTTGCCGGGTTACATCCATCCTCTTTTCTCTTAGTCCAACCCATCTGCACACCCCTCTAACCCCACCTAGGTCCAACCAACCCCCCTCTCGATCCGGTGCCATCCGATCTTGATCGGAGGGTCCACAAACCCCTTCTAACCCCTCATACCCTAACCCTGCCTTTAAAAGGAAGCCTCCCCTACCATTTTTGGTAGCAGACAAATCCCTCCTCGAAATCAGCACGCCGCCAGCCTCCTCCCACCTCCACCTCGCATTCCGCGCCGGCCTAACTCGCTGCCGCCACTTGGCGCTGCCCCAGCGGGCGAGCCGCCACCTGAACCCGCCGTCGCCGCCGCCTAGGGCCAGTGGCAGCGCGCCACGTACCCCTCCAACGCCCCCATCCACAGCGGCCAGCCGGGCCCAAGCGCGGCCCGCCCCCGAGCCAGCACGCCGCTGCCTCCGTTCCAGATCGGGAGAACCCCGATCTCTCCTCCCTCGCGTCCCCGTCGGGGACCAAGGCCGCCGGAGCATGCTCGTCGCCTACTACCTCAAACCCAGGTCACGCCGCCGTCGCCTTCTCCTCTCCTCCCCGTCTCTCTTTCTCTCCCTAACCTCTCTGCTCTCCTCCTTGGTCAGCGCCGCCGCCATGGCGCCTAACCCTCGCCGGCCCCACCCGATCCTGTCTCCCCTCATCGGAAATGGAGCCACCCTGGCCAGTCCGCCCGGATCCGGCAGGGCCCCGCCGTCTTCGCCAGCGGGTCATCACCGGATCACGCTTCTCCGTCGACCCGCCACAAGTCCCAGCGCCGCCGCCCTCGGCTATGCTATGAGCGCACCCCTGCCTGGCTGCCGTTGACCACGGCGTGGGCCACAGCCCAACCGCTGCCAGATCCAGCCCACACCCAGCCTCCCCACTGAGCCAGGCCCAATGTAAGGAAGCCCATCTCTGTTTTCTCCCGTGCAGCCCAGTTCAGGCCAGTTTCGGCCCATAGATTGTTTTTTCTATTTATGCGAATTTGTCTAATATCGAGGATTTCCAGTTTTGTAGAATAACCCTTAGACTCCATGCATATTAAAACTCAACAACCGTGCATCATATGTAAAAACATTATATATGAAAAATGCTTAGAATTTCATCTAGTTTCATAATATGCCACTTTCATCCATGTTTAACATGTTTAAAACGTTGTTTGCTTAATTTTTGCTCTATGCCATGCTAAAATGCTTTAACTCATAACTTAATAACCGTAGCTCCAATCTTAATAAACTTTATATGTAAATGGGGTAGAAAAATGCCTAGTTTGACATGGTGGCAGTACTTTGCATGTTTAACAACTCTAAAATTGTGTATAGGGAAGAACAGTACCAAATCCATATTTTGCATATGGGGATTTACCGGAATTGTTGTTCGTTGTTTCCGGCCTCATTTAAACTTGCCTAGATCGGTAGTTTTGTTGTGCTTCACCCCTTGCCATGTTAATCAGCATTTAATTTTGTTGGGTACATAAATGAGAGGAACTAAATAATTTACATCGTGTTTCGTCAATATGCAACGGAGTTGCATATTGAGCTGCACTTAATTTGTAGGATTGTTTGTGCATTTTGCCATGCCATGCCGCTTTAAACTGGACATGCATCATACTTGGTTGTGCATCATGCCATGATTATGTGATGGTTGTATACCATGTTGTTTGCTTCTTTCCGGTGTGCTTCTTCGGGTTGGTTCCGTTAACGTCGCGTTTGTGAGGATTCGTTCGACTACGTCCATTTGTCTTCTTCATGGACTCGTTCTTCTTCCTTGCGGGATCTCAGGAAAGAGGACCAGACCCTCGAAATCACTTCTATCTTTGCTTGCTAGTTGCTCTATCTATTGCTATGTCGCGATACCTACCACTAGCCATATCATGCCTCCCATATTGCCATGTCAAGCCTCTAACCCACCTTTCCTAGCAAACCGTTGTTTGGCTTTGTTACCGCTTTTGCTTAGCCCCTCTTATAGCGTTGCTAGTTGTAGGTGAAGCTGAAGTTTGTTCCATGTTGGAACATGGATATGTTGGGATATCACAATATCTCTTATTTAATTAATGCATCTATACACTAGGTAAAGGGTGGGAGGCTCGGCCTTATGCCTGGTGTTTTGTTCCACTCTTGCCACCCTAGTTTCCGTCATACCGATGTTATGTTCCTTGATTTTGCGTTACTTACACGGTTGGGTGTTATGGGGACCCCTTGACAGTTTGCTTTGAACAAAACTCCTCTAGCCAGGCCCAACCTTGGTTTTACCATTTACCTCACCACCACCTACCCTTCCCTCGGGTCGGCCAACGCGAGGGTCATCTTTATTTTAACCCCCCCAGGCCAGTGCTTGTCTAAGTGTTGGTCCGAACCGAGTAGACTGCGGGGCCACCTCAGGGAAACTTGAGGTTTGGTTTTACTCGTAGGATGTCTCGTCCGGTGTTGCCCTGAGAACGAGATATGTGCAGCTCCTATCGGGATGTCGGCGCATCAGGCGGTCTTGCTGGTCTTGTTTTACCATTGTCAAAAATGTCTTGTAACCGAGATTCCGAGTCTGATCGTGACTTCCTGGGAGAAGGAATATCCTTCGTTGACCGTGAGAGCTTGTGATGGGCTAAGTTGGGACACCCCTACAGGGTTTGAACTTTTGAAAGCCGTGACCGTGGTTATGGGCAGATGGGAATTTGTTAATGTTCGATTGTAGAGAACTTGACACTTAACTTAATTAAAATGCATCAACCGCGTGTGTAGTCGTGATGGTCTCTTTCCGGCGGAGTCCGGGAAGTGAATACGGTTCTTGTGTTATGCTTGAACGTAAGTAGTTTCAGGATCACTTCTTGATCACTTCTAGTTCACGACCGTGCATTGCTTCTCTTCTCGCTCTTATTTGCGTGTGTTAGCCACCATATATGCTTAGTGCTTGCTGCAGCTCCACCTCACTACCCTTTCCTACCCATAAGCTTAAATAGTCTTGATCTCGCGGGTATGAGATTGCTGAGTCCTCGTGGCTCATGGATACTTCCAAATAGTTGCAGGTGCCGATGATACCAGTGCAGGTGACGCAACCGAGCTCAAGTGGGAGCTCGATGAAGATCTTGTTTGTTGTGTTGTTTCGTTTCCTGTTGATCAGTATTGGAGCCCAGTTGGGGCGATCGGGGATCTAGCATTTGGGGTTGTCTTCTTTTATTTTGGTTCCGTAGTTGGACCTTGATTGTATTCTGGATGATGTATGTTTAACTTGTATTTGTGTGAAATGGCGATTGTAAGCCAACTCTTTATCCCTTTCTAATTAGTACATGGGATTGTGTGAAGATTAGCCCTCTTGCGACATGCCTATCATGCGGCTTTGCCTCTAAGTCGTGCCCCGACACGTGGGAGATATAACCGCATTGTGGGTGTTACAATTCATGAAACTTGGCATGCTATCATGGAATGGCACCGGCCATGCTGTGGCATTTTTCATGCCCATTTTGGGAGAAGGCACACTCGAATAATGACAGCCAACAAAGGCATTTTGAAAAAATAGCTGCCACTTAAATATCTCAAATGTTTGTATAATTCAAACTGTGTGCGTTCTGTTAACCATTCACGTGACACCACGTGTCTTGGTTTTAATGGCTATAGGAGGTGCCGTGCGGACAACTTCTTGACCTTGACCGAACAGGAGGCGTGCGAGCGCAGTCCAGTGCGCAGGCTGACCGAGAGGAATGCAAGCTGTCCTCCAATGTGCAGGCTCATCGGGAAGCGTGCGAGCTGTACGCTGCGTAGGCTCACTGGGAAGCGAGCCCTCTGACTTCCATGGCAGCCCGCCTTCCTCTCCATTAATGGCGCCCAAGCCACTGTTTAATACGAGCGGCCTTACTGTTCGCCTCCCATTCCCCTCCCTCCCGCAGACCTCCACCAATGCCATGGCGTAGAATGATCATCTGTCACTAGTCTTCAACTTTGCTGAAGTCGACTCCGAGCCGGAGGAGATAGAAAATATGGAGGAATGGGGCCTCATGGACATGGCCCAAAACAAGATGGCCGCGACGGTTGCTGTCCCCGCTCCCATCACAGCTCCCATCCCCGCGCCCGCGCCAGTGACTATCCCCGTAGCATTGACAGATTGGTCACCGAGCACTATCACAAAGCTGGAAGCCGCGGGCGTCAGCGAGGTCTCCGCGGACCGGCGCGATCTTGTGTACATGCCAGCGCCAGCGCCCGTGCTCGTGCGTGCCCCTCCACCCACTGTGGCGTGATACGTCTCCAACATATCTATAATTTTTGATTGCTCCATGCTATATTATCTACTGTTTTGGACATTATTGGGCTTTAATATCCACTTTTATATTATTTTTGGGACTAACCTACTAACCGGAGGCCCAGCCCAGAATTGTTGTTTTTGCATGTTTTAGGATTTCGAAGAAAAGGAATATCAAACGAAGTCCAAACAGAATGAAACCTTTGGGAACGTGATTTTCTCACCGAATACAACTTAGGAGACTTGGACCCTACGTCAAGGCATGTAACAGGAGGCCACGAGGTAGGGGCGCGCCCTACCCTACCAGGGGCGCCCCCACCCTCATGGGCCCCCTGTTGCTCCACCGACGTACTTCTTCCTCCTATATATACCCACGTACCCCCCAAACGATCAGATACGGAGCCAAAAACCTAATTACACCCCCGCAACTTTCTGTATCCACGAGATCCCATCTTGGGGCCTGTTCCGGAGCTCCGCCGGAGGGGGCATCGATCACGGAGGGCTTCTACATCATCATCCAAGCCCCTCTGATGAAGTGGGTGTAGTTTACTTCAGACCTACGGGTCCATAGTTAGTAGCTAGATGGCTTCTTCTCTCTTTTTGGATCTCAATACAATGTTCTCCCCCTCTCTCGTGGAGATCTATTCGATGTAATCTTCTTTTTGCGGTGTGTTTGTTGAGACCGATGAATTGTGGGTTTATGATCCAATCTATCTATGAACAATATTTGAATCTTCTCTGAATTCTTTTATGTATGATTGGTTATCTTTGCAAGTCTCTTTGAATTATCAGTTTGGTTTGGCCTACTAGATTGGTTGTTCTTGCCATGGGAGAAGTGCTTAGCTTTGGGTTCGATCTTGCGGTGTCCTTTCCCAGTGACAGAAGGGCAGCAAGGCACGTATTGTATCATTGCCATCGAGGATAACAAGATGGGTTTTTTATCATATTGCATGAAATTATCCCTCTACATCATGTCATCTTGCTTAAGGCATTACTCTGTTTTTAACTTAATACTCTAGATGCATGCTGGATAGCGGTCGATGAGTGGAGTAATAGTAGTAGATGCAGGCAGGAGTTAGTCTACTTGTCTCGGACATGATGCCTATATACATGATCATACCTAGATATTCTCATAACTATGCTCAATTCTGTGAATTGCTCAACAATAATTTGTTCACCCACCATAGAATACTTATGCTCTTGGGAGAAGCCACTAGTGAAACCTATGGCCCCTGGGTCTCTTTCTCATCATATCAATATCCATTACTTTATTATTGCTTTGCTACCAAAAATACCAAAAATATTATTTATCATCTCTATCAGATCTCACTTTCGTAAGTGACCGTGAAGGGATTGACAACCCCTAAGCGCGTTGGTTGCATTGAGCTATTGTTTTTGTGTAGGTACGAGGGACTCGTGCATAGCCTCCTACTGGATTGATACCTTGGTTCTCAAAAACTGAGGGAAATACTTACGCTACTTTGCTGCATCATCCTCTCCTCTTTGGGGAAATCCAACGCAGTCCTCAAGAGGTAGCAAGAAGAATTTCTGGCGCCGTTGTCGGGAAGTCTGCGCAAAAGTCAACATACCAAGTACCCATCACAATCCCTATCTCCCGCATTACACTATTTTCCATTTGCCTCTCGTTTTCCTCTCCCCCCAATTCACCCTTGCCTTTTTATTTGCCCTCTCTCTCTATCCTCTCTCTCTATTTGCCTCTTTTGCCCGTTTGCTTTTTGTTTTCTCGTGTGTTGGATTGCTTGTTTGTCGTGATGGATCAAGATAATACTAAATCGTGTGACTTCACCAATACCAACAACAATGATTTACTTAGCACTCCGATTGCTCCTCTTACCGATGCTGAATCTTGTGAAATTAATACTGCTTTGCTGAAGCTTGTCATGAAAGATCCGTTCTCCGGCCTTCCTAGTGAAGATGCCGCTACCCATCTTAATAGCTTCGTTGATTTGTGTGACATGCAAAAGAAGAAAGATGTCGATAATGATATTGTTAAATTGAAGCCATTTCCTTTTTTGGTTAGAGATCATGCTAAAGCTTGGTTTCATCTTTGCCTAAAAATAGTATTGATTCATGGAACAAGTTCAAAGATGCTTTTATCTCTAAGTATTTTCCTCCCGCTAAGATCATCTCTCTTAGAAACGATATTATGAATTTTAAGCAACTTGATCATGAACATGTTGCACAAGCTTGGGAGAGAATAAAATTAATGATACGTAATTGCCCCACTCATGGTTTTAAATTTGTGGATGATTATACAAATTTTTTATGCCGGATTGAATTTTGCTTCTAGAAATCTTTTAGATTTGGCCGCGGGAGGCACTTTTATGGAAATCACTTTAGGAGAAGCTACTAAACTCCTAGATAATATTATGGTTAATTATTCTCAATGGCATACTGAAAGATCTACTAATAAAAAGGTGCATGCGATAGAAGAAATTAATATTTTGAGTGGAAAGATGGATGAACTTATGAAATTATTGGCTAATAAGAGTGTTTCTTCTGATCCTAATGATATGCCCTTGTCTACTTTGATTGAGAATAACAATGAATCTATGTATGTGAATTTTGTTGGTAGGAACAATTTTGGTAACAACGCGCATAGAGGAAATTTCAACCCTAGGCCTTATCCTAGTAATCCCTCTAATAATTATGGTAATTCCTACAACAATTCTTATGGAAATTATAATAATATGCCCTATGATTTTGAATCTAATATTAAAGAATTTATTACTTCTCAAAAGAATTTTAATGCTTTGATTGAAGAAAAATTGCTTAAGATTGATGATTTGGCTAGGAACGTTGATAGAATTGCTCTTGATGTTGATTCTTTGAAACTTAGATCTATTCCACCAAAGCATGATATCAATGAGTCTCTCAAAGCGATGAGAATTTTCATTGACGAGTGCAAAGAAAGAACCGCTAGGATGCGTGCTAAGAAAGATGCCTTTATAAGAGCGTGTTCTTCTAGTTCCTATGAAAATAAAGATGAAGATCTAAAAGTTATTGATGTGTCCCCTATTAAATCTTTGTTTTGCAATATGAATCTTGATAATGATGGGACTGAATATGATCCACCTTTACCTAGAAGGCGTTCTAAGAATTATGAATCTTTTGATCTTGCTGCTAAATTTCATAAAAGTGGGATTGAAGAAATTAAAACCCTAGATGTTGCTAAACCCACTATTATGGACTTCAAGGAATTTAACTATGAAAATTGCTCTTTGATCGATTGTATTTCCTTGTTGCAATCCATGCTAAATTCTCCTCACGCTTATAGTCAAAATAAAGCATTTACTAAACATATCGTTGATGCCTTGATGCAATCTTATGAAGAAAAACTTGAATTGGAAGTTTCTATACCTAGAAAACTTTATGATGAGTGGGAACCTACCATTAAAATTAAAATTAAAGATCATGAGTTTTATGCTTTGTGTGATTTGGGTGCTAGTGTCTCTACTATTCCCAAAACTTTGTGTGATTTGCTAGATTTCCGTGATTTTGATGATTGCTCTCCAAACTTGCATCTTGCAGATTCCACTATTAAGAAACCTATGGGAATAATTAATGATGTTCTTATTGTTGCAAATAGGAATTATATGCCTATAGGTTTTATCGTTCTTGATATAGATTGCAATCCTTCTTGCCCTATTATTCTCGGTAGACCTTTCCTTAGAACGGTTGGTGCAATTATTGATATGAAGGAAGGGGATATTAGATTCCAATTTACATTAAAAAGGGCATGGAACACTTCCCTAGAAAGAAAATAAAATTACCATATGAATCGATCATGAGAGCCACTTATGGATTGCCTACCAAAGATGGCAATACCTAGATCTATTCCTGCTTGTTATGCCTAGCTAGGGGCGTTAAACGATAGCGCTTGTTGGGAGGCAACCCAATTTTATTTTTATTCCTTGCTTTTTGCTCCTGTTTAGTAATAAATAAATTATTTAGCCTCTATTTTGGTTGTGTTTTTTGTGTTTAATTAGTGTTTGTGCCAAATAGAACCGTTGGGAAGACTTGGGGAAAGTCTTGTTGAACTTGCTGTAAAAAACAGAAACTTTAGCGCTCACGAGAACCACTGTCATTTTTATTTTTAAATTGATATTTAGTTAATTATTTTTGCAGATGATTAATAGATAAATTACTCACGTCCAGAAAGTTATTTTAGAATTTTTGGGGTTCCATATCTTGCGCTAGCTACAGATTACTACAGACTGTTCTGTTTTTGACAGATTCTGTTTTTCGTGTGTTGTTTTCTTATTTTGATGAATCTATGGCTAGTAAAATAGTTTATAAACCATAGAGAAGTTGGAATACAGTAGGTTTAGCACCAATATAAATAAAGAATGAGTTCATTATAGTACCTTGAAGTGGTCTTTTGTTTTCTACTTTAAGTTTTGTGTTGTGAAGTTTTCAAGTTTGGGTAAAGATTTGATGGATTATGGAACAAGGAGTGGCAAGAGCCTAAGCTTGGGGATGCCCCAGAAGGCATCCCCTCTTTCGTCTACTTCTATCGGTAACTTTACTTGGAGCTATATTTTTATTCACCACATGATATGTGTTTTCCTTGGAGCGTCTTTTATAATTTGAGTCTTTGCTTGTTAGTCTACCACAATCATTGTCGGTGTCAAAACCGGCGGATCTCGGGTAGGGGGTCCCGAACTGTGCATCTAAGGCGGATGGTAACAGGAGGCAGGGAACACGATTTTTTACCCAGGTTCGGGCCCTCTTGATGGAGGTAAAACCCTACGTCCTGCTTGATTTATTCTTGATGAT
This sequence comes from Triticum aestivum, assembly GCF_018294505.1. Taxonomy (NCBI): domain Eukaryota; kingdom Viridiplantae; phylum Streptophyta; class Magnoliopsida; order Poales; family Poaceae; genus Triticum; species Triticum aestivum. The sequence continues at coordinate 69,564,075 of NC_057806.1, read as the reverse complement.
ATGAGTAGTACAAGAGTTGATCTACCACGAGATCGGAGAGGCTAAACCCTAGAAGCTAGCCTATGGTATCATTGTCTGTTGTCCTACGGACTAAAACCCTCCGGTTTATATAGACACCGGAAAGGGCTAGGGTTACAACAGGTCGGTTACAAAGGAGGAGATATAAATATCCGTATTGCCTAGCTTGCCTTCCACGCCAAGTAGAGTCCCATCCGGACACGAGACGAAGTCTTCAATCTTGTATCTTCATAGTCTAATAGTCCGGCCAAAGGATATAGTCCGGCTGTCCAGAGACCCCCTAATCCAGGACTCCCGCAGTAGCCCCTGAACCAGGCTTCAATGATGATGAGTCCGGCATGCAGTATTGTCTTCGGCATTGCAAGGCGGGTTCCTCCTCCAAATACACCACGGAAAAATTTGAATACAAGGATAGTGTCCGACCGTGCAAAATATGTTCCACATTCCACGGTAGAGAGAATAATGTTTCCACAAATCTAATCTGCTGACTTGTTTTGGCAACATGGCGTTATGCCATGGGCCGGTGATTATTCAAACCGTTTCCTTTAACTAGCCCCGCACATAACGCGAGGCGGTTTTTTGACACATCTTGTCAAAGCAGAGATCGTGTCCCCCTTATTACGGGATTCTCATCAATAAGGGCGTGGGTAACCCAACCGCGCCATCGATTACGGCGCTTGGGGGATAAGCAAGTTTTTCCAGGCTAGTGGGGGCGCATAGTTTCGGCCGCCCTTATAAAGGGACAAGGTTTAACCTTTTTCTTCCCACGCCTTCTTCCTCCTTGCTCATCCACTCTTGCGCACTCGATCACCAACGCCCAAGCCCACATCCTTCCCCTCAACCTTCTCGAATCATGTCCGGAGCGGGAGGCAAATGGATGGCTTCCTCTGTTACGGAGGGACACATCAAGAAGCTGCGCGGAGCTGGATACTTGGCCGCAAATATCGCGCATCGGCTGCCCGCTGCGGGGCAGATCGTTCCTACCCCTGAACCTCACAAGAGGGTAGTCTTCCTCCACCACTTCCTCCGCGGACTGGCGTTTCCCCTCCATCCATTCGTCCGTGTTCTCATGTTCTACTACGGGCTGGACTTCCATGATCTGGCCCCGAACTTCGTCCTCAACATTTCCACCTTCATCGTCGTGTGTGAGGCTTTGCTCCGCATCCGGGCCCACTTTGGCCTGTGGTTAAAGACCTTCAATATCAAGCCGAAGGTGGTGGGCGGCCAACAAGCAGAATGCGGCGGGGCCATGGTGGGCAAGATGCCCAACGTTATATGGCTTGAGGGCTCCTTCGTGGAGACCATAAAGGGGTGGCAATCGGTGTGGTTCTACATCACCGAGCCGCACAACGCCAAATGGGTGGCTGCCCCAAGTTTCGATCCGGAATCCCCACGCGGCTCACCTCCTGGAAAGAGAAGGGTCTCTCCTGGGGTTCATCGGTAGAGCTGGACAGACTCCAGAAATGTATCCGGAATATGGCCGGCGAGAAGCTCAAGCGTGTCAATATAGTCCAGGTCATGCTCATTCGCCGGAACCTCCCGTGCCAACGACCAGGCCCAGCACCAGACTCTAAGCGAGCTCCTCGACACGACGCACAAGGACGTCTGGAAGGTGTTGTTCAAGGGCGCCGAGGTCCCTCCCTCCCTCACCGAGGACCACGGGCTAAGCGCGAAGCGCCGAGCGCATTCGGTGAGTTCTATACATCTGGTAGGATATTTTATTTCCCCTAGCTTAATCACGTGCGGGGTCTGATCTCCATGCCTTTGACAGGACTGGGTGGAGACGTCGGGGCAGATTAACTGTCCAGCCCCTCTGCCCGATGTCGGAGTAATGGGCCACGGGTAGGCTAACCCGAGCCCCAGAACCTTTCAAGACATCGGGGCAGGCTGCGCCCCTCACGACCTCAGGACGAAGAGCCGCCTTCTGAGAAGTCGGCGGCAAGGCAGCCGACTGCACACTCGCGACCGAGTCCCGTTGACGACTTCAGGATGAGCCGACTCCTGACTGGCGACTTCCAGGGAAGCCGGCTTTGGGGAGTCAGCCCGCGACTCCAACAAACCCCATGCCCTCATCAAGAGGGACGGGAGGGGGAGTGGCTACAGTCAAGCCTACTCCCACCCCTTAACAGGGGCAGGCATGGCTACAGCACGCCGTACCCGGGAAGATCTCCGTGCGGCGTGGCACTGTTGCCGTGCCGGCCCTGACATCAGCACCAAAGGACCGAATCCTGTGCCCACGACGGCTTGTCTGTACCACCCTGGGGCGGCGGGTCCCACCAGCCAGTGGGACCCCAGGAGACGGCAAGTGCACCCCCAGTCGGACCCGTTGGGAGTCGGCCCCTGAGAGTCGGCCAGATCCTCCCCCGGGGCCCACGCACCATTAATCAGATGTGACGGAGAGTAGCAATAGTGATCGCCCGCCAGGCGGCGGGGCTGTTGCCACGACTCCATGACCAAGCCCGCGTCATCAGAAGCACGGCTACAGTAATCAGCAGCCGGCAAGACCCGCCCGCGGCGGACGCGGCCTGTCGGCTCCGTACCTAGCCAGTCAGCGGGGCCCACTAGTCGGCGGGCCCCAGCAGTCGACGGAGAAGACGGAGGCCGGAGACACTGACGGCTGGGCCCGCGTCCAGCCAGATTACCATTGTACCCATCGGGGTAGGCCTATATAAACCCCCTACGGCACCCATGCAAAGGGTTGGAATCCATTAGCCCTAGACCAGATCATATAGGGGGGAGAGCTAGCCTTGCCCTCTCCTACCTCCAGGAAACAGCTCAAGGAGCAATCATGTAACCATTTTGCCATAGTGATCATGCGGAGACCCCGCAGAGCAGCAGTAGGGGTATTATCTCCCTGTAGAGCCCTAAAGCTGGGTAAGATCCACCAGCGTGCATGTCTACGCCTCATCCCGTTTCCGGAACCGGCGACGTTCTACTCGCCCCCATCATGATAAGCCATCCTTTGGCATATGTCGCACCCAACCCCTGACATTTGGCGCCCACCGTGGGGCCTGGTGCACCGTCATCCAGAGATCTGTTCTGGATGGGAACCCTTTTCCTCCCTGGCGAGCGCAGCCAGCCAGGCACGCTAGACGGAGTTTGCGCCGACGCGCTGCACGGCGTTGAGATCGCCTGCGCAGCTAGCCGCCTCGCCAAACTTGTCGGCGAGGTTCGCATCTCCGACGAACCTGCATCCGATGCAGGCACGGGCGGCCCCGAGAACCTCCTCGCGGACCTCCTCGACCAGCTCCACGTCGCGGGGGAGCCTGCCGTGGACTTGGAGTCTGTAGAATCCACCGACCCGATGCTGGTCGACTCCTTCCCCACTAACGTGGTGGTCTACGACGAGCCTCTCCCTCGCGCGGAGAGCGACGGAAGCACCGTCACCGAGGTGCTCGTCATCAGTCATGGCGAGCCCTCCGGCGGAGGAGCGCATGACCCGCTTTGCGCGGCGCTGCAAGACCTGACTGCGCCCATTCCGGAAGACGCTGACATGGAGACGTTGGAGGTGCGCCGCCTTCAGCTGGTCGAAGGCGCGAAGAAGCTGGCTAGCATAAGACACTTATTAGAAGCCTACCAGCGAGAGATGGATCGCGCTGTTGGTGGCTTGCCAGCCCCAGTTGGGCCCAACCGCCTTGTCACGGTCCAGCAGCGCGGCGTAGCCATGGCCAACCTGTTCGGGGCAAGTTGCCATGTGTACGCTACACCTGCAGAGAACATTCAAGCCACCCAGTCGGCGGCGGACGAGCTGGAAAATTTCAAGGGCGAAGAGCGCCGCCTGATGATGGAGCGAGTCCAGCGGCTCCTCGACACGGCTGCCGCACAGAGGCGCCACAGCGGCAAAACGACGACCTTTGCCGAGACCAAAGTGCGACGTCTCGAACGCCGACTGGCAGCGCCCGAGGAAGAAAGGAAAAAGATCCGACTGTCAGCCACAGTCGGACTCACATTACCATAGAGCGCGACCGAGACGGCCGCCCTAGAGCAGTGGAACGATGGGACGACTGCCCGCCTCCTCCTCGCAAGGAAAGGCGAGTCTCCCCGCCGTCTGTTGATCATCCGACTCTTGGCGACCGCCTTGGCCGCTGAGGGGGAGTCAGGGAGAACGACGCCCGCCACCGGATCGACCGGCTTCACCGATCCCTGGCGCTGAAAGAAGAAGACGAGTTGGATCCGCCTTGTTTCGGGCCCCGCATTCGGGATGAGCCCTTTCCCAAAGGGTTCACGCTCCGAAGAGACACGCCCAAGTACACCGGCTCCGTGAAGCCGAAAGACTGGCTAGTCGACTACTCCACGGTTGTCAGCATAGCGAACGGCAACAAGCGTGTCGCCGTAAAGTACGTTCCGCTCATGCTCCAGGGCACGGCCCGGACATGGCTGAACAGCCCGAAGCCCCGCAGCATCAACAGCTGGGTCGACTTCACCGAGGCATTAGTCCGCAACTTCACCAGCACGTACAAGCGTCCTCCCAAACCTTGTCAGCTCTCCTTGTGCATGCAAGGTCCCGACGAGTCGACTCGCGACTACCTCACGCGTTGGGCCGAGCTTCAGAACTCCTGCGAGGGCGTGCATGAGGTGCAGGCTATCGTGTACTTCACCGCCGGGTGCAGAGAAGGGCACCCCCTCAAGCACAAGCTCCTCTACGACGAGCCAGAAACCCTCGACGAGCTGCTGATCATAGCAGACAAATACGCCACGGCCGACTCCTCCATGAAGGCGGAGATTCAAGTTAGCGCAACTGGCAAAGTGGCCCCTCAAGATCCAAGAACTCCAGCGGGGGATGCCAGTCGGCGGCAACAACAGAGCGACCACAAGGGCAAGGCCCCGCAGCCGGCTTCCAGCAGCCGGCAGGTCGCGACAGTTGAAGCCAGCAGCCGGAAGGGCGGCCTATGCCCAAGCGACAGAAAGGCGGCAAGCCCAACTGGTCGCCGGCCTTCTCCTACGAACAGACTCTGGATGGACCTTGCAAGTTCCATAGCGACGCAAAGCCGTCGAATCACACCACCCGGAAGTGCCACTGGCTCACCAGGATCGCCAAGGGAGACGGCCTCCTACCTCCCCCGCCTGTTGGGCAGCTGCCTCTACCTCCGCCCTAGCAGCCGGCTATCAGGCCAGTCGACGCAGTACAAGACGAATACCCCGAGGAACACGGAGCCTACATGGTGTTTACCAGTATGGCTGATGATCGACGCAGCAGGCGGCTGCACGACAATGTGACGCCCGGGTAATCAAGCTACAGTAACCCTCTGGTAATGATGCCACGTCACCTCGATTATTGTTGATAATCTCGTGTTAGCTCGGAACCGAACCAAATTCAAATTTGAATTAAAGTCAAAACAATTAAAGTTTTCAAAAGTCAAAACTAAATTGTTCCTAATGTGTCTAATAATCCATAATAAATGCTGGTGAAGAAATCATCTCTTAATAAAATACTTAAATGCACTAAATAAACTAAAACAATAGCAAAAACAATTATTTAAATGCTTTAAAATGATAAACAATTACAAACTAATATATTTAGGTGCCAAGTTAATTGTGACAGTGGTATAATTCCTATTACAAATTTAGGGATCATTTTTGTACTTCACAAAACTAAAATACAATGAGGAACAAAATAAAACAGAAAAGAAATAAAGTACATAAAAGAAAAAAAACAGAAACAACAAAAAGAGAGGAAAGACCCTCCCTGGCTGTTCGGCCCAGCTAGGCTACCAGGCCCACCTGGCTGGCCCATCCCGCCTCCCTTATCCCCTCACACCCCAACCGAACCCTAGCCCACGTTCCCCACTCGCTCCCCCCCCCCCGCTCGCTCGTTGTTCCCCCGATTTGGATCGAGATCGGGGCGAGGACCCGAAGCCGCCCGACGCCTCCCTGCGTCGTCCTCTGCTCGTTGGAGGGACGGGCCCCGACGTTGCTGGCCTGCCTCCTGCGCCTCTGCTTCCTCCCGATGCCAGCCATCGCCATGGTTGCCGCGACTCCCCGTCCTCGACCTCTTCTCCAACCACGCCACATAGCCATCGCCATCACCGGTCTTCTCCGCCACAGTCATCTTCGTCCGCCGCCGTTCATCGTCGGTTCCGACGGCTTCACTACATCCCGCGCCTCCCCGAGCCTCTCCCCGTCAACGATGTGAGCTGGCGCGCCTTTCCCCTCTGCCTCCCCCTCGATTTGCATCCTCTAGTCGCCATGCTCGTCGGTTCCGTCCCGCGCTAGAAGTCGCCTTGGCCGGCGCTCCACTCACGCCGACACCCGCCCCAGGTCGCGCCCCGGCCTCCCGTTGCCGCACTCGGCCGTGCCCTTCACCAACGCACGTGCCTGCGCCTATAGCCGCCGCTGCCCACACTCCCCTGCATCCGTCCTCGCTCGGGCGCCTCCTCCCGCGCAGCCCGTCGCTCACCTCGCCTCGAGTCGCAGCGCCCCGCCGCCGGCCTGCTGCTGCATCCACCGCAGCTCGCCCCCGACTGGCTGCCGGCGCCCATGCCGCGGGCCGCGTCCGAGGCCAGACCCGTTCGGCCTCGGGCACGGGCACCACGCCCGCACCCAGCGCCCGACCCGCAAGGCCTCTGTGCCACAGACAACGGGGCCCACCCCCTGTGAACGAAAACAAAAAAAATAATACTAATTAAATTAATTTTTAAAAAATGAATTAATAAATAATAACTAAAATTAATTAAAATGATAATTAATTAATTGATTAAAGGTTTAATTAAATTAATTAGTCTTGATTAGATTAACCTAATTACTAGTTAACTTAATTAACCCCCTGATTAGACTAATCAATCAATGACATGAGGGTCCCACACATAGTTGACCCAGTTAACTCTGTTGACTGCTGACGTCAGCATGACATCATGCTGATGTCATAAAACCAAATTTCGAATTAAATTAAATAATTAATTAAATTCCAAAAACTAATAAAATCTTTAGAAAATCATATCTTTTAATCCGTGACTCGGATTAAATTATTTTCAACATGAAAGTTGCTCAGAACGACGAGACGAATCCGGTTACGCAGACCGTTCGTCCGCCACACCTCCCTAGCATAGCAAACATGCAACTTTTCCCCTCCGGCTCCTCTGCTCGAAAACACGAAACACCGGGGATAATTTCCCGGATGTTTCCCCCCTTCACCGGTACCACCTCGTACCGCGTTAGGGCACACCTAGCACCACGCTTTGTCATGTCATGCATCGTCTTGCATTTGTTTGCATTATATTTATTGTTTCTTCCCCCTCTTCTCTCGCTAGACACCGAGACCGACGCCGCTGCTACCCAGTACGACTACGGTGTTGACGACCCCTCTCTCTTGCCAGAGCAACTAGGCAAGCCCCCCCTTTGATCACCAGATATCGCCTATTCTTCTCTATACTGCTTGCATTAGAGTAGTGTAGCGTGTTACTGCTTTCAGTTAATCCTATACTGCTGCATAGCATGTCCTTGCTACTACTATTGTTACCTTTACCTGCTATCCTACTGCTTAGTATAGGATGCTAGTGTTCCATCAGTGGCCCTACACTCTTGCCCGTCTGCCATGCTATACTACTGGACCTGGGCATATACAATATACTTTACACAGTTACATTACCTGTGATACTGTTCGGAGATGGGGGCTGAAGGGGCAGGTGGCTCCATCCCGGTAGAGGTGGGCCTGGGTTCCCGACGGCCCCGACGGTTACCTTGAGGCGGAGCAACAGGGCAGGTTCAGACCACCTAGGAGAGAGGTGGGCCTGGCCCTGGTCGGCGTTCGCGGATACTTAACACGCTTAACGAGATCTGGGTATTTGATCCGAGTTTGGCCATTTGGTCTATACGCACTAACCATCTACGCGGGAGTAGTTATGGGTATCCCGGCGTCATGGTATCAGCTGAAGCCTTCGTGACGTCAGCGACTGAGTGGCGTGCGCCGGATTGGAACGTAAGCCTGCTCTTGTATTAAGGGGGCTAGTTCTGCTTCCGGCCGCGTTCGCAACGTGCAGGTGTGCTAAGGGCGATGGGCCCAGACCCCTATGCGCTTAGGTTTAGACCGGCGTGCTGACCTCTCTGTTGTGCCTAGGTGGGGCTGCGACGTGTTGATCTTCCAAGGCCGGGCATGACCCAGGAAAGTGTGTCCGGCCAAATGGGATCGAGCGTGTTGGGGTATGTGGTGCACCCCTGCAGGGAAGTTAATCTATTCGAATAGCCGTGATCTTCGGTAACAGGACGACTTGGAGTTGTACCTTGACCTTATGACAACTAGAACCAGATACTTAATAAAACACACCCTTCCAAGTGCCAGATACAACCGGTGGTCGCTCTCTCACAGGGCAACGAGGGGAGGATCATCGGTTAGGGTTATGCTATGCGATGCTACTCGGAGGTCTTCAGTCTACTCTCTTCTACATGCTGCAAGACGGAGGCTGCCAGAAGCGTAGTCTTCGAAAGGACTAGCTATCCCCCTCTTATTCCGGCATTCTGCAGTTCAGTCCACATATAATAGCCTTATTCCAGTTGATACCAATGCAACATATGTAGTATAGCTCCTTGCTTGCGAGTACTTTGGATGAGTACTCACGGTTGCTTTCTCCTTCCTTTCCCCCTATGCCTTCTACCTGGTTGTCGCAACCAGATGTTGGAGCCCAGGAGCCAGACGCCACCTTCGATGACGACTCCTACTACACCGGAGGTGCCTACTACTACGTGATGCCCGCTGACGACGACCAGGAGTAGTTAGGAGGATCCCAGGCAGGAGGCCTGTGCCTCTTTCGATCTGTACCCCAGTTAGTGCTAGCCTTCTTAAGGCAAACTTGTTTAACTTATGTCTGTACTCAGATATTGTTGCTTCCGCTGACTCGTCTATGATCGAGTTCTTGTATTCGAGCCCTCGAGGCCCCTGGCTTGTAATATGATGCTTGTATGACTTATTTTATTTGTAGAGTTGTGTTGTGATATCTTCCCGTGAGTCCTTGATCTTGATCGTACACATTTGCGTGCATGATTAGTGTACGGTCAAATCGGGGGCGTCACAGACAAGAGGTGAATGCAGTAGCATCAGAGATGCTAGAGTTCATGCACTGGTCCGAGAAGCGTATTAGCTGGAGCAGGGCTGATCACCCAGAAGTGATGCCGAGTCCGAGCTCTTATGCCTTGGTCTTGGATGCCACCTTTGCCATGGATTGACGAGCTGCTCGTTTCTCATGAGTCCTGATAGACGGAGACAGCAGCATTCACATCCTGTACAAGGACACCATGGAGAAATTAGGAATCAAGCAAAGACAGCTTCAGAACAGCCGGACTGTGTTCCATGGCATTGCTCCTGAGCTTTCCTTCTCACCAATCGGCAAGATCCTGATGGACATCCTCTTCGGAGACAAAGATCACTTCCGCTGAGAGTCAGTTTGGTTTGAGGTGGTGGACCTTGAGAGCCCATACCATACACTACTGGGCCGACCCGCCTTGGCCAAGTTCATGGTGGTCCCCCACTACGCCTACCTCAAAATGAAGATGCCCAGATCCAGGGGAATTCTGACTGTATCCGGTGACTACCGGAAGTCGTCTGCCTGTGCAACTGAGAGCAGTCGGCTAGCTGAGTACCTGGTGATCGCAGCCGAGAAGTGGCTCCTGGAGCGGGTTGTGGCGATGGCCGGCAAGCAGCCAGAGGTGTCGCCCAACCCAAAGGATTCGAAGGCTGAGGGTTCGTTCAAGCCGGCCAAGGAGACAAAGAAGATACCCTTGGATCCGGAGCACCCAGAGAGGTACGCTGTCGTAGGCGCAAACCTCGACAGCAAATAGGAAGGCGAGCTCGTTGATTTCCTCTGTGAGAATCGGGACATCTTCGCATGGTCCCCCAAAGACATGCCAGGTGTATTGACGGAATTCGCCAAGCACAAGCTACATGTCCGATCTGATGCAAAGCCGGTCGGCAGCCCCTGCACCGCCTATCAGAAGAGAAGAGAAGAGTTGTCGGAGAAGTAATAGCCCAGCTCCTAGCGGACGGCTTCATTATGGAAGTATTCTTTCCAGAGGGGCTAGCCAATCCGGTCCTGGTACTGAAGAAGAACAAGCAGTGGTGAATGTGTATTGACTACACGAGCCACAAAAAATCCTGCCCCAAGGACCCGTTTGCTCTGCCAAGAATTGATTAGGTGATAGACTCCATAGCCGGATGCAAGCTGTTGAGCTTTTTGGATGCATATTCAGGATATCACCAGATCAAGCTGAACCCGACTGACAGACTGAAGACCGCCTTCATCACGCCGTTTGGGGCCTTCTGCTACCTCACCATGACGTTCGGATTGAGGAATGCTGGCGCAACCTTTCAGTGTTGCATGCAGAAGTGCCTCCTCAAGCAACTCGGGAGAAACGCCCACGTCTACATGGACAATGTGGTGGTGAAGACGGAAATGCGCGAAACACTGCTGGAAGACCTCAAGGAGACCTTTGAGAACCTGTGCCGATTCCAGATCAAGCTCAACCCTGAGAAGTGCGTCTTTGGAGTACCAGCCGGCCAACTCCTTCGTTTCCTGGTCTCTGAACGCGGCATAGAGTGCAACCTTGTAAAGATCAAGGCCATTGAGAGGATGGAGGTACCCAGCCGACTGCTGGACATGCAAAAGTTCACCGGCTGCTTGGCGTCCATCAGCTGATTCATCAGTCGGCTGGGCGAGAAAGCTCTCCCCTTATACCAACTCATGAAGAAGACCACTTTTTTCGAGTAGAACCACAAGGCGGACGAAGCTTTTCTCCAGTTGAAGAAGATGCTGACTACTCCACCCGTTCTGGCAGCTCCGACTCCTAAGGAACCTATGGTCCTGTACATCGCCGCCACCAGCCGGGTAGTTAGCACAGTCATTGTAGTGGAACGCAAGGAGGAGGGCAAGGCATTACCTGTCCAGAGACCGGTATATTACCTGAGCGAAGTACTGTCGGCCTCCAAGCAGAACTATCCCCACTAACAAAAGATGTGCTATGGCGTGCACTTTACCGCCAAGAAATTGAAGCCTTACTTTCAAGAGCATCCAATCACTGTGGTCCGCACGGCCCCACTTGCCGAGATCATCGGAAGCCGAGATGCTTCTGGCCGAGTGGCCAAGTGGGCCATAGAGCTGGCTCCCTACACCATCCACTACCAGCCCCGCACCGCCATCAAGTCACAAGCACTGGCCGACTTTCTCGTCGACTGGGCTGAGACCCAGTACCTACCTCCAGCGCCCGACTCCACCCATTGGCGGATGCATTTCGACGGCTCCAAGATGCGCACCGGCTTGGGAGCCGGCGTCGTCCTCACTTTCCCTAAAGGCGACAAACTCAAATACGCACTGCAAATCCATTTGCCGCCTCCAACAACGTCGCCGAGTACGAGGTGCTCATTCACGGGCTCTGGCTCGCCAAAGAGCTTGGCATTCGCCGGATCCTGTGTTTTGGCGACTTAGACTTAGTGGTCCAACAGTCACCTGGCGACTGGGACGCCAAAGATGCAAACATGGCGAGTTACCATTTCCTCGTGTAGCAACTTAGTGGATATTTCGAGGGGTGCGAGTTCCTCCATGTGCCAAGAAACGACAACGACCAAGCAGACGCCTTGGCGCGAATCGGCTCTACCCGCCAAGCAATACCATCCGGCGTCGCCCTTCAACGCCTCCTCAAGCCGTCTGTCAAGCCTTCGCCAGAATCAGACTCCATCTTCGTGCCGGCTCCTCCCGAAGAAGTCGGATCCAACTCCAGAGCCCCGGCAGACGGTACCGGGATTTTGGCAGATGGCTCCAAAGCCACCACAGTCAAGGTCGGCCCGGGGACTGCGGCGGCCAGCCCGAAGACTCCATAACTCGGCCCGAGGGCTGCACCAGTCGGTTTGGGGACTTCATTAATCCAGCAAGCGGTTGTTGACTCCAACCCGCCGCCTCCCAGCCCAGCCGCCCTCATCCAAGTCGCAGTTCTGGCAGTCGAAGAAATAGCAGCACCCTCATGGGACTAGCCCATCCTCAAATTCCTGGAGAGCAAAGAGTTGCCGACTGATGAGACCTCAGCTCGGCAAGTACAACGCCGAGCGGCAGCCTACACCATAGTCAACAGAGAGCTGGTCAGGTGCAGCGTCACTGGTGTCTACCAGTGCTGCGTAGAGCCAGAGCAAGGCCAAGCAATTCTCAAATACATCCATCAAGGCGAGTGCGGCCACCATGCGGCTTCAAGAGCACTCGTCGCAAAAGCCTTTCGACACGGTTTCTTCTGGCCGACTGCCTTAGAAGAGGCCAAGGAATTGGTCCAAAAATGCAAAGGGTGCCAGAAGTTCAGCTCCAAGCCGCACCAGCCGGCTTCTTCACTCAAGACCATCCCCATTGCCTGGCCTTTCGCAGTTTGGGGCCTAGACATGGTGGGACCATTCAAGACGGCACGAGGTGGCTTAACTCACTTACTTGTCGCAGTGGACAAGTTCACCAAGTGAATAGAAGCAAAGCCAATCAAGAAACTGAACGGTCCGACTGCCGTGATTTTCATCTCCGATATCACAATTCGGTACGGCATATCACACAACATCATCACCGACAACGGCACAAATTTTGCCAAAGGCGCCTTGGCCCGTTTTTGCGCAACACAGGGCATCCGACTGGACCTAGCGTCCGTTGCCCATCCACAGTCAAACGGCCAGGTGGAGCGAGCAAACGGCCTCATCCTATCCGGCATCAAGCCCTGGCTGGTCAAGCCTCTGGAGCGCTCGGCTGGCTGCTGGCTCGATGAGTTGCCAGCCGTCCTCTGGAGTCTGCGCACGACTCCAAACAAGTCAACACGCTTCACGCCTTTCTTCCTCGTCTACGGTGCCGAAGCCGTCATCCCAACGGACATCGAGTTCGACTCCCCATGAGTCACCATGTACACCAAGGAGGAAGCAGAAGAAGCACGTCAAGACGGCGTCGATCTGCTGGAAGAGGGCCGGCTGTTGGCACTCAGCTGGTCCAGCATCTACCAGCAGAGCCTGCGCCGATACTACAATAGGAAGGTCAAGCCAAGATCTTTCCAAGAAGGCGACCTTGTGCTCCGGCTGATCCAGGGAACAGCCGGCCAGCACAAGCTGTCGGCACCTTGGGAAGGCCCTTTCATCATCAGCAAAGTGCTAGGCAACGACTCCTACTATCTGATTGACGCTCAGAAGCCCCGAGCACGCAAGAGGGACGACTCCGGCAAAGAGACAGAGCGACCATGGAATGCAAATCTCCTCCGAAGATTTTACAGTTGATGCAGTATGTACCATGCTACCTTTTGTATTAAAGTACCAAGACTTCGGGCCCCCCGAGACGAGCTCGGGGACTGCCCTCTTTTGTCTATATGATAAAAGTTATGCCTACGAGTGTGTTACTCTTTGTTATGCCGCTTGGCACCGGGCTCGACAGGTCGGCCCGGGGACTTGCCGCCTTGCACTATGAAATGCTTCCTGCAGTCGGACAAGTAGTGTGTGACGCCTAAGCCGTCTCCTGTCAGAATCCCCAGCTCGCAGAGCGACTGTACGGTGGGCAGGGGTAAGGTAGAATGGGCATTCGCATGAAAAATGGCTAAGGACTCAAAGCATAAGACATAGCTTAAGTCGGCTTCCAGCCTTCCTTTTACTAACCGACTATTAAGCAGTCGGCTCACCGCCTTCTATTCAACTTGCTAAAAAAACTCTAAAACGGCTAAGTACTTGCCTTCTCAAAGTAGCCAAGCATTTGATCCAATGGCAGTCCGCAGAAAAGAGAGAATTCGGATAAATATTTACATAGCATAGGCCCTTGGCCGAATCTTCGAGCAGAAGTTCAAAATACACCCCGCGGGTGGAATTGTGCAAATTAACAAGTTCTTCAAAGACTACTAAAGAAGATAAATGAAGATAAGGCGGCAGCCTAAGACGCGGCAGACGGATTCGGAGGGTCGGAGGAGACGGCAGCGTCAGGTGTTGGGGCGGCCGGCTGGGCAGTCATGGCTTGATCACCTCCGGCAGCGGTCGGCTCGGTCGCACGTGGCTCGTTGCTGGAGGCACGGTCGAGTTGAGGCTGGCCGTCCGCTCCGTCTTCTGGTTCTTCCGCCTCGCCACCGTCCTCCGCCTCGCCTTCCTCCTCGGCGCTGGAACCAATCACCTCTACCGAGTCCTCGCCGTAGTCCGGGTTCATCCCGAACCACTCCGGAGGTACCTCCTCGCCGTCTTCTGACCGCTCGGGGACGAAGATTCTGGTGCCGGTGTACTCGGCAATCGCCACAGCATGCTTGACGAGGGCGTCTTCCGCAGCCGCCAGCTCCGGCTAGGCCTCTGACCGGAGTGTGGCCAGTCGGTCTAGGTCCAGCCCCGGATACCACGCCTTGACGAACTCCAAGGCCCGGCACGCTCCATCTCGGGCCGAGGAACCTTTCGAGGCTTTAAGACGACCAGCTGGGACCTCCAGCCAGTCGGCAGTCCGACCGGGGGTGCGCACAGCCTTCATGTCCAGCCACAGGGCAGCAATCGCCTGGGCACTGACACGTTGATGCCGGCGCAGCATCCGGTGAGTCGGCCGAAGGCGAGCCTCGATGCTCAGGATATGCTCATCAAGGGTTCGGGGGGCATCGGCGGCAATCTCTGCACCTTCCTCCCTCCGACCTTCACGGTCAGCCTCGATGGCTTGGATGGAGGCCTGCGAGTGCCTAGGGAAGAAGTCTGCCAAGATGGAAGAAACGAAGAAACAAGTCAAAAACCGGGAGTCGGCATGATTTATAATCGGCAGCTCGAAGAAAGAAAGTAAAGAAACTCACCATCAACGATGTGTTCAATCTCATCGAAGCCGGAGGCCAGCATTGCCTCTTTGTCAGTACAAGAGGAGTGCTCGCTCGCAAACTCGGCCAGGAGGGCGGTTTCCGCCTCTTCTGCCTCCTTATGCGTCTTCGCAAGCAGCTCCCTCTGCTCTGCCAATTGAGTGGCCAGCAGATCGCGCTATGTGGCGAGCTTGCTGCACTCCTCTCCCTTGGCGTGCAACGCGGAGTTGGCCTCGCTCAATTGCTATTGAAGAACAGCATTGGCTTTTGAAGACAAGGAAGAAAGAAGGCGTTAAGTCATCAGAAAAGAAGGTCGCCGGGGAGATCCGGCCCGACTGCTCAGCAGTCGGCCCGAATCTCGGGGACTACAGCGCGCGGGTGCGCTAGCGTGCCCCCGCGAAGAAGAAAAAGACCTCACTCCGGCTCTCCGACAAGTCGGCGGTCCGCTTGCCCAGCTCTTCAACGTTGCGGTTGAAGGCAGTAACGCAGAGGTTATGGTAGTCCTGCGACAAAATATTTCAGACAAATGTAAGTACCCGGAACTCACCAATAGGAGTTCCGGGCCGCCTGCTCAGCAGCCGACCCGAAACTCGGGGACTACACCCAGTGGGTGCGCTGGCGCGCCCCCACAGAGAGGTACAAAAACAAGGAAAAAAGAGGACCAAAAAGAAGCATACCCGGACGGCTGCTCGCGACGCCAGGTACGCCTTGGTGCAATTCTGGATCGCGTTGCCCTCAGCTCGCAGCTTCGTCTGGACGTCCAGAAGCGCCTGGTTCAGCGGCCCCGTGCCGCCTCCTCGCACCCACCCAATGGGCGCGACGCTTGTCGCTTCGGCTTCTGGGATCGCCGAGCTGGCGGTGCCGGTCTCCAGGGGGCGTGGTGCCGAAGTCGCCTTCTCAAGACGGCGTCGCGTTGGCGAGCCAACTTGAAGGAGTAGCCTCGCCACAGCCTCTTCTTCGGTCGGCGGCACCGGCAGGACTGCCGGCTGTTAGCCTTGCGCGCTCCCAGACGGCGGTGGGGCGCTCCCAGACGGTGGCGGAGGTGGTGGCGGAACGATCACGTCCGGCGTGGAGTAGTCGCCACCTTCCCTCTCCAGGACGGGGTTCTCGCCCCCGGCTTCCCCAGTCTGCCCTGTGAACTCCGGAGGCGGCGGCGCAGAGTTCAGTGGGGTGACGAACACCACTGATTGGTGGTGCGCGGCCTCCTCAGCCTGCTGCTTCGCCGCGGCGGCGGCTTCGGCCTCGGCCAGCTTCTTCTTGGCGGAGGCCTCCGCCTTATCGGCCTCCACCTTCTCCAGGCGGGCGGCCTCGTCCTTGTTGCGCTTTTCCTGCGCATTCCGCTCTGTCGCTGCCCGGACGTCAGCAGTGGGGTCAATCCGCCGAGTGGTGGCGGACGTCTCCACTGACCCCATGACGGAGGCGGCAGCAACCCTCTCAAGAGTGAGGGGAGCCCTGAAGCAAGGGAAGCAAGTAAAAGACTCAGACAAAGCTATAGAGAAAGGATAAAGCGTCAAGACGGAATACCCACGCAGAGACCAGCGGCGGCTTCTTCACTTCCTTACGGAAGCGGATGGCCTTTGTAGCCACCTCGTCCCGCCGGGTCGCCACAGCCGAACTCTTGGGCTTCTTCGGCCGACTACCGAACAAAGTCGGCACGGCCCGACGCTTCTTCCCGCCGCCCGGAGCACCCGGCGCGGCAGAAGAGCCCGCACCAGGATGGCTGGCTCCTGGCCGGGGGCGGTGGGCGACCTCCTCATCATCGTCAGGCCAGTCCTCTAGACTGGCCCCGAGCCGCGGGCCGTCTCCTCCCTCGGCGTCGTCTTCCAAAGCCGCCGCCCCTAGATCAGGGTCGTCGACGTCGCTCTCCGCCCGGTCGGCAAGGAACTCACGGGCCGGCTCCGAGGTGCCGGCGGGTGGATGGAGGAGGGGATTCTGACCAAAGCCGACTAGTCAGGTCGCACAAAACAGACTCGGCAAGAAAGAAAGGGAAACTCACTATAGGTGGGGGGTTGGCGCGGGAGTATGGCTCCTTACCGAACCGCCAGTCCTCCAGCAGCTTGCTGTCCGAGAGGTAGTTCACCATGTAGGCCACCTCCTCGTGAGGCATGTCCTTGGTGCACATCCGACTCGGATCATGGCGCCCGCTCATTTGGCATATCATGTGGGGCGGCCTTGGAGCGGGAGAACTCGGCGCGCCACGAAGGCGGCCAGCAGGTCCAGACCAGTCAGGCCCTCCGACTGCGTCAGCACTCAGAGTCGTGTGATGGTGTCGGCTCCTGCAGGCGTCAGGGACTTGGCCCGGTACGACCAGTTGGGCAGTCTCCCAGCCGGCGGGCCGGCTTCGAAAACCGGCAGGTTGACCCAATCGCCCCTCGCAAAGACACTCTTGACGTAGAAGTACGAGTGCTGCCACATCTTCACTGACTTTATCAGCTTGATGGTGGGGAAGGGGTTGTCGGCCCCCAATCTCCGCACGGCGATGATAGCGCCGCATTGTGCCGGCACGCCTGCAGCCTGGGTGCCGAGCTTGGAGAAGAACTCCCCCCAGAGCTCGAGGGTGGGGAGGACTCCGAGGAAGCCTTCGCACAAGGCCACGAAGGCGGACAGCAGCACCACCGTGTTGGGCGTGAGGTGGTGCGGCTGGAGGCCGTAGAACTCCAGAAAAGAGCGGAAGAAGCTGCTCGCCGGCAGCCCCAATCCGCGCAGGCAGTGCGAGTGGAAGATGACCCGCTCGCCCTCCTACGGCGCAGGAGAAATCTCCACCTTCGGCGCAAGACGCACCCGCACGTGATCTTCGTCGGGGAGACGTCGAGTCTTGCGGAGGAACTCGATGTGGTCATCGTGCACTTCTGAGCCGTCCTAGGTGCCGGAATGCACCGAGGGAGGCGCGGCGGCAGAAGATGAACTCATCGTGAGCTGATCGCCGTGGCGTTCGGCAAAGCTTGGGCGCGCGGCGGAGCAAGGAAGAAGAAGAAGGAGAAGAGCAAGTAGTGGGAAGGAGGGGTGCGCGTGCTC
The DNA here is from genome assembly GCF_018294505.1 of Triticum aestivum. NCBI lineage: Eukaryota > Viridiplantae > Streptophyta > Magnoliopsida > Poales > Poaceae > Triticum > Triticum aestivum. The sequence goes on along the minus strand of NC_057806.1, from coordinate 69,546,312 downwards.
TGCCACGCTCCCCTCCTCCCCCTACTTATAGCCTCATGGGATGCGAAGCCGAGGGGGCGGGCGTGGGATTTACTGCGCCCATGACCCCACGACCCCCACGTTTCCATGACAAAGTTATTGTGCATAGTAACTTCACAAGAATCCCAACCGTCCGCACGGGCCACAGCGGATCCGCTCGAGCGCCGAGGCGCGGTAGTGGCGGGCCCGTCCTACGGGCCTGTCCCGTCACGCACGTAGGTTGGCAGACTAGCCCGGTCGCGCGTTGCCACGTGACGGGCCCGGAACGGGCGGCGGCTTGGAAGCTTAGCCGGCATGATACTTGGATCTACCCAAGATGTTCGAAATATTGTGCAAGTCAGAGCTGGGGCGGTTCCGACTCCTTCTAGTCAGCCCGGCAGAAATCAAGCAAGAACCATGTGCCGAGCACCCGGAGAGAGAAATTGCTGAGGCTTCTCGGCCGACCGTCCGCGGCACCTCACCAGCTTCGGGGACTACTGTCGGAGTAATGAGCCACGGGTAGGCTAACCCGAGCCCCAGAACCTTTCAAGACATCAGGGCAGGCTGCGCCCCTCATGACCTCAGGACGAAGAGCCGCCTTCTGAGAAGTCTGCAGCAAGGCAGCCGACTGCCCACTCGCGACCGAGTCCCGTTGATGACTTCAGGATGAGCCAACTCCTGACTGGCGACTTCCAGGGAAGCCGGCTTTGGGGAGTCGGCCCGCGACTCAAACAAACCCCATGCTCTCATCAAGAGGGACGGGACGGGGAGTGGCTACAGTCAAGCCTACTCCCACCCCTTACCAGGGGCAGGCATGGCTAAAGGATGCCGTACCCGGGAACATCTCCATGCGGCGTGGCACTGTTGCCGTGCCGGCCCAGACATCAGCACCAAAGGACCGAATCCTGTGCCCACGATGGCTTGTCTGTATGACCCTGGGGCGGTGGGTCCCACCAGCCAGTGGGACCCCAGGAGACGGCAAGTGCACCCCCAGTCGGACCCGTTGGGAGTCGGCCCCCGAGAGTTGGCCAGATCCTCCCCCGGGGCCCACGCGCCATTAATCAGATGTGACGGAGAGTGGCAATAGTGATCGCCCACCAGGCGGCGGGGCTGTTGCCACGACTCCATGACCAAGCCCGCGTCATCAGAAGCACGACTACAGTAATTAGCAGCCGGCAAGACCCGCCCACGGCGGACGCGGCCTGTCGGCTCCGTACCTAGCCAGTCGGCGGGGCCCACCAGTCGGCGGGCCCCAGCAGTCGGCGGAGAAGACGGAGGCCGGAGACACTGACGCTAGGCCTGCATCCAACCAGATTACCATTGTACCCCTGGGGGGTAGGCCTATATAAACCCCCCAGGGCACCCATGCAAAGGGTTGGGATCTATTAGCCCTAGACCAGATCATATAGGGGGGAGAGAGCTAGCCTTGCCCTCTCCTACCTCTAGGAAACAGCTCAAGGAGCAATCGTGTAAACATTTTGCCATAGTGATCATGCGGAGACCCCGCAGAGCAGCAGTAGAGGTATTATCTCCTCGGAGAGCCCTGAAGCTGGGTAAGATTCGTCAGCGTGCATGTCTACGCCTCATCCCATTTCCAGGCACCGGCGATGTTCTACTCGCCCCCACCATGATAAGCCATCCTTTGGCATATGTCGCACCCAACCCCCAACACCCGAAGACACTGCGGAAGGTCTCCTTATGGAGATGCTGACTCCGGCCCCTTATAAGGTGTCGGAGAAGACCAAGAAGGCCAAGGGAACCCGAAAGAGTTCCCGACGCCAGGTGTTATCGGACTCATCGTCCGATAACTCTGCGACACACTCCTCCCCCGAAGACGAGGAGGAAGAAGAAGATGCTCCCCCTTCAGTTGGGGGAGACAAGAAAAGGAAGGCCGCCCCAACCGGGGGGGCGAAGGGTCCAAGAAGGGAAGGACCCTCCCTCCGGACTATTCCACCGCCGCCGCCGAAGGCGAAGACGAGTGGCTGCTCAGGGCCAAGCCCCTGGTGAAGTCCTAAGTATTCGGATGTCGGAGTAGTTCATAGCATACCTTTGTCGCACCGCTTCTCCTAATGCCGAATCATGATTATGTAGACCGCCACGAGCTCGTATCGACGTATCGTCGGATGGCTCCCTGGGCTCGTCGGATATGGATAGCGATCCACTTCCGACCGCCACCTCCCCTTGCCCTACGGACAACGCTGAGGTATTGTCTCAAGAGGCACCAGGTCGAGGGGAGACAGTCTCGGAGGCGCCTCAAGGCGACCTTCCGGACTCCGGGAGCAGAGGGAGCAAGGTTCCCAAGGGCTCCGAGTTCGGCCCTCAGCCGAACACCGCGCCGAAACCTCCAATGGTTCCGGACTCAGGCAGGCGGCCTCCTTCCAAAAGGGGAAAGACGCTAGTGCCGGTGACCTCTGTCCATCCAGAGGCACCGAACAATCTGCTGGGAGCGCTTCGCCGTGCTTGCATCAATGAGGAGCACAGCACTATTATGAGTGCGGTGGTCCAGAAGGTTCAGTCCGCCAAGAGCGGACTGACTGAAGCCTGTGTCAGCCTTCTAACAAGCTTTGAGGTAAGTTTTTGAAATATGGGGAAAAATATTACCACATAGACAACAGCCCCTGATGCTCTGTTCGGTGTTCACAAAGAAAAGCCGAACAGAGGATCAAACAATATCGGAGGAGTCTAATATAAGTATGTCAATATGCGTATGTAGGCTTCGCTGCTGGCATCTGCCGCACTGACTGCGGAGGTCGCCGCACTGAAGCAGGACCTTAAAGGGTCCAAGGATGAGCTCGGCCTTGCCAAGAGGTAGCTCGAGGAGAACAAAGGTAAGTAGTACCTAGTCTATGGATATGTATAAAAAGAATGCGATTGCAAAATGACAGGATCATCGTAAATTTTCCAGGGGCCACGACCGAGGTGGCAACCCTGAAGCAAGCGCTATCCGAGGCCGAAAACAAAGCGGCCAAGGAGCGCATCGAGTGGGAAAGGTAGGAGGCTCGGGTGGGCGAGGTGCAGCAAGAGCTCCATGCTCTCGTGACAAAGCACGAGGCGTTGGAGCTTGACTTGAAGACGCGAGAGTCCAAGCTTGCCGCTGCCCTCGAGAGCGCAAAGGATGCCAAGGCCAAAGCCCAAAAGGCCCGCCAGGAGATTGATGCGATGAAGAAGATAGCGGCGGGTAAGGCATTCTATATGCAAAGCAAGCATGTGAAAGTAAATTACTTGTTACTTACCCGAATCCGGAGCTCTCCAGGAGCATTCGCAAATTTGCCCCGCAGCGTGTCGGATGCCGCAACGTTTTACCAGGCCGAGGAGGCAAGATCAACGGAGAAGTTGTTCTGGGCCCAATATACTGGGACCGAACACCCGGTGCCTATGAGCGACCAGCTAAAGTAGCTGGTCGAGCTTCACAAGGCGGCCGAACAGGCCATGAAAGGCTTTATAGTCCGGCTGTGGCCTGGCGACGCCCTTCCGAATAGCTACTTCGGCCTGGTGAGGCGGCTTGTGGATGCCTGCCCACGACTGGAACTCGTTAAGCGGTCCATCTGCATTGAAGGTGCACGCCGGGATTTCGCCCGTGTGAAGGTGCAATGGGCCAAGCTAGACGCCATGAAGCTGATCAAGGAAGGGCCGTCGGAGGGCAAGGAGCATCGCCACCCCGAGATGTACTATGAGTGTACCAAAGATACAATATTTGAGTAAACCCGGTCGTGTAATCATGTGTTCATGAAAACTTGTTCATATGCGCTATGCAACGCTTGTTTGAATTTAAAATATTACCTTTTGTTCGGCTTTTTATAAAATCTGAGAGATGGCTAGTCGTCGGCTTCTGCCCCCATGCTACGAGTGCTGGGGTGTTCGGGATAAACCTGAGCACTCTTGTTCCCATTTTTGGGTCCTTCGAGGGAGGTGCTCAGCACAACGAACAAGGCAATCGGACTATAATGCGTTACCACTCTCACTTAGCCATAGAATTCTATAATTTTAAATTTTGGCGAAGCCCCTAGTGTTCGGAAGGCCGAACTCGGGGTGCGATACACGCCTTAAGCCGGACAGGGCCGACTCCTCGCTCTAAGCGGCATAAGTCTTTAAGGACTCGAAAACCTCTCGAACAATGACCAGTCTCTCGCCTTATCATGACAGTCAGTTTTAGCTTTCTCTACTGAGGTGCTTAGCCCAGCAGAACCGGGGCACAATCGCAGTAGTTCACCGAGTGCTACCTTAGCCGATATAGCGGAACATAAGGTACCAAAACATGGGAGCCGGGCAAACCCAACTATTGACCCAAGACATGATTCGGAGCCGATGCATATAATGCTATAAGTTGGGGGTGCCGCACTGTTGAAAGTGTCCAGACTTCTCACGCCGTATTGTGGGGTATGCTTAAGCCCCTAGCATATTGGCCGTACCAGAGTGTACGGGTGCTGGATGTCATGAATGAACACATATATATATAAGAAGAATGCAATAATAGTCTTAATGCTATGCATTTTTTATTAAAAAAGGTGTGTTAAAGCAGAATGATACAAGTGGTGCGATAAGCAAAAAGTAGGACTGTTTGACATGTCCCTTCCAAGGGCAAGCTAAGGAGTAGTATTAAAACAAATATTTCACTTGTTATCGTAATCCACCTGGGAGTTCCATGGTGTGACGTAGCTTTCTACCTTCATGGTTGCTGCATCATATGTACGGCAATCATGCTGCCGGACCGGGTTTCCAGAGATTAAAGTCCTGAAAAGAAAAAAAATAGCAAAACGGGAAGCCCCTAGTGCGGTTTAAGTCGCGCCTTGGGGCGTGCCGTAGTCATGCCCCCCTCCCCGCCTGTGCCCATGGTATTTTTAATGAGTAATTATGTACGCGTGGCACGAATTTCGCCGTTTGGCTTGGGCCGGGGTGGGGGCCGCATTGCTATGCGAGCTCGGAATGTGCCAGGCGGTCCTGTTGCTGATTACTCCGGGCGCGCTTGAAGGTGTTTGGCTCCTTAACGCCGAACTAGTGGATTGCCTTAAGAAGCTGCTTTGCGCTTCCGCTGCGAGGGCCGCAGTGTGCTCCTCCGTTCGGAGAGAGTGCTCTGTGTTTCCGTTAACTGTAATGACCCCCTGAGGTCCTGGCATCTTGAGCTTGAGGTATGCATAATGCGGTACCGCATTGAATCTCGCAAATGTGGTTCGCCCGAGTAGTGCATGATAACCACTGCGGAACGGGACTATATCAAAGATTAACTCTTCGCTTCGGAAGTTATCCGGGGATCCGAAGACCACTTCCAGTGTGACTGAGCCTGTGCAATGGGCCTCTACACCTGGTATGACGCCTTTAAAGGTCGTTTTTGTGGGTTTGATCCTTGAGGGGTCTATACCCATTTTGCGCACTGTGTCCTGGTAAAGCAGGTTCAGGCTGCTGCCGCCATCCATAAGGACTCGAGTGAGGTGAAATCCGTCAATGATTGGGTCTAGGACCAGTGCGGCGAAGCCGCCATGACGGATACTAGTGGGGTGGTCCCTGCAATCGAAGGTGATCGGACAGGAGGACCATGGGTTGAACTTTGGGGCGACTGGCTCCAACGCATATACGTCCCTGAGCACACGCTTCCGCTCCCTCTTGGGGATGTGGGTTGCATATATCATGTTCACCGTCCGCACTTGTGGGGGGAACCTCTTTTGTCCTCCGATGTTCGGCTGCCGGGGCTCTTCCTCGTCATCTCTATGTGGCCACTTATCTTTGTTTTCGGCATTTAACTTGTCGGCCTGCTTGAATACCCAACAATCCCTATTGGTGTGGTTGGCTGGCTTGTCGGGGGTGCCGTGTATTTGACACGAGCGATTGAGTATGCGGTCCAAACTGGACGGGCCCGGAGTGCTTCTTTTAAATGGATTTTTCCGCTGACCGGGTTTAGAGCCTTTGAATCTGGCATTGACTACCGTATCCTCGGTATTGTCGATGTTAATGCGGCCCTTATGTTTGTTGCGACGTGACCTGCCATTGCCGTCATTGGTGTCTGGAGTACCACGGTTCTTTGATATGTTATTACCGCGAGCCAGCCAGCTGTCTTCTCCCGCACAAAAGCAGGTCATGAGTGTCGTGAGGGCTGCCATAGATTTCGGCTTTTCCTGACCAAGGTGCCGGGCTAGCCACTCGTCGCGGATGTTGTGTTTAAAAGCTGCTAGGGCCTCTGCATCCGGACAGTCGATGATTTGATTTTTCTTTGTTAGGAACCGTGTCCAGAATTGCCTGGCCGATTCCTCTGGCTGCTGAATTATATGGCTCAGGTCATCGGCGTCTGGTGGTCGAACATAAGTTCCCTGAAAGTTGTCGAGGAATGCGGCTTCCAGATCTTCCCAACAGCCAATGGACTCTGCTGGCAAGCTGTTAAGCCAATGCCGAGCTGGTCCTTTAAGTTTGAGTGGGAGGTATTTGATTGCGTGTAGGTCATCACCGCGGGCCATGTGGGTGTGCAGGAGGAAATCCTCGATCCATACCGCAGGATCTGTCGTGTCGTCGTATGATTCTATGTTTACGGGTTTGAAACCCTGTGGGATTTGATGATCCATTACTCCATCTGTGAAGCATAAGGGGTGTGCGGCACCTCTGTACTGGGCTATATCGTGATGCAGCTTGTCGGAGTAATGGGCCACGGGTAGGCTAACCTAGGCCCAGAACCTTTCAAGACATTGAGGCAGACTGCGCCCCTCGAGACCCCAGGACGAAGAGCCACCTTCTGAGAGTCGGCGGCGAGGCGGCCAGCTGCCCACTCGCGGACGAGTCCCAGGGACGACTTCAGGATGAGCCGACTCCTGACTGGCGACTTTCGGAGAAACCGGCCTTGGGGAGTCGGCCCGCGACGCCAACAACCCCCATGCCCTCATAAAGAGGGACAGGACGGGGAGTGGCCACAGTAAGGTCCACTCCCACCCCTTTTTCCAAGGGCAGGCGTGGCTACAGTACGCCGTACCCGCGGAGATCTCCGCGCGGCGCGACACTGTTGCCATGCCGGCCCTGACATTAGCCCCAGGGGGCGGAGCCCTGTGCCCACGACGGCCTACTGGTACGACCCAGGGATGATGGGTCCCACCAGTCGGCGGGCGTACGAAAGACGGCGAAAGCACCACCAGTCGGCCCGGATGGGACTCGGCCACCAGAAGTCGGCCGGCCCCTCCCACGGGCCCCACGCGTCATTAATCAGACACGACAAGTAGTGGCCACAGTGATCGCCCGCCAGACGGCAGGGCTATCGCCACGATCTCATGACCGAGCCTGCGTCATTAGAGGCACGGCTACAGTAATCGGCAGCCGGCAAAGACCCAACCGTGGCGGACGCGGCCTGTCATTTCCACACCAAGCCAGTCGGCGGGCCCCAGGAGTCGGCGGATAAGACGGCGGCCAGAGAGACTGATGGCTGGGCCCGCGCCCAGCCAGATTACCATTGTACCCCTGGGGGGTAGGCCTATATATACCCCCCAGGGCATCCATGCAAATGGTTGGAATCCATTAGCACTAGACCAGATCATATAGGAAGGAGAGAGCTAGCCTTGCCTTCTCCTACCTCCAGGAAACAGCTCAAGGAGCAACCGTGTAAACACTTTGCCATAGTGATCATGCAGAGACCCCGTAGAGTAGTAGTAGGGGTATTATCTCCCCGGAGAGCCCTGAAGCTGGGTAAGATTCGCCGGCGTGCATGTCTTCGCCTTATCCCGTTTCCAGGCACCGGCGACGTTCTACTCGCCCCCACCATGATAAGCCATCCTTTTGCATATGTCGCACCCAACCCCCGACATTTGGCGCCCACCGTGGGGCCTGGTGCACCGTCGTCCGGAGACCTGCTCTGGACGGGAACCATTTTTCTCCCTGGCGAGCGCAGCCAGCCTAGCACGCCAGATGGAGTTTGCGCTGACGCGCTGCACGGCGTTGAGATCGCCTATGCAGCCAGCTGCCTTACCGATCTTGTCGGTGAGGTTCGCCTCTCCGATGAACCTGCATCCAACGCAGGCACAGGCGGCCCCGAGAGCCTCCTCGCGGGCCTCCTCGACCAACTCCACGTCGCCGACGAGCCTGCCGTGGACTTGGAGTCTGTAGGCTCCACCGACCCGATGCTGGTCGACTCCGACACCGCGTCGCTCGATGCGTTCCCCACCAACGTGGTGGTCTACGACGAGCCTCTCCCTCATGCGGAGAGCGACGGAAGCATCATCACCGAGGTTCTCGTCATCGGTCATGACGAGCCTCCCGGCAGAGGAGCTCATGACCCACTTGGCGCCACACTACAAGACCTGACTGCGCCCATTCCGGAAGATGCTGACGCGGAGACGTTGGAGGCGCACCGCCTTCAGCTCGTCGAAGGTGCGAAGAAGCTGGCTAGCATGAGACTCTTGTCAGAAGCCTACTAGCGTGAGATGGATCGCACTGTGGGTGGCTCGCCAGCCCCAGCTGGGCCCAGCCGCCTTGCCGCGGTCTAGCTGCGCGGCGTGGCCATCGCCAACCTGTTCGGGGCAAGTCGCCCTGTGTACGCCACGCCTGCGGAGAACATTTGAGCCACCCAGGCGGCAGCGGACGAGATGGACAACTTTGAGCGCGAAGAGCGCCGCCTGATGATGGAGCGAGTACAGCGGCTCCTCGACACGGCTGCCGCACGGAGGTGCCGCAGCAGCAAAATGACGAACTTCGCCCAGCTCAAGGCGCGACCTCTCGGACGCCGACTGGCGGCGCCCGAGGAAGGAAAGACAAGGATCCGGCTGTCAGCCACAGTCGGACTCACATTACCATAGAGCGCGACCAAGACGGCCGCCCGAGAGCAGTGGAACAACGGGACGACTGTCCGCCTCCTCCTCCTCGCAAGGAAAGGCGAGTCTCCCCGCCGCCTGTTGACCATCCGACTCTCGGCAACCGCCTTGGCCGCCGAGAGGGAGTCGGAGAAAACGATGCTCGCCACCGGATTGACCGACTTCACCGATTCCTGGCGCTGGAAGAAGAAGACGATTTGGGTCTGCCTTGTTTCGAGCCCCGCATTTGAGACGAGCCCTTTGCCAAAGGGTTCACGCTCCCAAGAGACACGCCCAAGTACACCGGCTCCATGAAGCCAGAGGACTGGCTGGTTGACTACTCCACGGCTGTCAACATAGTGAACGGCAACAAGCGTGTCGCCGTAAAATACGTTCCGCTCATGCTCTAGGGCATGGCCCGGACATGGCTGAATAGCCTGAAGCCCCGCAGCATCAACAGCTGGGTCGACTTCACCGAAGCATTCGTCCGCAACTTCACAAGCACGTACAAGCGTCCTCCTAAGCCTCGTCAGCTTTCCTTGTGCATGCAAGGCCCCAACGAGTCAACTCGCGACTACCTCACGCGTTGGGCCGAGCTTCGGAACTCCTGCGAGGGCATGCACGAGGTGCAGGCTATCGAGTACTTCACCGCCGGGTGCAGAGAAGGCACCCACCTCAAGCACAAGCTCCTCTGCGACGAGCCAGAAACCCTCGACGAGTTGCTGATCATAGCAGACAAGTATGCCACGGCCGACTCCTCCATGAAGGCGGAGATTCAAGTTAGCGCAACTGGCAAAGTGGCCCCTCAGGATCCAAGAACTCCGGCAGGAGACGCCAGTCGGCGGCAACAGCAGAACGACCACAAATGCAAGGCCCCACAGCCGGCAGGTCACGACAGTTGAAGACCAGCAGCCGGATGGGCAGCCTCCACCCAAGCGACAGAAAGGTGGCAAGCCCAACTGGTTGCCGGCTTTCTCATATGAGCAGACTCTGGATGGTCCTTGCAAGTTCCATAGCGGCGCGAAGCCGTCGAATCACACCACCTGGAAGTGCCACTGGCTCACCAAGATCGCCAAAGGAGACGGCCTCCTACCTCCCCCGCCTGCTGGGCAGCAACCTCCGCCTCCACCCCAGCAGCCGGCTGTCAGGCCAGTCGGCGCAGTACAAGACGAGTACCCCGAAGAGCACGGAGCCTACGTGATATTTACCAGCGTGGCTGATGATCGACGCAGCAGGCAGCTGTAGGGACAAGAGGTGAATGCAGTAGCATCAGAGACGACAGAGTTCATGCACTGGTCCGAGAAGCCTATCAGCTGGATCAGGGCTGATCACCCAGAGGTGATGCCGAGTCCGGGCTCTTATGCCTTGGTCTTGGATGCCACCTTTGCCACGGATAGACAAGCTGCTCGTTTCTCGCGAGTTCTGATAGACGGAGGCAGTAGCATCAACATCCTGTACAAGGACACCATAGAGAAATTAGGAATCAAGCAAAGACAGCTTCAGAACAGCCGGACTGTGTTCCACGACATTGTTCCTGGGCTTTCCTGCTCACCAATCAGCAAGATCCTGATGGACGTCCTCTTTGGAGACAAAGATCACTTCCACCGAGAGTCAGTTTGGTTTGAGGTGGTGGACCTCGAGAGCCCATACCATGCATTAGTTGGCCGACCCGCCCTGGCCAAGTTCATGGCGGTCCCCCACTACGCCTACCTCAAAATGAAGATGCCCAGTTCCAGGGGGATTCTGACTGTAGCCGGCGACTACCGGAAGTCGTCTGCCTGTGCGGCTGAGAGTAGTCGACTGGCCGAGTCCCTGGTGATCGCGGCCGAGAAGCGGCTCCTTGACCCGGTTGTGGCGATGGCCAGCAAGCAGCTAGAGGTGTCGCCTAACCCAAAGGAGTCGGAGGCTGAGGGTCCGTTCAAGCTGGCCAAGGAGACAAAGAAGATACCTTTGGATCCGGAGCACCCAGAGAGGTACGCTGTCGTAGGCGCAAACCTCGACAGCAAATAGGAAGGCGAGCTCGTCGATTTCCTCCGTGAGAATCGGGACATCTTCGCATGGTCCCCCAAAGACATGCTAGGTGTGCCAACGGAATTCGCCGAGCACAAGTTACATGTTCGATCTGATGCAAAGCCGGTTAGGCAGCCCTTGCGCCGCCTATCAGAAGAAAAGAGAAGAGTTGTCGGAGAAGAGATAGCCCGACTCCTAGCAGCCGGCTTCATTATGGAAGTATTCTTTACAGAATGGCTAGCCAACCCGGTCCTGGTACTGAAGAAGAACAAGCAGTGGCGAATGTGTATTGACTACACAAGCCTCAACAAGCCTTGCTCCAAGGACCCGTTTGCTCTACCAAGAATTGATCAGGTGATAGACTCCACAGCCGGATGCAAGCTGTTGAGCTTTTTGGATGCATATTCAGGATATCACCAGATCAAGCTGAACCCGGCTGACAGACTGAAGACCGCCTTCATCACGCCGTTTAGAGCCTTCTGCTACCTCACCATGACGTTTGGCTTGAGGAATGCCGGCGCCACCTTTCAGCGTTGCATGCAGAAGTGCCTCCTCAAGCAACTCGGCAGAAACGCCCATGTCTACATGGACGATGTGGTGGTGAAGACGGAAAAGCATGGAACACTGCTCGAAGACCTCAAGGAGACATTTGAGAACCTGCGCCAATTCCAGATCAAGCTCAACCCTGAGAAGTGCGTCTTCGGAGTACCAGCCGGCCAACTCCTTGGCTTCCTGGTCTCTGAACGCGGCATAGAGTGCAACCCTGTAAAGATGAAGGCCATTGAGAGGATGGAGGTACCCAGCCGACTGCTGGACGTGCAAAAGTTCACCGGCTGCTTGGCGTCCATCAGCCGATTCATCAGTCGGCTGGGCGAGAAAGCTCTCCCCTTATACCAGCTCATGAAGAAGACCAGTTTTTTTGAGTGGAACGACAAGGCGGATGAAGCTTTTCTCCAGTTGAAGAAGATGCTGACTACTCCACCCGTTCTGGTGGCTCCGACTTCTAAGGAACCTATGCTCCTGTACATCGCCGCCACTAGTCGGGTAGTCAGCACAGTCATTGTAGTGGAACGCAAGGAGGAAGGCAGGGCACTACCTGTCCAGAGACCGGTATATTACCTAAGCGAAGTACTGTCGGCCTCGAAGCAGAACTACCCCCACTACCAGAAGATGTGCTATGGCGTGCACTTTGCCGCCAAGAAATTGAAGCCTTACTTTCAAGAGCATCCAATCACTGTTGTCTGCACAGCCCCACTTGCCGAGATCATCGGAAGCCGAGATGCTTCTGTCCGAGTGGCCAAGTGGGCCATAGAGCTGGCTCCCTACACCATCCACTACCAGCCCCGCACCGCCATCAAGTCACAAGCACTGGCCGACTTTCTCGTCGACTGGGCCGAGACCCAGTACCTACCTCCAGCGCCTGACTCCACCCATTGGCGGATGCATTTCGACGGCTCCAAGATGCGCACTGGCTTGGGAGCCGGCGTTGTCCTCACTTCTCCTAAAGGCGACAAGCTCAAATACGCACTGCAAATCCATTTTGCCGCCTCCAACAACGTCGCCGAGTACGAGGCGCTAATTCACGGGCTCCGGCTTGCCAAAGAACTCGGCATTGGCTGGATCCTGTGTTGTGGCGACTCAGACTTAGTGGTCCAGCAGTCGTCTGGCGACTGGGACGCCAAAGATGCAAACATGGCGAGTTACCATTTCCACATGTAGCAACTCAGTGGGAATTTCGAGGGGTGCGAGTTCCTCCATGTGCCAAGAAACGACAACGACCAAGCAGACGCCTTGGCATGAATCGACTCTACCCGCCAAGCAATACCATCCGGGGTCGCCCTTCAACGCCTCCTCAAGCCGTGTGTCAAGCCTTCACCAGAATCAAACTCCATCTTCGTGCCGGCTCCTCCCGAAGAAGTCGGATCCGACTCCAGAGCCCCGACGAATGGTACGGGGATTTTGGCAGATGGCTCCAAAACCGCCACAGTCGAGGCCGGCCCAGGGACTGCAGAACCGGCCCGGGGACTACGGCGGCCGGCCCAAAGACTCCAGAACTCGACCCAAGAGCTGCGCCAGTCGGCCCGGGGACTTCATTAATCCAGCAAGCGGTTGTTGACTCCAGCCCACCGCTTCCCAGCCCAGCCGCCCTCGTCCAAGTCACAGTTCTGGCAGTGGAAGAAATAGCAGCACCCTCATGGGCCCAGCCCATCCTCAAATTTCTGGTGAGCAAAGAGCTACCGACTGATGAGACCTTAGCTCGGCAAGTACAACGCTGAGCGGCAGCCTACACTATAGTCAACAGAGAGCTGGTCAGGCGCAGCGTCACTGGTGTCTACCAGCGCTGCGTAAAGCCAGAGCAAGGCCAAGCAATTCTCAAAGACATCCATCAAGGCGGGTGCAGCCACCATGCGGCTTCAAGAGCACTCGTCGCCAAAGCTTTCCGACATGGTTTCTTTTGGCCAGCGGCCTTAGAAGAGGCCAAGGAATTGGTCCAAAAATGCAAAGGGTGCCAGAAGTTCTGCTCCAAGCCGCATCAGCCGGCTTCTGCACTCAAGACCATCCCCATTGCCTGGCCTTTCGCAGTTTGGGGTCTAGACATGGTGGGACCATTCAAGACGGCACGAGGTGGCTTAACTCACTTATTTGTCGAGGTGGACAAGTTCACCAAGTGGATAGAAGCGAAGCCAATCAAGAAACTGAACGGTCCGACTGCCGTGACTTTCATCTCCAACATCACAATTCGGTACGGCATACCACATAGCATCATCACCGACAACGGCACGAATTTTGCCAAAGGCGCCTTGGCTCGTTTCTGTGTGACACAGGGCATCCGATTGGACCTAGCATCCGTCGCCCATCCACAGTCAAACGGCCAGGTGGAGCAAGCAAATGGCCTCATCCTGTCCGGCATCAAGCCCCGACTAATCGAGCCTCTGGAGCGCTCGGCTGGATGCTGGCTCGACGAGTTGCCAGCCGTCCTCTAGAGTCTGCGCATGACTCCAAACAAGTCAACCGGCTTCACGCCTTTCTTCCTCGTCTACGGTGCTGAAGCCGTCAGCCGGTCCAGCATCTACCAGCCGAGCCTGCGCAGATACTACAACAGGAAGGTCAGGCCGAGATCTTTCCAGGAGGGCGACCTCATGCTCCGACTAATCCAGCGAACAGCCGGCCAGCAGAAGCTGTCGGCGCCTTGGGAAGGCCCCTTCATCATCAGTAAAGTACTGGGCAACGACTCCTACTACCTGATCGACGCTCAGAAGCCCCGAGCAGGCAAGAGGGTTGACTCCGGCAAAGAGACAGAGCGGCCATGGAATGCAAATCTCCTCCGAAAATTTTACAGTTAAACGCAGTATGTATCACGCTACCTTTTGTATTAAATGTACCAAGACTTCGGGGCCCTCGAGAAGAGCTCGGGGACTGCCCTCTTTTATCTATATGATAAGAAATATGCCTTCGAGTATATTACTCTTTGTTATGCCGCTTGGCACCGGGTTTGACTAGTCGGCCCGGGGACTTGCTGACATGCGCTATGAAATGCTTCCTACAGCCGGACAAGTAGTGTGTGGCGTCTAAACCGTCTCCTGCCAGAAGCCGCAGCTTGCAGAGCGACTGTCTGGTGGGCAGGAGTAAGGAAGAATGGGCGTCCACATGAAAAATGGCTAAGGACTCAAAGCACAAACATAGCTTAAGGCCGGCTTCTAGCCTTTTTTGCAAACCGAGTCTTGAATAGTCGGCTTGCCGCCTTCTATCCGACTTGTTAAACAACCCTAAAACGACTAAGTACTTGCCTTCCCAAAGTGACCAAGAATTTGATCCAGCAGCAGTCCGCGGAGCGGCTGTCTGACTGACAAAGACGGCAACTGAGGGAAGACGGCAAAGGAAAAAGCCAAAAGAACAATGAGCAAGAAAGATAGAAGTCGGATGAATATTTACATAACAAAGGCCCTTGGCCGAATCTTTGAGCAGAATTTCAAAATACACCCCGCGGGTGGAATTGTGCGGATTAACGAGTTCTTCAAAAACTATTAGAACAGTTAAAACAAAGACAAGGTGGCAGCCTAAGGGGCGGCAGACGGGTTTGGAGGATCAGTGGAGACGGCGGTGTTGGATGTTGGGGCGGCCGGCTGGGCGGTCTCGGCTTGATCACCTCCAGCAGCAGTCGGCTCAGGCGGGCACGGCTCATTGCTGGAGGCACGGTCGAGCTGAGGCTGGCCGTCCGCTCCGTCTTCCGGTGCCTCCGTCTCGCTTCCATCCTCCGCCTCGTCTTCCTCCTCGACGCTGGAGCCGATCACCTCTGCCGAGTCCTCGCCGTAGTCGGGGTTCAACCCAAACCACTCCGGCGGCACCTCCTCGCCGTCTTCAGCCCGCTCGGGGACAAAGATGCTGGTGTTGGTGTACTCGGCGATCGCCGCCGCACGCTTGACAAGGGCGTCTTCCATGGCTGCCAGCTCCGGCTGGGCCTCTGACCGGAGTGTGGGCAGCCGGTCTAGGTCCAGCCCCGGATACCACGCCTTAATGAATTCCAAGGCTCGGTGCGCTCTGGCGCAGGCCGAGGAACCCTTCCAGGCCTCAAGATGGCCAGTCGCAACCTCCAGCCAGTCGGCAGTCCCACTAGGGGTGCGCAGAGCCTGCACATCTAGCCACAGGGCGGCGATCGCTTGGGCGCCAACACGTTGAAGCCGGCGCAGCATCTGGTGGGCCGGACGCAGGCGAGCCCCAATGCTCAAAATATGCTCATCAAGAGTCCGAGGGGCATTAGCGGCGATCTCCACGCCACCCGCCCTCCGCTCATCGCGGTCGGCCTCGATAGGTTGAATGGCAGCCTGCGAGTGGCCAGGAAAGAAGTCTGCCGATACGGAAAGAATGAAGAACAAGTCGAAAAAAAACCAGGAGTTGGCTCGACATATAGTCGGCGGCTCGAAGAAGGAAAGCAAAGAAGCTCACCGTCGACGACGTCCTAGATCTCATGGAAGCCAGAGACCAGCATTGCCTCCTTGTCGGTCCAGGAGGAGCGCTCGCTCGCGAACTCGGCCCGGAGGGCGGCTTCCGCCTCTTCCGCCTCCTTGTACGTCTTCGTAAGCAGCTCCTTCTGCTCTGCCAATTGTGCGGCCAGCAGATCGCGCTCTGCGGCGAGCTTGCTGCACTCCTCCCCCTTGGCGCACAACATGGAGTTGGCTTCACTCAGCTGCTGTTGAAGAGCGGCGTTGGCCTCTGAAGAGAAAGAACAAAGAAGGCGTTAAGTCATCAACAAAGAAGGTCGCCGGGGAGATCTGCCCCGACTGCTTAGCAGTCGGCCCGAATCTCGGGGACTACAGCCCGCGGGTGCGCCCCCGCAAAGAAGAAAAAGGACTCACTCCGGCTCTCCGACAGGTCGGCAGTCCGCTTGCCCAGCTCTTCAACGTTGCAGTTGAAGGCGGTGACACGGAGGTTGTGATAGTCCTGCAACAAGTATTTCAGAACAAAGGTTAGTACCCGGAACTTACCAATTGGAGTTCCAGGCCGCCTGCTCAGCAGCCGGCCCAGAACTCGGGGACTACATCCAGTGGGTGCGCTGGCGCGCCCCCACAGAGAGAAACAAGAAAACAGGGACAAAGGAGAAAGCATACCCGAATGGCTGCCCGCCACACCAGGTGCGCCTTGGTGCAGTTTTGGATGGCGTCGCTCTCAGCTCGCAGCTTCGTCTGGACATCCAGAAGCGCCTGGTTCAGCGGGCTGGTGCCGCCTCCTCGTACCCACCCAATGGGCGCGGCGCTCGTCGCTTCGGCGTCTGGAATCGTCGAGCTGGCGGTGCCGGTCTCCAAGGGGCGTGGCGCCGAAGTCGCCTTCTCAAGACGGCGGCGCGTTAGCAAGCCGACTTGAAGGAGTAGCCTTGGCGCGGCCTCATCTTCAGTCGGTGGCAAGGGCGGATCCGCCGGCTGTTTGCCTTGCGCGCTTCTAGATGGCGGCGGGGGCGGCTGTGGCGGCGCGACCACGTCCAGCGTGGGGGCGTCGCCGCCGCCTCTCTCCACAATCGGGAACTCGCCGCCGGCTTCCCCTGACTGCCCCGTGAACTCCGGGGGCGGCGGCGCGGAGTTCAAAGGGGTGACGAACACCGCCGACCACCGGGGCGCAACTTCCTTAGCCGGATGCTTTGCCGCAGTGGCGGCCTCGGCCGCCTCCAGCTTCTTCAGGGCGGAGGCCTCCGCCTTCTCGGCCTCCGCTTTCTCCCGGCGGGTGGCCTCGTCCTCCTCGCGCTTCTCCCGCGTGTTCCGCTCCATTGCCTCTCGAAGGTCGGTGGCAGGGTTAATCCGCCGAGTGGTGGCAGACGTCTCCACCGACCCCATGACGGAGGCGGCGGCAACCCTCTCAGGAGTGAGGGGAGCCCTGAGGCGAGAAAAGCATATGAAAAACTCAGACAAGATCAACAAAGAGAAAATAAAGATAAGGGACGGAGGCGCTTACGCAGAGACCAGCGGCTGCTTCTTCACCTCCTTGCGGAAGCGGTTGGCTTTCGCGGCCGCCTCTACCCGCTTGGTCGCGGCGGCTGCTCCCTTGAACTTCTTCGACCAGCCACCAAGCGTACTCAGCCCGGCCCGGCGCTTCTTCGCACCGCCTTGAGCGTCCAAGCCGGCGGAGGAACTCGCGCTTGGCTGGCCGGCTTTTGGCTGGCGACGCGGGGCGACTCCTCCCTTGGCCTCGTCGTCAGGCCAGTCGGCGAAAGTGGCCGAAGGCCTAGAGCCGCCTGCTTCTCCTCCTCCTCCCTCGGCGTCGGCTTCCATGGCTGCCGCCCCCAAGTCGGGATCGTCGACGTCGCTCTCCGCCCGATCAGGGACAAACTAACGAGCCGGCCCCGCGGTGCCGGCCGAAGGACGGACGAGAGGATTCTGATTCAAAACAAAAACGGTCAGACTTGACAAGTCGGACTCGGCAGCAAAAGAAACAGAAGAAGAAGGAAGACGACTTACAATAGGCGGGGGGTTGGCGCGCGAATACGGCTCCTTGCCGAACCGCCAGTCCACCGAGAGACTACAGTTCGCCATGTAGTACACCATGTTTGCCACCTCCGCGTGAGGCATGTCCTTGGAGCACATCCGACTCGGGTCCCGATGACCGCTCATCTGGCAGATCAGGTGAGGTCGGCCTTGGAGTGGGAGTACTCGGCGCGCCACGAAGGCGGCCCCGGTCAGGCCCTCCGACTGCGTCAGCACTCGGAGTCACGCGACGGTGGCGGCACCAGCGGGAGACAGCGTCCTGGCTCAGTGTGACCAGTTGGGGAGCCTTCCAGCCGGCGCGCCGGCTTCGTAAGCCGGCAGGTTGACCCAGTCGCCTTCTGGGGCGACGTTCTTCACATAAAAATATGACCGCTGCCACATCTTCACCAACTTAATCAGTGCGATGGTGGGAAACGAATTGTCGGCCACTGATCTCCACATCGCGATGAATGCACCGCACTAGGCCGGCACGCCGGCGACATGTGTTCTGAGCTTGGATTGGAAGAACTCACCCCAGAGCTCGATGGTGGGGAGAACGCCGAGGAAGCCTTCGCACGGGGTGGCAAAGGCAGCCAGCAGCACCACCGTGTTCGGAGTAAGGTGGTGCGGCTTGAGCCCGTGGAACTCCAAGAAGGAGCGGAAGAAGCCGCTCGCCGGCAGTCCCAGGCCGTGCATGAGGTGCAAGCAGAATATGACCCGCTCGCCCTCCTCCGGCGCCAGCGATATCTCTCCCTCCAGCGCGAGGCGGACCCGCACTAAGTCCCTGCCAGGCAGCCGCCGTGTCTAGCGGAGGATCTCGATGTCATCGTCGTCAACCTTAGAGCCATCTCACACTCCAGAGCGAACAGTAGGAGGCGCGACGGCGAAGGAGGAGCTCATCGCTGCGGGTGCGGCGTGGTTCGGAGCAGCAGCGGCAAGAAGAAGAAGAAGCAAGAAGGAGCGAAAGGAAGTGGGGAGAATTGGCGCGCGTGCTTCGCCGCCCCCCTCCCCCTGCCTACTTGTAGGCTCGTCGGCTGAGAAGTCGAGGGGGCGGACGTGGGATTAACTGCGCCCGGGACCCCACAACCCCCACGATTTACCACATGAAGTTACCACGCGCTATAACCGCGCGGGAACCCCAACCGTCCGCGCGGCCGCAATGGATCCGTTCGCATGCCGAGGCGCGGTAGTGGCGGGCCCCGCCTGTAGGCCTGTCCTGTCGCACGCGTGGGCGATGAGACTAGCTCCGCCACGTGGCGCCTCGCGATGGGTCAACCACGGGCGGCAACCCGGAAGCTTATCAGGCACGCCGCCTGAACTCCGCCGCAACGTTCAAACTTTTTTAGGGGCAAGTCGGCCTTGAGCAAGTCCGACTCCAACTAGTCGGCTTGACAGAAGACAGCTAGCGAAGCCCAGATCTGACCGCCGGAGAGAAGAAACTGTTGAGGCTCCATGACATGTCGCCCTCGGAGCCTCACCAGCTTCGAGGACTACTGTCGGAGTAATGGGCCACGGGTAGGCTAACCCAGGCCCAGAACCTTTCAAGACATTGAGGCAGACTGCGCCCCTCGAGACCCCAAGATGAAGAGCCGCCTTCTGAGTGTCGGCGGCGTGGCGGCCGGCTGCCCACTCGCGGCCGAGTCCCAGGGACGACTTCAGGATGAGCCGACTCCTGACTGGTGACTTCTAGAGAAGCCGGCCTTGGGGAGTTGGCCCGTGACGCCAACAACCCCCATGCCCTCATAAAGAGGGACGGGACAGGGAGTGGCCACAGTAAGGTCCACTCCGACCCCTTTTTCCAAGGGCAGGCATGGCTACAGCACGCCGTACCCGCGGAGATCTCCGTGCGGTGCGACACTTTTGCCATGCCGGCCCTGACATCAGCCCCAGCGGGCGGAGCCCTGTGCCCATGACGGCCTGCTGGTATGACCCAGGGATGATGGGTCCCACCAGTCGGCGGGCGTACGAAAGACGGCGAAAGCACCACTAGTCGGCCCGGATGGGAGTCGGCCACCAGAAGTCGGCCGGCCCCTCCCACAGGCCCCACACGCCATTAATCAGGCACGACAAGTAGTGGCCACAGTGATCGCCCGCCAGACAGCGGGGCTGTCGCCACGACCTCATGACCGAGCCTACGTCATTAGAGGCACGGCTACAGTAATCTGCAGCCGGCAAAGACCCGCCCGTGGCGGACGCGGCCTGTCGGCTCCACACCAAGCCAGTCGGCGAGGCCCACCAGTCG
Organism: Triticum aestivum; assembly: GCF_018294505.1. Lineage (NCBI taxonomy): Eukaryota > Viridiplantae > Streptophyta > Magnoliopsida > Poales > Poaceae > Triticum > Triticum aestivum. The sequence goes on along the minus strand of NC_057806.1, from coordinate 69,526,360 downwards.
GTGGGCCCCAGGAGTCGACGGATAAGACGGCGGCCAGAGAGACTGACGGCTGGGCCCGCACCCAGCCGGATTACCATTGTACCCCTGGGGGGTAGGCCTATATAAACCCCCCAAGGCATCCATGCAAAGGGTTGGAATCCATTAGCACTAGACCAGATCATATAGGAAGGAGAGAGCTAGCCTTGCCTTCTCCTACCTCCAGGAAATATCTCAAGGAGCAACCGTGTAAACACTTTGCCATAGTGATCATGCGGAGACCCCGTAGATCAGCAGTAGGGGTATTATCTCCCCGGAGAGCCCTGAAGCTTGGTAAGATTCGCCGACGTGCATGTCTTCACCTTATCCCGTTTCCAGGCACCGGCGACGTTCTACTCGCCCCCACCATGATAAGCCATCCTTTAGCATATGTCGCACCAAACCCCCGACACAGCTCCAATGAGTCTTGCCCGCTGTGTTCGGCCCGGTCGGATTTACTTTTATTGTATCCAGCGTGACGTTTATCGTCTCGCATAGTGGCGCGCCCTTGTGATCCGTAGATCGATCTTGAATGTTTTGCTTTGTCCTCCAATATGTCTCGCAGGTCTGGCGTATTTCCCCATGCCTTTTTATTTGAATGGCGTCGGGGTGCGGGTTGAGCTTTTGGTTGGAATGCATCTCTATCGCGGCCACGAGGTGGCCGATCAGCCACGTCATACGCTTCTTCCTCCAGTCGGGGTAGCAACCTGCATTTTGGGTAACTCTTGGAGGGGCGTTCGAGTTTATATTCCTCGGTCATGAGGACTTCAGTCCATCTGTCAGCTAGCAGATCTTGATCATCTTGAAGCTGTTGCTGCTTTTTCTTAAGGCTATTTGCCGTGGCTATAAGCCGGCGCTTGAAGCGCTCTTGTTCGACGGGATCCTCTGGCACGACGAATTCGTCATCACCGAGGCTTGCCTCGTCTTCGGAGGGGGCATGTAATTATCATCCTCCGCCTCTCCATCTGCCGCTCTCTCTGGAGGGCTGGCCTCTCCATCCTCCTGTCCTAGATCGTGCTGGAGGGGATTGTTGCCATCTTCGGCACTATCCGGAGTGTTATTATCTCCTGTGTCGGTATCACCACTTTTGCTTTGGCGGGACTTAGAGCGGCGCCGCTGACGTCGGCGCTTGGGTTGCTTCTTGGAGGGGTCATCCTCCACTGTCTCGTCGCCATTGCCTTCTTTGGGTGTGTCCACCATGTATATATCATATGGTGAGGTGGCTATCCAGTGCCCTGTGGGCAGTGGTTCCTCTTCGTCTCCCGCATCGTCGTCCATACCGTCGATGTCTTCGGAGTCGAAGTCGAGCATGTCGGTTAAGTCGTCGATAGTGGCTACTAAGTGGGTGGTGGGTGGGCAGCGAATTTCTTCGTCATCCGCGTCCCAATCCTGCCGGCCATAGTTCGGCCAGGATCCTCCTGACAAGGAGAGAGACCTTAATGAGTTCAGTATGTCGCCAAAGGGCGAGTACTCAAAAATATCCGCGGAGGTAAACTCCATGATCGGTGCCCAATCGGATTCGCTAGGAACGGGCGCAGGCGGTTCGGAGTCCGTGGCCGGAGAAGGATCCGGCAGTCTGACAACACGGCTCTCATGCAGGGTAAGGTCGATGTTCAGCTAGATCGCCGCTGAGGGTAAGGCCTTCATGGCGGGGTCCATCCACCCGTCCATGGACGGCGCAACTGGCTCCGAATTGAGGGTCGGAGCGGCTGCCGGTGCGATCTCCTGAACATTGTCTGATGGTAGAGCTAAATCGTACTCATCGTGACCGCGTGACGCACAAGGCAGAGGCTCGAATCCATCGAAGATCAAGTCTCCACGGATATCGGCCGTGTAGTTTAAGCTTCCAAACCTGACATGGTGGCCAGAGGCGTAACTTTCGATCTGCTCCAGATGGCCAAGCGAGTTGGCCCGCAGTGCGAAGCTGCCGAACACAAAGATCTGCCCAGGGAGAAAAGTCTCACCCTGGACTGCATCTCTATCGATGATAGTAGGAGCCATCAAGCCTAACGGCGACGACACAGAGGAACTCTCAATGAAAGCACCAATGTCGGTGTCAAAACCGGCGGCTCTCGGGTAGGGGGTCCCAAACTGTGCGTCTAAGGCGGATGGTAACAGGAGGCAGGGAACACGATGTTTTACCCAGGTTCTGGCCTTCTTGATGGAGGTAAAACCCTACGTCCTACTTGATTTATTCTTGATGATATGAGTAGTACAAGAGTTGATCTACCACGAGATCGGAGAGGCTAAACCCTAGAAGCTAGCCTATGGTATCATTGTCTATTGTCCTACGGACTAAAACCCTCCGGTTTATATAGACACCGGAAAGGGCTAGGGTTACACAAGGTCGGTTACAAAGGAGGAGATATACATATCCGTATTTCCTAGCTTGCCTTCCACGCCAAGTAGAGTCCCATCCGGACACGAGACGAAGTCTTCAATCTTGTATCTTCATAGTCTAACAGTCCGGCCAAAGGATATAGGCCGGCTGTTCGGAGACCCCCTAATCCAGGACTCCCTCAATCATCCTTGCTGTACACACCTTTTGAGAGAGCCATACATAATTTGGAATTTGATAGAATACTCTATGTGCTTCACTTATATCTTTTGAGCTCTATAGTTTTACTCTAGCGCTTCACTTATATCTTTTGAGTTATATAATTTTGCTCTAGTGCTTCACTTATATCTTTTAGAGCACGGTGGTGGATTTGTTTTATAGAAACTATTGATCTCTCATGCTTCACTTAGATTATTTTGAGAGTCTTAATAGCATGGTAATTTGCTTAATAACAATAATATGCTTGGTATTCAAGATTTGTAAACTTTCTTTTGAGTGCGTTGAATACTAACAAAAAATTGATGCTTGATAATTGTTTTGAGATATGAGGATGGTGATATTAGAGTCATGCTAGTTGAGTAGTTGTGAATTTGAGAAATGCTTGTGTTAAAGTTTGTGATTCCCGTAGCATGCACGTATGGTGAACCGTTATGTGATGAAGTCGGAGCATGATTTATTTATTGATTGTCTTCCTTATGAGTGGCGGTCGGGGACGAGCGATGGTCTTTTCCTACCAATCTATCCCCCTAGGAGCATGCGCGTAATACTTTGCTTTGATAACTTCTAGGTTTTTGCAATAAGTATATGAGTTCTTTATGACTAATGTTGAGTCCATGGATTATACGCACTTTCCTTCCTTCCATCATTGCTAGCCTCTCTAACACCGTGCACTTTTCGCTGGTATCATACACCCACCAAATACCTTCCTCAAAACAGCCACCATAGCTACCTATCATGGCATTTCCATAGCCATTCCGAGATATATTGCCATGCAATTTTCCACTGCTCCGTTCATTATGACACGCTCCATCATTGTCATATTGCTAGCATGATCATGTAATTGACATCGTATTTGTGGCAAAGCCACCATTCATAATTCTTTCATACATGTCACTCTTGATTCATTGCATATCCCGGTACACCGCCGGAGGCATTCATATAGAGTCATATTTTGTTCTAAGTATTGAGTTGTAATTGTTGAGTTGTAAGAAAAATAAAAAGTGTGATGATCATCATTTTTAGAGCATTGTCCCAAGTTAGGAAAGGATGATAGAGACTATGATTCCCCCACAAGTCGAGATGAGACTCCGGATGAAAAAGAAAAAAAAAGAAAAAGAGGCCATAAAAAAGAGAAGACCCAAAAAAATGAGAGAAAAAGAGAGAAGGGACAATGTTACTATCCTTTTACCACACTTGTGCTTCAAAGTAGCACCATGATCTTCATGATAGAGAGTCTCTCATTCTGTCACTTTCATATACTAGTGGGAATTTCTCATTATAGAACTTGGATTGTATATTCCAATGATGGGCTTCCTCAAAATGCCTAGGTATTCGTGAGCAAGCGAGTTGGATGCACACCCACTTAGTTTCTTTTGTTGAGCTTTCATATACTTATAGCTCTAGTGCATCTGTTGCATGGAAATCCCTACTCACTCACATTGATATCTATTGATGGGCATCTCCATAGCTCGTTGACACGCCTAGTTGATGTGAGACTATCTTCCCCTCTTTTTGTCTTCTCCACAACCACCATTCTATTCCACATATAGTGCTATATCCAGGGCTCACGCTCATGTATTGCGTGAAGATCGAAAAAGTTTTGAAAATGTCAAAAGTATGAAACAATTGCTTGGCTTGTCATCGGGGTTGTGCATGATTTAAATACTTTGTGTGGTGAAGATAGAGCATAACCAGACTATAGGATTTTGTAGGGATAGCTTTCTTTGGCCATGTTATTTTGAGAACACATAATTGCTTTGTTAGTATGCTTGAAGTATTATTATTTTTATGTCAACATGAACTTTTATCTTGAATCTTTTGAATCTGAATATTCATACCACAATTAAGAAGATTTACATTGAAATTATGCCAAGTAGCACTCCGCATAAAAAATTATGTTTTTATCATTTACCTACTCGAGGACGAGCGGGAATTAAGCTTGGGGATGCTTGACACGTCTCCAACGTATCTATAATTTTTGATTGCTCCATGCTATATTATCTACTGTTTTGGACATTATTGGGCTTTAATATCCACTTTTATATTATTTTTGGGACTAACCTACTAACCGGAGGCCCAGCCCAGAATTGTTGTTTTTTGCCTGTTTTAGGGTTCCGAAGAAAAGGAATATCAAACGGAGTCCAAACGGAATGAAACCTTCAGGAACGTGATTTTCTCACCGAATACAACTCAGGAGACTTGGACCCTACGTCAAGGCACGTAATAGGAGGCCACGAGGTAGGGGGTGCGCCCTACCCTACCAGGCGCGCCCCCACCCTCGTGGGCCCCTTGTTGCTCCACTGACGTACTTCTTCCTCCTATATATACCCACATACCCCCAAACGATCAGATACGAAGCCAAAAACCTAATTCCACCGCCGCAACTTTCTGTATCCACGAGATCCCATCTTAGGGCCTGTTCCGGAGCTCCGCAGGAGGGGGCATCGATCACGGCGGGCTTCTACATCATCATACAAGCCCCTCCGATGAAGTGTGAGTAGTTTACTTCAGACCTACGGGTCCATAGTTAGTAGCTAGATGGCTACTTCTCTCGTTTTGGATCTCAATGCAATGTTCTCCCCCTCTCTCGTGGAGATCTATTCGATGTAATCTTCTATTTGTGGTGTGTTTGTTGAGACCGATGAATTGTGGGTTTATGATCCAGTCTATCTATGAATAATATTTGAATCTTCTTTGAATTATTTTATGTGTGATTGGTTATCTTTGGAAGTCTCTTCGAATTATCAGTTTGGTTTGGCCTACTAGATTGGTTGTTCTTGCCATGGGAGAAGTGCTTAGCTTTGGGTTCGATCTTGCGGTGTCCTTTCCCAGTGATAGAAGGGGCAGCAAGGCATGTATTGTATCGTTGCCATCGAGGATAACAAGATGGGGTTTTTATCATATTGCATGAAACTATCCCTCTACATCATGTCATCTTGCTTAAGGCGTTACTCTGTTTTTAACTTAATACTCTAGATGCATGCTGGATAGCGGTCGATGAGTGGAGTAATAGTAGTAGATGCAGGCAGGAGTCGGTCTACTTGTCTCGGACGTGATGCCTATATACATGATCATACCTAGATATTCTCATAACTATGCTCAATTCTGTCAATTGCTCAATAGTAATTTGTTCACCCACCGTAGAATATGTATGCTCTTGAGAGAAGCCACTAGTGGAACCTATGGCCCCCGGGTCTCTTTCTCATCATATCAATATCCATTACTTTATTATTGCTTTGCTTTTACTTTTTACTTTGCATCTCTATACCAAAAGTACCAAAAATATGATTTATCATCTCTATCAGATCTCACTTTCGCAAGTGACCGTGAAGGGATTGACAACCCCTAAGCGCGTTGGTTGCGTTGAGCTATTGTTTTTATGTAGGTACGAGGGACTCGTGCGTAGCCTCCTACTGGATTGATACTTTGGTTCTCAAAAACTGAGGGAAATACTTACGCTACTTTGATGCATCATCCTCTCCTCTTCGAGGAAATCCAACGCAGTGCTCAAGAGGTAGCATCGCGCCGGCCCCCGTGTGTTTGGCTGCACCCGCCACGCCCATGCCCCTGCCCGTGCGCGCCCCTCCACCCACCGCGGCACCAGTCCCTGTGCGTTTGGCTGCACCCACCGCGCCTGTGCCCGTGCGTGCACCCCCTCAGCGGCATGGGATGCTGCCGTCGACCGCTACCTCTCAGCAGTGCCAGTTGCCGTCCTCCCGCGCCCCGCCCGTCGATCGTGCGATGACATGATGTTTGATTTACAAGTGAAGAACATTTTGTGCTTCCTTGAAGACTTCAACAATGGCGTCCCGAAGGACGACAACGACAACGACGGCGCGGCACGCCGCCTCCGCCGCCACCGGAAATAGTGTTTTTGGGGTTTAATACTATATCTCGAATTCTCGATCATATGAATATAAATTCGCAGTGTGACTGAATGAAAGATATGGTTTGAACGAAGTTTCATTTTTCTCTCTTAATGTACAGAATTATCAAACGATTTTATTCAAAAAAGTTAATGGTTTTTAAATATAAAACACTCATCGCAAACGTTTTAGTTAGAACACCCGTATGCAAACCGACAGCTTCCCTGAGAAGACAAGGGAAAATGCGCGGAGCAGGATTTCTGCATCCCATCAATGCAAATGGTTGTTTTGCATGACACGTATGCAACCACGTACAAACAATTGGGTAAGATTTGCATATCTCTCATTTTAGGTATGTTGCCATTTGTCAAACTGGAAAGATTGTCATTTGTTTATCTAGTAACATTGCCATTTGTCAACCTTGTAACACTGCGATTTGTCAAAATATGCAGCTACAAATCACCGGGACTATCTAATTTTTGCAACTAAAATCACTAGTACTGTTCACATGGACACCACTAGTAGGCGCGAGTTGAAGGACGCATATGCAAATGTACCATTGATTGCATACAACAAGTCATCAACCCACAACGACAACGAGGATACATGTTGGATTATAGATCATTTCCAACAAAACATTCTAGTAAAGTTTTTCTCACACAACAAATAACAAAGCGATAAAATGAACTTCAGCTCAACCACTCGTCGGCATTGGAAACACTTGCTTTGAACCAGAAGTTATTCTCTGGGAAGGGCCAGCTACTGTCAATCTTGAGACCAACACAGGACTGATCATCGAGGCTGAAGCGGCCTATGTCAGGACCCATATTGGGACGGTAGGGAGGCATAGTAATGTCCGAGGTATAGATACAGTTGCTTCTCATAAATGGTAGTAACGTTGTGTCAACAGCAGCTGGATCGCCTTCCACCATCATTGGATAGTTTTGTCCAATGAAGAGCGAGTTTCCTCCAAGACTTTCAATACTGAACCAGGGAGAAGGTGTTGGCGCTAGTACACTAGTATCCACCCCGAATACCTTGCAATGGATGTTGGAGTAGGTCTGGAGAGTGCGACCATGCAAGACAACACATGCTTCCTTAGTAACGTCAGCAGTGCCCAGTATACAGGCAAGAAGAGGTGATCCATCGGAATAAGTTGCCAGGCGCTGATATGTCTCCATCTTATCTACTTTTCCAAACACTTTTGACCTTGTTTTGGACTCTAACTTGCATGATTTGAATGGAACTAACCCGGACTGAAGCTGTTTTCAGCAGAATTGCCATGGTGTTATTTTTGTGCAGAAATAAAAGTTCTCGGAATGACCTAAAACTTCACGGGGAATATTTTTGGAATTTATAAAAAATACTAGCGAAAGAATCAACACCAGGGGGCCCACACCCTGTCCACGAGGGTGGAGGGCGCGCCCCCTACCTCGTGGCTCCCCTGAGGCTCCACCGATGTCAACTCCAATTCTATATATTCACATTCGGGGAGAGAAAAAAGAGAGAAGGATTCATCGCGTTTTATGATACGGAGCCGCCGCCAAGCCCTAATCTCTCTCGGGAGGGCTGATCTAGAGTCCGTTTGGGGCTCGGGAGAGGGTAATCTGTCGCCGTCATCATCATCAACCTTCCTCCATCACCAATTTCATGATCCTCACCCCCGTGCATGAGTAATTCCATCGTAGGCTTGCTGGATGGTGATGGATTGGATGAGATTTATCATGTAATCGAGTTATTTTTGTTAGGGTTTGATCCCTAGTATCCATTATGTTCTAAGATTGATGTTGCTATGACTTTGCTATGCTTAATGCTTGTCACTAGGGCCCGAGTGCCATGATTTCAGGTCTGAACCTATTATGTTTTCATGAATATATGTGAGTTCTTGATCTTATCTTGCAAGTCAAGAGTCACCTACTGTGTGTTATGATCCGGTAACCCCGAAGTGACAATAATCGGGACCACTCCCGGTGATAACCGTAGTTTGAGGAGTTCATGTATTCACTAAGTGTTAATGCTTTGGTCTGGTACTCTATTAAAAGGAGGCCTTAATGTCCCTTAGTTTCCAATAGGACCCCGCTGCCACGAGAGGGTAAGACAAAAGATGTCATGCAAGTTCTTTTCCATAAGCACGTATGACTATATTCGGAATACATGTCTACATTACATTGATGAACAGGAGCTAGTTCTATGTCACCCTATGTTATAACTATTACATGAGGAATCGCATCCGACATAATTATCCATCACTGATCCATTGCCTATGAGCTTTTCACATATTGATCTTTGCTTAGTTACTTTCCGTTGCCACTGTTACAATCACTACAAAACCAATACTATCACTTTTGCCACCGTTACCGCTACTTCCATATTACTTTGCTACAGATATTAAGTCTTTCAGGTGCAGTTGAATTGACAACTCAACTGTTAATACTTGAGAATATTCTTTAGCTCTCCTTGTGTCAAATCAATAAATTTGGGTTGAATACTCTACCCTCAAAAACGGTTGTGATCCCCTATACTTGTGGGTTATCAAGACTATTTTCTGGCGCCGTTGCCGGGGAGCATAGCTCTATTCTTTGAGTCACTTTGGATTTATATCTGTTGATCACTATGAGGAACTTGAAAGACGAAAAAACCAAGATTTATCCCTCAACTATGAGGGGAGGTAAGGAAATGCCATCTAGCTCTGCACTTGATTCACCTTCTATTTTGAGTAAACTTGTGACACCTACTGCTGCTATTGATTCTGATATGTCGCATGTTATTGATGATGCCACTTTTGCTATGCATGATGCTTATGATGAAACTACTTCTATGCTTAATAATACTGTGCCACTAGATGAATTTCTTGATGAACAACTTGCTAGGGTTAGAGAGAATGAAATTATTGAAACTGATAATATTGATGAAAGTGATGATGAAGATTCTCCCCCTAGATATGAATTGCCTGATGTGCCTGAGGGTTATGTTATGGATGAAGAAACTGCTAGAGATATTTTTGCTTGCAAAGATAGATATGATCTTAAGAAACTGTTAGCTAAGCTGAAAGAAAAATATTTGAATGCTAGAATGAAATATGACCCTGGTTTTGCTACTTCACCTATCTGTATTTCTGATAAGGATTATGATTTATCTGTCGATCCCAAGATAATTACTTTGGTTGAATCTGATCCGTTTATGGCTATGAATATGAAACTGTTGTGGCACATCTTACTAAATTAAATGATATAGCCACCCTATTCGCTAATGAAGAAAAAATTCGTTATTACTATATCCTTAAGTTCTTTTTGTTCTCATTAAAGGGTGATGCTAAAATATGGTTTATTTCTCTTGATCCTGGTTGTGTGCGTAGTCCCCAGGATATGATTTATTATTTCTCTGCTAAATATTTCCCCGCTCATAAGAAACAAGCTGCCTTAAGGGACATATATAATTTTGTGCAAATTGAAGAAGAGAGTCTCCCACAAGCTTGGGGGAGGCTTCTCCGATTACTTAATGCTTTGCCTGATCATGCTCTCAAGAAAAATGAAATACTTGATATCTTTTATAGTGGACTAACTAATGCTTCCAGAGACCACCTGGATAGTTGTGCTGGTTGTGTTTCCAGGGAAAGAACTGTTGATCAAGCTGAATTGTTATTAAATAATATGTTGAGTAATGATAATGATTGGACACTTCCTGAACTAACTCTGAAGAAAAGGGGTATTCTATTTCTCAGTCCTGAAGATATGCAAGAGGCAAAGAAATCTATGAAAGAAAAAGGTATTAAAGCTGAAGATGTTAAGAATTTACCACCCATTGAAGGAATACATGGTCTTGATAACCCGACACAAGTAGTAAAGGTAAATTCTCTCTATAGATTTGATGAAGGTGATATTCCTCGTTATAAGTCTGCCAGCCAATGCTTAGATGAGTTTGATAATTTTATTGTTAAACAAGAAAACTTCAGTGCTTATGTTGGTAGACAATTGAAACATAATTTGAACACTTGAATGATTATATGTCTAGAGTTAAAGGTGAGGTTAAACTTATTAGTAAACATGCTTCTATGGTTACCACTCAAGTAGAACAAGTGCTTAAAGCTCAGAATGATTTGCTCAATGAATTAAATAATAAGAAAAATGATAATGTTGTTAGAGTTGTGACTAGGGGAGGTAGAATGACTCAGGAACCTTTGTATCCTGAGGGCCACCCTATAGTTGAGCAAGATTCTCAGAGAACTAATATTGATACACCTAGTCCTTCTAAAAAGAAAAGAAAAAAGAAATATGATAGGACTTTTCATGCTTTTATTGAACCTGTTGTTGACACACCTGAGAACCCAATGATATTTCTATTTCTAATGCTGAAACACAATCTGGTAATGAACATGAACCTAGTGATAATATTAATGATGATGTTCATGTTGATGCTCAACCTAGCAATACTAATGATGTAGAGATTGAACCTGCTGTTGATCTTGATAACCCACAATAAAATAATCAACGTTATGATAAGAGAGACTTCGTTTCTAGGAAGCACGGTAAAGAAAGAGAACCATGGGTTCAGAAACCCATGCCTTTTCCTCCTAAGCCATCAAAGAAAAAGGATGATGAGGATTTTGAGCGCTTTGCTGAAATGATTAGACCTATATTTTTGCGTATGCGTTTGACTGATATGCTTAAAATGACTCCTTATGCTAAGTGTATGAAAGATATAGTTACAAATAAAAGAAAGATACCGAAAGCTGAAATTTCCATCATGTTTTCTAATTATAATTTTAAGGGTGGAATACCAAAGAAACTTGAAGATCCAGGAGCACCAACTATACCATGCTCCATTAAAAGAAACTATGTTAAAACTTCTTTATGTGATCTTGGAGCCGGTGTTAGTGTTATGGCTCTCTCTTTATACCGTAGACTTGATTTGAATAAGTTGACACCTACTGAAATATCTTTTCAAAATGCCGATAAATCAAATGTTATACCTGTCGGTATTTGTGTGGATGTGCCTATTGTGGTTGCAAACATTACTATTTTAACGGACTTTGTTATTCTTGATATCCCCGAGGATGATAGTATGTCTATTATTCTTGGTAGACCCTTTTTGAATACTGCAGGGGCTGTTATTGATTGCAACCAAGGCAATGTCACTTTTCATGTTAATGGTAATGAGAACACGGTATACTTTCCGAGGAAACAACCTCAAGTCCACAGTATTAATTCTATTGGAAAAACTTCAACGATAACTATTGGAGGTTTTGAATTCCCTCTTCCTACTGTCAAGAAGAAATATGATATTCTTATTGTGGGGACATGCATATCCCCATTGAGGTAACCTAGTGTTATTCGAAAATTCTCCGGTTCCATGTTATTCGGAAAAAGTTTGTTAACAAGACTTGATCAACCTTGTTAATGGATTCCTTTTTGATGAGCATGAGATGGATGAAGTTAGAAAGCACAACCTCTTGTATCCTCCTTTTACTTTCTGTTATTTAGATTAAATAAAGCAAATATAGTATTTTTTGTCTGTTGTCTGAATTATCCTTGCAGTAAAAAATACCCCGAAAATAAAAGTTCTCCAAATGTCCTGAAAATTATATATGATTTTTTGTAGAATATTTAAGAATTATTGGCATTGAGAACACACCAGGGGGCCACACCACCTGGCCACGAGGGTCCAGGGCGCGCCCCCTACCTCGTGGACCCCACGTGGGCCCCCTCCACTTATTCCAGTACCCACACACTTCATCTTCCTCCAGAAAAAATCTTTCCATAGCTCATCCCAAGTTCTAGCTCATTTTGCTGCCATTTTCGATCTCCTTGCTCAAAGCTCCATTCACAAAATTGTTTTGGGGCATTGTTCTTCGGTATGTGACTCCTCCAATGGTCCAATTAGTTTTTATTCTCGTGCTTTATTTATTGCAATTTTTTGCTGCTTAGGTGACCCTGTTCTTAAGCTTGCATGTCAAATTTATGTGGTCAAAAGTAGTTTTAATGCATGATATGGCCTTTAGGCACTTGTAGGAGTAGTTGCTATCAATCTTGTTGAGTTTGGTTCACTTTTATTTTGAGTCACTAAAAATTTCAGAAATTTTCCAAAGAAAGAAAAATGTTTAGGAAAATATACCAAGGTGGTTCCTCAAGGAAGGAAGGACCGATGCTCGCGATACGTGAGCCGGACGATGAACCACCGAGGGAAGCACAAGTGTGGCCTTGTGAATGGACGTTAGAGGAGTTTATGGTCCAAGCAGGCATCAAGGATGAATTTGACGCGTATGTGCGTAACGCTGATCTTGAGGACTTCGTGTCAGATAAGTGTCGGCAATATCACTACCTAACTGATTCCTTTGTGAGAAGGTTCGAACTTACATCCTTGCACAATTCTCACACTGTTTTATTTGATCTTTATGATAAATCATATACCATGGACCTAGAAGATTTTAATATTGCTTGTAAACTCCCGTGGTGGGGCAATGTTAGTGAACCTCACAAATCTGAATATGAAGACTTTCTTGCAGGTATTACTATGGGGGAATCCAGAGAAATCACACAAGATACCATAGGGAGCATTCATTTCCCTTCCATACATTAATTTGCTCTCTTCGTTGGTATATGCACTAATGGTAAAGATGAGGCTTGTCACATGTGTGTTCCAGATCTTAGTGTCCTCAAGAGTGCGGTATTAGGTGATAAACAATATAACTTGGGGGCCATTGTTGCACGAAGGTTGCATCACAACAGTATAAGTGGAGATTTGTTTGGTGGAATTTATGCAACTCGTGTAGCTAATTATCTTAATATACCCATACATGGAAATGATATGGAGTGGCATCCTACTTATCTAGATTATGAAGCCATGGTTCGCCATCAGTTTCTTGAGAGGAACGATCAGTTCCTCCAGTACCGACTAATCTTTAACAGACGGCGCACCGTCCATGTTGCCCTCCCTACTCCTACTTTCTTTGACTTTCTGGCAAAAAGGAGATATGTTATAACCAGGGACGAAGGGAACGAATATGAGAGGAGGACGGAGGCAGCTCGCCTCCAAGCTGCAGCTCGTCAGGCAATAGCTGATGCATCTTAGTACAACCTCGGCTACAACTTTGGATATCCACCAAGCCATCAGTGGCCATAGCCCAACTTAGGCCAAAAGCCTAAGCTTGGAGGAGTACGTATTTCTCACCGACATTACATTCATGTTCACACACTCATTCCAGTTGTCGGTGCTCATACTTTTTTATTGTACTATCCATGCTAGTTTAATTTCTTTTCTAGCCTTCTTCTTGTGTGATTGAAAAACCTTAAGAAAAACCAAAAAATTAGTTGTAGCTTTTAGCTAGTTTACTTTCCATGCTTGTAGTAGTAATAATTAAAAGAAAACCCAAAAGGATTTCTCGCTCTTCTTTTGCTTGTTGGGAGCTTTCCCGTGTAAATAGTTTTGTTTCTTTTCTTTTCTTTGGGGGTCGAGAGGAGAAGACCATGATGAAAATGTTGAGTGGCTCTCATATGCATTATTGTTAATTTAACAAAGAGCCCATATTACCTTGTCTTCTCCCTTGTATTAAATGCTTGTAGATTCCAGCTTAGTCCAATGCACGTGCACTATTATTATTATCCACGTCGTTCGGTCGTGCAAGTAAAAGGAAGTAATGATGATATATGATGGACTGATTGAGATGAGAGAAGTTGGTATGAACTCGACCTCTCTTGTTTTTGTAAATATGATTAGTTCATCATTCCTGATTCAGCCTATTATGAATGAAACATGTTTGCAACGACAATTAAAAATTATAGTTGTTCATGCCATGCTTAATTAGCTAGGACTTTATAATAGTTTACCTTGCGTGCCAACATGATATTAAAATGGTTGTGATGTGGTATGATAGGGTGGTATCCTCCTCTGAACGATTCGAGTGGCTTGACTTGGCAAATGTTCACACATGTAGTTGAAGCAAAATCAACATATCCTCCACGATATTTATGTTCATGGTGAATTATATCATACTTGTAGCATCCCAAATTTTCAATTTGGAATGTTATACATTAGATCAGCATTGCATGTCATATTTTATTGCATTTTGGTTGATCCTAGAAATTTCAGGCAACTCAAGGACCCTCGGAGAGAGTTGGGGGATTTCGTTATTTTCATAATTGAGTTTCTCAAATTTTGAAAATAGGATCATTTGGTTTTATTTATTTTATCTTCAATTATTTATATTATCAAAATATGAGAGAGGGAATAAAATGACTTTCCCAAAATAAAGAAATATTGAGGATTTAATAATAAAATCAAATAAAATTTTATTTTGGTTTTATTTGCTATTTTATTTGAATTTAGGAAAAAATGCGTGTTTTTAAAAATTGCATTTAGGCCCCAAATAAATGTTCATCCTGTGCGGCTCGATTTTAGAAGCCGGGGAAAATTTATTTCGAGAATTTTGGAGTCCGTTTAGTATTCCTTTTATTTTTTTCTGAGCGTAACTATTTAAAAAAAATGCAACCAGCACTGCGACGCCCGCCGCCACCGCGCCACCCGCAGCCGCCGCCCGCCGGATCCGCCACCGCCGGAGGTTGACCTCGCCGCCACCGGGTTTTTTTCGAAAACCGATCGGTTTTCCGTCGGTTTCGTTCAGTTTATTTAGTTTGTTTTTAATAGATCGGTTTTTCCTGTTTATTTAAGTAGCGAGCGTTCGCCCGTTCGTTCGTTTTAACGAACGCGTTCTTCGTTTAGATCCAGTTAACGAACGTCCATTCGTTAATCTGTTCATCGTTTTCTTTTTCTCGGATTAAATCCGCGATTTTTCTGATCGCGATTCCTGATCCGATTTTCG
Source organism: Triticum aestivum (assembly GCF_018294505.1). Taxonomy (NCBI): domain Eukaryota; kingdom Viridiplantae; phylum Streptophyta; class Magnoliopsida; order Poales; family Poaceae; genus Triticum; species Triticum aestivum. Next base: position 69,511,107 of record NC_057806.1, on the reverse strand, counting down.
TTCTAGTATAACTTTTCGCTCGTTTATCGGAATCAGGCGATTCAAGCGCCTAGAGTTTCGTCTCGAAACCCTCTTTTCGTTTAACCAACTCAAACAAGTTTTTGCCACTATAAAAATTTCCCTAGATCCAGAATAGTAAACGAAGCTTGTTTTTTCCTGTTTGTCTTTCGTTGCTTCATTCGATTTGATTCTTTTTGCCAACCAGAGATCTTAAGTTGAACTTTCTGGTTAGATCTCTTATTTGAGTTTTACCTATGCATTAGTTGAGTACTTATTGTATGCTTGTTTGTTTGCGTTAGAGTACCAAGAGTGCGCCGCTTGCTACTTCGAATCGCTAGGTTTCGTGGATCATCAGCAAGGCAAGTAACACTTTGATCATACCTCCTACATTGCATGATTAGATCAATCCTCACACATTGCATGATTAGGATCTAATTAAATTGTGGGTTTGGGAAGTAGTTGAGGTAGTACCTATTACCTGTTATTATCAAACCTTTGGGAGTTACTCCTACCTTTGCTTATTATGCCATGCTATGCTAGTAGACGTGGATTGGGTGAGTGAAATCCATGACAGATGTGAGATTCTTAAAGTAAAGGTTTATCTAAGGTGGTAACTTAAATACACATCTGGGTGGATTGAGGCACCTGGGTATTCCAGCGATTGCCTATTTTCTTTTGGACCGCCACCCAGGCTCAAAGGGATCATGAGATTATTCATGCTAGAAATTTCCGTGTGCAGCCACAAGCTACTATGGGCTCTAGCATAGTTGATTAAGTTGTGCGAACTCTTACAGTGGTAGACTAGCAAATGTAGGGGAAAGTTGGTGTAACAGTCTACCCGATCATAAGGTGCTAGCGCTTCTGAAAGACTATGTCTCGGTCATCCATTTCTCAAACACCCTGTAGTGCGAGAATCCCAACGGAGGAGATCGAGTCTTGTGGGGAAAAGTGCGCAAACCACTATAGAGTGTATAAACTAATCATGGTTAGTCGTGTCCCCGGTTATGGACGTCTTGAGTATCTAGTACCTGGATTATCATGTGAATCTCATCATGTTACTCTAAAATTAATTTTGTTGGGTTTTGTTTAATGATGAAGTTTAATTAGGATTGAGAATGCTGTCAACCATTCTCAATGTTTAACAACTACCTTGATAGTTAAATAAAATTTATTCCTTTGCAGTAGAGAAAAATTGGCTTTACACAAAACTGTAACCATAGAGCTTTCCACCAGCCAAATATGCATGTAGTATAGCCTTATTCTTCCATTACTCTCTATATGTTACATTGCCAGCATATTCCATGTGCTGACTCGTTTCGGGCTGCAACATTAATGTTGCAGAGTTTTCAGACGACGATTAAGGTGCTTTTAGGTCATGGTTCTATACTCAGTGATGTCGTTGGAGTTGATGGACTCACTTATCTTCCAAGCCTTCCGCTGTTATCATTATTAGACGGCCTTAAGCCATATTTATTGTAATAAGTTCTCTTTTGAGACACTCGATGTAAGAAGTGTGTGATTGCTACTCTGTTATAAATCCTTCAAGTACTGTGTGGTGTCAGCATTACTGATCCAGGGTTGACACCTGAGCATAGAGATTGGACCATTTGAGGTCTGGTCACTACAAGATGGTATCAGAGCACACGCTGACTGTAGGACACAACCACTAAGCTAAAAGACCTAGATCACTACTCACTCTCTTCTCTTTCTGGCTTCTCATCTTTTCTACTCTTTTAGGATGGTGGATGCAAGGAACAAGTTCACGCAACCGGATGAAGATACACCCTTTGGACATCACTTGAAGGAAGTCACTAGATACCTGAACATAGGAGTACCAAGCTTGACCGGGACTTACAACGCCACTTTACCGGAAGAAGAGCGCTGGATGATTCAAGTTCAAGTTCCAGGAAGGACGTTCATGCCAGTCACTGAGCCCATAGAGTTTTCTTTTGATGCACCAACCTGGAGTCTAGGAAAGAGCATGGCAGCTCACATCGCCATGGGACGCATTGGAGAGGTTTACCGCAATGATCTCAAGGATACTATCTACCAGATTTGTGGGCGCCATGATGAGCACTGGGAGATGATCAGCACCAGGAAGGATAGATCAATTGCAGCTTTTATCCAGGAGTTAAACCAGCACATTCGACGACATGAGAATCAGATGTGCGCCGACATGATAGATCTGAAGAAGGCAAGGACAAGAATCAAGGAACTGGAGGAAGAACTCAAGGCTACGCGTGAAGATTATGAAGAGGAAATCGAAGTATTAGTGGGGAAGAATGACGATCTGATCAAGAAGATTGGAATATTTATGGGAGGCCCTACCCCAGTAGAAGAAGACGAAGAACCCAAGGAGATGATAGCGATGATGACTATGTTGATGAAGCTGGAGCAGATATAATGGAGTCTGCGACCGAAGAATATTTCTAGTAGACCACCCCATCAGTAGTAGTAGTCCACCATGTAAATATAGTAGTCCGAGCACTTTTGCGATACTTAGATCGATTGTATGCCCTTGTTTGATTGAATGAAGTGAATTGTTTGCTTTTGCCTCATGTGCATATGGGTAGTGTTTTCTCTCTAGACCCCTCTCTATTCTTAAATCTCATCTTTTCTAAACCCTCAGATTCCTCCGAGACGTGACCCCGGATTTACCTTCCCACCGGAGCTCACCTAGTTGATCCAGCAGCAGAACACATTGATGCAATTGCTAGTCCAGAATCAGAATCAGGGGAACAACAACAATAACCCACCACCACCACCACATGTTGATCACTTAGCCTGTTTTCTTAGGCTGAATCCGCCGGTGTTCTTCAGTAGCACCGAGCTGATAGTAGCAGATGATTGGCTCTGTAAGACAGCAAGGGAGTTGACCACCACAGGATGCACAGATGCGGAAAAGGTGAAGTTTGCCGCACATCAGCTTGAAGGACCCGCAGCATCATGGTGGGAGAATTTCACAGCCACTTTTCCTGTCGACACTGTCACGTGGAAGCAGTTTCAGCAAGCTTTTTGTACTGCCCATGTTTCAGCAAGAGCTATGGCCATGAAGAAGCGAGAGTTTCGCAACTTGCGCCAAGGAGGAAGGACAGTTGGTCAGTATGTGGAGGACTTTAGTAAGTTAGCACGTTATGCCCCAGATGACGTACCTACGGATGCAGCTAAACAGGAGAAGTTTCTGGAAGGACTAAATGATGAGTTGAGCATGCAGTTGATGGTAGCAACCTTCAACAACTACCAGGAGTTGGTAGACCGTGCTCTTATGATTGAAGGGATGCAGCAGCAGATTGAGACCCGCAAGAGGAAGTATGGACAAGGGAAGTACAATTCAGGAGCTCAGTAGAAGCCATGTTTTACCCCTAGATCGGGAGGACATTTTCAGCATACCCATGGAGGAGGTAGCTCTCACAATCACACTGGCACCAAGAATGGTAATGGGAATGGAGGAAGCAACGGCCAGAACCGTACCAACCCATCAACCCCAGCCAAGAGAGACCTGAGCCAAGTCACTTGTTTCAAGTGCCAGAAGACTGGACATTATGCCAATAAATGTCCTAAATCCCAGAATGGAAATGGCAATGGAAGCTCTGGGAAGAAGCCGAACCCTTTCAACAGGGGACAGGTGAACCACGTTAACATGGAGGAGGTTGAAGAGCAGCTAGATGCTGTAATCGGTAAGTTTTTGGTTAAGCCATTTATTGCGCTCGTTCTTTTCGATACCGGTGCATCGCATTCATACATATCAAGGGGATTTGTGGATAAGTATAATCTGCCTACAAAAGTTCTTAGAACACCTATGTTACTAAGCTCACCAGGAGCGGAGTATATGGCTAGCCAAGGATGTTTTCAAGTGCCATTGAGTATAGGTAGGCATGTGTTTCCCTCGGATTTAATCATTTTTGAATCACAAGGATTGGATGTAATTCTGGGTATGGATTGGCTGTCGATGTATGGAGGAAACATCGATTGCGCCAGTAAGTCGATCTTGCTTACCACCCCAGAAGGGAGAAGGATCAAGTATGTATCCCGACATGTGCTAAAAAGGACACAAGTAAATTGTTTAATAGGAGTTGTGCAGGAGGAAGTACCAGTGGTGAAGGATTTCCCTGATGTATTTCCAGAGGAGTTGCCAGGCATGCCATCGGATAGAGATATTGAGTTTTTGTTTGAGCTTTTGCCAAGCACAGGGCCAATATCAAAGAGACCATATAGGATGCCCACAAAGGATTTGGTGGAGATTAAGAAGTAGATTAAGGAGTTACTGGATAAAGGATATATTCGCCCAAGTTCTTCGCCTTGGGGATCGCCAGTACTTCTAGTGTAGAAGAAGGATGGATCGTTAAGTATGGTTGTTGATTATCGTGGATTGAATGAAGTAACCATCAAGAATAAGTACCCACTACCAATGATCAATGATCTGTTTGATCGATTGCAAGGAGCTAAGGTATTTTCCAAGATCGATCTACGATCAGGATACCATCAGTTGAAGATTCGAGAACAGGATATACCTAAGACGGCTCTATACGAGTATACCGTTATGTCATTTGGTCTGACTAATGCACCTGCATATTTTATGAACATGATGAACAAGGTGTTTATGGAGTTTTTGGATAAGTTTGTCATAGTGTTCATCGATGATATCCTGGTATACTCGAAGAATGAAGAGGAGCATAAGGAGCATTTGTGTTTGGTACTTGGTAAGCTCAGAGAACATCAATTATATGCCATGTTTAGCAAATGTGAGTTTTGGTTGAAGGAAGTTGGATTTCTCGGACACGTTATATCTGGAGAAGGTATAGCAGTAGATCCCACTATGGTTGATACCGTGACAAATTGGGAAGCCCCAACAATAGTTGGAGAGATCCGGAGTTTTCTTAGACTCGCAGGATACTACCGGAGGTTTATTGAGAATTTCTCAAGGATTGCGAAGCCTATGACGGAGTTGTTGAAAAAGGATACCAAGTTCATATGGACTGAGGAATGTGAGGCCAGTTTCCAGGAGTTGAAGAAACGTTTGGTTACATCACCTGTGTTGATTTTGCCAGATCAGAACAAGGATTATGAGGTGTATTGCGACGCTTCACGTCGAGGACTTGGAGAAGTGCTTATGCAGGAAGAAAGAGTTGTTTCATATGCCTCACGACAGCTTAAGCCTCATGAGTTGAATTATGCTACGCATGATTTGGAGTTAGCAGCTGTAGTGCATGCATTGAAGACCTAGAGACATTTTCTCATTGGAAACCATTATGAGGTGTACATGGATCACAAGAGTTTGAAGTATATTTTCACGTAGAAGGAGTTGAATCTCAGGCAAAGGAGATGGTTGGAGCTCATCAAGGATTATGATATGAGATTGCATTATCACCCCAGAAAGGCTAATGTAGTAGCTGACGCGTTCAGTCGTAAAAGCCATGTCAACACACTAATGATGGGAGATTTACCAAGGGAGTTAGCCGAAAACCTTCGAGAGCTATGTTTGGAAATAGTACCAAGAGGCTATGTAGCAGCATTGGAGATTCAGTCTACTTTGATGAATAAGATCAGAGACGCCCAGAAGACTGACAAGGAGATTGCCTCTATAAAGGAGAAAATGAGCAAAGGAAAATCTAAGGGATTTCGTGAAGATGAGCACGATACCTTATGGTTTGAAGACCGTGTTTATGTGCCTAATGATTCGGAGATCAGGAAGTTAATTCTGCAAGAGGCACATGATTCACCAAATTCGATTCACCCAGGAAATACCAAGATGTATTTGGATTTGAAGGGTACTTTCTGGTGGACCGGAATGAAGAAGGATATTGCGGAGTATGTAGCAGTTTGTGATGTATGCCAGAGGGTAAAAGCTGAGCATCAGAAGCCAGCAGGATTGCTACAGCCATTGCCGATACCCGAATGGAAGTGGGATAAGTTAGGCATGGATTTTATTACAAGTTTACCCAGAACTCGTTCAGGCTATGACTCAATATGGGTTGTAGTCGATCGTTTGACAAAGGTAGCTCATTTCATTCCAGTGAAGACTACCTATACCAGTGCAAAGTTGGCAAAGATATACATGACCATAATCGTATGTCCGCATGGAGTTCCAAGGAGCATTGTATCAGATAGAGGAACCCAATTTACCTCAAAGTTCTGGAATCAGTTGCATGAAACTTTGGGTACCAGGCTAGAATTCAGTACAGCTTTCCATTCGCGGAAAGATGGACAGACCGAGAGAGTCAATCAGATTTTGGAGGATATGCTGAGAGCTTGTGCGCTAGATTACGGATCTAGTTGGGATGAGAATTGGCCATATGCAGAGTTCTCTTACAACAATAGCTATCAATCCAGTTTGAAGATGGCCCCTTTCAAAGCCTTGTACGGAAGGAGGTGCAGGACCCCATTGTCGTCGGATGAAGTTGGAGACCGCCAGTTGTTTGGACCGGATCTGGTTAAGGAGTCTGAACAGAAAGTAAAATTGATTCCCGATAGGCTCAAGGTAGCCCAATCCAGGCAGAAGAGCTATGCGGATTCTAAATGCAAGGAGACAGTTTACGAAGTCGGAGACCGAGTTTATCTTCGAGTATCTCCACTTCGAGGAGTTAAGCGCTTTGGGAGTTAAGGGAAATTTAGCGCCACGTTTTGTAGGCCCATACAAAGTTTTGGAACGTATGGGAGAAGTAGCCTATAAGTTGGAATTGCCCGAAGGATTGTCAGGAGTTCATGACGTGTTCCACGTTTCCAAGTTGAAGAAGTGCCACGCAGAGATGGCCGATATACCGCTGAGAGATACAGTGCCGCTGGAAGCGATTCAGTTGGACAGTGATTTGATCTATGAAGAGAATCCAGACAAGATTCTAGAATATGCCAATCGAGTCACCCGCAGCAAGGTTATAAAGTTTTGCAAAGTGCAGTGGAGCCCCCACACGGAGGATGAAGCCACCTGGGAGCGAGAGCAAGAATTACTAAAGGACCACCCTCACCTATTTTCTAGCCAACCCGAATCTCGAGGGTGAGATTCATCTTAAGGGGGGGTAGGTTTGTAACATCCCAAATTTTCAATTTGGAATGTTATACATTAGATCAGCATTGCATATCATATTTTATTGCATTTTGGTTGATCCTAGAAATTTCACGCAACTCAAGGACCCTCGGAGAGAGTTGGGGGATTTCGTTATTTTCATAATTGAGTTTCTCAAATTTTGAAAATAGGATCATTTGGTTTTATTTATTTTATCTTCAATTATTTCTATTATCAAAATATGAGAGAGGGAATAAAATGACTTTCCCAAAATAAAGAAATATTGAGGATTTAATAATAAAATCAAATAAGATTTTATTTTGGTTTTATTTGCTATTTTATTTGAATTTAGAAAAAATGTGTGTTTTTCAAAATTGAATTAAGGCCCCAAATAAATGTTCATCCTGTGCGGCTCGATGTTATAAGCCGGGGAAAATTTATTTCGGGATTTTTGGAGTCCGTTTAGTATTCCTTTTGTTTTTTTCTGAGCGTAACTATTTAACAAAACGCAACCCGCGCCGCGCCGCCCGCCGCCCCCCGGATCGACCGACGCCGGAGGTTGACCTCGCCGCCACCGGTTTTTTTTCTTCGAAAAACCGATCGGTTTTCCGTCGGTTTCGTTCGGTTTTTTAGTTCTTTTTTTAATAGATCGGTTTTTCCGGTTTATTTAAGTAGCAAGCGTTCGCCCGTTCGTTCGTTTTAACGAATACGATCTTCATTTAGATCCAGTTAACGAACGTCCGTTCGTTAATCTGTTCGTCATTTTCTTTTTCTCGGATTAAATCCGCGATTTTTCTGATCGCGATTCCTGATCTGTTTTTCGTTCTAGTATAACTTTTCGCTCGTTTATCAGAATTAGGCGTTTCAAGCGCCTGGAGTTTCGTCTCAAAACCCTCTTTCCGTTTAACCAACTCACACAAGTTTTTGCCACTGTAAAAATTTCCCTAGATCCAGAATAGTAAACGAAGCTTGTTTCTTTTGCCATTTGTCTTTCGTTGCTTCGTTCGATTTGATTCTTTTTGCCAACCGGAGTTCTTAAGTTGAACTTTCTAGTTAGATCTCTTATTTGAGTTTTATATGTGTATTAGTTGAGTACTTATTGTATGCTTGTTTGTTTGCATTAGAGTACCCAGAGTGCGTCGTTTGCTACATTGAATCGCTAGGTTTCGTGGATCATCAACAAAGCAAGTAACACTTTGATCACACCTCCTACTACCCAGTTTTTATTGCATTAGATCAATCCTCACACATTGCATGATTAGGATCTAATTAAATTGTGGGTTTGGGGAGTAGTTGAGGTAGTACCTATTACATGTTATTATCAAACCTTTGGGAGTTACTTCTACGTTTGCTTATTATGCCATGCTATGCTAGTAGACGTGGATTGGGTGAGTGAAATCCATGACAGATGTGAGATTATTAAAGTAAAGGTTTATCTAAGGTGGCAACTTAAATACACATCTGGGTGGATTGAGGCACCTGGGTATTCCAGCGATTGCTTGTTTTCTTTTGGACCGCCACCCAGGCTCAAAGGGATCATGAGATTATTCATGCTAGAAACTTTTGTGTGCAGCCACAAGCTACTATGGGCTCTAGCATAGTTGATTAAGTCGTGTGAACTCTTACAGTGGTAGACTAGCAGATGTAGGGGAAAGTAGGTGTAACGGTCTACCCGATCGTAAGGTGCAAGCGCTTCTGAAAGACTATGTCTCGGTCATCCGTTTCTCAAACACCCTGTAGTGCGAGAATCCCAACGGAGGAGATCGAGTCTTGTGGGGAAAAGTGCGCAAACCTCTGCAGAGTGTATAAACTAATCATGGTTAGCCGTGTCCCCGGTTATGGTCATCTTGAGTATCTAGTACCTGGATTATCATGTGAATCTCATCATGTTACTCTAAAATTAATTTTGTTGGGTTTTGTTTAATGACGATGTTTAATTGGGATTGAGAATGATGTCAACCATTCTCAATGTTTAACAACTACCTTGATAGTTAAATAAAATTTATTGCTTAGCAATAGGGAAAATTGGCTTTACGCAAAACTGTAACCATAGAGCTTTCCACCAGCCAAATATGCATGTAGTATAGCCTTATTCTTCCATTACTCTCTATGTGTTACATTGCTAGCATTCCATGTGTTGACCCGTATCGGGCTGCAACGTTAATGTTGCAGACTTTTCAGACGACCTTAAGGTGCTTTTAGGTCATGGTTCTATACTCAGTGATGCCGTTGGAGTTGATGGACTCACTTATCTTCCAAGCCTTCCGCTGTTATCGTTATTAGATGGCCTTAAGCCATATTTATTGTAATAAGTTCTCTTTTGAGACACTCGATGTAATAAGTGTGTGATTGCTACTCTGTTATAAATCCTTCAAGTATTGTGTGGTGTGAGCATTACTGATCTAGAGATGACACCTGAGCACAGAGATTGGACCGTTTGAGGTCTGGTCGCTACACTACTCATGCTTGCACTCAGTGTTGATTAATTTTAATGCTTGTTCATGACTTTTGTCGCTCTCTAGTTGGTCGCTTCCCATTCTCTTTCTAGCCTTCACTTGTACTAAGTGGGAATACTGCTTGTGCATCCACTTCCATAAACCCCAAAAGTTATTCCATATGAGTCCACCATACCTTCCTATATGCGGTATCTACCTGCCATTCCAAGTAAATTTGTATGTGCCAAACTCTAAACCTTCAAATGAAATTTTGTTTTGTATGCTTGAACAGCTCATGTATTAACTAGGGTTGTCTATATCTTCCATGCCAGGTGCATTATTCTCAAGATGAGTGGACTCCACTCATCATTCACGAGAAAATGGCTGGTAACCGGGATGCCCAGTCCCATGCTTAAATTAAAATAATTGCAAACAAAACTCCCCCAGGATTGTTGTTAGTTGGAGGCACCCGTTGTTTCGGACAAGCCATGGATTGATGTTTGTTGGTGGTGGGGGAGTATAAACTTTACCATTCTATTTGGGAACCGCCTATAATGTGTGTAGCATGGAAGATATCGAGATCTCTCGGTTGTTATGTTGACAATGAAAGTATGCCACTCAAAATATTATTTACCTCTATTTCAAAAATCGAGCTCTGGCACCTCTACAAATCCCTGCTTCCCTCTGCGAAGGTCTATATATTTACTTTTATGTTGAGTCAGCATCCTCTTATTAAAAAGCACCAGTTGGAGAGCACCCTTGTCATTTGCATGCATTACTATTAATTTACATTGAGTATGACTGTGACTGGATCTCTTTTACCATGAATTAGAATGTTTAGTCAATCCTTGAGCTTCATAGGTGCTCTGCATTTATGTTTTGCGGTCTCAGAAAGGGCTAGTGAGATACCATCTTGTTATATCATATTATGATTGTTTTGAGGAAGTGTTTTCATCTGAGATTTATTATTGCTCGCTAGTTGATTATGCCATTGATATGAGTAAACATGAGACTTAAATGTTATTGTGAATATGGTTAGTTCATAATCTTTGCTGAAAACTTGAATGCTAGCTTTACATATTTACAACAACAAGATCAAACAGAGTTTGTCAAAGTTTTTCTTTATCACTTTCAGTTTGTCAACTGAATTGCTTGAGGACAAGGAAAGGTTTAAGCTTGGTGGAGTTGGTACGTCTCCATCGTATCTACTTTTCCAAACACTTTTGACCTTGTTTTGGACTCTAACTTGCATGATTTGAATGGAACTAACCTGGACAGACGCTGTTTTCAGCAGAATTGCCATGGTGTTATTTTTGTGCAGAAATAAAAGTTCTCGGAATGACCTGAAACTTCACGGAGAATATTTTTGGAATTTATAAAAAATATCAGCGAAAGAATCAACACCAGGGGGCCCACACCCTGTCCATGAGGGTGGAGGGCGCGCCCCTGCCTCGTGGGCCCCCTGAGGCTCCACCGACGTCAACCCCAACTCTATATATTCACGTTCGGGGAGAAAAAAATAAGAGAGAAGGATTCGTCACAATTTACGATACGGAGCCGCCGCCAAGCCCTAATCTCTATCGGGAGGGCTGATCTGGAGTCTGTTTGGGGCTCTAGAGAGGGGAATCCGTCGCCATCGTCATCATCAACCTTCCTCCATCACCAATTTCATGATGCTCGCCGCCGTGCATGAGTAATTCCATCGTAGGCTTGCTGGACGGTGATGGGTTGGATGAGATTTATCATGTAATCGAGTTAGTTTTGTTAGGGTTTGATCCCTAATATCCACTATGTTCTAAGATTGATATTGCTATGACTTTGCTATTCTTAATGCTTGTCACTCGGGCCCGAGTGCCATGATTTCAGATCTAAACCTATTATGTTTTCATGAATATATGTGAGTTCTTGATCTTATCTTGCAAGTCAATAGTCACCTACTATTGTTATGATCCGGTAACCCCAAAGTGACAATAATCAGGACCACTCCCGGTGATGACCATAGTTTGAGGAGTTCATGTATTCACTAAGTGTTAATGCTTTCGTCCGATACTCTATTAAAATGAGGCCATAATATCCCTTAGTTTCCAATAGGACCCCGCTGCCACGGGAGGGTAGGACAAAAGATGCCATGCAAGTTCTTTTCCATAAGCACGTATAACTATATTCGGAATACATGCCTACATTACATTGATGAACTGGAGCTAGTTGTATGTCACCCTATGTTATAATTGTTGCATGAGGAATCACATCTGACAAAATTATCCATCACTAATCCATTGCCTACGAGCTTTTCACATATTGATCTTTGCTTAGTTACTTTTTCGTTGCCACTATTACAATCACTACAAAACCAATACTACTACTTTTGCCACCGTTACCGCAGCTTCCATATTACTTTGCTACTAAATATTTTGCTGCAGATATTAAGTCTTTCAGGTGCGGTTGAATTGACAACTCAAATGTTAATACTTGAGAATATTCTTTGGCTCCCCTTGTGTCGAATCAATAAATTTGGGTTGAATACTCTACCCTCGAAAACTGTTGCGATCCCCTATACTTGTGGGTTATCAGGCGCCACTGAGTATATGGGTCCTGCTCGTCCTCATGCTTGTGATCATCAGCATCGTCATATCCCCCTTGGTTAAAAAAATAAAGTATAGGTGGTGGATTGTTCACAGGACCTTGTAAACACAAGAAGGTTCATTAGTAAAGGGAAACTATCTAACTTGCATGCATGTGGATGAAACAATTATAATTACCGTGGAAGACAAACGTACTGAAAGCATCAGGATTCCATGCAAAAATAGTGCCACGAGTGGTGGCAGCAAACACAAGACCCTCGTATTGAATTGCATCACAGTACTCATCCATGTACAGAAATTGATTTTTGAGCAATATCCATCGAGGCGTGGAAGTAAGGACGGCAACAAGCTTGTCGAAGATAGCAACAACTTCATAGTTCGTGTAATCCCAAGAGCGGTTGGGAACTTGACAAATTTCTATCTTCCATAGACGACAGTCAGCATGATCATAATGTTTTAATTAGCAGGCTATGGCATTTAGCGGCGACCCTTAAAAACAACTATAGCTGGGCTATAGCGGAAAATTGTACATGAAATCATTTAGCGGCAACACCCTCAAACAGCTATAGCGGGGCTATAGCCGGCTATTTAAAACTATGATTTGAACTCACGTAGAATACTGGTGTACTCAACCTCTGGGCAGTTGTCTGAGATTTTTGGAAGTGGAACTCGGTGATGAGTGTACACATTCACATGTTCCCACTTGCAGTTATACCCAATATAAACAACCCAATCTCCATTTGTGACTGCCCAAGCCTTGCCCTCAAGCGATGGCATCTTAACATCATATGTATCATTATCAAGCGGCATCAACTTACACAAGGCAAGGCTTCCCTCATCCCCACGCCAGTCAGCAGGATCATGGCGTAGAAGATAGGGGAGATCAAATCGCTCCTGTACCCTTAGGTTCCTTGTAATGATGTTATTAGTTGAGTCGAGAATGGTCTTGAACGAACCTGCCATGCTAGCCGAGGTGATGATGTCGCACCGATCAATGAGTTCCTCCACCGTGTTGATACGTCTCCGTCGTATCTACTTTTCGAAACACTTTTGCCCTTGTTTTGGACTCTAACTTGCATGATTTGAATGGAACTAACCCGGACTGACGTTGTTTTCAGCAGAATTGCCATGGTGTTATTTACGTGCAGAAAAAAAAGTTCTCGGAATGACCTGAAACTCCACGGAGTGTCTTTTTGGAAATAATAAAAAATACTGGCAAAAGATCAAGACCAGGGAGCCCACACCCTAGCCACGAGGGTGGGGGCGCGCCCCCCTACCTCGTGGGCCCCCTGGAGCTCCTCCGACCTCAACCCCAACTCTATATATTCACTTTCGGGGAGAAAAAAAATGAAGGAGAAGGATTCATCACGTTTTACGATATGGAGCCGCCGCCAAGCCCTAAAACCTCTCAGGAGGGCTGATTTGGAGTCCGTTCGGGGCTCCGGAGAGGGGAATCCATCGCCATCGTCATCATCAATCATCCTCCATCACCAATTTCATGATGCTCACCGTCGTGCGTGAGTAATTCCATCGTAGGCTTGCTGGATGGTGATGGGTTGGATGAGATTTATCATGTAATCGAGTTAGTTTTGTTAGGGTTTGATCCCTAGTATCCACTATGTTCTCAGATTGATGTTGCTATGACTTTGCTATGCTTAATGCTTGTCACTAGGGCCCGAATGCCATGATTTTAGATCTGAACCTATTATGTTTTCATCAATATATGAGTGTTCTTGATCCTATCTTGCAAGTCTATAGTCACCTACTATGTGTTATGATCCGGCAACCATGAAGTGACAATAATTGGGACCACTCCCGGTGATGACCGTAGTTTGAGGAGTTCATGTATTCACTATGTGTTAATGCTTTGGTCCGGTACTCTACTAAAAGGAGGCCCTAATATCCCTTAGTTTCCGCTAGGACCCTGCTGCCACGGGAGGGTAGAACAAAAGATGTCATGCAAGTTCTTTTCCATAAGCACATATGACTATATTCGGAATACATGCCTACATTACATTGATGAACTGGAGCTAGTTCTATGTCACCCTAGGTTATGACTGTTACATGATGAACCGCATCCGGCATAATTCTCTATCACCGATCCATTGCCTACGAGCTTTCCATATATTGTTCTCTGCTTATTTACTTTTCCGTTGCTATTGTTACAATCACTACAAAATACCAAAAACATTACTTTTGCTATCGTTACCTTTTGCTACTATTACCACTACTATCATATTACTTTGCTACTAAATACTTTGCTACAGATATTAAGTTTCCAGGTGTGGTTGAATTGACAACTCAGCTGCTAATACTTGAGAATATTCTTTGGTTCCCCTTGTGTCGAATCAATAAATTTGGGTTGAATACTCTACCCTCGAAAACTGTTACGATCCCCTATACTTGTGGGTTATCACGCGTCATCATTCAGACCGGGGCAAGAATAACGGGGTCATTTCCGGCATGTTCCCTCCATGGAGAAGACGATCGAACAATGGCAGAAGGAAGGGTGAAGGCAAATGGAGGAGGGAGGAAGAGCGTGCGACAGCAGTTCCAAATCGAGAGGGAAAGGCGAAGAGTCGGTGGACGGTTGCCACAGTACACAAAAGGCGCCTAGGGAGCGAATGGTTGCCATAGAGGTCACACACTGATGACAAGGGCCAAGTGGACCGCATGCGTATATCGCACAAACCTTGATCTGGCTGACCGCTTTTTTTGTGTTGCCAAATCACAAATAGTTCATCCGAGTGAACCGTATGCTGTATATCACACACACCTTCATCTGGCTACCTATTTCTTTTGTGTTTCCTTATCACAAATAGTTCATCCCAGTGAACCGTATGCTGTGTATCGCACATGCCTTCATCTGGCTGGCCGTTTCTTTTGTTTCTCCTCATCGCAAATAGTTAATTGAACTGAATCGTATGCCCTTCATCGCACACGCAACTAAAATCTGAACCGTGTTTGATGCATCCGTCATCACAAACATTTTATACATTTTTGACGGTTTTCATAAATCACAATTTGCAATTATTGCATCACACACAGTTTCTCGAAGGGTCTCTGATCGTATTGCCGCGTTAGCAGCATCCTGCAGTAGTGGTATAAGAGGAGAGTCCACCAGAGATTGTTGCATGGCTTCATTCATCATAGATTGCAGTAGGTCAACTACAATAACAAATATAAAGGGGGAAAGAGGGTCTCTCTGCCTAACACATTTTTTGCAAATAAATTGCTTGCGAGGAACACCATTAAGTAGTACTGAAGAGTGGCCAGTCTCATAGATCATTTTAATCCAATTCAGCCATTTGTTTCCAAACCTTTTGCCTTCATAATATCAAATGGAGCTTCATGGATGATCATGTCAAATGCCTTCTCAAAGTCCAATTTGAGTAATATTGTTTCCTTCTGTGATTGATGGCATTGGTCCAAGCTTAACAGTCCTGGATGCATCTGTTATTAAGAAAGCCATAGTGATTTCTGTGCACTAGCTTGAGGATCAGTTTCTGCAACCTGTTTGCAAGGAGCTTTGTGATGATTTCCAGAGTGCAATTGAGGAGGGATATAGGTCTGAATTCATTGGGTGTAGAAGCACCATCAACTTTGGGTATCAATATGATGAATGGGTAATTGATACTTTGAATGTTGACATCCCCATGGTAGAAATCCTCAATAAGCTTATAAAAATCTATTGCAATGATGTCCCAATATTTTTTTTAAATGCAGCATTGAAACCATCCGGACCAGGTGACTTATCTGCAGGCATATGATTAATCACATGATCAATTTCCTCTTTGGAGAATGGTGATTCCAGCTCTGATAGGTCTATTGGAGTGAGCAAATGTTGTAGGTGAAGATGATTGAAAGATGTTGTAAGTACCCATTCTATTTTTAAAAGCTCTGTATAGAATGGCGGATTTGGCAGAATGATCAAAGTGTTCATGCCCTTGTTCATCATGAAGCATAGCAATGCTGCTGTTTCTGAATTTGATGGTGGCTCGGGATTGGAAATATTTTGTGTTGGCCTCTCCTAACTTAATCTTTCTGACAGTAGCTCTCTACATGAAAACAACATAGTACAACATATAGCTAGTTCAAGTTCATAAGAACAATATATTCATTTCCCTAATCAAGATCATCCAGGCTCGTCTTATCCACCTCTGCTTTCAGTTCAGTAAGAACCTGTTTTGCACTGGCCAACTGGGAAAGTGCCTCCTCCTTCGTCAACACCATCTTAGCAAAGTCTGATTTAAAAAATCTGAGCTCATTCTCCACCTTCCTCTTCTTATCCCACATCTTCAAATATTCTTCAGCATTGACAACAGTTTCTCTAAGCCTACGTCTATTCTCTTGCTCATACATGCTCCAGAGCTTCGCTAGGCACATATTCAAAGACTGTGGCCACTCTTGATCAACCCACTCTAGGTAAGAACACTTCTTTTCATCCTACAATATTTAAAATTAGATCAGTAACAATTGTAGGGGAAATGGGTTTATATCAACATAGAAAATCATCAATGCTTATTTTGAAAAAATGAAGAAACATGTTAATTATGACATATCTTCTCAAAAAGATCAATGTGCAAATGAATTAATTGCTACTGAGACAACAACCAAATTATGGAACATCGGAAGCTATAATTAACTACAACAACGCTACAAGTTCTTACTCATGTACAATAAATAACAAATTGAACATTTTATGAGGAAGGTAAATATAACTACAATAGCATAGCGACAGTGTTTGGATGACAGCAAATTGATACTAACAGGTGTGTACATGCACAAATTTAGTAAGATAGAACAAATAGCACTAAGGTCATCCACTATGTATGCCAAAACTGGGGTAAAGATAACTGTTGCTACATCTCGCACCGATGCCCTGCAGTGGCGAGTCGATGCAGCGGAAAACATCAGGGACCCAGACTCTAGAGTACGTAGTTGCTCCGATGCCCAGTTCCTTTGTGCCATGAAGATTTAGTATTTTACTGCTTGGCTACTCGGATGTGTGGACCAAAGTTGGCTGCACAAACTGCTGAAGCAGTGCCAAATAATTTTATAATGGCACCGCTAATGAGATGGCAACAATTTAAGATACTAGGTACAAACTGTGACACTGTCTTAGGATGCGTTTGGTTGAAGGTGTAGTATGAATGGGTTGAGACCATGACAGTGTATGAATCACATCTAAAAATGATTTGTATAAATGAAAGAGGGTCTAACATTCTTTGCACATGCCAGAAACTTCCTCCCACTACCCACAGATTCAAACGCGACTAGCTTCATGCATGGAGATTGATGGTGACAACGAGCAGATAGATCTTCAGCCACCCCGCTCCATTTGTTGCCACTGATGGTCCTAGGGAGCTACAAGAGGAAGAAATGACTCAAATCGACCGCCGGGTAAAAATCCTTCATTCCAAGTCATGGCCCGAGAGAGAGAAGAGAGGCATACCCGGGTGGTGAAGGAGTCGTCGCTGGAGGAGGAACCGCTGGAGAGGTATTTGAAGAAGACCATGGCGACCCCGGCGGTAGGATGCGAGACGGCGAGAGCGAGGAAGCGGCTATAGGTTAGGAAGGAAGGAAGGACAGACGGAGGAAACAGGGGAAATGTGACTTGTGGTCGGGGAGAAAGGGGAGTGGGGAAGGGGGAGGGGGTAGATTTTTTGGCGGTAGGCCAAAATTTTGGAAATGTGGAGGGAAACTTTGCGCGCGGTGCCGCCCGACCATTCACTTTGAACGACTGTGTGCTTCGTTTAGACATTTTTATGCATTAATTGATTTTTCAATGCATTTATGTGCATAATTCAAATTTGAACTACATGCACATGCTCTAATGCATATAAATTGGTTGAAAATTCAAATTTGTGCCCTTGGTTGCATTCTTAGGTCCCATGCAAGAAATGGGAAATGAATGTCAAACATCTTGCGATGGTCACTCGACCACAAACATTGAGATACCTGGATTTTAAATTCAAGTAAATCCAAAGCTTGTACGAAATTCATGAAACTTGGCATGCTATCATGGAGCGACATCAACATGTCATGGTAAATTTTTTGTCCCATTTGGGGCAGGTCTGGGGATATGCTTCTCACAAACCAGAGCTTCTCACAACAAGCCTGACGGTTTCGGTAGGGAACGTCCCACCTTTGGGGACGAAACGATATCCATTGCCTCTTATTGCTTTCAAAAAATTTCTCGTGTCAACATAGAACAACAAGAGTGTTGTGTCAATTTTTGGGATTTTTCGGGGTTTGTTTGGACATTTTTATGTATTAACTGAGTTTTCAATGCATTTATGTGCATAATTCAAATTTGAACTACATGCACATGCTCTATTACATATAATTTGGTTGAAAATTCAAATATGTGTCCTTGGTTGCATTCTTAGGTCTCATGCAAGAAATGGGAATGAATGTCAAACACACCCGGCCACGGTCACTCGGCCGCAAACATTGAGATACCTGGTTTTTAATTCTAGTAAATCCAAAGCTCGTCGGAAATTCATGAAACTTGGTATGCTATCATGGAGCGGCATCAACATGTCGTGGTAATTTTTTTGTCCCTTTTGGGGCAAGTTTGGGGATATGCTTCTCACAAACCAGAGTTTCTCACAACAAGCCTGATGGTTTCGGTAGGGAACGTCCCACCTTTAGGGACGAAACGATATCCATTGCCTCTTTCAAAAAATTGCTCGTGTCAACATAGAACAACAGGAGTGTTGTGTCAATTTTTGGGATTTTTTGGGGTTCATTTGAACATTTTTATGCATTAGCTGAGTTTTCAATGCATTTCTGTGCATAATTCAAATTTGAACTACATGCACATGCTCTAATGCATATAAATTGGTTGAAAAATCAAATATGTGTCCTTGGTTGCATACTTAGGTCCCATGCAAGAAATGGGAACGAATGTCAAACACCCTGCCACGGTCACTCGGCCGCAAACATTGAGATACCTGGTTTTGAAATTCTAGTAAATCCAAAGCTCGTTTGAAATTCATGAAACTTGGCATGCTATCATGGAGCAGCATCAATATGCCGTGGTAATTTTTTTGTCCTATTTCGGGCAGGTTTGGGGATATGCTTCTCACAAACTAGAGCTTCTCACAACAAGCGTGATGGTTTCAGTACGGAACGTCCCACCTTTGGGGACGAAACGATATCCTTTGCCTCTTACTGCTTTCAAAAAAATTCTTGTGTCAACATAGAATAGCAGGAGTGTTGTGTCAACTTTTGGTATTTTTTGGGGGTTCTTTGGACATTTTTATGCATTAACTGAGGTTTCAATGCATTTATGTGCATAATTCAAATTTGAACTGCATGCACATGCTCTAATGCAAATTATTGGTTGAAAAATCAAATTTGTGTCCTGGTTGCATGCTTAGGTCCCTGATGTCTACTATGCAACTTTATTCCTGTAGACACGTGTTGGGCCTCCAAGCGTAGAGTTTTGTAGGACAGTAGCAATTTTCCCTCAAGTGGATGACCTAAGTCAAGTGGATGACCTAAGGTTTATCAATTCATCAGAGGTGTAGGATGAAGATGGTCTCTCTCAAACGACCCTGCAACCAAATACAAGAAATCTCTTGTGTCCCCAACACACCCAATACAATGGCAAATTGTATAGGTGCACTAGTTCGGCGAAGAGATGGTGATAAAAGTGTAATATGGATGGTAGAAATATATTTTTATAATCTGAATAAATAAAAACAGCAATGTAGAAAATAGTAAACGGGCACAAAAATGGTATTGCAATGGTTAAAAACAAGGCCTAGGGTCCGTACTTTCGCTAGTGCAACCTCTCAACAATGCTAACATAGTTGGATCATATGATTATCCCTCGAAGTGTAACGAAGAATCACTGCCGAGTTCCTATTAGCGGAGAACAAAAGATAGAAATTGTTTGTAGGGTACTAAATCGCCTCAAAGATATTATTTCCGTCCGATCTATTCAAGAGTCTGTACTAAAATAACACAAAGCTATTTTTCCGTTTGATTTATCCTAGAGTCCGTACTAAGATAACACCAAAGCAAGTTCGTATTCATGATACTCAATCCACACAAAGAACTATAAAGATACCCCAAAGTTTAGGTTGGTGAAAAGATAATAAAAACGTGCATCAACCCCTATGCATAGATTACCCCAATATCACCACAGGAATCCGCGAGTTGAATGCCATCACATATATCAAGTGAATCAATAAGATACCCCAATTGTCACCTCAAGTATTCATACCGCAAGACATATATCATGTGTTCTCATCTCTGAATATTCAATCCGACAAGACAAAACTTCAAAGGATAAAGACTCAATTCATCACAACAAGAGTGTAGAGGGGGGAAACATCATATGATCCGACTATATTAACAAAGCCCATGATATATATCATGAGAGAGTGAGATTTATCACATAGCTACTGGTACAAACCCTCAGCCCCGAGGGTGGACTACTCCCTCCTCATCGTGGTGGCCGCCGGGATGATGAAGATGGCCACCGGAGATGATTCCCCCCTCCAGCAGGGTGCCGGAACGGGTCTAGATTGGTTTTCAGTGGCTATGGAGCCCTGCGGCGGCGGAACTTCTGATCTAGGTTAACCCCGAGTGGTTTCAGAATATTTGGAAATTTATAGTGCAAAGAAGGGGTACGGGAGGATATCGAGGTGGGCCCAACCCACCTGGGCACGCAAAATGAAAACAAAATGACATTCTAAGAATAGCACACATCATGTGAAGAAGCAAAAACTTAGGCTGAACCGATACTAACCGATAATTGTTGAAGAAGAAAGGTGGGATGCCTACCGGGGCATCCCCAAGCTTAGGTGCTTGAGACTTCTTGAAATATTATCTTAGGATGCCTTGGGAATTCCCAAGCTTGAGCTTTTGTGTCTCCTTAATTCATCTCATATCATGGTTTTCCTAAATCTCAAAAGCTTCATCCACACAAAACTCAACAAGAACTCATGAGATAAGTTAGTATAAACCAATGCAAAAACCTTATCATTCTCTACTGTAGAAAATCACTGAAATTATTATTCAACATTGCATACTAAATGCCTCTGCATATTTAATACTCATATCCTTAAATAGAATCATTAAGCAAGCAAACATATGCAAACAATGCAAACATAACAGTAATCTGCCAAAACAGTACAGTTTGTAAAGAATGCAAGAGTATCAATACTTCCCTAACTCCATAAATTATGAAAATTTACCACACTGTATAAAAATTACCAGAGCTCATTTTTCAAAAAAAAAATCAACATTTTATCACATTCTTACTTTTCTAGGGAATTTTTGCAACAGCGGTAAACTTTCTGTTTTAAAACAGCAACATGTATACTTGCAAAATAAGCATGGCAAAGGCTATCAATGCCAATTTTATTGAAATAAAATATGAAAAACATTATTCTAAATAACATCAAGAAAATCATAACAAAATAAATTGACGCTCCATGCAAAACACATATCATGTGATGAATGAAAACATAGCTCCAAGTGAGGTTACCGATAATGTAGGAGGCGAAAGAGGGGATGACTTTCGGGGCATCCCCAAGCTTAGTTGCTTGGATATTCCTTGAATATTTCCTTGGGGTGTCTTGGGCATCCCCATGCTTATGTTCTTGTCACTCCTTATTCTTCTCATATCAATATCTCACCCAAAACTTGAAAACTTCAATCACACAAAACTTAACGGAACTTTGTGAGATAGGTTAGTATGATAAAGAGCAAACCATTCCACTTTTAGTACTGCCACAGACAAGATTCATAATTGTTCTCACACAATTCCTATTGTATCATATCATTTTCTACAATTTCTATTGATCAATATAAGCCATAGAAACTAGAAAACAAGCAAACTATACATTGAAAACAGAATCTGTCAAAAACATAATTGTCTATAGTAATCTATACTCAAACCATACTTATGCTACTCCAAAAATTCTAAAACATTAGTACAACCTGGGAAATTTGTATATTAATCTTCTTCAAAAAGAATCAACTCAACATCACTCTTCTATTAAAAACTAGAATTATTTTCGTGAGCATAAAAGTTTATGTTTTTCAGCAAGATCAAAGCAACTATCACCCAACAACATGCTAAAGGCTTTACTTGGCACTTTATTGAAACAAAAGCAATAAAACATGATTGCTACAGTAGCATTAGCATGTGGCCACACAAAAACAGTAGGTAAAAGTGTTGGGTTGTCACCCAACAAGCGCTTTTCTTTTATGCCTTTTAAGCTAGGCATGATGATTTTGATGATGCTCGGATAAAAGATAAGAATTGAAACATGAAGAGAGCATCATGAAGCATAAGACTAGCACATTTTGGTCTAACCCACTTCCTATGCATAGGGTTTTTTGAGCAAACAACTTATGGGAACAAGAATCAACTAGCATAGGAAGGCAAAACAAGTGTAACTTCAAAACAATCAACACATAGAGAAGAAACTTGATATTATTGAGATATGTAAGGGCATAAGTTCCTTTCTCGTAATAATTTTCAGAGGCATCATGAATGAATTCAATAATATAACCATCAGATACAACACTCCTTTCATGATGCACAATGATACATCTCCAACATATCTATAATTTTTTATTGTTCCATGCTATTGTATTATCTGTTTTGGATGTTAATGGGCTTATTTATACACTTCTATATTATTTTTGGGACTAATCTACTAACCCAAGGACCAATGCAAATTATTGTTTTTTTGCCTATTTCAGTGTTTCGCAAAAAAGGAATACCAAACGGAATCCAAACGGAATAAAACCGAGAGTTATTTTTGGAACAAACGTGATCCAGGGGACTTGGAGTGGACGTCAAGCAACCAACGAGGAGGCCACGAGGCAGGGGGCGTGCCTACCCCCCTCGGCGTGCCCTCCATCCTCGTGGGCCCCTCATGGCTCCACCGACCTACTTCTTCCTCCTATATATATATTCATATACCCCAAAAACATCCAGGAGCACCACGAAACCCTATTTCCACCGCCGCAACCTTCTGTACCCAAGAGATCCCATCTTGGGGCCTTTTCCGGAGCTCTGCCGGAGGGGGAATCGATCACGGAGGGCTTCTACATCAGCACCATAGCCTCTCCGATGATGTGTGGCTAGTTTACCTCAGACCTTCGGGTCCATAGTTATTAGCGGTGTGTTTGTCGAGATCCGATGAATTGTAGGTTTACGATCAAGTTTATCTATGAACAATATTTTATTCTGCTTTGAAATATTTTATGTATGATTGGTTATCTTTCCAAGTCTCTTCGAATTATCAGTTTGGTTTGGCCTACTAGATTGATCTTTCTTGCAATGGGAGAAGTGCTTAGCTTTGGGTTCAATCTTGTGGTGTCTTTTCTCTGTGACAGCAGGGGCAGCAAGGCACGTATTGTGTTATTGCCATCGAGGATAGAAAGATGGGGTTTATATCATATTGCTTGAGTTTATCCCTCTACATCATGTCATCTTGCCTAATGTGTTACACTGTTCTGATGAACTTAATACTCTAGATGCATGTTGGATAACGGTCGATGTGTGGAGTAATAGTAGTAGATGCAGAATCATTTCGGTCTACTTTTTGCGGATGTGATGCCTATATACATGATCATGCCTAGATATTCTCATAATTATGCACTTTCTATCAATTGCTCGACAATAATTTGTTCACCCACCATAATACTTATGCTATCTTGAGAGAAGCCACTAGTGAAACCTATGGCCCCCGGGTCTATCTCTTATCATATAAGTTTCCAATCTATTTTATTTTGCAATCTTTATTTTCCTATCTATATCATAAAAATACCAAAAATATTTATCTTATTATTATTATCTCAATCAGATCTCACTCTCGTAAGTGACCGTGAAGGGATTGACAACCCCTTTATCGCGTTGGTTGTGAGGTTCTTATTTGTTTGTGTAGGTACGAGGGACTTGCGTGTAATCTCCTACTGGATTGATACCTTGGTTCTCAAAAACTGAGGGAAATACTTACGCTAATTTGCTTCATCACGCTTTCCTCTTCAAGGGAAAACCAAAGCAATGCTCAAGAGGTAGCACACAAGCACAGAAGATTTATCACTCTTTATGGCATAGATGTCATCATAATAATCATCATAGATAGCAACTTCATTGTCATAATCAATTGAAACCTCTTCCAAAATAGTGGATGTATCACTAAATAAAGTCATGACCTCTCCAAATCCACTTTCATCAATATTGTAATAAGATTCAACACCCTCCAAAATAGTGGGATCACTACTACCTAGAGTTGACACTCTTCCAAACCCACTTTCATCAATGTAATCATAATAAATTGGAGGCATGCTATCATCATAATAAATTTTCTTATCGAAAGTAGAAGGAATCAAAGGATCATATTCATTAAGCAAACCATCCCCAAGCTTAGGACAAGCATTATTTCCAGCAAATAAATCTTCAAACATATCATACTCATCAAACATAGCATCCCCAAGCTTGTGGTTTTGCATATCATCATCACAATCATTCTTATCAATAGCATGAATGGCACCAATAGTATAACAAACATTATTATCATATTCTTCCAAGCAAGTGCTAAAAATATTTTCAAGATCATAAGGCATATCATTGTCTTCCCAATCATAATCATCAAGCAATAGGCATAACAAAATCATCATCAAGTGCATCATCTTCCACAATTATTTTTTATTCATTTTCATGAGGCACAACATTATTTGGGCGCGATACCTTTTTACCTCTCTTCTTTCTTCATTTCTTCTTCTTCACCACATCATGTGTGGGTTTAATTAATATTTTCAAGCTTCTTATTGATGAGATTGGATGGATAGGAAGCTCCTCCTCGTTACCCGATTCATCATAATAAACACTAGGAGAGTTTTGGGAAATATTTTCCCTTTCATTAGTACTCTCTTCATATTCTATTTGTTCTCTTGACTTTAGGTAGTTGGAAATATAAGGATTATAAATGCAATTGACGGCACAAAACATATAAATTTCTTCTAGATCAAAATCAAGAAATCTCTCGAGGTTAAATTTTGGAATACTCTTAGTTATACGTTTCATTTCTTCATACCCCAAAAGAAGACTAAGCTATTTATGATGCTCAAGGGTAATCAAGTTATCACAATTTTTACACACGATTTGATCATGAAAGAATTTGCATTGCAGATTTAAATGACCATGTTCATTGCAAAGTTCACAAGGATGGCGAAAAAAATTAAATCTTTCAGCACAATCATCTAGCTTCTCTTGCAACTTTTTCGTTTCTAAATATTTATGCTTCTTACAAAATCTATCTTCCATTTTTGGTGTGCAATTTCACTCTGCAAAAAGTGAGATGCTTATAAGAAACATTTTTGTCATGACTTGTGCAATCATCATTAGCATTTTGGATATTCAAAGAATTCACACTAACAACATTGCAATCATGCTCGTCATTCAAATATTTTGTGCCAAGCATTTTATTGACTTCTTCTTCTAACAATTGAGCACAATTTTCTGAACCATCATTTTCAAGAAAGATATTATAAAGATGATCAATAATAGGATGCAACCTAATTTCCATTTTTTGTAGTTTTCTTTTATAAACCAATCTAGTGATAAAACAAGAAACTAAAAGATTCAATTGCAAGATCTAAAGATATACCTTCAAGCACTCACCTCCCCGGCAACGGTGCCAGAAAAGAGCTTGATGTCTACTACGCAACTTTATTCTTGTAGACACGTGTTGGGCCTCCAAGCACAGAGTTTTGTAGGACAGTAGCAATTTTCCCTCAAGTGTATGACCTAAGTCAAGTGGATGACCTAAGGTTTATCAATCTGTGAGAGGTGTAGGATGAAGATGGTCTCTCTCAAACGACCCTGCAACCAAATACAGGAAATCTCTTGTGTCCCCAACACACCCAATACAATGGCAAATTGTATAGGTGCACTAGTTCGGCGAAGAGAGGGTGATAAAAGTGTAATATGGATGGTAGAAATATATTTTTATAATCTGAATAAAAATAAATAGCAAGGTAGCAAATAGTAAACGGGCACAAAAACGGTATTGCAATGCTTAAAAACAAGGCCTAGGGTCCGTACTTTCGCTAGTGCAACCTCTCAACAATGCTAACATAGTTGGATCATATGATTATCCCTCAAAGTATAAGGAAGAATCACTCCCGAGTTCCTATTAGCGGAGACAAAAAGATAGGAATTGTTTCTAGGGTACTAAATCACCTCAAAGATATTATTTCCGTTCGATCTATTCAAGAGTCTGTACTAAAATAACACAAAGCTATTTTTTCCGTCCGATCTATCCTAGAGTCCGTACTAAGATAACACCAAAACAAGTTCATATTCATAATACTCAATCCACACAAAGAACTATAAAGAGACCCCCAAAGTTTCTGTCGGAGAAAACATAATAAAAATGTGCATCAATCCATATGCATAGATTACCCCAATATCACCGCGGGAATCCACTAGTTGAATAACATATATCAAGTGAATCAATAAGATACCCCAATTGTCACCTCAAGTATTCATACCGCAAGACATATATCATGTGTTATCTCTGAATATTCAATCTGACAAGACAAAACTTCAAAGGGCAAAGACTCAATTCATCACAACAAGAGTATAGAGGGGAGAAACATCATATGATCCGACTATATTAACAAAGACCATGATATAGCTCACGAGAGAGAGAGAGAGAGAGAGAGAGAGATTTATCACATAGCTACTAGTACAAACCCTCAGCCCCGAGGGTGGACTACTCCCTCCTCATCGTGGTGGCCGCCGGGATGATGAAGATGGCCACTGGAGATGATTCCCCCCTCCGGCAGAGTGCCGGAACATGTCTAGATTGGTTTTCGGTGGCTACGATGCCTTGCGGCGGCAGAACTTCTGATCTAGGTTGACCCCGAGGGTTTCAGAATATTTGGGAATTTATAGTGCAAAGAAGGGGTACGGGAGGCCACCGAGGTGGGAACAACCCACCTGGGCGCGCCGGGGGGGCCTGGCGCACCCTGGTGGGTTGTGCCCCCCTCGGGGCACCCCCAGGTGCTGCTCTGGCCCATCGGGAGTCTTCTAACCCATAAAAATCCACAAAAAGTTTCATGGTGTTTGGACTCCGTTTGATATTGATTTTCTGCGATGTAAAAAACAAGCAAAAACAGCAACTGGCACTAGGCACTAGGTCAATAGGTTAGTGATAACCCAAAAGTATAGGGGATCAATTGTACCTCTTTCGATAAGTAAGGGTGTCGAACCCAACGAGCAGCTAAAGGTAGAACAAATATTCCCTCAAGTTCTATCGACCACCGAAACAACTCTATGCACACTTGAAGTTTGCTTTACCGGAAAAAGTATGAAACTAGAAGTACTTTGTAGGTGTTTTTGGATAGGTTTGCAAGAATATAAAGAGCACGTAAATAAAAGCTAGGGGCTGTTTAGATAAAGACACAACTAAATTAGTTTTAGTAGAGAGCTTGTTGTCGCGAGAAAGTTATTTGTCCCTAGGCAATCGTTAACTAGACCGGTAATCATTATTGCAATTTTATATGACGGAGAGGCATAAGCCAACATACTTTCTCTACTTGGATCATATGCACTTATGATTGGAACTCGAGCAAGCATCCGCAACTAGTAAAGATCATTAAGGTAAAACCCAACCATAGCATTAAAGTATCAAGTCCTCTTTATCCCATACGCAAACAACCTACTTACTCGGGTCTGTGCTTCTGTCACTCACGCCACCCACCATAAGTGAATCATGAACGTATTGCCACACCCTACAGCAGGGATCCCTCACGCTTGCGCGACACGGAGAGCACCATAGTACAGCACCAATAATAAAACATGCAACTCAAATCAATCACGATCATCAAATAACCCGTAGGATAAATCGCATCTACTCAAACATCACAGGATAACCATACATCATTGGGAAATAATATATAGCGTTGAGCACCATGTTTAAGTAGAGATTAAGGCTACACCGCTGCATAGAGGGGGGGAAGAGTTGGTGATGATGGCAGTGAATTTGTTGGTGAATATTGCGGTGATGATGATGGCCCCGTAGGCGTTCCAGCGCCACCGGAAGCAAGGGGGGGAGCCCCCCTCCTTCTTCTTCCTTGACCTTCTCCCTAGATGGGAGAAGGGTTTCCCCTCTGGTCCTTGGCCTCCATGGCATGGGAGGGGCGAGAGCCCCTCCGAGATTGGATCTGTCTCTCTATCTCTCTCTGTTTCTGCGTTCTCAGATTCTACCCTTTCACTGTTTCTTATATTCCCGGAGATCCGTAACTCCGATTGGGCTGAAATTTTAACACGGTCTCTATACGTATATTAGCTTTCTTGCAGCGAAAGAAGGGCATCAACCGCCTTACGGGGTGGCCACGAGGGTCAGGGGGGCGCCCCCCTGCCTCCTGCCTCCCTCGGGCACCGTCTCGCATGGATTTTTCTTCCCAAAAATCATATATATTCCAAAAAAATCTCCGTCAGTTTTTATCCCGTTTGGACTCTATTTGATATGGATATTCTGCGAAACAAAAAACATGCAACAAACAGGAACTGGAACTGGGCACTGGATCAATATGTTAGTCCCAAAAATAGTATAAAAAGCTGCCAAAGGTATATGAAAGTTGTAGAATGTTGGCATGGAACAATCAAAAATTATAGATACGACGGAGACGTATCATCATCCCCAAGCTTAATTCCTGCTCGTCCTCGAGTAGGTAAATGATAAAAAAGATATTTTTTGATGTGGAATGCTACCTAGCATAATCTTGATCACATATCTAATGATGGCATGAATATTAAGATACGAGTGATTCAAAGCAATAGTCTATCATTTGACCTAAAAACAATAATACTTCAAGCCCACTAATAAAGTAATCATGTATTTTCAAAATAACAAGGCCAAAGAAAGTTATCCCTACAAAATCATATAGTCTGGCTATGCTTCATCTTCACCACACAAAATATTTAAATCATGCACAACCCCGATGATAAGCCAAGCAATTGTTTCATACTTTTGACATTCACAAAACTTTTTCAATCTTCACGCGATACATGAGCGTGAGCCATGGATATAGCACTACAGGTGGAATAGATTGGTGGTTGTGGAGAATACAAAAAGGAGAAGATAGTCTCACATCAACTAGGCGTATCAGCGGGCTATGGAGATGCCCATCAATAGATACCAATGTGAGTGAGTAGGGATTGCCATGCAACGGATGCACTAAGAGCTATAAGTGTATGAAAGCTCAAACTGAAACTAAGTGGGTGTGCATCCAACTTGCTTGCTCATGAAGACCTCAGGCATTTGAGGAAGCCCATCATCATAATATACAAGCCAAGTTCTATAATGAAAATTCCCACTAGTATATGAAAGTGATAACTCAAGAGACTCTCTATATGAAGAACATGGTGCTACTCTGAAGCACAAGTGTGATAAAAGTATAGTAACACTGCCCCTTCTCTCTTTTTCTCTCTCTTTTTTGAGGCCTTCTCTTTTTTGCCTTTCTCTTTTTTTCGTCCGGAGTCTCATCCCGACTTGTGGGGGAATCATAGTCTCCATCATCCTTTCCTCACTGGGGCAATGTTCTAATAATGATGATCATCACACTTTTATTTACTTACAACTCGATATTACAACTCGATACTAGAACAAAGATATGACTCTATATGAATGCCTCCGGCGGTGTACCGGGATGTGCAATGATCTAGCATAGCAATGACATCGAAAAATGGACAAGCCATGAAAACATCATGCTAGCTATCTTACGATCATGCAAAGCAATATGACAATGAATGCTAAGTCATGTATATGATGATGATGGAAGTTGCATGGCAATATATCTCGGAATGGCTATGGAAATGCCATGATAGGTAGGTATGGTGGCTGTTTTGAGGAAGGTATATGATGGGTTTATGGTACCGGCGAAAGTTGCGTGATACTAGAGAGGTTAGCAATGATGGAAGGGTGAGAGTGTGTATAATCCATGGACTCAACATTAGTCATAAAGAACTCATATACTTATTGCAAAAGTTTATTAGCCCTCGAAGCAAAGTACTACTACGCATGCCCCTAGAGGGATAGATTGGTAGGAAAAGACCATCACTCGTCCCCGACCGCCACTCATAAGGAAGAAAATCAATAAATACCTCATGCTCCGACTTCGTTACATAACAGTTCACCATACGTGCATGCTATGGGAATCACAAACCTGAAAACAAGTATTTCTACTAATCCACAACTACCCACTAGCATGACTCTAATATCAACATCTTTATATCGCAAAACTATTGCAGGGAATCAAACATATCATCTTCAATGATCTACAAGTTTTATGTAGGATTTTATGACTAACCATGTGAATGACCAGTTCATGTCATCTCTCTAAATAGATATAAGTGAAGCAAGAGAGTATAATTCTTTCTAAAAAAGATATGCCCACGCTCTAACAAATATAAGTGAAGCAAAAGAGCATTCTACAAATGGCGGTTTTCTATGTAAAGAGAAACATGCAATCCAAACTTCAAATGATATAAGTGAAGCACATGAAGCATTCTATAAAGCCATTGTGGGTGTCAAAACCGGTGGATCTCGGGTAGGGGGTCCCGAACTGTGCGTCCAAGGCGGATGGTAACAGGAGGCGGGGGACACGATGTTTACCCAGGTTCGGGCCCTCTTGATTGAGGTAATACCCTACGTCCTGCTTGATTGATCTTGATGATATGAGTATTACAAGAGTTGATCTACCACGAGATCGTAGAGGCTAAACCCTAGAAGCTAGCCCATGGTATGATTGTTGTCGTCCTACGGACTAAACCCTTCGATTTATATAGACACCGGAGGGGGCTAGGGTTACAAAGAGTCGGTTACAAGGAAGAAGATCTACATATCTGTATTGCCAAGCTTGCCTTCCATGCCAAGGAGAGTCCCATCTGGACACGGGACGAAGTCTTCAATCTTGTATCCTCATAGTCCAACGGTCCGGCCAAAGGATATAGTTCGGCTGTCTGGAGACCCCCTAATCCAGGACTCCCTCAATAGCCCCCGAACCAGGCTTCAATGACGATGAGCCCGTCGCGCAGATTGTCTTCGGCATTGCAAGGCGGGTTCTTCTCCAAATTCTGAATATCTGCTGAGTTAGTGTCCGGCTCCCCATAAATGTTGCACTTTTTCGCTTCCGCGCCCAATAAGGGATATCTTCCATGTGTTGAGCGAATGCGAGGAGCCAGGGCATTTTTACATTTGCCACCCTAGCCATGTAAGTAAACTGTCTATTAAAGAGATGGGGATTCTTAGATCTAGACCGCACCATCCCCCCGTGTCGAGTATCCATCGGAGCGCGCTCGGAAAAATCCATTCCAACATGGCTGGCCATCGCAGCTCCTCCTCCCGCTCCCGTAGCCCTAAGCCCGGTGATTGGGAGAAGTGTTCCGTCTCGCACAACCAATTAGTAGAGTTACAGACCCAGGGATTTCTCCCTCCAGCGTATATGGTCCCCGTTCGAGCCGGGCTCGCCACCTATAATGGCGGGGAGCAAGTGGAGAGCTTCCCCAATCCCTCCAAGGGGGAGCGGGTATGCCTTGTCCCTTATTTACTAAGGGGACTTGGATTTCCAATCCATCCATTCCTCCGTGGGCTCCTGGAGTTTTATGGCCTCCAGTTGCATAATTTCACCCCCGCTTCCATATTACACATCGCTGGTTATGTTGCCTTTGTGAGCTGTTTCTGGGCTGCGAAGCTCATTTCGAGCTGTGGAAGAGGCCATTCTTCCTTGTGCCCCACACATAGGAGGGGTCAATATATCAAGTGCGCGGAGCTGAAATATGACGCATCGCCGGGACCGAATACATGTCCGGTACCCCGAAGAAGACGTCCGAAGACTGGCCTTCGGAGTGGTTTTACATGGAGGACGTCCCCCTTCCAGATCCTATTCGGATGGGTCTTCCTGAGTTCGACAATGCCCCTTTGAAGAAACGCCGAAGCTGGCGCCCACGGAGCCCTCGGAAGGAAGATAACGGAGAAGTCCTTTACCTGATGGGCCGGATAAAAGTGTTGGCTCAATCAAGACTGACAATAATCGAGATTATGTCAATATGCATAATGCGGGGGGTGCAGCCACTTCAATATCGAGGGCACCCCATGTGGCGCTTTAACGGGGAAGATGATGCCACTTGCTGCGGGCATAAGGGACCGGACTCAGTTGCTGCTCTAGCAAAAATTCTGTCCGATTTGTTCAAGGGAGAGGAAGAGGAGTTCATCTGCATTAAGCCACGGGATGGATTCTCCATGTACAACCCCCCCAAGCTGGGTGAGTTGTCACTCTTTACTCCCAACCCTCCCGCATTCTTCGTCATAAGTACTCACCTTGCCGTTTCATGGCAGGAGCTATGAAAAGCCATAAGGGAGGTCAACAGCCCACCTCCACAACCGGAGGACCCTGACCGGGCCCTCGATCCCGGACTCGAAGAGGATCCGGACATATTTGTGGAGCTGATTGACAGGACATTCTATCAATTGATCTGCGATGATGCCATGGTGGCCATCATAGCCGATTATCCTGGGCTACTCCCTGCATCGCATGTAAGAAAAACCGGAGCCCCAACTTCCAAGAAGGATCCCCTTTTATGCACTTCACCTGCCGTACACATATGGTGTTTTACAGGGAAGGCCCTCGGGACACCATGCCGAACCTGCAGTGACTCGCCAACAAGGGACACTGAAGCCGGCTAGGCCAAAAAGGAAGGTGGTCAGGACTAAGACGCCGGCGCAGAGGTATGACACAGAACCTCGCTCTGTGGTTGTCGTCTTTCTTAAAATATAATGACATCCATGTTTCCTAGTAGGAAAAACGCTCGTCGGACTATATCCGGAGAGGTTGCCGATCACGCCTCCACCTGTTGGGCTGTAGGGTCGGACATAGAGGCGGAAGCTAACACGGGGCGAACGCCGGATGCTCCTCCTACAAAGGATGCGGATAGACTATCCGCTACAAATTCCGAAGTGGAGAGCGCCATGAATCACAGGCGTCGCCGGGCCATACTCCATGACGCTTGTTTCTCCCAAGAGGCGTTCGATGCCTTCAACTCAGGAGACGCGTACATCCATGCTACTCAAAACAATCTTGCCAGAGCCATGGACCAGTATGTAAAGGATACACGGGTAAGAAAATCTGACGATTATATATATATCAGTAGCCCTGAGACTTGAAACAGTTGACACAACAGAGAAGAATACCCAATTGTCTCAAGAGCTGGAAGAGTGCAAAGCCCAGCTACGGGTCGCGGTTGCCGCGTTGAAGGAGTCCGAGAAGGCCCCCACTGGTAACACTTGTTTCGATTGCAAAGAATGACAGGTACCAGATAGTATGCGGCATGCATGCAAATCTAACAATAGATGTTGCAGATGACTCCTGAGTGAATCCGGAGGCCGTGCCGGAGAATGCGCAACGTGCTAATCAACAGCTAAATGCTGGCGAGCACGTGCTTACGCGGGTTAGGAGGGAGAAAAATAACTCCAAGACACCAATATCCGGCTGGGCGTGGAACTAAAAGATGTCCAAGCCCAACTTTCGGACTCCGTGAAGGAGAACAAGCGGCTTCGACGCAGCATTTTCAGTAAGTGCTTGAACGAACTTTTGAAAGAGTTCGGCGAAGAAGCCGGCTAACAGAGTTATGTCTGCAGGTATGCTGACGGGTCGTCCCGCGGAGGAGATGCCCGGGTCTGCGGGTGATCTTCTACCAGAGCTCTCACAACTGCATGAACAAGTTCGGCAGGTGATGTAGGCTAATGCCCAAGCCTTGTGGCCATCCGCCTCCCCGCCAGGAGGCATGGGGGAGCTTATAGAGAAGCTCAAGGGAGCGCGGCGGCACTTCCGATTATGGAAGATATCAGCATGCCGACAAGGTGCAAGGGAAGCCTGGGCCATGGTGAAGACGCGATATACCAAAGCTGACCCAAACCACATGGCCGAGGTCGGACCTGTGGGGCCCGATGGGAAAGAGATCCCCGTCAGTTTGGTGTATGACCAAGTAGAATTAGCCGCAAAGTATTCCCAACAGGATTGTAGGCTAGACAGCCTGTTGGATGGTATAGAAGAAGAATTTAGTCAGTCAAAGTGACTGTGTACTTTAAGTGACATATATAATGTCCCTAGCCGGATTGTAAATCATTTGTCATGGCGGACCTTTTCGCTTCGACCTCTGGACCCGATAGTCCGGAGTGTATCCGAATACCTGCTCGGTTATGTAAAAACCGGGGTATGCGTGGAAACCAGGCGTAGGGGTCATAAGTGCTTGAATAGACAAGTACCCAACTAGCTATGTTATATTACATGGATAGTAAGAAACATCTTCCAGGGATAATAGTTCCGTTAAGGGTTCCTTTCCCTGGGTACGCATGCCCTAATGTGCATGTCCGAACTGCGAAAAGGGACGTAGGCTATAACATCTGGGGGCATGTATCAAAATAAATAAAAGTCATCTTTTGTTCACCGACTGAATATTCCCTTAAGAACGCTAGCTTTCGGCTTCACCCAGTCTGAGGTACACATCCAGCTGACCCGGCAGTAACAATCGCAGAGGTGCTCCCCTTATGCCCTAGTCGAATTAACAGGAACGTAGGGCATAAATACAAGAGCCAGGCAACCCATCTTGGCCAAAATTCAAGCCATATCGATGCATATAATGGCGAAAAAAGGTACATGTGGAAGAATAACACATGTGTGGGGCATAAAGCCCAGGAAAATAGTTATATTAAGCTTCTGTATAAGAAGCCCCAGGTATAATGAGCGCGGTTAGCGCATCAAGATTGTGTAAACAAGACACAAGTTAGCCTTTTAAGGCCTTGAGGAGAAGAAAAAAGAAGAGAGAAAGAGAGAAAAGATAGATAATTGATACGCAAAAAATTGACGGGGGTAAGGAGACGAACATAGAGTCCGGCACTAGGCGTAAAATCTTCGGAGTCTGGCTGCGTTCCATGGGTTTGGCTCGAGTCGATTGTCCGATGCATCCTACAGACGGTACGCTCCACCGGTCAGAACCTGGTCAATAATGAAGGGATCTTCCCATTTGGGCTTGAGCTTGTTCTTTTTCTTCTCCGGCAGGCGTAGAACTAGTTCGCCAACATTATAGGTTTTGGCCCGTACTTATCTACTTTGATACCTTCGAGCATGTTGCTGATAGAATGTGGAACGGGCTTTTGCCACGTCGCGCTCCTCCTCCAGGGCGTCCAAACTGTCCTGCCGATCGAGCTCGGCCTCTTTTTCTTTGTACATGCGCACTCGAGGTGAGTCATGAATTATGTCGCAAGGCAGAACCGCCTCTGCGCCATACACCATAAAAAACGGTGTGTATCCGGAAGTGCGATTCAGCGTGGTCCGCAGCCCCATAGTATGGAGTCGAGTCCCTCTATCCAGTGCGTGTTTGATTCCTTTAAGGACCGCACTAATCTGGGTTTGATTCCCCTCATGATAAGACCATTTGCTCGCTCGACTTGACCGTTAGTTTGCGGGTGATAGACATAAGCATAATCGAGCTTGATGCCCATGTTGCTGCACCAAAGTTTTACCTCGTCGATTGTAAAGTTCATGCCGTTGTCAGTGATGATGCTGTGCGGGATGCCATAATGGTGTCCAACCCAAGATATGAAGTCTGTCACCAGTCCGGATTCAGCCGTTTTAACGGGTTTGGCTTCTATCCATTTGGTGAATTTATCCACCATGAACAGTAAGTATTTTTTTCTTATGGGTTCCCCCTTTAAGGGGTCCGACCATATCAAGCCCCCATACCACAAAGGGCCAAGTAATGGGGATTTTTTGGAGAGCGGTAGGCGGCATATGGCTTTGGTTTGCAAAAAGCTGGCAACCGACGCAATGTTGGACCAGATACTGTGCATCTGCTTGGGCCGTCGGCCAATAGAAACTTGTACGAAAGGCCTTGCTTACAAGGGCCCGGGCTGCAGCGTGGTGGCCGCCGAGTCCAGCATGGATTTCTACCAAAAGCATCCGCCCTTCCTCTTCGGATATGCACCTTTGAAGGACTCTGGTAGTGCTTTTCTTATAAAGCTCTCCCGCGTGGACCTTGTAGGCTTTAGATCACCGCACTATGCAGCGTGCCTCATTTTGGTCCTCGGGTAGTTCCTGCGTGGTTAGGTAGGCCAGGAATGGTTCTATCCATGGGGCGATGACGGCCATTATCACATGGGCTGAAGGTGTTACTTCGATGGCAGAGCCTCCGATTGTGTCAGAGTGTTCGGTATTTGGTGTTGTGGCCGGGTCCGGAATATTGTTACCAGTGTCCCCTTCCCATACCACGGATGGCTTAAACAGCCTTTCCAAGAAGATGTTAGGTGGGACAGGATCGCGCTTAGCGCCGATACGGGCGAGGATATCCGCCGCCTGATTGTTTTCCCGAGCCACAAGGTGGAATTCAAGCCCCTCAAACCGAGCTGACATTTTGAGGACGGTGTTGCGATATGCCACCATTTTCAGATCCTTGGCATTGAAATCTCCATTTATTTGAGATATTGCAAGGTTCGAGTCCCCACGCACCTCCAGGCGTTGAATGCCCATGGTAACTGCCATCCAGAGACCGTGTAATAAGGCCTCATATTCGGCTGCGTTGTTGGAGTCTGTGTATAGTATTTGGAGTACGTATTGGACTGTATCTGCGGTGGGGGACGTCAGGACGACGCCAGCCCCCAGACCAGCCAGCATTTTAGAGCCGTCAAAGTGCATGATCCAATTGGAGTATGCGCCGTACTCTTTAGGGAGTTCGGCTTCTGTCCACTCGGCGATGAAATCGGCCAGTACTTGCGACTTAATGGCTCGTCGTGGTCTATATGTTATGTCGAACGGGACAAGCTCGATAGCCCATTTGGCAATCCGCCCCTTGGCATCGCGGTTGTTTATTATGTCGTTGAGTGGTACTTCTGAGGCCACCGTAATTGAACACTCTTGAAAGTAGTGTCGTAATTTGCGGGATGCCATGAATACCGTGTATGCTATCTTTTGATAATGTGGGTACCGTGATTTGCATGGAGTGACGACAGTGGATACATAATATACCGGCTTTTGAAGTGGGAATTTATGTCCGTCCATCTCTCGTTCGACGACGAGCAGTACGCTTACAACTTGGTGAGTTGCCGCTATATATAACAGCATTGGTTCGCCGACGTTTGGCGCGGCTGAGATTGGGTTGGTGGCCAGGATGGCTTTTATTTCTTCCAATCCGGCCGTGGCTGCGTCCGTCCACTCGAAGTGTTTGGCGCGCCGAAGAAGGCGATAAAGGGGGAGAGCCTTTTCTCCTAATCGGGAGATAAAGCGGCTTAAGGCCGCCACACATCTGATACATCTCCAACGTATCTCTCATTTTTGATTGCTCCATGCTATATTATCTACTGTTTTGGACATTATTGGGCTTTATTATCCACTTTTATATTATTTTTGGGACTAACCTATAAACCGGAGGCCCAGCCCAGAATTGCTATTTTTGCCTGTTTGAGGGTTTCGAAGAAAAGGAATATCATATGGAGTTCAAACGGAATGAAACCTTCGGGAACGTGATTTTCTCAACGAATAAGACCAGGGAGACTTGGACCCTACGTCAAGAAATAAAACAGGAGGCCACGAGGTAGGGGGCGTGCCTGCCTACCCTAGGCGCGCCCTCCACCCTCGTGGGCCCCCTGTTGCTCCACCGACGTACTCCTTCCTCCTATATATATCCACGTATCCCCAAACGATCAGATACGGAGCCAAAACCCTAATTCCACCGCCGTAACTTTCTGTATCCACGAGATCCCATCTTGGGGCCTATTCCGGAGTTCCGTCGGAGGGGGCATCGATCACGGAGGGCTTCTACATCAACACCATAACCTCTTCGATGAAGTGTGAGTAGTTTACCTCAGACCTACGGGTCCATAGTTAGTAGCTAGATGGCTTATTCTCTCTTTTTGGATCTCAATACAACGTTCTCCCCCTCTCTTGTGGAGAACTATTCGATGTAATCTTGTTTTTGCGGTGTGTTTGTTGAGACCGATGAATTGTGGGTTTATGATCAAGTCTATCTATGAATAATATTTGAATCTTCTCTGAATTCTTTTATGTATGATTGGTTATCTTTGCAAGTCTCTTCGAGTTATCAGATTGGTTTGGCATACTAGATTGATCTTTCTTGCAATGGGAGAAGTGCTTAGCTTTAGGTTCAATCTTGCGGTGTCCTTTGCCAGTGACAGTAGGGGCAGCAAGGCACGTATTGTATTGTTGCCATCGAGGATAACAAGATGGGGTTTTCATCCTATTGCGTGACTTTATCCCTCTACATCATGTCATCATGCTTAAGGCATTACTCTGTTTTTAACTTAATACTCTAGATGTATGCTGGATAGCGGTCGATGAGTGGAGTAATAGTAGTAGATGCAGGCAGGAGTCGGCCTACTTGCACTACAAAAAAAAGACACATCCGTAACATTTTGGGCCGAACAAAAAAATCTGTCATACATATGACACTTCTATGACGATAATTGTGACAAAACCCGGTATCATCATAGATGTGGTGGGCTCCTACTTCTATGACAAAAAATCATGACAGAAAATGGGCTTTTCATCCTGGGCGGGCCGGAGACGCAGCTGCATGACATTCTTTGGGCCGTCCATGACGGAAAAAACCGTGGTAGAAGCGAGGGGGGGAATTTCGGGGAGTTCCCGATTACGGTGGGAGGTCAGGGGCCGAGCGATGCACGTTTCTCTCGTACACGTACGCGCGTGTGTGCGAGGCGTTGGCTCTAACTGAACCCGAGCGAGGCGTTGGGCTCTAACTGAACCCGAGCGATTGCACTGCAGGCTACGTGTTACTGAACCTGAGCGATCGATCGATGGCTGTTAACTGAACCCGATCGAGCGATTCCTTCGCTACTGCTGCTAACTGAAGCCGATCGATGCTGCCTCTGGATGAACAGTGAGCGTTGCGGGGGGGTTTGGATGAACAGTTCCCGGTGGGGGTGGATGAACAGGACCCTGTGGTGTTGCCTCTGGATGAACAGGACCCCGATAGATCGAGCCGGTTGGGGCTGGATGAATAGGACCCCGTGGAGGGCTGGATGAACAGGACCACCCCGTGGAGGGCAGGATGAACAGTAGACGGTGGAGGGCAGGATGAACAGTAGCCCGTGGAGGGTTAGTTGAACAGGAGCCCGTGGAGAGGGCTGGTTGAACAATAGCCGGTAGAGTAGCGCGTGGTGGAGGCTGGATGAACAGGACCCCGTGGATGAACAGTCGCAGGTGGAGGCTAGAGGAGGTCGACAGTGGATGAACAGTAGCTCGTGGAGGCTGGAGGGGGTCGACGGTGGAGATGAACAGTATCCCGTGGAGTCCCGTTTTGCGGTACGCCACACCCCTCCCGATGAACAGAACCCCCGTTTCGACCGTAGCACTCAAACACAAGTCCGTTTCGTCCGTTTTGCGGTACGCCACACCCCTCCCGATCAACATGACCCCCTGTTTCGACCATAGGAGGTCCGTTTCCTCCGTTTTGCGCTACGCCAGACCCCTCCCGATCAACAGGACCCCGTTCCAAACGTAGGAGGTCCGTTTCCTCCATTGTGCGGTACGCCAGGCCTCGTTTCCATCGCCTGTTCCGTCCAAGCCCTCCCGATGAACACGACCACGCATTCCGTTCCGACCCAGCCGGTTGGCTCCCACACGTTCCGTTGCCTCCCCATGAACACGACGCATTCCGTTGCCTCCACATGAACACGAGCCCTGGCCGTACGTATGCGCGAGTAGGCGTTCGAGACCCCGCCCGTATGTACACATACGTGGCCGTATTTTTTTATTGCACCCTGGCCGCTGTACGTACATGTACATGCTATGTGCGTGCCTCTACTACGACACGTGCGCGCCTCTACATCGACCAGTATGTACATACACGTTCGCGACCAGAATGACAACGCTACGTACTCTTTGACCAGGTGGGTCTCGACTGTCAGGCACTTCCTTGCCTGCGAAGATGTAGCTGGTGGGTCCCAGCAGTCAGGGGGCGAATCGTTTTTTTTTTTGCCCGGACGCACTTCCTTGCGTGCGAAGATGTAGCTGGTGGTCCTAGCAGTCAGGGGAAATGTTTTTTCACGAAATATAGTGGCCCGTCCGGTGGGTCCTAGCTGTCAGGTGGAGGAATCATTATTTTCTGCGTAATAAGGAGGCACTTCCTTGTTGCGGCCGTGGACCCAGCTGTCAGCCTCTCCACGTATAGTCCACGTCCGATGGAAGTCGTTCCTTGACCATGTTGACCACGCCGCGCCGAGAGCACCAGGGCGGTGGACGACGACGAGGCCTAGGAAGGGGACGACACGGAGGCAAGGAAGACTCGGCAGTTGTTTCCCACACGGAGGGGAGTACGACTGTACGAGGGTTTACGGGTTCGTCTGCCGTCGCCGGAGAATAACAGCAGGTGTGGGTGAGTAGAGGGATGGCTCGGTGTGACGCCCCCGATTTGAACGCAAACGTGTACGATCAAGATCAGGGACTCGCGGGAAGATATCACAACACAACTCTACAAATAAAAATAAGTCATACAAGCATCATATTACAAGCCAGGGGCCTTGAGGGCTCGAATACAAGAGCTCGATCATAGACGAGTCAGCGGAAGCAACAATATCTGAGTACAGACATAAGTTAAACAAGTTTGCCTTAAGAAGGCTAGCACAAACTAGGATACAGATCGAAAGAGGCGCAGGCCTCCCGCCTGGGATCCTCCTAAACTACTCATGGTCGCCGTCCGCGGGCTGCACGTAGTAGTAGGCACCTCCCGAGTAGTAGTAGTCGTCATCAACGATGGCGTCTGCCTCCTGGACTCCAACGTCTGGTCGCAGCAGTCGGGTATAGAAAGGGAGAAAGGAGGGAGCAAAGCAACCATGAGTACTCATCCAAAGTACTCGCAAGCAAGGAGCTACACTACATATGTATGCATTGGTATCAACTGGAATAAGGCTATCATATGTGGACTGAACTGCAGAATTCCAGAATAAGAGGGGGATAGCTAGTCCTTTCGAAGACTACGCTTCTGGTAACCTCCATCTTGCAGCAGGAGAGGAGAGTAGATGGTAAGTTCACCAAGTAACATCGCATAGCATAATCCTAACCGATGATCCTCCCCTTGTCGCCCTGTGAGAGAGCGATCACCGGTTGTATCTGGCACTTGGAAGGGTGCGTTTTATTAAGTATCCGGTTCTAGTTGTCATAAGGTCAAGGTACAACTCCGGGTCGTCCTTTTACCGAGGGACACGGCTATTCGAATAGATAAACTTCCCTGCAGGGGTGCACCACATAACCCAACACGCTCGATCCCATTTGGCCAGACACACTTTCTTGGGTCATGCCCGGCCTCGGAAGATCAACACGTCGCAGTCCTACCTAGGCACAACAAAGAGGTCAGCACGCTGGTCTAAATCCTATGGCGCAGGGGTCTGGGCCCATCGCCCATTGCACACCTGCACGTTGCATACGCTGCCGGTGAGCAGACCTAGCAACCTCCATTACAAAGGAAGTTGCGTTACGCGGTCCAACCCGGCGCGCGCCGCGCAGTCGCTGACGTCACGAAGGCTTCGGCTGATACCACGATGTCGAGTGCCCATAATTGTCCTCGCGTAGATGGTTAGTGCGTATAGGCCAGTAGCCAGACTCAGATCAAATACCAAGATCTCGTTAAGCGTGTTATTCTGAAATAACCACGGACGCCGACCAGGGCCAGGCCCACCTCTCTCCTAGGTGGTCTCAACCTGCCCTGTCGCTCCGCCACAAAGTATCAGTCGGGGGCCTTCGGGAACTCAGGCCCACCTCTACCGGGATGGAGCCACCTGCCCCTTCAGCCCCCAACATCGGAATCACTCGCGGGTACTCCTACGAGCCGACCCGACTTTAATCACCACAAGTATCATATATTATGTATAAGTATATACCCATGACCACCTCCCAAGTGATCACGGCCCGATAGTATAGCATGGAAGACAGAAAAGAATGTAGGGCCACTGATGGTAAACTAGCATCCTATACTAAGCATTAGGATTGCAGGTAAAGGTAACAACAGTAGTAGCAAGGACAGGCTATGCATCAGGATAGGATTAACGGAAAGCAGTAACATGCTACACTACTCTAATGCAAGCAATATAGAGAAGAGTAGACGATATCTGGTGATCAAGGGGGGGGGGGCTTGCCTGGTTGCTCTGGCAAGAGAGAGGGGTCGTCAACACCGTAGTCGTACTGGGTAGCAGCGGCATCGGTCTCGGTGTCTAGCGAGAGAAGAGGGGGAAGAAACAATAAATATAATGCAAACAAATGCATGACGATGCATGACATGACAAAGCGTGATGCTAGGTGTGCCCTAACGCGGTACGAGGTGGTACCGGTGAAGGGGGAACATCCCGGGAAGTATTCCCGGTGTTTCGCGTTTTCGGACAGATGAACCGGAGGGGGAAAGTTGCGTGTTTGCTATGCTAGGGATGCGTGGCGGACAAACGGGCTGCGTATGCGGATTCGTCTCGTCATTTTGAGCAACTTTCATGTTGAAAATATTTTAATCCGAGTTACGGATTAAAAGATATGATTTTCTAAAGATTTTATTAATTTCTGGAATTTAATTTTTTATTTAAATTAATTCAAAATTGGATTTATGACATCAGCATGATGTCATGCTGATGTCAGCAGTCAACAGGGTTGACTGGTCAACCTGACCAGTGGCTCCCACTGGTCAGTGACACATTTTAATTAAACAATTTAATTAACCTAATTAGTATTAATTAGGAGTGTGGGCCCCACTGTCATACTAATTAATTAGCTAATTAACTAACCAAGTTAATTAGATAACTAATGTTTAATTAGTTTAATTATTTGTTTAGATTAATTAATCAAAATTAATTAAGTTAATTATTTCTATAATTAATTGATTATACTTACTATTATTATTTATATATATATATTTTTTACTTTTTTTATAAACGTTCTGTGGGGGTTGGGGCCCCACATGTCATAGGCAAGGGGGCCATAGCGGGTGTGGGCTATGGGCACAGGGGCGCTATAGCCCAGCCCGAACAGGTGAGGGAGATACGGGCAGCGGACGGGCGCCCGTTAACGGCGGCTGCTGCGGCCGGCGACGTCGCGCAACGCGCGAGGCGACCGCGGGCACGGGTGGCTGCGGGGCGGATCAGGGCGATGGTGCGGGGAGCCGGGTCAGAGTGCGAGCGGCGGAGCAAGGCGGCGGTGGGGCGCAGCGGGCGGCGCCAGCAACGACAGGCACGCGCGGGGAAGGCCAGAGCTGGCGTGCTCCGGCGGGGGCAGCCGAACGCGGCGCGTTGGCACGGGAAGAGCCATGCCGGAGCTGCGGCGAGCAAGGGGAACGGGTCCACAGGCGCAGGCCGGCAGCAGGGAGGCGGAAGGAGTCGGGGCGCGGAGCTATGGTGCTAGGCGACGGCGGGACTGGCAGAGGAGAGGCCGTGCCACGGGCGGGTGCGGTGCGCGAGCACGGCGCGGTGAGCGCGCACACAGGACGACGGGCATGGCGACATCCAACACAGGGAGAGGAAGAGGGGAGAGGCCGGGGCCTCACCGGCAGGGTAGGGACTGGGCAGCGGTGGTCGAGGGGGTGACGGGGACGACGGCGTAGAGGGGGCAGTCCGGCGACGGCGTGGTGGTTCCAGGGTGAGGGCAGCTCCGGGCAGCGGCGATCCGGTGACGGGGCCGCGGGTGGTGGTTCGGGCCGGGGTGGTGGAGGCCGACGCGGGGAGGTGAGGTGGCGGAGGAGGTGGCATCGGGCTCGGGCATCATCGCCGTCCTGGCGCAGTCGTCGCGGCGAGGTGAGCGCCCTCCTCTCGATCCCGATCCAAACGGGGGAGAGGGGGGATATTTTCGGGGGAGTGGGGGGTAGCGGCCAGTTAGGGTTTGGGTAGTGGGGATATGGGGAGTGGTGGTGCCCGGTTGGGCCAGTTGGGCCGGCCTGGCCAACAGATGGGCCAGCTGGGCCAGTGGGGGGTTCCTTTCTATTTTTTGTTTGTTAGTTTGTTTTCTGTTTCTGTATTTTCCTTTCTTTATTTATTTTCTTTTCTGTTTCAATTCATTTTAAGTATTTGGGTCTTTTATAAAAGCATGGGTCCCACACC
This sequence comes from Triticum aestivum, assembly GCF_018294505.1. NCBI lineage: Eukaryota > Viridiplantae > Streptophyta > Magnoliopsida > Poales > Poaceae > Triticum > Triticum aestivum. Next base: position 69,466,943 of record NC_057806.1, on the reverse strand, counting down.
ATAAACTCCTAGGTATTTATTTGCACACCTCGAACAATTTTGTTTTAATTTTTGAAAACTTTTCTTGTTTGCCAAATTTTGAATTTGAATTTTAATCGGTTTCGAACTAACGCGGGATTAGCGACAGTAATCGAAGTGACGTGGCATCATTAGCAGAGGTTACTGTAGCTTGATTATCCGGGCGTCACAATTCTCCTCTACTACAAGAAATCTCGTCCCGAGATTTAAGAGGGGAAGTAAGGGGGAAGAATAGGTTACGACATTCTAACGGATTTTGTCATCCTGGCTTGCTCTTCTCAAAGAGGCCGGTCCAATACATTGATGTCTTCATTTCTCTACTTCAGGTCATCATGATGAAGTCGGCGCCCTTTCTTCAGGAACTCCATCGTACTTAGGAAAGAATAAAGGGTGGGCATTCTGGGAGAACGGACGTCGGCAAGGTTGACTATCGAGTCGACAACATCGAGGAAGGTGGCGGAAAGTAACTCTCGAATCGAATCTTAAGAAATTATCGAGAGCAAAGTAAGGAGGTAACCTGGGAAGTTTCGAGCAGGCAGGCAATGATTCGATGCCTGTTATAGGGTGTGAAAGGGTCAAAACAAGGGGAATAAGTATTGTGTCCGATATCAGACCTGAAGGTGGCTCGTGAATTACATATGAGGTCACGCGCGAGGAACAACCTTGGGAACAGGGGGTCTACATGGGAGTCAGGTTTCGATCCTATGGAACTGTGGGTTATGGGCCCACCATGTGGTTGAAAGTAGGAAGGGGGGCGACATCTTGCATGGTCACGATAGTAAGGCGTGTCAGAGGTTAGCCTGTCAGTTATGTTGGCAACAACATCGATACCAAGGCGAGGGACAAAGAGAACCATTTTCCTACTCGTTGAACGAGGCGGGCCAATAGGCAAGGTCCTCGTCCATCGGTGGCTACCGAAATGTCATCAACAATAGTAACAGGGTCTTGCTAACAGAATTGTATACCGAGGTATATACATAAGCAGGAGAATATTACTGCTTAGATCATATAGATCACAAGAAAGGTTAAACCAAACAATGGAAAGGAAAATGTGTTTAAACACATATATCAAGGGTATATCCTTCCCAAGGACAAGCAGAGCATGACATCCATGATAGGATAGAAGTAGAAAACCATTTAGGTAAAGAGAGAGGAATTTCATGACATTACCCAAACAATAGTGTTTGAATATTTGATAAAGAAATTTTAGCATTATGCTTCAAATGTTCTTATTGACGATAGGAGTACCACATACATGCTTTGAGATAGCATTGACATGGTCATCAAGTAAGGGGAAGAATTTGGATGCACAAAGGATCCATCAGGCACAACTTATAGAATAATTCTTACAATTTCCTCATGGAAGAACAGATAACTTGCTAAAAAGGAAAACTATAACAATAGGTCCTCCGGCCAAGTGTGATAGGCATGACATCACCTTACCGGGTTATATAAAGACCAATGTTATAACTCTTGAAAATATATTCCAACCATCATATCTGACCGAGATTCAGATCTGATTGGTGTCAGGATACCTCAGACTCAGGATGCCTGGGAAGGAAAGGCGCAACACAATTTGACGAGATAACATTGTAAGTTTCTCGGGAAATGAACTATGGAAGCGAGTTCTGAAATAAGATTTCACCGTTTAACCAAGGGGGGTGAGGAAGTAACTGGTGAACTCAGCGTCAATCCATCGCGATTTCCAAAAGATGGATTTCCACACTTATGTGAACAAGAAGTTAACATTTGTAGGATCAAATGATGTAATGAGGTATGCCGGAGGAAAACATACACAGTTAAACATTGGTTGAAAGGTGCACCCGAAATATGGGCTTAGATAGCATGATCAATGTTAGAATGGTGATTCGATAACCAATGGTCTAGAATGAAATAGCGACCATTAACTTCAAAGCAATAGGGTTGCTAGAAGTTTTGAAGTCGCACATCATAGTTCGATTGTCGGGTTTTTTCGGTTAGAAATAACACAAGGACCAAGGAATGAACGGATATGGCAAAAGGTATCACCTGCATCAAGAATTCTTAAGAGGTGGTGAAATTCTCACGACATTCTTGACGTAAAAGATGGTAATACTTCAAGGGGAAAATGCTGGATAGCAAGGCTCCCAAGGTATAACACAAAACACGAACAAGTTTGTGTTGAACGGAAGGCAATCGAGTGGTCGATGATAACACAATTCATCGAGGGCAAGGATGGTATTTCTCATCATGAATTCAATTGATATCCTTGAGGAGCTCGGAATGTTGATGATGATCATGACACATTTGTCGAGAGGTTTCATGAAGATATAATCGCTCATCGACGACATCAAGCAATAGGAAGGATGGAGCAAAAAGTTATTGAAACCACGGATACGATACAAACTCGGAATCAAGCTTGTTGTTCAAGGCGAAATGATATGTCGAGGAAAGTCGACGTAAGCTTAGCTCATCGTCGAAAATTGTGCTTCGGAAAGAAGGACCAGATAGCACAGTTAAAAAGTTGCATGATAATGATATAGCTGATCAGGCTAGGAAGGGCGTGATCGGGTACAAACTCGTACATAAAGAAGATTACTAAGAGTTGTTGAACCGTAGTGCGGACTCGGTTTAGTTATCGGTGTCTTTGAGTGTTTAATAACTCAGAGCCTGTGGAAATTGGAATCGGTGAGAATGTAGTACTTGACGAAGAACTCATAAAAAGTTATGCAGTCCCATGATGATCTCGAGATACCAGGGTATAATACTCGACGAAAGATCAAAGTAAAGGTTGGACAGGTGTATTGATCCACAGAAGACAAGTGCTTAAACTTGCCCGAGAAATGGGATCAAAGAAGAACATATGGTCGGAACCATGATTGTAAAGGATCAATTCACCGATACCAAGGATATTATATCAAGGAAATAGTTATTATTACTAGAAGCTTCCATGATAGGATCTACATTGTGTCCATGGGCATGAACACAAAGGTTCAAGGTCGACTCCCACTTCCTCAATGCATAACCTTCCATTCACCTCCTCGTATTTCTAAAATGACATTAGTTGTTGGAAGTTTTACCTGGTGCAATACTAGATAAGTATGACCCGTGAAATCTTTCGGGTTCACATCGATTAGGGAAGGCATTGGTTCAACCCATCGGGGGATCGTGGAAACATATACCACAAGCTTCAATAGAAAATATCACCAGCTTGAAAGCAGAGCATGGTTGGCCAAATCAAGGAATATGATTTACCAAAGGCATTATGTATCAGGGAAAGAACTTCCAAAGTGATTGAATATGAAGGACGTTGTCGGATAAAATCCAACAAGGTTCTGATGGTCCATAAAAGATCTGATGTGAGTATCGGCTCACAACCAGAGGAAGAATCAATGCAAAGACATTGGATTATAGAAACAACTAAGTAACTTAGAGATCAATTGCAAAGGAATTATGTTTTACAAAGCGAAGGATCAGAAGCAGACGCTCTGATCAAGGATGGATAAGTTCAATATACTTAGGGGCACAATCGACGACAATTTGATTGGCGAGAACCAGCTCATGTTTGAAATGACGTATGAGCCGGAAGGATGAATTCTAGGATATGACTGAGGATTGAGAGCATTCACATCATATTGGATCAACAGACTTAAAATGATAATGACAAAGGATGCCAAGAAGATTACCTGACTTATAGGATTTAATCATGCAAGCAACCAAGAATTTCAAGAGCAATAGATTGTTGAGGATCTTCGGAAGATCGAATGGTATTTCAAAAGCTTTTGTGAAATACCAGAATCAACTGGGGATGAGCGGATACTCGATGAGTGCGAGAAATTATCCGTAGGGGTATTCAGGTGGCAAAGAACTGCAAGGCAATAGCCACAAAGTATTCTCGGAACAATAGAGAGAATTTTCAGCGTATCTTGTAATAACAATAGCAGCCGGGAATAAAGGTAAGAACGAAAAGTGTATGTATTTATCCATAGGGATATATCGATGATAGGGAATTGCAAAAGCGACGGGCAAAAGGTCTCGAGAGAACATCGGTGAGTAACTTCGAAATCTTCTGGTGCAGCAGGCGATCATCTGTAATAAGTGGCTCTCCAAGAGAAAGTATTATCGAGAACCTAGAGTCAGAGTTAGTAAAATCGTTTAACCCGAATAGAAGAGATGTCAGAGTCCCAGAGTAAGGATCGAGGAGTAAAAGATCCTAATACCACCCAGATGGCGACGTGGGCCCGTAAGGCACACAACCATGTTAGTAAAAGTTTTTGTAATGTCTAGACTCAACTTCGGCCAAGGAGTGTGGAAGGGGGATTCCTACAGGCAGTCAGCTGTGATACCAACTTGTGACGCCCTCGATTTGACCATACACTAATCATACACGCAAACGTGTACGATCAAGATCAGGGACTCACGGGAAGATATCACAACACAACTCTACAAATAAAAATAAGTCATACAAGCATCATATTACAAGCTAGGGCCCTCGAGGGCTCGAATACAAGAGCTCGATCATAGACGAGTCAGCGGAAGCAACAATATCTGAGTACAGACATAAGTTAAACAAGTTTGCCTTAAGAAGGCTAGCACAAACTGGGATACAGATCGAAAGAGGCGCAGGCCTCCCGCCTGGGATCCTCCTAAACTACTCCTGGTCGCCGTCAGCGGGCTGCACATAGTAGTAGGCACCTCCCGAGTAGTAGTAGTCGTCATCAACGGTGGCGTCTGGCTCCTGGACTCCAACATCTGGTCACAGCAATCGGGTATAGAAAGGGAGAAAGGAGGGAGCAAAGCAATCGTGAGTACTCATCCAAACTACTCGTAAGCAAGGAGCTACACTACATATGTATGCATTGGTATCAACTAGAATAAGGCTATCATATGTGGACTGAACTGCAGAATGCCGGAATAAGAGGGGGATAGATAGTCCTTTCGAAGACTACGCTTCTGGTAACCTCCATCTTGCAGCAGGAGAAGATAGTAGATGGTAAGTTCACCAAGTAACATCGCATAGCATAATCCTAACCGATGATCCTCCCCTCGTCGCCCTGTGAGAGAGCGATCACCGGTTTTATCTGGCACTTGGAAGGGTGTGTTTTATTAAGTATCTGGTTCTAGTTGTCATAAGGTCAAGGTACAACTCCTGGTCATCCTTTTACCGAGGGACACGGCTATTCGAATAGATCAACTTCCCTGCAGGGGTGCACCACATAACCCAACACGCTCGATCCCATTTGGCCGGACACACTTTCCTGGGTCACGCCCGGCCTCGGAAGATCAACACGTCGCAGCCCTACCTAGGCACAACAGAGAGGTCAGCACGCCGGTCTAAATCCTATGGTGCAGGGGTCTGGGCCCATCGCCCATTGCACACCTGCATGTTGCGTACGCGGCCGGTGAGCAGACCTAGCAACCTCCATTACAAAGGAAGTTGTGTTACGCGGTCCAACCCGGCGCGCGCCGCTCAGTCGCTGACGTCATGAAGGCTTCGGCTGATACCACGACATCGAGTGCCCATAACTATCCCCGCGTAGATGGTTAGTGCGTATAGGCCAGTAGCCAGACTCAGATCAAATACCAAGATCTCGTTAAGCGTGTTATTCTGAAATAACCACGCATGCCGACCAGGGCCAGGCCCACCTCTCTCCTAGGTGGTCTCAACCTGCCCTGTCGCTCCGCCATAAAGTATCAGTCGGGGGCCTTCGGGAACTCAGGCCCACCTCTACCGGGATGGAGCCACCTGCCCCTTCAGCCCCCAACATCGGAATCACTCGCGGGTACTCCTACGATCCGAGCCGACTTTAATCACCACAAGTATCATATATTATGTATAAGTATATACCCGTGACAACCTCCCAAGTGATCACGGCCCGATAGTATAGCATGGCAGACAGACAAGAATGTAGGGCCACTGATGGTAAACTAGCATCCTATACTAACCATTAGGATTGCAGGTAAAGGTAACAACAGTAGTAGCAAGGACAGGCTATGCATCAGGATAGGATTAACGGAAAGCAGTAACATGCTACACTACTCTAATGCAAGCAGTATAGAGAAGAGTAGACGATATCTGGTGATCAACGGGGGGGCTTGCCTGGTTGCTCTGGCAACAGAGAGGGGTCGTCAACACCGTAGTCGTACTGGGTAGCAGCGGCGTTGGTCTCGGTGTCTAGCGAGAGAAGAGGGGGAAGAAACAATAAATATAATGCAAACAAATGCATGACGATGCATGACATGACAAAGCGTGATGCTAGGTGTGCCCTAACGCGGTACGAGGTGGTACCGGTGAAGGGGGAAACATCCGGGAAAGTATTCCCGGTGTTTCGCGTTTTCGGACAGATGAACCGGAGGGGGAAAGTTGTGTGTTTGCTATGTTAGGGATGCGTGGCGGACAAACGGGCTGCGTATGCGGATTCGTCAAGTCATTCTGAGCAACTTTCATGTTGAAAATATTTTAATCCGAGTTACGGATTAAAAGATATGATTTTCTAAAGATTTTATTAATTTCTGGAATTTAATTAATTATTTAAATTAATTCAAAATTGGATTTATGACATCAGCATGATGTCATGCTGGCGTCATCAGTCAACAGGGTTGACTGGTCAACCTGACCAGTGGGTCCCACTGGTCAGTGACACATTTTAATTAAACAATTTAATTAACCTAATTAGTATTAATTAGGAGGGTGGGCCCCACTGTCATACAAATTAATTAGCTAATTAACTAACTAGGTTAATTAGATAACTAATGTTTAATTAGTTTAATTATTTGTTTAGTTTAATTAATCAAAATTAATTAAGTTAATTATTTCTGTAATTAATTAATTATACTTATTATTATTTATATTTATATATATTTTTTACTTTTTTTATAAACGTTCTGTGGGGGTGGGGGCCCCACATGTCATAGGCAAGGGGGCCATAGCGGGTGTGGGCTACGAGCACAGGGGCGCTAGCGCCCAGCCCGAACGGGCGAGGGAGATACGGGCAGCGGCCGGGCGCACGTTAACGGCGGCTGCGGCGGCCGGCGACGGCGCGCAGCGCGCGAGGCGACCGCGGGCACGGGTGGCTGCGGGGCAGATCAGGGCGATGGTGCGGGGAGCCGGGTCAGCGTGCGGGCGGCGGAGCAAGGCGGTGGTGGGGCGCAGCGGGCGGCGCCAGCAACGGCAGGCGCGCGCGGGGAAGGCCAGAGCGGGCGTGCTCCGACGGGGCTAGCCGAACGCGGCGCGGTGGCGCGGGCAAAGCCGTGCCGGAGCTGCGGCGAGCAAGGGGAAGGGGTCCACGGGCGCGGGCCGGCAACAGGGAGGCGGAAGGAGTCGGGGCGCGGAGCTATGGTGCTAGGCGACGGCGGGACTGGCAGAGGAGAAGCCGGGCCACGGGCGGGTGCGGTGCGCGGGCACGGCGCGGTGAGCGCGCACATGGGACGGCGGGCATGGCGACGTCCAACACAGGAAGAGGAAGAGGGGAGAGGCCGGGGCCTCACCGGCAGGGTAGGGACTGGGCAGCGGTGGTCGAGGAGGTGACGGGGACGACGGCGTAGAGGAAGCAGTCCGGCGACGCCGTGGTGGTTCCAGGGTGAGGACAGCTCCGGGCGGCGGCGGTCCGGTGACGGGGTCGCGGGTGGTGGTTCGGGCCGGGGTGGTGGAGGCCGACGCGGGGAGGCGAGGTGGCGGAGGAGGTGGCATCGGGCTCGGGCATCGTCGCCGTCCTGGCGCAGTCGTCGCGGCGAGGTGAGTGCCCTCCTCCCGATCCCGATCCAAACGGGGGAGAGGGGGATATTTTCGGGGGAGTGGGGAGTAGCGGCCGGTTAGGGTTTGGGTAGTGGGGATATGGGGAGTGGGGGTGCCCGGTTGGGCCAGTTGGGCCGGCCTGGCCAACAGATGGGCCAGCTGGGCCAGTGGGGGTTCCTTTCTATTTTTTGTTTGTTAGTTTGTTTTCTGTTTCTGTATTTTCCTTTCTTTATTTATTTTCTTTTCTGTTTCAATTCATTTTAAGTATTTGGGTCTTTTATAAAAGCATGGGTCCCACACCATAAACTCCTAGGTATTTATTTGCACACCTCAAACAATGTTGATTTAATTTTTGAAAACTTTTGTTGTTTGCGAAATTTTGAATTTGAATTTTAATCGGTTTCGAACTAACGCGGGATTAGCGACAATAATCAAAGTGATGTGGCATCATTAGCAGAGGTTACTATAGCTTGATTATCCGGGCGTCACACTAGGCCAGCGATGGGAGTATGGTCGGGCGGTGAGGCCTGCGCGGCAGCACAGCCGGCCGTGAGGAGGAGGGAGCAGGAAGTCCCGCCGGCGCTTGTTTGAGGGGCTGGAGCAGGAAGAGCAGAGATTGAAGAATCACGACGGCCGTTGGATGGACATCCAACAGTCAGTGCTGGTGCGTCAACCTTTTTTTAGGAAAGCCTCAAATCTGTGGAAAATAGCATACAACCCATCTACCATTATTTCTAATAATTTACAGCCCATTTGCTAATTCTTAAGGTTTTTTTTGGATCCCATATTCTTTTTGTTAGCATTACAGCCCATATTGTGGCAACGGTTAAAAAATTATACGAAATTTGGCATATTTCGGTGCGGTCTGAACTGTTTTTAATCCTGAAATTTTGACTCACATTCAAACTGATTTTAAAAATAAATGTATATCAATATAAAATCCAACAAATTCTCCATGCATAAAAATTAATGTAATTTAAAATCTTGAAATGAAAAAAAGATATTTGAAACTAATTGCCGGTTTGATGTGTTTTAAAAATGTCCAGCCCATTTCTTATTACTGATGGGCCATTTTCTCGGCCAACCGAATGAAAGCTCTCCTTGTCTTGAAAGATTTGCAGCCCAACAGGCCTGACAAAGCGACTTACTTGGCAAATCACAAAAACACTGTGTTGTGGCCGTGGACCCAGCTGTCGGCCTCTCCACGTACAGTACTCTTCCGATGGAAGTCGTTCCTTGACCACGTTGACCACGCCGCGCGGAGAGCACCACGGCGGTGGACGACGGTGAGGCCTAGGAAGGGGACGACGCCGCAGTGGAAGCCCACGCGGAGAGGACTACGAGGGTTTACTGGTTTGACTGCGGTGTGAGGCTGCCGTCGCAGCAGGGCCTGGCCAGCGGTGGGAATAGTAGGGGGCGGTGAGGCCTATGCGGCAGCACAGCCGGCCACGGGAGGCAGGGCACGACAGGCGCTACTTTGGGCGGCTGGAGCAAGAAGACCAGAGGTTGAAGAAGCACTACGGCCGTTTGATGGACATCGTACGGTCACTGGAGCTAGAATTGTTCATATTGACTAAGTTGACAAAGCCCTTCGTCCCCGTCAACTTAGTAGGCCCACAAGTCAGCCTCCCAGCAAGGTGGGTCCCAGCTAGCGGGGGGGTATTCATTTTTTTTGTGCATAATAAGGAGGCACTTCCGGTGGGTCTGAGCTGACAGCGGGGGAGGGGATGTTTTTTTCGCAAAATACGGTGGCCCGTCCGGTGGGTCCCAGCAGTCAGGGGGGAACGATTTTTTCGCAAAATACTGGTGGCCCATCCGATGGGTCCCTGCTGTCAGGTGGAGGAATCATTATTTTCCGCGTAATAAGGAGGCACTTCCTTGCTGCCGCCGTGGACCCAGCTGTCAGCCTCTCCATGTACAGTCCACGTCTGATGGAAGTCGTTCCTTCCACGTTGACCATGCCACGCCGAGAGCACCAAGGCGGTGGACGACGGCGAGGCCTAGGAAGGGGACGACGCGGAGCCAGTGAAGACGCGGCAGTGGATGCCCATGCGGAGAGGAGTATGAGGGTTCACTTATTCGGCTGCGGTGTGAGGCTGTCGTCACCGCAGGGCCTGGCCAGCGGTGGGGATAGTAGGGGGCGGTGAGGCCTCCACGGCAGCACAGCCGGCCACGGGAGGCAGGAGCACGCGGCACGACCGGCGCTGCTTTGGGCGGCTGAAGCAAGAAGACCAGAGGTTGAAGAAGCACTACGGCCGTTGGATGGACGTCGTATGGTCACTGCTGCTAGAATCGTTTATATTGCCTAAGTTGACAAAGCCCTTGGTATGTCAACTTATTAGGCCCACAGGTCAGCTTCCGAAACGGTGCACCCCAGATGTCAGGGGGAGGAATCATTTTTTGGGCAGGTGAAGCTAGAATATCCGAGATTGAAGAAGAAGCACGGCATCCGTTGGATGGACATCCAACGGCCACTGCTGCTAGAACCGTGTGTTGACTATAAGTTGACAAAGCCTTGCATACGCGTCAACTCTGTTTTTTTAGGGGACGCGTCAACTTAGTAAGGCCAGAAGTGTGTGGCAGAGAACTTATAGCCCATTTGAGATTTGTAAGAATGTGTAGCCCATTTTTGAATTCTAATGGAATTTACTACAGCCCATTTACAGTTTGTTAAAAGTACAGCCCATTTCAACCAACCGTTCAAAACAGAATTCAATAAAATTTCCCACATTTTGATGGGATCCGAAATATTTTTATCCCGAGATTTCTAGTCAGATTAAATGCAATTTCAATATAAATTTATATTATATAAAAATCCAACGAAACATTCCGCTCGCAACAATTAATGAAATTAAAATTTTCAATATCCAAACATAATATTTTATAAAGTAATCACGTGTTTGGTGCATTTTTTTTAGTTACTGCCCAGTTTTTATAATTACATCCCATTTATTATTTCTTAAAGCCCATTTTCTTGTTAAGCCTAATGCATCCCTCCTAGGAAAGATTTGCAGCCCAGCGGGGCGGAGAATAACAACTTGACCTTGCCTGGGTATTCCTAAAAAAACTATAGCTGGGCTAGCCATTTTCAGCTTGAAAAAATTTAATATCTGGGCTGGATATCTGGCCTGGGTTAGACGGGCCACAGCCCGCCCAGTTAATACCTGCAGCGATGTTATCGTTGTTGTTCAGAGGAGAAAAATTAATATCTGGGCTAAACATCGAAAAACTCTGCAGTGCTCACACCTCAAAAACACAAATACTGCTCGAGCTGCTGGTCCCAACTGTCGGCCGCTTCTTGTGCAATTCTCTCGTTTATTGACTAGTACAACATAGGTTGACAATGGTGTGGGACCGTGATGTCAGGAAACCAGGGGGAAGCAAAATAAATAACTCCAGCGAGCGCTTCCACCTCTGCCTCCTTGTCTCCCGTGGAAACCCCTTTCCTCCCTTTTTTGCTCGGGCAAGGACCAATGCATGCAGCACGTCCATGCGGTTATTAGGCAAGAAATAAAAGCGCTTTGCATGCTATGAATTACGATGGCCAGCATGGGTAGCTAATAAGGCATCCTCTTAACTGCTGTGATTAAATGTTGTGTTTAGAAGAGAGAAATATTCTTCTTTTCCACCAATCTGCTTGCACCTAGGTCGTGATGCACCTTCTAATAAGACTTATTCACCTAGACGGAGGGAGTATAGTTTTATACATACATATATATATATATATATATAATAAGGAGGCACTTGCGTACGTGAGGCTATGGACCTTGTGGGTCCCCATTGTCATCCTCTCCAAGTAAATTCATCTCCTCGCCCGCGCGCGCTTTCCGCCTGAAACAGTCAGCGCCGCCTGCCCCGCTTCCCGGTGCAGGTGATTGCTCCGCCTTCAAACGACACAAGTGCCATCCGTCCGTCCATCTGCCGCCCACATTAATGATATGCGGTTGCCGAGGCAGCTACTCCGGCGCCACACGTCCGTCCCTCCGCCCGCCCACCATTGCTATATAGACTGCTGCGCCGGCCATAGCCGCAGTCATCCGCATCCGTTGCCTTTCTCCTGTCCACACAACTACTGCCCACCAAGGCTTCCTCGCGCTCCAGCACTCTTCGGGACGGGTGGACGACGGACCACGAGGAGATGGCAGCCATTGCTGCCGACCGGCTGGCCGGCAGGCAGCCGGAGGACGACGACGTCCCAATGGAGAACATGGTAGTCGACGATCCGGCACCAACCCCCTCCTCTGTGCCATCCTCGCCGGTGCATTGCACCATGACCATCGGCGAGGCCAGTGCCCAATATATGGACAGTGTGAGGCAGATGCGTCAGGAGCAGTTCCGGGAGGCATAGGCCGACGCCGCCTACAACCACCATCTCCTCCAGGAGCATCTACAGGCGGAGGAGCAGATCGCCGCGGAGCGGGCGGAGCAGGAGGCGCTGCTCAACTCGTACCGCTTCGCCCGCAAGGGCCGCCTCGAGCGCTGGCGGGAGCGCTGGCGGGTGGCAGAGGCTGTGGCCGCCTACAAAGAGGCTAGCAAAGAGGGCGATGAAGCGGGCGAGGCGCTGTTTGGCGAGACCGAGGACGAGGCAGAGGACAATGCCGGCTCCGACGAGTCCCCGCTCCGCTGGCGTCGACATGGCTGAGGGAGTCCTAGATTAGGGGGTGTCTGGATGGCCGGACTATACCTTTGGCCGGACTCCTGGACTATGAAGATACAAGATTGAAGACTTCGTCCCGTGTCCGGAAGGGACTTTCCATGGCGTGGAAGGCAAGCTTGGCGATACGGATATGTAGATCTCCTACCATTGTAACCGACTCTGTGTAACCCTAGCCCTCTCCGGTGTCTATATAAACCAGAGAGTTTTAGTCCGTAGGACGAACAACAATCATAACATAGGCTAGCTTCTAGGGTTTAGCCTCTCTGATCTCGTGGTAGATCTACTCTTGTACTACCATATCATCAATATTAATCAAGCAGGACGTAGGGTTTTACCTCCATCAAGAGGGCCCAAACCTGGGTAAAACATCGTGTCCCCTACCTCATGTTACCATCCGACCTAGACGCATAGTTCGGGACCCCCTACCCGAGATCCGCCGGTTTTGACACCGACATTGGTGCTTTCATTGAGAGTTCCTCTGTGTTGTCACTTTTAGGCCCGATGGCTTCTCCAATCACAACAGTGATGCGATCCAGGGTCAGACTTTTCTCCCCGGACAGATCTTCGTATTCGGCGGCTTTTCACTGCGGGCCAATTCACTTGGCCATCTGGAGCAGATCGAAAGCTACGCCCCTGGCCATCAGGTCAGATTTGGAAGTTTGAACTACACGGCCGACATCCGCGGAGACTCGATCTTCGATGGATTCGAGCCACAGCCGAGCGCGCCGCACTGTCACGATGGGCATGATTTAGCTCTGCCGCCGAACAGTGCCCTGGAGGCCGCACCTGTGTCCGCTCCGACCCCTAGCTCGGAGCCGATCACACCAATCGAGGATAGGTGGTTAGACACCACCTCAGGGGCTGCAATCTCTACAGTGATCGAGCCGAACACCAGCCCTATTCTCTGTAAAGCCCGTGACTCCAAGGAGCCGGACTCCTCTCCAGACTCCGAGCCCTCCGCGCCCTGACCGATCGAACCCGATTGGGCGCCGATCATGGAGTTCACCGCCGCGGACATCTTTCAGCACTCGCCCTTCGGCGATATTCTGAATTCACTAAAGTCTCTCTCTTTATCAGGAGAGCCCTGGCCGGACTATGGTCAACAAGGTTGGGATGCGGATGATGAAGAAATTCAAAGCCCACCCACTACCCACTTCATAGCCACTGTCGATAATTTAAACGACGTGCTCGACTTCGACTCCGAAGACATCGACGGTATGGACGACGATGTAGGAGATGAACACGAACCAATGCCTATAAGGCACTGGACAGCCACCTCATCTCATGATGTATACATGGTGGACACACCCAAAGGAAGCGACGACGAGGAACACAAGGATGCAACGAGGGATCGTTCACTCGAAAAGCAATCAAAGCAGCAACGTAAGCGCCGCTCCAAGCCCCGCCTCGACAGAGACAGCAGTCATACAGACCCAGCCATAGAGCAGGACGAGCCGACGGACGACGAACATGCCTTCGAGCAAGTGTCCGAACAGGGAAACTTGGATAAACAAACCGAACACCCCGTCCTCGGCGAAAACAACAGTCCGGACAACCTTACGCCGGATAAACTCATGGAGCAGAAGAACCTCCACAAAAGGCTCGTCGCCACTGCGCATAGCCTGAAAAAGCAAAAGCGGAAGCTCAAAACTGCGGAAGATGCACTCAGAATCAGATGGAGCAAAGTACACAACACCGCAGACAAATATGCCGGTAGTCGCTGCACAAAAAGCTATCCAAAGCGAAAGCTACTGCATGAATTTGACGAGGAGGCCTTAGAGCCCCCGCAATCAAAAAATAGGAAAGCCATCCGATCGGATGGACGACCGCATGGCCAGCATGGAGCGGCAAGCGGCGCCGCACACAAGCCGGCACGCGATCCACCAAAGGATCCGCATCAAAAAGATGGCCCAGCCAAATCTATATACGGGCCAAGAAAGCAAGCTCTAGTAAGCAATGCAACACAACAAATATCCGAACATCACGGCACACCCAAATACAGGGGTCCCGCACACCCCCTATGTTTCACCGATGAGGTGCTGGACCATGAATTTCCAGGGGGATTCAAGCCCGTAAACATAGAGGCGTACGACGGAACAACAGACCCTGGGGTCTGGATCGAGGATTATATCCTCCACATACACATGGCCAGAGGAGATGACCTCCACGCCATAAAATACTTACCCCTCAAGCTTAAAGGGCCAGCCCGGCATTGGCTCAAAAGCCTTCCCGAAAACACCATTAGAAGTTGGGAAGAGCTTGAGGATGCTTTCCGAGCAAATTTTCAAGGGACCTATGTCCGCCCTCCGGATGCAGACGATCTCAGTCACATAACTCAACAGCCCGGAGAGTCAACCCGGAAATTCTGGAACAGATTTATTACTAAAAAGAATCAGATAGTCGACTGTCCGGACACCGAAGCCCTAGCAGCTTTTAAGCACAACGTTCGAGACGAATGGCTCGCCAGACACCTCGACCAAGAAAAGCCAAGAACAATGGCCACATTGACAAGCCTCATGACCCGCTTTTGCACAGGAGAGGATAGCTGGTTGGCAAGATGCAGTACCAGCGACCCAAGTACATCCGAAGTTAGGGATGGAAAACGGAAAACCCCGACGCAATAAGGACCAGCGCCAGAATAAGGGAAACAGCCCAAAGAGCACGACGGTCAATGCCGGATTCAAAAGATCGCGGCAGAATCAGAGAAAGCCGCCCCTCCAGGATAACAGGGACGAGCTATCCAACTTAAACAAAATCTTGGACAAGATATGTCAAATACATAGTACTCCCGGGAAGCCTGTGAACCATACCCACAGAGATTGTTGGGTTTTCAAGCAAGCCGGCAAGCTCAACGCCGAACACAAGGGGCCCGACTCACCAAGTGAGGACGACGACGAACCCCACAAGTAGAGCACCAGGAAACAAAAGGATTTCCCACAAGAAGTCAAAACAGTAAACTTACTTCACGTGACGAACAGAACGGCGCCACAAGAGATATGCGCCATACGGCCTATCCCAAAGGAGTCTCGCCAATGGTTGTTAAAACCAATCACCTTCGACCATCAGGATTACTCTAGAAGTATCCGAAACGCAGGCTGGACTACCTTGGTATTAGATCCAATAATCGGCGAACTCCATTTTACAAATGTCCTGATGGACGGCGGCAGTGGTCTAAACCTGTTATACTAGGACACAATCCACAACATGGGGATAGACCCAACAAAAATTCGCCATAGCAAAACCTCATTTCAAGGGGTAACGCCAGGCCCGGATGCCCGTTGCATGGGTTCTCTCTGGCTAGAAGTTATGTTCAGATCCCCCGATAACTTCCGTTGTGAACAGCTAACTTTCCACATCGCCCCATTCTCAAGTAGCTATCAAGCACTGCTGGGACGCGAAGCTTTCGCCCTCTTTAACGCAATACCGCATTATGCATCTCTTACGCTTAAGATGCCCGGTCCACGAGGCATCATCTCATTAAAGGGAAAACATTGAGTGTTACTCTCGCGTGGAAAATAGTGTGGCTGCCTTGACAGCCCCACAATAAAGCGGCTTCACCAGCCAAAGCATCTAAACAGGTCGTCAAGACCACGGACATGGCTAGACGAGTCCGGCATAAACATACAATTGATAAAGGCTTAATAGCCGTATACCCCTGTACTAGGGGCTCCGCGCATATAAAACAAGAGACAATAAAGCTCAATTTTACCCATTTCGATTCATACTTTGTTTATTTAGTATAACTCATGTTCGGCACGATCTTTCTTTAACTAAGTTCCTCTCTTTTACAGATGAACACCGTGCTTCACCCGTCCAGGATACGGCACAACGGAGACACAGGCGCAGACGTGCAGCAGGGACCCGTTCCAAGGATTCTTTTCAGATTAAGACCCTGCATAAACCTTTTTTACTGTCTCTTGTTGATACACATCCCGTGGTTTCTTGGTATAACCAAGGAGGAGGCTGGCGTTTTGGCATGTGGCCACGTCAGAGTTTTGCGCGTACCTGGACACTAGGGGCTTATTACTAAGGGCATTATCCCGCCCGCCCTCATAAAGACCGAATACCTTAGGGAGTGTTCGGCGTCGCGAGTTTGGCCTTATATGCATCAGCTCCGAATCATGTCTTTGTTCAAATGTTGGGTTTGCCCGGCTCCTGTGTTTTGCTGCCTTACGTTCCGCTCTATCGGCTAAGGCGGCACCAGGAGAACTACTGCGATTGTGCCCCGGTTCGGCCAGGCGAGCACCTCAGTAGAGAAAGCCGAAAACTGACTGTCATGATATAGCGTGAGACTGGTCAACCACTCGATGACATACCGGAATCTTTAGGATTCCTCCGCATTAACGAAGGGCCGTTTCCTGGCCAGGCACATACGCGCCCCGAGTTCGGGCGAGCGCAGGCGCCACCAGGGGCTATATAGTAGCCTCAATGTCAAACTCCTATGGCTAAGTGAAAGTGATAAAGCATCATAGTCCGATTGCCTAGTTCGCTGCGCTATCACCTCCTTTGTAGGACCAAGACGTTGGATCAAGTGTGAAAATGCACCTTCTGCGAACACCCCCGCATTATGTGAGTGAGGGCTGAAGCCAACGACTGCCATCTTTCAGATTATATATACATATATGTTAAACGGCCGCACGGGAGGTATCATAATACTTACAGGCACAAGTATAAAAAGCTTCTACAATTTATCAAAATAATTGTTTTACAATAATACATGCTATTCGAATATAGTATCCTTCGAGCACTGCGTCTCTATTAAACGAGCGCCTTGCAGAACTTCCTGAAAATAGCGCTTGGTAGGTACTCGGCTTCCATCCGAGTCTGGGGATGCAACAGCGGTGGCTTCCATTTCCGCCCAGTATGTCTTGACACGGGCAAGAGCCATCCGCGCACCCTCTATGCACGCTGACCTCTTCATCGCATTGATATGCGGTGCCGCACCAAGGAACTACTGCACCAAGTCAAAATAACTTTTTGGCTCTGGTCTCTCTGGCCACAGATGACTCACGACATACTTCATGGCGAGTCCGGACAACCTATTTAGCTTGGCCCATTCGGCCAGACGATCGGCTAATGACAGTGGACGCTCTGGATTGTGGAACTGCGACCAGAAGAGCTTTTCCACTTCGCGATCTTCTTGATCTCGGAAGTGCTCGGTCGCATCTGCGGCACTCGCTGCTAAATCCAAATAGGTGTCCATCGTACTCCACATCTGGTCTAACGGAGCATGTCTAGGATCACAGAACTTCCTCCATAGCATAAAGGGCTTTCCAGCCGCGATTTTTCCGGCCTGACGCGGCTCCTCCTTCACAGCTCTCATCGCAGAGCGAGCATCCTTGGCATCGGCGACGGCCTTCTTCAGGTCCGTCTGTTCTGCCAGATCTTCTTTTTCAAGAAGCTTGCAACGGTCAGCAGCGTTCTTCAGCTTCACGGCCATCTCGGCCATTTCCATCTTGCTTCGGCAGTGAGCAGCCTGTTCGGCTTTCAGCTCTTCAATTGCCTTTCCGGCAGCCGCATCACTTTTCCTAGCTTGCTCCTTGGCTCGGGCAAGTTCCGCACGAAGATTCTCCATGGCAGCAGCACCATCTGCATCAAGCGCACACATTGTAAGATACTGGCATAAAGCTCCTCTTACCAGGCGCCGCCGAAGGAATTACATACCTTGTGCCTCGTCAAGCCGCTTGTTGACAAGCGCGATGTCGGCATCTGCCACGTCAAGTTGCCGCTTTAGCTCGGCAAATCCATCAGTCCGGCTAGCCATCGGACACTTCACCACCTATGTATAAAGGCGGCATATTAGACCTGGGATTATGATCCTCTGTGCGCCGTCACTTTTGACAACACACAGAGTCTCAGGGGCTACTATCTACACAGGGCGCATCTTATTTATGCGAAACTGTCCAAAAAGGGTACATTATTTCGCGTACCTCAAAACCTGTCAGTAAACTCCTGACGGCCTCGTGCAATCCGCTCTCTGCGGATGAAATCCTCTCAATCACCGTACCCATCAATACACGATGCTCCTTTGAGATAGATGCTCGCCCTAGCAGATCCTTCAGCTCCTCCGACCGCGCACCAGACGGCGTCGGACTCGTCCGATGGCCCTTTTTGAAGGCCGGACGCGGAGGGCTTTGGGGGGCCATATGACTACCTTCCGGCCCCACCGGATTTGGAGAAACCCTCCGCGACGATACCTCAGGGCTGCCCGCCTCGCAAGGCGGTACGGCAGGGGGAGGCATTCCGCTCTCCATCATCTCTGGAAGAAGATCCCCCGAAGATGAGCTCTGTTGAGAAGGGCTAAGGTCCGAGCGACAAGGTAAATTTTCAATTACTTTTCTCAGATATAAAGCAAGGATTTCTCTCGTTTCTTAAAAAGAAAACTCCTCTCTACTTATGGCTCGGTGGAGGGCTGATCCCCTTGAGGGCATAATTCGGCCGAAGTATCCCCCAGCACAGGACCCTCTGGCGAAGATTTGTTCCCCCGCTTTAAGGCCATGGTCTCCGGGTCTTCAGAGGTGGTCCTCTTCTTCCCCTGAGGAGAGGAATTTTCGATTCCTCCCTTCCGGACAACCTCCTTTGAGGAGGCTGTAGCTCCCTTGTCCCCTCCCTCGCTTCCCTTTGAAGGCACAACCTCCAACATCCTGACTAGCACGGGACCCGGCGTGGTCTCGGGGAGGGGGGCCGGACACCTGATTAGCTTTGCTTTCGCTATCCACTCCTGTTTAAAGAACAGCTCTTTTAGGGGCAATTTTATGATAAATATACGAATAGCGAGTCCGGGCACAAGGCTACTTACTTGAGTATCCGGACGATTGCAGCTCAGACCTGTGTCCTCCATAGAATCCGGACACACTACTTGTGGTCCGAAGAACAATTTGTACATCTCCACGGGCGTCATGCCAAGAAAATTTTGGAGAACTCGTGGTCCCTCCGGATTGAACTCCCACAGACGGAGGGGGCGACGTTTGCAGGGTAGAACTCGGTGAATTAATATAACCTGCGTCACCATGACCAGACTGATGTCTCTTTCTAGGAGATCTCGGATGTGGCCCTGCAACAGGGGCACGTCCTTTGCCGGCCCCCAGTCCAGCCCCATATTGACCCATGACGCCAGTCATGGCGGGGGACCCGAATGAAAGGCAGGTGGCGCCACCCACTTAGGGGCCCTGGGAACGGTAATATAAAACCACTCTTGCTGCCATAAGCTAGACTCCTCTTGAAAAGAGCCCTCGGGCCATGGAGTACCAACATTCTTGCTTATAAAAGCACCTCCGCACTCCGCATGTCGTCCCTCGATCATCTTTGGCTCTACTTTGAAGGTCTTGAGCCATAGTCTGAAGTGAGGAGTGATACGAAGGAAGGCTTCACACACGATGATGAATGAGGAAATATGGAGGATGGACTCCGGGGCTAAGTCGTGAAATTCCAGCCCATAATAATACATGAGCCCCCTCACAAAGGGATCCGTCGGGAAGCCTAGCCCTCGAAGGAAGTGAGACATGAACACCACACTCTCACCAGGCTTGGGAGTGGGAATGACCTGCCCTTGAGCAAGCAGCCTATGTGAGATTTCGCCGGTTAAGAACCTGGCCTCTCTCAACTTCAGCACGTCCTCCTCCGTGACGGAGGATCAGCCTCGAAGGTCGGAACCGGACATTGTCGAAGGTCTGAAGCGCCTGAAATCTGGAGCCTTGGGTGTTGGAACTCGAGGTGAAGGGCGAACTCGTTTGAGATTGAAAGAAAGGAGTAAGGCCTTGGTCTCTTTATAAGAGGTTGAATACCAAGGGCCTTCCCCGTGACCGTTTGGGACTCGCCTTTGATCGAGAAAATATACCAACGGGTACGGTTGGGTTACCCATGCCCGTGTTGATGAGAATCCCGAAATAAGGGGACACGATCTCTGCTTTAACAAGACGTGCCAAGGAAACCGCCTCGCTAAACGCACTAAGGTGGGACAATAAAACGATTCGAATAAAGACTTGGCCATGGTGTGATGTCATGCTACGGAATATGTCAGCAGATTAGATTTGTGTAAATATTATTCTCTCTATGGCAATATGTGGAAACTTATTTTGCAGAGTCGGACACTATCTTTGTGTTCAAAATCTTCTATGAAGTACTTGGAGGACGAACCCGCCTTGCAATGTTGAAGACAATCTGCGCGCCAGACTCGTCGTCATTGAAGCCTGGTTCAGGGGCTACTGAGGGAGTCCTAGATTAGGGGGTGTCCGGATGGCCGGACTATACCTTCGGCCGGACTCCTCGACTATGAAGATACAAGATTGAAGACTTCGTCCCGTGTCCGGAAGGGACTTTCCTTGGCGTGGAAGGCAAGCTTGGCGATACGGATATGTAGATCTCCTACCATTGTAACCGACTCTGTGTAACCCTAGCCCTCTCCGGTGTCTATATAAACCGGAGAGTTTTAGTCCGTAGGACGAACAACAATCATACCATAGGCTAGCTTCTAGGGTTTAGCCTCTCTGATCTCATGGTAGATCTACTCTTGTACTACCCATATCATCAATATTAATCAAGCATGACGTAGGGTTTTACCTTCATCAAGAGGACCCGAACCTGGGTAAAACATCGTGTCCCCTGCCTCCTGTTACCATCTGACCTAGACGCACAGTTCGGGACCCCCTACCCGAGATCCGCCGGTTTTGACACCGACAGAGGCCCTGCTCCGCCGAGGCCCCGCGGCGCCAACAACGAGGCAGAGGACACTGCCGGCTCCGCCGAGGCCCCGCCCCGCCAACAACGAGGCAGAGGACATCGCCGGCTCAGCCGAGGCACCACCCTGCCGGCAACGCGGGGGAAGATTTCCACCGCTCCACTGAGGCGTCGCCCGCCGACAACGAGACAGAGGACATCGCCGGCTCCGCCGAGGCCCCGCCCCGCTGCCAACGAGGCTGCGCCACACAGAAAACGAGGAAGAGTAGAATAAGGTAGGTCGCGACCGCTCAGGTCCAAGTAAGGCCACCGCTGCTACCCTCCTGTTGAAGACAAGCTAGGCGGGTTGACCATTGACGGTCGGTTAGCTTCTTGGCAGCGACGTGGAGTCGGGGAGTTCTGCTGGAGAATAACGCTGCTTCTACTTAACTGCTGGTGCAGTTGGTTGACTGACACGTGGGCCCAACAGGCCACATGTCAGTTATGCAACTGCACCTGCAGTTAAGTCACTGAAGCTTCTGTTCGGCTCAGCGGGACACAGGTGGGTAGCTTCGGTTAATTAATTATACCTCCAGCGCACCCCTTTTTAGTTGAAGAATGTATGAAATGTAATGAAATCTGGCATGTTTACATGAAATCCGACTGTGTATGAATGAATTTATTTCGATTAGTTCGAATTCCTGTATCACTGGCATTGGATGAACATGCAAAACAATATGTACTAGCATTATTCCCAGGGTGATCACCTCGTTTGCAGCAGTTTCACATGTACTCCCTTTGGTCCTTTCTAGTCTGCATACAACTTTTGTTTGCAGTCAAAGTATCTCTACTTTGACCAATCTTATACAAAAAAGTATGCACTTTCACAATGTGCGAAGTAAAAAGGAACAGAAGGAGTACAAAGAGTTTGAGAAGGTTTTTAGCGTTTCTGTACATTGCAATCAAACACACAGGCCTGGAAATTCATAGAGAACATTCAAAACAATCAATGATTATGCATCTCAGCGACTCACATGTCAGAGGAAATATTTACTTCACAACTAAAGAATAAAGAAAAAATTGATCGACGCTGCTGACAGCAAGGGCGTCCCATTCGAAAATATCAAACGCATGTCTTGCTAAAATCAATGAGCAAAATTTGACAAGGTTGTCCCATTCCAAAATATCAAATGCCTACGATTGTGGAATGGGCAGGGTTTGCAATCAGTTCGGACATTGACATGGCACGTCGTGCTAAATAAACCAGCTGTTATTTTTGTGCAGTTCCACCAAAATCAACCAAATTCGCGCGTAACTTGTATGATTTCGCCCTTATATGTTGCAACGCCTTGAACTTATCGGCACCTCCTTTCTTGTGGTGGAAATGAATGATTCGATGTATTCATGAACATTTTGTGCAGTTCCCATTGAAATCAAGCTGAGCACCCCTGTTTGCACAAATACAAAAAAGTGATTAGTATAGAGCAAACTATACTATGAATTGACAGTTTCAACAGGCACATACATGGTCCATGTAGAACACACTTTTAGAAAAATGGAACTCACCAGAAAGAATCCTAGAACAACATTGTACTCACGCATCACAGCAAAAAAAATGGAGATTTTGTCAGTCCTTCTGAGCTGAAGTTAGTTTGGTCTTGTGGGGAGTAATGTAACCATCCTTCAACTGCTCCTTCTGATGATAAGATAGACAGGGCTTCTTCATCCTGGCATAATCGGAACTAGTCACTTCACGTACTCCATATTCTTCTTCAGAGGAAGATGATCCTGTTGTGCAAAGACAAGAGGACTACTAAATGCTAGCATCACCGTTTGCTCGAAAAAAGGAAAGGAAATATTTAAAACAGCACAGATGAAGCACTTCTCAAGGACAATACCACTTTTTCATGACAGCACCGGGAGTTGATTTTTGTTTTTCTTCCCCTTGTTCTTCCCCTTCATCACTTGGTTCAATAACAAACAAGCTTCGCCTTCAATGTAAGATTTGGCATGTCAATTAGGGAGCACAAGTATAGTACTAAACTTAATTTTCTGATGGAAGTGGCAAAATACAGGCCAGCAGTTGTGAAATATCCTTATCTTACCTCAATGGGATATTACGGTGCACATACAGATTGGAAGTCTTGTCTCCATTTGTGCAGTTCACTAAAATCAAGCAACATTATCGTACAAGTAGCACAACATATGAATGCACACTGCAGAATCATGTGAAAGAAGGCTAGTACTGACCTCTCATGATGCGGAATTCAAACAACTCACAAGAAGAAGATCTGAACCAAATTCGCCTTAACAGATAGGAAGTAAGATCTCCTCTTGTGCAGTTCCACTAAGATCAAGCAATCAAGCAACATTGTCGGTGTGACATTTTGGTTGAACTGCACAAAACACTCTTAAAACAAAAGTGTTTTGTGCAGTGCAACAAAAGGTCACAATGGCAACGAGGTGAAGTAGATAACCCTTTTTACACAGAGGTGCAAAGGAAACAATTAGTGGTCAATAACGATGGATGACACAGAAGCCAACAAAAAGAAGCATCTACCTTATCTAAATGGGAAATAAAGCAAGACAGTAGCATTTCTCAAACAGTGGCATTGATTAATATTAACATAGATATTATATTAACAATAAAATTTGTTAAACATGTAATTTGCTTTTAACTGTGGCATTGCATCAATTTTCCAGCGGCATTATTAGAGGGTGTTTGTTTACAGGGACATTTTGGTGTAGGGACTAAAAAAACTCCGTGTCAGTCCCATCTAAACCAAAGAGGAGGGACTTTTAGGGACTAAAAGTGGGCATTTGGAACTAAAGAAAGAAGACCCTGAGGGAGTCTTTTTGGGACTTTTTCCAATAGTTGCCCCAGCCACGCATCGCACCTTGTCTCTATTAGTTCATTACTAGGGGTAACATGGTCTTTTAGCATGTCATTTAATAACCTCTAGTCCATGTTTAGTCCCTGGAACCCAGCAGGTAGGGACTAGGGAGTTTTTAACCAAACAGGGCCTTAGATTAACAACAGCTAATGAGTTGCACGGGACAGTGGACGCACCAGCACCATGTGCATCTACCAATGTACTATGGTCATGCAGAGTCTGTTGCAACAAAGACAAGCAACCAAGGAGCATATTTGTGTTGGTCCCAGTTTTGTTATCTTTAGACGCCTTTCCGTATGTGAGCATAGCAAATCTAGTCTTGCTCAAACTCTACAACCTTGTCCCTTCCTTTCGTTTTTGAACTAGTACTTTTGCCCCTTCCTTTCCTCTTTGAACCACGTCCTAGATTTATGCGATACAACTTTCCCCACTACTTTCCCCCATTCCTTTCCTCTTTGAACCACGTCCTAGATTAATGCTATACAACTTACCCCCTTCATTTCCTCTTTGAACCACGTCCTAGATTCATGATATATACAACTTTTCCCACTACTTTCCCCCACTCCTTTCCTCTTTGAACCACGTCCAAGATTCATGGTATACATGTAGCTAGAGCAATGCATGTGGAGTAAGTAAATTATACCTTAAGGTTCTTGGGGCGTGGTTCGGTGGGCGACGGGACGGCGGCGAAGAAGAAGGGGTCGGAGGCCCTCCCGCGCCGCCGCTGGGTGGAAAGTGAACAGCTGCGTCGGTAGTCCCTCGCCGACAGCGACAGCGTTAAGCCTCCTTCCCTTCCTGGCGGACAGATCCCGCCGGCTCTTTGAGCAACAGTGATGGGAGAGAGAGGCCAACGAAGTCTTGTTTAGATCTGGAGAGGGCGAGAGAGTGTGAAGAGAACAACTACAAGCGCTGAGGCTCCAGCAGGAGAGGGCAAGAGAGTGAGCGAACAGGCTAACCAGCTACACAACCCTCCCGTTATGTTCAACGAGAGGGAAATAACCTTTTATACATTCCTGCATTCGTGTGACAAGCATGCTGTGTTTTTTTGTGTGTGTGGGAGTCATTGGGATTTCAATCATAATCGTGTCATGTGTCTTTGGTGGTAAGACTATCCACAGTGGTGTAGAAATAATGCAGCCTTAGTCACCTTACCTCTCTCCACGTAGTGAGTTGGGTCCCACCAGTCAGAGGGTGAAACAAACAAATTAATAAGAAAAATTAAAAGCGCCACGGTGTATCTTACCTCACACATCTCGCTACTGCTCGGGAACACTGTCCAATTGATCCCTCTGTTCACTCACGTACTATTTTAAGTGAATCCTTATTATAACATGCACACAAATTTTGGCCACTTGTATTCGACTTAAGTCAGTGTGCCACCGTATCTCGTATACTTACTACTCCCTCCGTCTAGGTGTAATAAGTCATGTTAGAAGGTGCAACGGGACCAAGGTGCATGCGTGTGTGTGTGTGTGTGTGAGTGTGTGTGTGTGTGTGTTTAACACCATGTGTGTGTTAGAGAGAGCGACAGATTGACCTACTCCTATAGAGAGATGTTGTGTAGTGTACGATTTTAGCCGCGAGAGTCGGTGCATCCTCTCGTTTCTGGGCGTGTCCGGTAGGGACATGCGGACAGCTGCCACGCCCGCTCCTGACGAGCCTAGCCCACCCAAAGCCCCTCCATCACCCGCGCGCGCTTCCCGCCCGAAACGGTCAGCGCTGCTCCAAAGAATCGGTGCCGCATTCATGCCCGGGCAGAGCGGATGTGACCTCTCACTAGCGCAAGAGTGATGGTTGCTTCGTCCGTCCAACTTACTGCTGGGTCTATGTGATTTGACGGCTCATTGGTCTTTATTACTAAGGTGGTAGGACTGCTGGATGTCCCTGTTGGGGAACGTAGTAATTTCAAAATTTTCCTACGCACACGCAAGATCATGGTGATGATATAGCAACGAGGGGAGAGTGTTGTCTACGTACCCTCGTAGACCGAAGCGGAAGCATTGACGCAACGTAGAGGAAGTAGTCGTACGTCCTCCGGTTCAACCGATCCAAGTACCGTTACTCCGGCACCTCCGAGTTCTTGACACGCGTACAGCTCGATGACGCACCCTCGATCTTCGATCCAGCAGAGGCGCCGAGGGGGAGTTCCGTCAGCACGACGGCGTGGTGACGATCTTGATGTTCTCCTGTTGCAGGGCTTCGCCTAAGCACCGCTACAATATGACCGAGGTGTAATATCGTGGAGGGGGGGCACCGCACACGGCTAAGGAACGATCAATGATCAACTTGTGTGTTCTATGGTGCCCCCCTACCCCCGTATATAAAGGAGGGAGGGAGGAGGTGGCCGGCCCTAGGGGGGGCGCGCCATGAGGAGGGGGAAACCTACTCCAAGTAGGTTTCCCTCTCTTTTCCTTATCTTATTTGGAGGGGGAAGGAAAGAGTACTAGTATTAGGAAGTAGTACTAGTAGTAGTAATAGGAAGAGGGGTAAGGAGAAAGGAAAGGGGGGGCCGGCCCCCCTCCCCAATTCGGATTGGGCTTGGGGGCGCGCCCCCTTCCCTTGCTCCTTCTCTCTTCCTCCTACATGGGCCCAATAAGGCCCATATACCTCCCGGGGGGTTCCGGTAACCTCCCGGGGCTCCAAACTTCTCCGGAACCTTTTCGGTGTCCAAATATATCCGTCCAATATATCAATCTTTATGTCTCGACCATTTCGAGACTCCTCGTCATGTCCGTAATCCTATCCGGGACTCCGAACAACCTTCGGTACATCAAAATACATAAACTCATAATATAACTGTCATCGAAACCTTAAGCGTGCGGACCCTACGGTTCGAGAACGATGTAGACATGACTGAGACACATCTCTGGTCAATAACCAATAGCGGGACCTGGATGCCCATATTGGTTCCTACATATTCTACGAAGATCTTTATCGGTCAAACCGCATAACAACATACGTTGTTCCCTTTGTCATCGGTATGTTACTTGTCCGAGATTCGATCGTCGGTATCCAATACCTAGTTCAATCTCGTTATCGACAAGTCTCTTTACTCGTTCTGTAATACTTCATCTTATAACTAACTCATTAGTTACATGCTTGCAAGGCTTAGGTGATGAGCATTGCCGAGAGGGCCCAGAGATACCTCTCCGACAATCGGAGTGACAAAACCTAATCTCGAATTATGCTAACTCAACATGTACCTTCGGAGACACCTGTAGTACTCCTTTATAATCACCCAGTTACGTTGTGACGTTTGGTAGTACCCAAAGTGTTCCTCCGGTAAACGGGAGTTACACAATTCTCATAGTTATAGGAACATGTATAAGTCATGAAGGAAGCAATAGCAGAATACTAAACGATCGGGTGCTAAGCTAATGGAATGGGTCATGTCAATCAGATCATTCAACTAATGATGTGACCTCGTTAATCAAATAACAACTCATTGTTCATGGTCGGGAAACATAACCATCTTTGATTAACAAGCTAGTCAAGTAGAGGCATACTAGTGACACTTTGTTTGTCTATGTATTCACACATGTATTATGTTTCCGGTTAATACAATTCTAGCATGAATAATAAACATTTATCATGATTATAAGGAAATATATAATAACTTTATTATTGCCTCTAGGGCATATTTCCTTTAGTCTCCCACTTGCACTAGAGTCAATAATCTAGATCACCATGTGATTAACATCGATAGTTCACATCATCATGTGATTAACACCCATAGTTCACATCGCCATGTGACCAACACCCAAAGGGTTTACTAGATTCGGTAATCTAGTTCACATCGCTATGCGATTAACACCCAAAGAGTACTAAGGTGTGATCATGTTTTGCTTGTGAGAGAATCTTAGTCAACAGTCTTTCACATTCAGATCCGTTATGTATTTTGCAATTTTCTATGTCTACAATGCTCTGCACGGAGCTACTCTAGCTAATTGCTCCCACTTTCAATATGTATCTAGATCGAGACTTGGAGTCATCCAGATCAGTGTCAAAACTTGCATTGACGTAACCCTTTACGGCGAACCTTTTTTCACGTCCATAATCGAGAAACATATCCTTATTTCACTAAGGATAATTCTGACCGCTGTCCAGTGATCTACTCCTAGATCACTATTGTACTCCCTTGCCAAATCAGTGGTAGGGCATACAATAGATCTGGTATACAGCATGGCATACTTTATAGAACCTATGACTGAGGCATAGGGAATGACTTTCATTCTCTTTCTATCTTCTGCCGTGGTCGGGCTTTGAGTCTTACTCAACTTCACACATTTTAATATAGGCAAGAACTCTTTCTTTGACTGCTCCATTTTGAACTACTTCAAAATCTTGTCAAGGTATGTACTCATTGAAAAAACTTATCAAGCGTCTTGATCTATCTCTATAGATCTTGAAGCTCAATATGTAAGTAGCTTCACCAAAGTCTTTCTTTGAAAAACTCCTTTCAAACACTCCTTTATGCTTTGCAGAATAATTCTACATTATTTCCGATCAACAATATGTCATTCACATATACTTATCAGAAATGTTGTAGTGCTCCCACTCACTTTCTTGTAAATACAGGCTTCACCGCAAGTCTGTATAAAACTATATGCTTTGATCAACTTATCAAAGCATATATTCCAACTCTGAGATGCTTACACCAGTCCATAGATGGATCGCTAGAGTTTGCATATTTTGTTAATACCTTTAGGATTGACAAAAACTTCTGGTTGCATCATATACAACTCTTCTTTAATAAATCTATTAAGGAATGCAGTTTTGATTATCCATTTGCCAGATTTCATAAAATGCGGCAATTGCTAACATGATTCGGACAGTCTTAAGCATAGATACGAGTGAGAAACTCTCATCATAGTCAACACCTTGAACTTGTCGAAAACTTTTTGCGACAATTCTAGCTTTGTAGATAGTAACACTACTATCAGCGTCCGTCTTCCTCTTGAAGATCCATTTATTCTCAATTGCTTGCCGATCATTGGGCAAGTCAACCAAAGTCCATACTTTGTTCTCATACATGGATCCCATCTCAGATTTCATGGCCTCAAGCCATTTTGCGGAATCTGGGCTTACCATCGCTTCTTCATAGTTCGTAGGTTCATCATGATCTAGTAGCATGACTTCCAGGACAGGATTACCGTACCACTCTGGCGCGGATCTTACTCTGGTTGATCTACGAGGTTCAGTAGTATCTTGTTCTGAAGTTTCATGATCATCATCATTAGCTTCCTCACTAACTGGTGTAGGTGTCACAGAAACAGTTTTCTGTGATGTACTACTTTCCAATAAGGGAGCAGGTACAGTTACCTCGTCAAGTTCTACTTTCCTCCCACTCACTTCTTTCGAGAGAAACTCCTTCTCCAGAAAGTTTCCGAATTTAGCAACAAAAGACTTGCCTTCGGATTTGTGATAGAAGGTGTATCCAATAGTTTCCTTTGGATATCCTATGAAGACGCACTTCTCCGATTTGAGTTTGAGCTTATCAGGATGAAATTTTTTCATATAAGCATCGCAACCCCAAACTTTAAGAAACGACAGTTTAGGTTTCTTGCCAAACCATAGTTCACATGGTGTCGTCTCAACGGATTTAGATGGTGCCCTATTTAACGTGAATGCAGCTGTCTCTAATGCATAACCCCAAAACGATAGTGGTAGATCGGTAGGAGACATCATAGATTGCACTATATCTAATAAAGTACGGTTATGACGTTCGGACACACCATTATGCTGTGGTGTTCCATGTGGCATGAGTTTGTGAAACTATTCCACATTGTTTTAATTGAAGACCAAACTCGTAACTCAAATATTTGTCTCCGCGATCAGATCGCAGAAACTTTATTTTTCTTGTCACGATGATTTTCCACTTCACTCTGAAATTCTTTGAACTTTTCAAATGTTTCAGACTTATGTTTCATCAAGTAGATATACCCATATCTGCTCAAATCATCTGTGAAGTTCAGAAAATAACGATACTTGCCATGAGCCTTAACACTCATCGGACCGCATACATCAGTATGTATTATTTCCAATAAGTCAGTTGCTCGCTCCGGAGAACGGAGTCTTAGTCATCTTGCCCATGAGGCATGGTTCGCAAGCATCAAGTGATTCATAATCAAGTGATTCCAAAATCCCATCAGCATGGAGTTTCTTCATGCGCTTTACACCAATATGACCTAAACGGCAGTGCTACAAATAAGTTGCACTATCATTATTAACTTTGCATCTTTTTGGTTTCAATATTATGATTATGTGTATCACTATGATCGAGATCCAACGAATTATTTTCATTGGGTGTGTAACCATATAAGGTTTTATTCATGTAAACAGAACAACAATTTATTCTCTTACTTAAATGAATAACCGTATTACAATAAACATGATCAAATCATATTCATGCTTAACGCAAACACCAAATAACACTTATTCAGGTTCAACACTAATCCCGAAAGTATAGGGAGTGTGCGATGATGATCATATCAATCTTGGAACCACTTCCAACACACATCGTCACTTCACCCTTAACTAGTCTCTGTTTATTCCGCAACTCCCGTTTCAAGTTACTAATCTTAGCAACTGAACTAGTATCAAATACTGAGGGGTTGCTATAAACACTAGTAAAGTACACATCAATAACATGTATATCAAATATACTTACGTTCACTTTGCCATCCTTCTTATCTGCCAATCACTTGGGGTAGTTCCGCTTCCAGTGACCAATCCTTTTGCAGTAGAAACACTTAGTCTTAGGCTTAGGACCAGACTTGGGCTTCTTCACTTGAGCAGCAACTTGCTTGCTGTTCTTCTTGAAGTTCCCCTTCTTCCCTCTGCCCTTTTCTTGAAACTAGTGGTCTTGTCTACTATCAACACTTGACGTTTTTCTCGATTTCTACCTTCGTCAATTTCCGCATTATGAAGAGCTTGGGAATCGTTTCCGTTATCCCTTGCATATCATAGTTCATCACAAAGTTCTACTAACTTGGTGATGGTGACTAGAGAATTATGTCAATCACTATCTTATCTGGAAGATTAACTCCCACTTGATTCAAGCGATTGTAGTACTCAGACAATCTGGGCACATGCTCACTCGTTGAGCGATTCTCCTCCATCTTTTAGCTATAGAACTTGTTGGAGACTTCATATCTCTCAACTCGGGTATTTGCTTGAAATATTAACTTCAACTCCTGGAACATCTCATATGCTCCATGACGTTCGAAACGTCTTTGAAGGCCCGATTCTAAGCCATTAAGCATGGTGCACTAAACTATCAAGTAGTCATCATATTGAGCTAGCCAAACGTTCATAACGTCTGCATCTGCTCCTGCAATAGGTCCGTCACCTAGCGGTGCATCAAGGACATAATTCTTCTGTGCAGCAATGAGGATAAACCTCAGATCACGGATCCAATCCGCATCTTTGCTACTAACATCTTTCAACACAATTTTCTCTAGGAACATATCAAAATAAGCATATGAAAGCAACAACGCGAGCTATTGATCTACAACATAGATATGCTAATACTACCAGGACTAAGTTCATGATAAATTAAAGTTCAATTAATCATATTACTTAAGAACTCCCACTTAGATAGACATCCCTCTAATTCTCTAAGTGATCACGTGATCCAAATCAACTAAACCATGTCCGATCATCACGTGAGATGGAGTAGTTTCATCGGTGAACATCATTATGTTGATCATATCTACTATATGATTCACGCTCGACCTTTCGGTCTCCATGTTCCGAGGCCATATATGTATATGCTTGGCTCGTCAAGTATAACCTGAGTATTCCGCGTGTGCAACTGTTTTGCACCCGTTGTATTTGAACGTAGAGCCTATCACACCCGATCATCACGTGGTGTCTCAGGACGAAGAACTTTCGCAACGGTGCATACTCAGGGAGAACACTTCTTGATAATTTAGTGAGAGATCATCTTATAATGCTACCGTCAATCAAAGCAAGATAAGATGCATATAAAGATAAACATCACATGCAATCAATATAAGTGATATGATATGGCCATCATCATCTTGTGCCTGTGATCTCCATCTCCGAAGCACCGTCATGATCACCATCGTCACCGGCGCGACACCTTGATCTCCATCGTAGCGTCATTGTCGTCTCGCCAATCTTATGCTTCCACGACTATCGCTACCATTTAGTGATAAAGTAAAGTATTACATCGTGATTGCATTGCATACAATAAAGCGACAACCATATGGCTCCTGCCAGTTGCCGATAACTCGGTTACAAAACATGATCATCTCATACAATAAAATTTAGCATCATGCCTTGACCATATCACATCACAACATGCCCTGCAAAAACAAGTTAGACGTCCTCTACTTTATTGTTGCAAGTTTTACGTGGCTGCTACGGGCTTTAAGCAAGAACCAATCTCACCTACGCATCAAAACCACAACGATAGTTTGTCAAATAGACTCCGTTTTAACCTTCGCAAGGACCGGGCGTAGCCACACTCGGTTCAACTAAAGTTGGAGAGACAGTCGCCCGCAAGCCATCTATGTGTAAAGCACGTCGAGGGAACCGGTCTCGCGTAAGCGTACGCGTAAGGTTGGTCCGGGTCGTCTCGTCCAACAATACCGCTGAACCAAAGTATGACATGCTGGTAGGCAGTATGACTTGTATCGTCCACAACTCACTTGTGTTCTACTCGTGCAAATAACATCAAACCATAAAACCTGGCTCTGATACCACTGTTGGGGAACGTAGTAATTTCAAAATTTTCCTACGCACACGCAAGATCATGGTGATGATATAGCAACGAGGGGAGAGTGTTGTCTATGTACCCTTGTAGACCGAAGCGGAAGCGTTGACACAACATAGAGGAAGTAGTCGTACGTCCTCCGGTTCAACCGATCCAAGTACCGTTACTCCGGCACCTCCGAGTTCTTGACACGCGTACAGCTCGATGACGCACCCTCGATCTCCGATTCAGCAGAGGCGCCGAGGGGGAGTTCCGTCGGCACGACGGCGTGGTGACGATCTTGATGTTCTCCTGTTGCAGGGCTTCGCCTAAGCACCGCTACAATATGACCGAGGTGTAATATCGTGGAGGGGGGGCACCGCACACGGCTAAGGAACGATCAATGATCAACTTGTGTGTTCTAGGGTGCCCCCCTACCCCCGTATATAAAGGAGGGAGGGAGGAGGTGGCCGGCCCTAGGGGGGGCACGCCATGAGGAGGGGGAAACCTACTCCAAGTAGGTTTCCCTCTCTTTTCCTTATCTTATTTGGAGGGGGAAGGAAAGAGTACTAGTATTAGGAAGTAGTACTAGTAGTAGTAATAGGAAGAGGGGGAAGGAGAAAGGAAAGGGGGGGCCGGCCCCCCTCCCCAATTCGGATTGGGCTTGGGGGGGCGCCCCCTTCCCTTGCTCCTTCTCTCTTCCTCCTACATGGGCCCAATAAGGCCCATATACCTCCCGGGGGGTTCCGGTAACCTCCCGGGGCTCCAAACTTCTCCGGAACCTTTCCGGTGTCCAAATATATCCGTCCAATATATCAATCTTTATGTCTCGACCATTTCGAGACTCCTCGTCATGTCCGTAATCATATCCGGGACTCCGAACAACCTTCGGTACATCAAAATACATAAACTCATAATATAACTGTCATCGAAACCTTAAGCGTGCGGACCCTATGGTTCGAGAACGATGTAGACATGACTGAGACACATCTCTGGTCAATAACCAATAGCGGGACCTGGATGCCCATATTGGTTCCTACATATTCTATGAAGATCTTTATCGGTCAAACCGCATAACAACATACGTTGTTCCCTTTGTCATCGGTATGTTACTTGTCCGAGATTCGATCGTCGGTATCCAATACCTAGTTCAATCTCGTTATCGACAAGTCTCTTTACTCGTTCTGTAATACTTCATCTTATAACTAACTCATTAGTTACATGCTTGCAAGGCTTAGATGATGAGCATTGCCGAGAGGGCCCAGAGATACCTCTCCGACAATCGGAGTGACAAAACCTAATCTCGAATTATGCTAACTCAACATGTACCTTCGGAGACACCTGTAGTACTCCTTTATAATCACCCAGTTACGTTGTGACGTTTGGTAGTACCCAAAGTGTTCCTCCGGTAAACGGGAGTTACACAATTCTCATAGTTATAGGAACATGTATAAGTCATGAAGGAAGCAATAGCAGAATACTAAACGATCGGGTGCTAAGCTAATGGAATGGGTCATGTCAATCAGATCATTCAACTAATGATGTGACCTCGTTAATCAAATAACAACTCATTGTTCATGGTCAGGAAACATAACCATCTTTGATTAACGAGCTAGTCAAGTAGAGGCATACTAGTGACACTTTGTTTGTCTATGTATTCACACATGTATTATGTTTCCGGTTAATACAATTCTAGCATGAATAATAAACATTTATCATGATTATAAGGAAATATATAATAACTTTATTATTGCCTCTAGGGCATATTTCCTTCAGTCCCATGCTTTCGGCGAAAGGAGGTATGCTACTACTACTAGATTACAATTTTCTCATTCTTACAGTGGAGGCGTGCAAGAGCAGTGAAAACACGCAGGCTCAGTGATTACATGGCCCACCTCACACTACTATCACCGTGCGACACCTAACTCTTTACATAGTACTCCCTCCGTTCCTAAATATTACTAGATGAGTCCCCTCGCGTTGGCGCGGAACAGTGGTATATCTCTCTGCGCAAAATTATCGATTTCATAGAACAAAAAAACTCTATAACCGCATGACAAATGTGGTAGCCAAACTAAATAAACTCCCGTCATCATTTAGATCATCCCACGTAAGGAAAAAAGATCAGCCAACTCCTGAACTCCTACTGCATAATGGGATTATATTTTTCTTTTTGACATGTTAATGGGACTTAAAAGCTCACTTACATGCATGCTACCGGTGCATGCTTGCATGCAGACATGTTGATGTGATTTAAAACCCACTCACATGCATGTGGCACGGTATTTCTTCATGCTTGCATGTGGCTTAGTGCGGAGCCTCTTAACGTCAAGATCAGATGGCTATTATGGACTGATTTACTTCATCTAACGGCTACATCAATTTTGATGACATGGCTCAAGGAGAGGATAGAGAATTCCTAGTAGTGGGGGCTAGCTATTATATTAGATATAAGTCTTTGTAGAGATTCCACTACATACGGAACAAAATGAATGAATCTACACTTAAAACACATCTATATACATCCGCATGTGGTTCATGGTGAAATCTCTACAAAGACTTATATTTAGGAACGGAGGAAGTACTAGTATAGTACATACTATAATTTATCAGTGAGATAAATTTGTACAATGCTATGAAGCTTCCAGCTTCTGTTACATGTATCTTGCATCCAAGGTTGCCCGTTGCAACATTTCATCAAATACAAAGGAGACTAACATGCATGCTATTGCATCTCAATGATTGACAGATCATAGCAAATATGTACTCCCTCCGTTCCAAAATAAGTTTCTCAACTTTGTGCAAACTTTAGTACAAAGTTGTACTACTACTAAAGTTGACACTTCTTTTGGAACAGAGGCAGCTAAAGAAAAAATGATCCATGCAGTCCCTAGCCCTTGAACCGTGAACCCTGACCAGGCTTCAATTTGCTGGCAACATTCGAGCTTCCTAATAAATGAAGTTTGCAACCTTTTGACCATCGGATCATTTTGTGCAGTTTCACCAAAATCGAGATGAGAATCCTTGTGGCAATGAAATTGAACAAGCATGATTAGAATAAGATTACTGGGACTAGTTGATGAGACATAAACTCATCACAAATACAGTACGTAGAAGCCAGTAGAGGTATGTGCGGGGCAAAGAAGTAGAGAAATATCCACAGGGAGTGATGTGGGCAGCTGGAGCAGTGGTGCAAGCCGGCTGTAAAGGGAGTTGTACCTGAGGGACGTAGCTCAACCTTGAGGAGGGTGGCGGGAGGCGGCAACTGCCCACGTCGCGGTAGTGAGCAAGGGACGAAGGCAACCTCACCGGCTTTGTGAGAGAGAACGGTGGGGACCCCTGATCGGGACGTGCCGACAGAGGGTTTCTGCCGTAGGCGACGGCCACCGCATCTACACTAAGCATCCACCCCTTCCCCAAGCGGACGTGATCCGCCGGGATGTTAGAGATGTGGCCCCAGTCGTTTTGTGCGAGAGAGTGTGAAGAGAGCAACCCCAGCAAGCAACCGTGTAGGCTGGCCCGTCCTGACTATGTACTCCTTTTCTCTCCACATGAACCTATCATATTGCGTACGTGCCACTGAAAAAAAACTTTATTTATAAATGATGCGGCACCTACTACTCGTTCTCCTATAACCTTGCGCTTGGCATCTCCAAAATATTGACCTCGCAATTGGCTCTTCACCTCTTCGGGAAGTCAAGCAATAATGGTAGTGCAGTATATATTGTTCTGGCTATATGAGACCGAATGAATTGCTGCACGTCCACCATGTGGGCGAGGGTCGAGGGGCGAGGGAGAGTGCTACATACGGAGCAAAATGAGTGAATCTACACTCTAAAATACGTCTATATACATCAGTGTTTGGAGTATGTACTAGTAGTTCATATTGAAATCTACTAAAGGACATATATATATTCCAAACAATATGATATAATCTCTATAACCAAGGTAGTAGGGACGAGGAGTAAACGGAGGGAGTAGTAAATTTTTCTCCTCGTCCTGCGAGCCACCGCGCGCATGGGCGAGGGAGCGGGCGTAAGGCGTAGTAAGCAAGCTTCACCTCATCCTGCGAGCCACCGCGCCCGTGGGCGGGGGAGACGGCGTACTAAGCAAGCTTCAACTCATTCTGCGTGTTGACAGGACACATCAAAAGTACTCCAGTGTATAGAGCCTTGCCTCTAAGGTAGGCCCCACATGGTTTGCCTCTTTTTTTAACATAACACGTCAAGTCGCAATTTGTTTGTTCACTCGTGGTAGACGATCCTCCTTCCACCAAGTGGACAACCAGTACACGTGCCAAATTACCATGTGGGCTGCCTTTTTCGTACAGAAATGAGCTCCACCGTGTACCCGCGCGGGTGTGGTTGGGAAAGAGACGGGAGTACGTGCGTCGTGCATGCACCTCTTCTCTTCGTGCAGGTTCCCCACCTACGTGGGTGTGTGTGAGAGATACAAACCGCATTCGTGAGTGTTTTTTGTTTTGGGGTGGGGGTGGGGTGGGGGTTGATTTTGTGAATTATTTGTGGGAATATGTGTCGATGACATCTCAAACAAAATTTTTCATGCAGTGTGTGTGAAATGGAGGCCTATCCATATCATACATAGAGGGTCGGGCAATCCACCAGAAGAGAGGGAGGGGTCATAGCTATCGATAGAGTCGAAGAGAGGATCAAGTGGGTGGGTGCGAGATCGATGAAGAGAGCCATCGAAATTGTGTGTGTGTACAAGTCAAAGATATAGGGCGACTGGCCTACCGGAACGTTAGAGGGCACACGTCAAGTTTGTGTGTGGCAGGGAGACATGACTAGAGCGCTCGATGTATCAGTGTGTGGGGGGGAGGGGGTGGTGGGAGGGGTAGGCAGAGGCCTAACTATAGAGGTAGAATGACTTGTATATGTGTTGAGAAGAAGAGACTCGGCTATGTCTTGAGGGAGATTGGTCGACATCCATACATAACTGAAGGACGGGAAATATGATGGGAGAGAGATAGAGGAGAGAGAGAGAGGGAGGGAGAGGGGTAGAGTGCTGGATGGGTGATGGAGTTGCTTCTCGAAGATGGTGGGAGAGGCCTACTAAACAAACTGAGGGTGGAACTGCAATGTTATCAATAAGAGTGGGGATGTGTTTCTGTGTGTGCCTGTGCGTGATAGATCTGTTGGGACGCATCCATGGATGATGAAGGGGAACCATGTATTTGGTAAGCAAACCTAACTAGATCGGTAGATCAATTGTAGTTTGTCGGAGGAAGGGAGAGACACAACTAATGAGGTAGATCGATTGACG
Source organism: Triticum aestivum (assembly GCF_018294505.1). Lineage (NCBI taxonomy): Eukaryota > Viridiplantae > Streptophyta > Magnoliopsida > Poales > Poaceae > Triticum > Triticum aestivum. Next base: position 69,429,000 of record NC_057806.1, on the reverse strand, counting down.
TGTGGGTAAAAACGAGTTATAAGGACCTGACTAGCTATATGTATAGCGAGAGATCGGTCGGTGTACGTCCATTTGTTAGAGGCTAATAAGGCCCAGCGAGACAGATAGACAGAGAGAATGGAGCTAGGAGGTGGTGCGACAGGCCCAACTACTAGCTAGATAGGGGGAGGAGTGTGTGGTTGTGAGAGAGCGATGAAAAGAGGGGCGAGAGTTTACATGTGTGTCTCACCATATGAGAGACACGAGGCAAGGACACATAAAGGAGGAGATTGAAGGTGTGTTTGTATGTTGTAGGCAGGCATCGCTGGAGTGGTTTATCGATCGGTGTGTGTCGGAAAGGAGTTGTGGAGACTCTGGGAGAACGACCTAAAGAAAAAAATGAATGTGCCCGGTGGATAGAATGCCGAGGGAGGGGGAGGGCGAGGAGGGCGTGTGCATGCACGAGAGAAAGTTAGTGGTAGCTACAAAGGTTAGAGGATTGTGTGGGTGTAAGAGACTAACAAAGATCATAATTTGATATGAAAGCGGATTCATATATTTGAATAGGAGATCATAGTGTTTTAAACATTGCATGCATGAATATAGCGATGATACATGTGTTGTGCACATGTTATACCATAATGTGATAATGCATGGTGTTTGCAACTCACAGCTAAATGCCGAACAATCTAAACCATACTATCATCAAACAATATCACATTTTATTTGAATTTGTGATAATGTGTGGCGTTTGCAGCTTACAACTAAATATCGAACAATCTAAACAATACTATATATCGAACATTCTCACATATTATTTGAATTTGTGGTAATGTGTGGTGTTTGCAACTCACATCTAAATACTTGTAGGCGTAGGGGGGGGGCACCATACATAATGTGATAAACACATTATACATATGAGACATGGTTTAGATTATGAAGATCTAGCTAGAGCTAGAAATGTAATGTGATTTGAAATCAAAATAAAGTGGATTCAAAAAATCTAGTTCGAGTTCATATAGTACACATAGTTCATATGTAACTCGGGACTAATCACGTGGTGTGCTGTGAAGATAATACACAAACGATGGTTTAACTTGACAATAATGATGATTGTAGATCTTATTAAAACAGAGAAACGAATTCAAATGCTTTGACTTCACAACAATCATTACTGCAGATCTTATTCAAATAGAGAAACGAATTCAAATTTATTTCATATTGAAGCGGTAGTATATACGTTTGGAATGCACTAAAATGTTCATTTGAGTAGTAGGTTGCATGCATTATACATGTAGCGAAATATTTTAATTGAACACAACATGAATTCAAAGTTTTGAATGACATTTGTAGGGCGCATTGATTTGGTACAGTACACGTTAGGCTTGTCTGGAAATTTCAACCCACGCCTTGTTAGCCCGAAATATTTAAGATATATCTTTGTCTCGTTGTGCTCCAACAACTCCCTCCATCTCAACCCGCGCCTTGCTATTCCGAAATTACAACGCGCGCGAAAACTCCCACCTCCTGTGAAATCCTGACACGCGAAATGCCCATGGTACCCCTGAACCGAAAGAACCGCCTCAAATCGGTGGGGGTACTTTCGTAACTTACCCCACATTTCGGACAAGCGCGTCTCTAAGCCATGGTTCCCCACTGCCATCCCATCCGCCCACCCATTCGTACACTAAGGCCGCGAAAACCCGCGATGAAACCCCACACCCTGCTCCGTCCGCCACCCAGCCGGAGCCTCTTCCCCGATGACGTCGTCCACAGCAACACCTCGACGTCCCTCATCCACCATACTGGATGAGGATCCGTCATCGATCTCATCGTCCCGCCGGTTCAGCCACCCCATCCTCCACCTCCAAGGAGCTGCCCCGATGTTCCCCTCGTCTTTCGCGCCACCTCCATTCCCACACCGCCGTCTTCACCTGCACCACCGGAAGAGCATCATCATCACCGTTTCCTCGGATGAAGTTGCGGCCTAATCGGCGCCACCAAAGAGGTTTTACACTAATCGCCGCATTTTCTTCTTGATTCGATCTCACGGTGCTGCCGGCGCTCGGTCCCGAGCCGACACGGCACGGCTCCATGCACGGCGGCATCGCCGGCCACTTCCTCCATGGCATCGCTCCCTCGGCGATGACGTCCACATCAGTAGGACCTGCTACTTCTTTAGCTCTTACTCGCGCTGCTGCTCTGCTCTTGCTCTCGGTCCCCTGCCTGGTCTGCTCTTGCTATTGCTCTTGCTCGCGTTGCTGCTCTCGCTCTTGCTCTTGCTTGCGATGCTGCTCCGATTTAGCTACACTTCACTCTGATGCCGCCGGGGTGAAGGAAGAACCAACCGCAGCGGGGAGGGGGCTCGCCGGAGAGGTACCCCACTATCTATCTTAGGGTTCAGGATGGGGTGGTGGTCGCCGGCGGTGGTGGGGCGTTGGCAGGGCGGTGGTGTGGGGATCGACGGAGAAAAAGCTCGGCATGGGGGGGCCTAGCGGGATGGCCGGGGCGGCGGCGGACCGGCGATGGGGAGTGTTTTTGGGGCGGGCGGGGTGGCGCACCGCGGGCGGCGGGGGGCTGCTGTTTGGCCGGCTCAAGGGGGTGGAGGTTGAAGATGAACCGCAGGCCCTTGATTTTGTATCCAACGGCTGCAAAATCGACTGGCCAGAGATGAAAAAAGTCAGTCGACCGACGTGTAGCCTCACCTTGCTAGTGCGTCCAGTTTTGACAGCAAAATTCAGTTTCGACAGCAAAATTCAGTTTCGACAGTTAAGTTTAGTTTCGACAGTTAAGTTCAGTTTCGACAGTTAAATTCAGTTTCGATAGTTAAGTTCAGAGATGAGCGGCTGGTGTATTTTACATCTAGCACTTTGTGGTTATGTATTTTACGTCATGTATTGGAGATGCTATTAGAATTCCACTCAGGTTAACGTTGTTTGTTGTCTCTCTTGTCCTGCTTCAGCCTTGGTGTCGTACAACTCAGCGGAGCTGCTCCAACGACGAAACCCTCCGTCACAGCGGAGCAGTACCTCGGGCTCCATCTCCAGACGCCTAAGATCTTCTTCCCCTCCTCCAACAGCCAAGTCAGCCGGAGCATCCTCACTGGCCAACCCAATCACTCTAAGATCGACATGGCTTCGCCAAAGAGGTTGTACACTTGTTGCATCTCTTTTTTACTCTACATGTTATATATATTGTCCACTGAGCACACGGATTTGTTCCTTTAGTGTCTCCCTGAAAGAAAAAATGTAGGAATTTTAATTTTCACTTGTCCTCCTTTTCAAATTCCTATTCATGAAGCACACGACTAAGAGATAGTAGCATAATAGCATTATAACCGTACATTTTCTTGTGGTTTGACTTAATCTCACCATGCTTCTTTGCATCCTGTGATCTTCCAATTGTTGTGAATCAAACACCCAGATTGGCAGAAATCCTGTGTTTTTAAATTCTCTGTTTTGCACGTGCATTCCTACCCTATTCCTGTCTATTTCCTATCCCTACATTGTTGTAATCCTCCAATTCAAACGAGCCCTTATAGAATTACTTCTCTTACAGATAGTTGTCAAAGAAAACCTTGCGTGGTTTGTCCCGCTCCTGTTGCATCGTCGTCCACCCCAGCTCAGCTGCTCCAACAACAGAAGGGTCCAGCACAGCAGGGATCCGGCCTCCAGACTGTCTTTCGCCGCCTCATATCTTCTTCCCCGCCGCTGGCAGCCATGAAAACTGCACTACCATCATCAACCAAGCAAATGACCTCGAGGACTACACGGGTCCGCAAGAGAGGTCGCACTCTTTCGTGTCTGCTTACGTTATGCATCGCTTAATATTACATGCTACTTTATCGTCCTGTTCACCGATTAGACTCTGAGTCAGCTCCAAACTAATGGTCAAACTTGAGTTTTAAATGGTTATGGGGTACATATCGGGGCCGCTATCAATAGTATCTATCTACTATCTGGTTAATCTCCGGTGTCTACTATGAGTTTCATGTTGGGTGGGAAACAAACAGTAAAGAAGCCATTATCTATATTTTTTAACTGAAGCCATTATCTGCCTGCTATTATTGGTTTAGGTCTATCCACAGGTTGCTACCATCACTCTGGATTTCTGCACGCACTCCTTACATAATCTCACTATGTTTTATTCCTATGCATGACAGTTATTGTAAACAATGGAACTGAACATGTAGAGCAAAAGAGACGAGCCTTGTGTGGCAATAAAATTTCATGCAGACATCACTCCATGGTAGGCGCAAAGGCAGCCCCCCTCCACGCATTTTGGATTGTAATCGAGAGGAAGATATCTGTTCTGAGGGGGATTCAGAAGGAGAATACAACTCCTATTTACCCCCTGACGTCTTCGCTCTAACTTGGCATGCTGATGTTGGTTATATCATGCATATGGTGTCTTGCATTGCTTACTTTATACATAAAACATGTCATCTGCTTAGTTTAGACATCCTTTGTGTGAATGCCATCTGTTTAGTTTATTCATCATTTATGTGAATTATGCAACGCCATCTTGTTTAGCTAGGCATCATATATGTGAATTTTGCAATGCCATCCTTCTTAGCCAGTCATCTTATATGTAAATTATATCAGGCCATCCTTTTTTTCGTTACATATTAAATTTGTCAACAATGTTATTACATTCAACTGCTCTTCGTGTGCATCAGCCATTTGACACGGTGATGGCAAATTCTGGAGTGAAAACAAGGTCTTCAGAGCAGACTATGCTATCTGACGAAGCGCATATCTCGCTGGTTACGGATAGCTCCTCAGAGGAGGATTCAGAGACAGATGACCAGTCCTATCCCCCCCGAGGTGTATGCTCTAACTTGGCAGGGTTATGTTGCTCATATCATGCGTATGGTGTCTCGCATTGCTATGTCATTTGATTAGTTTAGACATGCTTTGTGTGAATGCCACATGTTCAGTGTCTAATTACCATATATGTGAATTATGCATTGCCATCTTGTTGCAAGACATTATATATGTGAATTATACAATGCTATCTTGTTGCAAAGGCATTATATATGTGAATTATGCAATGCCATGCTGTTTAGCCAATCATCATGTATGTGAATTATATCATGCTATCATTTTTTTGTATTACGTGTTCCATTTGGCGACAACGTTTGTATATTCAACTACTCTTCTTGTGCATCAGCCATTTGAAGCGGTGATGGAAGTATCTGGAGTGAAAACAAGGTATTCAGAGCAGACAATGCTACCTGCTGAAGCAGACATCTTGCTGGTTACAGAGAGCTCCTCAGAGGAGGATTCAGAGACTGATGACCAGTCCTATTTTCCCCCTGAGGTCTATGCTCAAACTTGGCAGGGTTATATTACCCATGTCATGCATGTTGTCTTGCATTGCTTAGTTTTTACATCATATATGGATTGCCATCTGCTTACTTGCTTACTATATAAATCATATATTTGAATTATATCATGCCATCATGTTTACATAGTACATACACATCATCTATCTAAATTATGGCATGGCAACCCATTTAATAAAGACATCATATAGTTATATCATCTCATCTTGTTTAGTGTTTACAGTCATCATATTTTGAATTATGGCATTCTATCCGTGAATGTATGTGAATTATGGCATGCCAACCTATTTAATAAACACATTATATAGTTATGTCATGTCATCCTATTTACATAGTCTCATATTTTGAACTATGTCTTTCCATCTTTTTTAGTTAGCCATCATAATGTGAAATTGTGTCATGCTATCATGTTTAGTTAGCCATCATATATGTGAAATTGTGTCATGCTATCCTGTTTGGTTAGACAACATAAATATGAATTATTTCATGCCCTCTTTTATTCCCCACTATCCATTGCACCTGTCTATCATACAATGTCTATACTTTCAATTACTTTTCTTGTTTCTCAGCCATTTGAATTGGAGAGCGTGATGGCAGTATCTAAGGGAGTAACAACACGGTCTTCAGAAAAGATAGTGCTACCAGTTGATGCAGATAGAACCGCGGTTGTACTTTCCCAAGGACCAGATCCACCACACATAACCCAGACTCCCGCAGATTGTACCCCTACCTAGTTGGACACAGAACCAGCTACACCCCTTCTAACCCCAACCCCGGTAGATAGTAACCCAGTTCCATTTGACACAGGACCGTCTCCACCATAGAGCACCCAAACACGAGCAATTAGTAAGGGAACTGCAGTGCCCAAAGCACGAGGACGACCACTCCGAATCCCAACTCAGCGCTTAAAGGAGAAGAAGATTTGTTCTCAGGTCAGGTTCTGTAGCTATGGTTCATACGCCTTTGCTCTTGCATGACTGTATTTGCTCATACCAACTATTTTCAAATTTGAAGGATGGAATTGAAACTCCAATGCCGCAACAGGTATGTTTTAAACCTGTTTCTTTAACTGGTTTGCTGTTGTAACCTGCTCTATGTTGATTTCAGTTTCAATTGAATAAACAGTTATGTTCTCATGTCATGCACATTACAACTGTTGGTATTGCTCTATATTTACCCACACTTATATTCTGTCTATTCTGCTTTGTATTGAACAAATATTATTTGAACTGTGTCTCTATCTTGATTTGGCAACAAAAACTAGAATGGTATAGACCATAAAGTGACCATGGTACATAGACATGTTTGTTTCATGCTGTTATCCTGTCCACTTTACTACTGAACTCATTTACCAAAATGAGTTTCATATACAACATGGTAAACATGTGATGTGTCTGCTTGTTTCTTTTTAGAATGCGGACAAAATATTGGAGAACAGTACCACGTTATCCAATGGTAAAGGAAGTAATGCAGATAAGGTTCAAGATAGTGAGACATCCCTGTTGGTCTCCAAGAAAGCTGATAAAAACTATCTTGACGACAGTGAGGGAACCCAAAAGTCTTGTCTTGATGTAGTGTTTGAGTTACTGGCCACTACTGCTGGCACAAGCTCTTCGAACTTGCTGCCTGAATCAGTTTGTCTTCTTGAGTCTCAACTTCAAGTTGAAATACATCGATCAGATGTGCTGCGACAGGAAGCTGAAGGACTGAGGAAATCCTTGCAGAATTTAGATGCATATTTTCTGGTGCAACAGCAAGCGCTGGAGGATTTAAGCGCCAAACAAGAGAAAGTTAATAAGCTTGCTAAGCATCTTGTCAGCATTATGGGTACCCAGGATATTGTTTCTTGAGATCTTCTGAAGTGGTTTCAGTTCTGGATTTGTTTTGCTGCGGCGTTTATTTGCGTTGGTCGCCAACTTTGACAACTAGTGTATGTGATATGCTGCTTTGTTCCCTATATTTGCACTGGTGGCGAACTTTGATGCCCAGTGGATGTAATATGTGTAATAACCGTGATAGCCTAGCGTTAGTTGCTTGCTTATTTATTTCCTTGTTGTCTTGTTTATTTGTTTGCTTGTAGTCATTGCAGTTCTTTTTCCGCGGTTAGCTAGTGGCTGCAATAACCTATTTTTTAAAACTAGGCCACAATAACCATGGCCTAATATTTACTGTAGTGACACTGGGCCTCCTACTGGCCGTAGAAATAGTGGGCCTTCTACGGGCCATAGAAACAATGGGCCTTCTACGGGCCGTAGAAACAATGGGCCTTCTGCGGGCCGTATTATCAATGGGCCTTATACGGGCCATATAATCGATTGGCCAAACATGGGCCAAACAGACCGCATTATGGTCGTAAACGGGCTAGAGTTGGAATCGTCCGTTCATGGGCCGACCATAACGGGCCATCGTTAATAGGCCGTATTTGATGATGCTATGAAATCGGCCCAATGTATTAACGAACCACAAACGGGCCGACTGTAACCACGGGCTGAATTTGGCCCACAAGCAGAAAATGACAATAATGGGCCGTAAGTAAACGAATGCTGGAAATGAGCCCAAGAATAAATGGGCTCTGAGAAGGCCGAAAGATAACATGGGCTGGAAATGGCCCAACAGAATAACGGGCCGTTAATGGGTATAAAGTGATACTATTCATTACGGGCCAGTTTCACCACAGGCCGTTAATGGGTGTAAAGTGATACACTGTTCATTACGGCCCAGTTTCTCCATGGTCCGTTAGTAGGCTAAGAGTTACATAGGGCCTCATATGGGCCGAAAGACGTCATGGGCCATACATGGGCCAGAAGTGAAAACGGGCTAGAATCATATTGGATGGCCCAGATGATGCTACTGGGCCTAATTCGGATAGGGTGTAACGGGCCTTGGGTTAGCAGGCTGTAAATGGGCTATATTCGAACAGGACGTTAACAGGCTTTCCATGGGCCAGCCCGCCAGCTTTTGACCAAGTCAAACGGGCCGGCCTTTTCGCAGGAATGGGCCTCTATTGGGCCGTGCCACGTGTCGACGTATCATAGGCGCCTTCCATCCAATGAGTGGTTGACATATGTCCCAACGATGAGCCGACACGTGTTTCCTCCAGCCAATGATGATTTTACACGTGGAAAATCCCCATTGGTCAGGGCTGTTAACGGGTTATCGTATCCAAAACCCGACCCGATAGCTTAACGGCGTTCCGTTATGGTGGATGCCACGTGTCGGTCACCCTTGATGAAAGCACTTCTGTGATGCGCGATTTATCATCATGGAAGTGGACACTTCCATGATGATAATTTTGGTAATGTCATGGAACACTTCTACGACAGCACAGGTATGACTATCTTGATTCTGTCATAAATTTGTCATGGATGTACATGCATGACAAAAAAAGCGACCTACTGTGACAAACACGTATCATCATGGAAGTGTATTTTTTGTAGTGTTGTCTCGGATGTGATGCCTATATACATGATCATACCTAGATATTCTCATAACTATGCTCAATTCTGTCAATTGCTCAACAGTAATTTGTTCACCCACCGTAGAATACTTATGCTCTCGAGAGAAGCCACTAGTGAAACCTATGGCCCCCGGGTCTATCTTTATCATATTGATCTCCTACTACTTAGTTATTTCCTTTGCTATTTACTTTGCCTTTATTTTACTTTGCATCTTTTATCATAAAAATACCAAAAATATTATCTTATCATATCTATCAAATCTCACTCTCGTAAGTGGCCTTATAGGGATTGACAACCCCTATTTGCGTTGGTTGCGAGGATTTATTTGTTTTGTGCAGGTACGAGGGACTCGCGCGTAGCCTCCTACTGGATTGATACCTTGGTTCTCAAAAATTGAGGGAAATACTTACGCTACTTTGCTGCATCATCCCTTCCTCTTCAGGGAAAACCAATGCAGTGCTCAAGAGGTAGCAAGAAGGATTTCTGGCGCCGTTGCCGGGGAGGTCTACGCAAAAGTCAACATACCAAGTACCCATCACATACCCTTATCTCCCACATTACATTATTTGCCATTTGCCTCTCATTTTCCTCTCCCCCACTTCACCCTTGTCGTTTTATTCGCCCTCTATCTCTCTCTATCCTCCCTCTCTTTCTCTATTTGCCTCTTTTTGCCCGCTTGCTTTCTATTTGCTTGTGTGTTAGTTTGCTTGCTTGTCACGATGGCTCAAGAAAATACTAAATTGTGTGACTTCACCAATACCAACAATAATGATTTTATTAGCACTCCGATTGCTCCTCTTACCGATGCTGAATCTTGTGAAATTAATACTGCTTTGCTGAATCTTGTCATGAAAGATCCGTTTTTCGGCCTTCCTAGTGAAGATGTCGCTACCCATATATATAGCTTTGTTGATTTGTGTGATATGCAAAAGAAGAAAGATGTGGATAATGATATTGTTAAATTGAAGCTATTTCCTTTTTCGCTTAGAGATCATGCTAAAGCTTGGTTTTCGTCTTTGCCTAAAAATAGTATTGATTCATGGAACAAGTGCAAAGATGCTTTTATCTCGAAGTATTTTCCTCCCGCTAAGATCATCTCTCTTAGAAACGATATTATGAATTTTAAGAAACTTGATCATGAACATATTGCACAAGCTTGGGAGAGAATGAAATTAATGATACGTAATTGCCCTACTCATGGTTTAAATTTGTGGATGATTATACAAAAAAAATTATGCCGGATTGAATTTTGCTTCTAGAAATCTTTTAGATTCGGCCACGGGAGGCACTTTTATGGAAGTCACTTTAGGAGAATCTACTAAACTCCTAGATAATATTATGGTTAATTATTCTCAATGGCATACTGAAAGATCTACTAATAAAAAGGTGCATGCGATAGAAGAAATTAATGTTTTGAGTGTAAAGATGGATGAACTTATGAAATTATTTGCTAATAAGAGTGTTTCTTCTGATCCTAATGATATGCCCTTGTCTACTTTGATTGAGAATAATAATGAATCTATGGATGTGAATTTTTTTGGTAGGAACAATTTTGGTAACAACGCGTATAGAGGAAATTTGAATCCTAGGCCTTATCCTAGTAATCCCTCTAATAATTATGGTAATTCCTACAACAATTCTTATGGAAATTATAATAAGATGCCCTCTGATTTTGAATCTAATATTAAAGAATTTATTACTTCGCAAAAGAATTTTAATGCTATGATTGAAGAAAAATTGCTTAAGATTGATGATTTGGCTAGGAACGTTGATAGAATTTCTCTTGATGTTGATTCTTTGAAACTTAGATCTATTCCACCTAAGCATGATATCAATGAGTCTCTCAAAGCCATGAGAATTTCCATTGATGAGTGCAAAGAAAGAACCTCTAGGATGTGTGCTAAGAAAGATGCCTTTATAAGAGCGTGTTCTTCTAGTTCCTATGAAAATAAAGATGAAGATCTAAAAGTTATTGATGTGTCCCCTATTAAATCTTTGTTTTGAAATATGAATCTTGATAATGATGGGACTGAATATGATCCACCTTTACCTAGAAGGCGTTCCAAGAATTCGGAATTTGTTGATCTTGATGCTAAATTTGATAAAAGTGGGATTGAAGAAATTAAAACCCTAGATGTTGCTAAACCCACTATTATGAATTTCAAGGAATTTAACTATGAAAAATTCTCTTTGATTGATTGTATTTCCTTGTTGCAATTCATGCTAAATTCTCCTCACGCTTATAGTTAAAATAAAGCGTTTACTAAACATATCGTTGATGCCTTGATGCAATCTTATGAAGAAAAACTTGAATTGGAAGTTTATACCCCTAGAAAACTTTATGATGAGTGGGAACCAACTATTAAAATTAAAATTAAATATCATGAATGCTATGATTTATGTGATTTGGGTGCTAGTGTTTCCACGATTCCAAAGACTTTGTGTGATTTGTTAGGTTTCCGTGATTTTGATGATTGCTCTCTAAACTTGCACCATGCGGATTCCACTATTAAGAAACCTATGGGAAGAATTAATGACATTCTTATTGTTGCAAATAGGAATTATGTGCCCGTAGATTTTATTGTTCTTGACATAGATTGCAATCCTTCATGTCCTATTATTCTTGGTAGACCTTTCCTTAGAACGATTGGTGCAACTATTGATATGAAGGAAGGAAATATTAGATTCCAATTTCCATTAAGGAAAGGCATGGAACACTTTCCTAGAAATAAAATTAAATTACCTTACGAATCTATTATGAGAGCCATTTATGGATTGCCTAGCAAAGATGGCAATACCTAGATATATTCTTGCTTGTTATGCCTAGCTAGGGGCGTTAAACGATAGCGCTTGTTGGGAGGCAACCCAATTTTATTTTTAGTCCTTGCTTTTTGCTCCTGTTTAGTAATAAATAATTTATCTAGCCTCTGTTTTGGTTGTGTTTTTTGTGTTTAATTAGTGTTTGTGCCAAGTAGAACCGTTGGGAAGACTTGGGGAAAGTCTTGTTAAACTTGCTGTAAAAAATAGAAACTTTAGCTCTCACGAGAACTACTGCCATTTTTATTTGCAAAGTGATATTTAGTTAATTATTTTTGCAGATGATTAATAGATAAATTCCTCACGTTTTAGAATTTGTGGGGTTCCAGATCCTGCGCTAGCTACAGATTACTACAGACTGTTCTGTTTTTGACAGATTTTGTTTTTCGTGTGTTGTTTGCTTATTTTGATGAATCTATGGCTAGTAAAATAGTTTATAAACCATAAAGAAGTTGGAATACAGTATGTATAACACCAATATAAATAAATAATGAGTTCATTACAGTACCTTGAAGTTGTCTTTTATTTTTCTTTCGCTAACGGAGCTCACGAGATTTTCAACTTTAAGTTTTGTGTTGTGAAGTTTTCAAGTTTTGGGTAAAGATTTGATGGATTATGGAACAAGGAGTGGCAAGAGCCTAAGCTTGGGGATGCCCATGGCACCCCCAAGATAATCTAAGGACACCTAAAAGCCAAATCTTGGGGATGCCCCGGAAGGCATCCCCTCTTTCGTCTACTTCTATCGGTAACTTTACTTGGAGCTATATTTTTATTCGCCACATGATATGTGTTTTGCTTGGAGCGTATTGTATTATTTGAGTCTTTGCTTTTTAGTTTACCACAATCATCCTTGCTGTACACACCTTTTGAGAGAGCCATACATGATTTAGAATTATTTAGAATACTCTATGTGCTTCGCTTATATATTTTGAGTTATATAATTTTGCTCTAGTACTTCACTTATAACTTTTAGAGCACGGTGGTGGATTTGTTTTATAGAAACTATTGATCTCTCATGCTTCACTTAGATTATTTCGAGAGTCTTAATGTCATGGTAATTTGCTTTAAATCCTAATATGCTAGGTATTCAAGAAGAATAAAATTCTCTTATGAGTTGAATATTATGATAAGTTTCATACTTGATAATTATTTTGAGATATGAAGATGGTGATATTAAAGTCATGCTAATTGAATAGTTGTGAATTTGAGAAATACTTGTGTTGAAGCTTGTGATTCCCATAGCATGCACGTATGGTGAACCGTTATGTGATGAAGTCAGAGCATGATTTATTTTTTGATTGCCTTCCTTATGAGTGGCGGTCGGGGACGAGTGATGGTCTTTTCCTACCAATCTATCCCCCTAGGAGCATGAACATAATACTTTGCTTTGATAACTTGTAGATTTTTGCAATAAGTATATGAGTCCTTTATGACTAATGTTGAGTCCATGGATTATACGCACTTTTCTCACCCTTCCACCTTTGCTAGCCTCTCTAATACCGCGCACCTTTCGCCCGTATCATAAACCCACCATATACCTTCCTCAAAACAGCCACCATACCTACCTATTATGGCATTTCCATAGCCATTCCGAGATATATTGCCATGCAACTTTCCACCGTTCCTTTTATTATGACACACTCCATCATTGTCATATTGCTTAGCATGATCATGTAGTTGACATCATATTTGTGGCAAAGCCACCATTCATAATTCTTTCATACATGTCACTCATGAATCATTGCATATCCCGGTACACCGCCGGAGGCATTCATATAGAGTCATATTTTGTTCTAAGTATCGAGTTGTAATTGTTGAGTTGTAAGAAAAATAAAAGTGTGATGATCATCATTACTAGAGCATTGTCCTAGTGAGGAAAGGGTGATGGAGACTATGATTCCCCCACAAGTCGGGATGAGACTCCGGAGGAAAAAAAGAGGCCATAAAAAAAGAGAAAAGGCCCAAATAAAAAAATGAGAGAAAAAGAGAGAAGGGACAATGTTACTATCCTTTTACCACACTTTTGCTTCAAAGTAGCACCATGATCTTCATAGTAGAGAGTCTCTCATGTTATCACTTTCATATACTAGTGGAAATCTTGCATTATAGAACTTGGATTGTATATTCCAATGATGGGCTTCCTCAAAATGCCCTAGGTCTTCATGAGAAAGCAAGTTGGATGCACACCCACTTAGTTTCTTTTTGAGCTTTCATATACTTATAGCTCTAGTGCATCCGTTGCATGACAATCCCTACTCACTCACATTGATATCTATTGATGGGCATCTCCATAGCCCGTTGATACGCCTAGTTGATGTGAGACTATATTCTCCCTTTTTGTCTTCTCCACAACCACCACTCTATTCCACCTATAGTGCTATATCCATGGCTCACGCTCATGTATTGCCTGAAGATTGAAAAAGTTTTGAGAATGTCAAAAGTATGAAACAATTGCTTGGCTTGTCATTGGGGTTGTGCATGATTTAAATATTTTGTGTGGTGAAGATAGAGCATAGCCAGACTATATGATTTTGTAGGGATAACTTTCTTTAGCCAGGTTATTTTGAGAAGACATAATTGCTTTGTTAGTATGCTTGAAGTATTATTATTTTTATGTCAATATGAACTTTTGTCTTGAATCTTTCAGATCTGAATATTCATACCACAATTAAGAAGAATTACATTAAAAGTATGCCAAGTAGCACTCCGCATCAAAAAATCTGTTTTTATCATTTACCTACTCGAGGACGAGCAGGAATTAAGCTTGGGGATGCTTGATACGTCTCCAACGTATCTATAATTTTTGATTGCTCCATGCTATATTATCTACTATTTTGTACATTATTGGGCATTATTATCCACTTTTATATTATTTTTGGGACTAACCTATTAACCGGAGGCCCAGCCCAAAATTGTTGTTTTTGCCTGTTTTAGGGTTTCGAAGAAAAGGAATATCAAACGGAGTCCAAACGGAATGAAACCTTCGGAACGTGATTTTCTCAACGAATAAGACCAGGGAGACTTGGACCCTACGTCAAGAAATAAAACTGGAGGCCACGAGATAGGGGGCGCACCTGCCTACCCTAGGCGCGCCCTCCACCCTCGTGGGCCCCCGGTGGCTCCACCGGCGTACTCCTTCCTCCTATATATATCCACGTACCCCCAAACGATCAGATACGGATCCAAAACCCTAATTCCACCGCCGTAACTTTATGTATCCACGTGATCCCATCTTGGGGCCTGTTCCGGAGTTCCGCCAGAGGGGGCATCGATCACGGAGGGCTTCTACATCAACACCATAGCCGCTCTGATGAAGTGTGAGTACTTTACCTCAGACCTACGGGTCCATAGTCAGTAGCTAGATGGCTTCTTCTCTCTTTTTGGATCTCAATACAACATTCTCCCCCTCTCTTGTGGAGAACTATTCGATGTAATCTTCTTTTTGCGGTGTGTTTGTTGAGACCGATGAATTGTGGGTTTATGATCAAGTCTATCTATGAATAATATTTGAATCTTCTCTGAATTCTTTTATGTATGATTGGTTATCTTTGCAAGTCTCTTCGAATTATCAATTTGGTTTGGCCTACTAGATTGATCTTTCTTGCAATGGGAGAAGTGCTTAGCTTTGGGTTCAATCTTGCGGTGTCCTTTCCCAGTGACAGTAGGGGCAGCAAGGCATGTATTGTATTGTTTCCATCGAGGATAACAAGATGGGGTTTTCATCATATTGCATGAGTTTATCCCTCTACATCATGTCATCTTGCTTAAGGCGTTACTCTGTTTTTAACTTAATACTCTAGATGCATGCTGGATAGCGGTCGATGAGTGGAGTAATAGTAGTAGATGCAGGCAGGAGTCGGTCTACTTGTCTCGGACGTGATGCCTATATACATGATCATGCCTAGATATTCTCATAACTATGCTCAATTTTGTCAATTGCTCAACAGTAATTTATTCACCCACCGTAGAATATTTATGCTCTCGAGAGAAGCCACTAGTGAAACCTATGGCCCCCGGGTCTATCTTTATCATATTGATCTCCTACTACTTAGTTATTTCCTTTGCTATTTACTTTGCCTTTATTTTACTTTGCATCTTTTATCATAAAATTACCAAAAATATTATCTTATCATATCTATCAGATCTCACTCTCGTAAGTGGCCTTATAGGGATTGACAACCCCTATTTGCGTTGGTTATGAGGATTTATTTGTTTTGTGCAGGTACAAGGGACTCGCACGTAGCCTCCTACTAGATTGATACCTTGGTTCTCAAAAACTGAGGGAAATACTTACGCTACTTTGCTACATCATCCCTTCCTCTTCGGGGAAAACCAACGCAGTGCTCAAGAGGTAGCAACATCCAGTTAACTTCTGGATTTGCTTGAGGTCAGTTGGGATAGCCAACTACGATAGAGCTTGGATTTTAGCCGGATTTTCTTCAATTCCTCTACTGGAGATGATGAAGCCCAGGAGCTTTCTGGCGGGTACGCCGAAAACGCATTTTTCCGGATTGAGCTTAATGTCGTATGTTCGGAGATTATTGAACGTGAGCCTCAAGTCGTCTATTAAGTAGTCGATGTGTCTGGTTTTAACGACCACATCATCGACGTATGCCTCCACTATTTTGCAGATCTGCTTTTCCAGACATGTCTGAATCATGCGCTGATACGTTGCGCCGGCGTTTTTGAGCCCGAAGGGCATTGTGTTAAAACAGAAGGGGCCATATGGAGTGATAAATGCCGTTGCGGCTTGATCGGAATCCGCCATCTTAATTTGGTGGTAACCGAAGTATGCATCGAGGAAGCACAATGAGTCGTGTCCTGCGGTAGCATCGATAATTTGATCGATGCGAGGGAGGGGGAAGGGATCCTTTGGGAAAGCCTTATTAAGGTCCTGGAAGTCGACACATAGGCGCGAGGATTTGTCCTTCTTTGGTACCATCACCAGGTTTGCTAGCCAGTCCGGATGCTTTATTTCTCTAATGAATATGGCCTCCAGTAACTTGGCTAGCTCCTCTCCCATGGCTTGTCGCTTAGGTTCAGAGAAACGCCGAAGAGTCTGCTTGATCGGCTTGAATCCCTTTAGAATGTTAAGGCTATGCTCGGCCAGCCTGCGTGGGATTCCTGGCATGTCTGAAGGATGCCAGGCGAATATGTCCCAATTCTCGCGCAGGAACTCCCGTAGTGCGGCGTCTACAGCGGGGTTTAACTGTGCCCCGATGGATGTTGTTTTTGTGGGGTTCGTTGGATGGACTTGGAATTTGACTATTTCATCCGCTAGTTTAAAAGAGGTGGACTTGGATCTTTTGTCGAGTATCACGTCATCCCTGTCCACTGTGGAGCGCAGCGTGGTTAATTCCTCCGCCACAAGGGCTTCGGATAATGCCTCGAGGGCTAGTGCGGCTGTTTTGTTCTCAGCGCGGAGTGCTATGTCCGAATCACTAGCTAGAGTGATGATTCCATTGGGCCCGGGCATTTTGAGCTTCATGTACCTGTAATGGGGTATGGCTTGGAAGATCGTGAATGCCTCCCGCCCTAGAAGGGCATGGTATCCGCTACTGAACGGGGCCACTTGGAATGTAATTTCTTCGGACCTGTAATTCTCCGGAGTGCCGAATACCACATCTGGTGTGATTTTCCCAGCGCAACGTGCCTCCCGACTAGGGATGATTCCTCGGAAGGTCGTGCTGCTTTGCTCAATAAGGTTTCTGTCTATTTCCATTTTTTGAAGAGTCTCCTCATAAATGAGGTTTAATCCGATGCCGCCATCCATGAGCACTTTAGTAAGCCGAAAGCCGTCCACAATTGGACTGAGGACCAAGGCGGCTGGTGCTCGGGCTGTTCGGAATTTAGGTTCGTCACTGGCATTGAAGGTGATAGCCGTGTCGCTCCACGGATTTATTGCTGCCACGTGGCAGACTTCGACAAGGCTGCAAAGTGCTTGCTTACGCCTATTATTTGAGGCGAAGGTCTCGAAGACTGTCAATACTATATTGTTATCCATGGGATGGTGATCTGCGATGTTTTGAGTGAGGAGATCCTCACCGCTCTTGGCCACCTGCGGAGTACCCAACATGCTCTAAGGTTGTGTGTTGGTATGGTATCCGTTGTACTATGAGTCTATGAATTTTGCAGGGCCCGTTAAGCCATCCCTCCAATACGGTTCCATGCCCTGTAGTGGGCTTTTGCTTCTTTGTAATTGAGTCGGGCAACTTATGAGAGTGCATCCTTTTAGTTCGGACTGGGGGTTTTGTCAGAGCCGGATTATCCCAAAATTTTGTTTGGGTTTTCCAGGCGCTTTTCATCGCGCAGTACTTCCGTACTATGGCCGCCAAGTCAGCGAAGTGTGCTATGTCACGGCGACTTATGGCGTGGAGGATTCCCTTGTCTGTGCAATTGTTGCAAAAGAACGAAAATTGCGTCTTGCTCGCGACAGTCCTTGACCTTGTTCATTACAAGGAGGAATCTGGCCTAATAGTGATGTACTGTCTCTTGGGGCTCTTGCCTAATGTGGGAAAGATCGTTTATATCTGGGTGGGTCGGTGGATTTAAGTCCAGACCTTGACCCAATCTGAGACCCAGGGGCGGGGGAGTTTCCAATCTTGGAAGTTCGGGCTCCGGGATGTTGCCCCGCAGGTTCGGCATGCAGCTTGATTCTAGGTTCAGGTTTAGGGCGATGTCCTCCCGTGGACGGGTATCCGGCTCGGAGAGCTCGGGAATTCGGACATAGTTTGTCCTCAGGATAGAGGAAGAATCACCGCATTGCTCCTCTACCACCGCTATCTAATGGGTGACCGGCGGAGAGTTAATCTCCCTTTGGTCGGGTTTAAGCCCAATCCGATCATAGTCCGTGGCGACCCCCAGAGCGGCGATGCGATCCAAGAGCTCGTTCAAAGAGGAGAGCTCCATTGGATCCATCTGCTCGGTGAATTTCGAGCCGATGTGGAGGCTATTTTCGATGACCCGAGAAGTCATCGTCGGCGCAGCGGCCGAGCGGGCGGTCATGACGAAGCTGCCTAGTCAGAGAGTTTGGCCTACAGCCAGGGCTCCCCAGAGGTGATGTTGTTCTCGACAATGAGACGAGCTATCCCTCCTTATGATGACGACACAGTGGAACTCTCAATGAAAGCACCAATGTCGGTGTCAAAACTGGCGGATCTCGGGTAGGGGGTCCCGAACTATGCGTCTAAGGCAGATGGTAACAGGAGGCGGGGGACATGATGTTTACCCAGGTTCGGGCCCTCTTGATTGAGGTAATACCCTACGTCCTGCTTGATCGATCTTGATGATATGAGTATTACAAGAGTTGATCTACCACGAGATCATAGAGGCTAAACCCTAGAAGCTAGCCTATGGTATGATTGTTGTCGTCCTACGGACTAAACCCTCTGGTTTATATAGACACCGGAGGGGGCTAGGGGTACACAGAGTCGGTTACAAGGAAGAAGATCTACATATCCGTATTGCCAAGCTTGCCTTCCACGCCAAGGAGAGTCCCATCCGGACACGGGACGAAGTCTTCAATCTTGTATCTTCATAGTCCAACAGTCCAGCCAAAGGATATAGTCCGGCTGTCCGGAGACCCCCTAATCCAGGACTCCCTTAGCCATACTCAAAATATATAAGTGAAGTGCAATGAGCATTCTATAAATCAACCAAGGACCATCTCATACCAGCATGGTGCATAAAAGAAAAATTAAAACTAAAGCAAAAGACGCTCCAAGATTTGCACATATCACATGAACGAAACGAATCCGAAAACATACCGATATTTGTTGAAGAAAGAGGGGATGCCTTCCGGGGCATCCCCAAGCTTAGACGCTTGAGTCTCCTTGAATATTTACTTGGGGTGCCTCGGGCATCCCCAAGCTTGAGCTCTTGCCTCTCTTCCTTCTTCTCACATCGAGACCTTCTCGATCATCGAACACTTCATCCACACAAAACTTCAACAGAAAACTCGGTAAGATCCATTAGTATAATAAAGCAAATCACTACTCTAAGTACTGTTGCAAACCAATTCATATTTTGTTTTTGCATTATAGCTACTGTAGTATAACGTTTCCATGGCTTAATCCACTGATATAATTCGATAGTTTCATCAAAACAAGCAAACTATGCATCAAAAACAGAATCTGTCTAAAACAGAACAGTCTATAGTAATCTGAACATTAACCATATCTCTGGTACTTGAAAAATTCTGCCAAAATTAGGAACAAAAACAATTTGTATAGAAAGACAGTGCAAAAAGAATCAGAACCATTTGACGTTCCAGCAAAAAAATGTAAAATCACGCACTACAGCAAAGTTTCTGTCCTACACCGTACAAACCAACAAGCAAAGTAAACATCCTAAAGGCAAATCTTGGCACATTATTTTTATTTTTTAAACTTTATAAAAGCACACAACAGAAATAAATGAATCTCTAAAACTTCCGGGTTGTCTCCCTGGCAGCGCTTTCTTTAAAGCCATTAAGCTAGGCATATAGTGCTCAAGTGATGGATCCACCCGGATCCCAAGGTATATCAAAGCCAATTTTAATTAACAATGATTTGTAATTTAGTAGTGAGCACAAAGTAACATATATCACGCAACAACTAAGTCTAACTCTCTTTCTATGCATCGGCATGTCATAAAAGAACAATTCATGCACACATAGTAAAGGCCAATGCATAGTATAAACAGTTTCTTGCAATTTTATCATATTGGAAACATAGAGAGGTGGAGATATAATTCCTCTCTCATAATAATTGCAAGTAGGAGAAGAAAGCACATGCATATTATATCTATCAAAATCATCATGTGTAGTAGTAAAATGCAACCCATCAATATAATCCTTAATA
The DNA here is from genome assembly GCF_018294505.1 of Triticum aestivum. Classification (NCBI taxonomy): domain Eukaryota; kingdom Viridiplantae; phylum Streptophyta; class Magnoliopsida; order Poales; family Poaceae; genus Triticum; species Triticum aestivum. The sequence continues at coordinate 69,408,559 of NC_057806.1, read as the reverse complement.
AGGGCAAACTTCTCCGATATAGTGTAGTCGGGAGAATTCAAAAAGATAATAGGACTATCATGCGTGGGTGCAATAGCAACAATTTCATGTTTAACATAAGAAACTATAGCAAGTTCATCTCCATAAGCATAATTCACATTGGCATCTTGGCCACAAGCATAGCAAGCATCATCAAAAAGGGATATTTCAAGAGAATCAATGGGATCATAACAATCATCATAGCATTCATCCTCCGGTAAGCACGAAGGGAAATTAAACAATGTATGAGTTGAAGAGTTACTCTCATTAGAAGGTGGGCACGGGTAGCTAATCCGCTCTTCCTCCTTTGGTTCTTCGCTCTCCTCATCATCTTTTTCATCCAATGAGCTCATAGTTTCATCAATTTCTTCTTCCATAGACTCCTGCAAAATATTAGTCTCTTCTTGGACAGCGGAGACTTTCTCAATAAGTGCATCAATATAGGAATTGTATTCATAATTCTCATAGCAATATTTCAATGCAAAATTTTCAGGCCTATAAACATCATCATCAAAAGCTTCATACTTTTCAAACAAAGATTCAATTTCATAAGCACCCTTAAAAGCAACAAATTCTTCTATTTGTTCCACATCATAGTAATCATATATACCTCTAGCATAAGAAGCCAAGGTTTCATTATCATTAAATTTGCATGAAAAGGGAAGGTGTGGAGCCTTCATCCTAGAGCAACAAGTATAATCATATCTCAAGCATAGTTGCCTAGCATACCACTTCAACATATAAATTTGATCCCATAATAGTTTCTCTTTTTGAGTCAAGCGATAATCCCTAAAGTATTCACGTTGATCCAATGTGTCTCCCATTACATAATTGAATGGGGTTTTCTCAGGATTATCGAAGTAGTACATAATATCTTTCACATAACGAGCATCGAGCATTTTAGGAGGTTCCTCGTCTCCATGAGCAGCAAGTACACCTAATTTTTTTGGTATTTGATGTTCCATATCCATAACTAAAGATAAATAACAACTAAGAACAGCAAATAAAAATTACTTAGTGATAAAGCAAACAAGCACACACGAGAATATTCACCCCACGCTATTGCTCCCCGGCAACGGCGCCAGAAAAAGATCTTGATAACCTACAAGTATAGGGGATCAATTGTAGCCTCTTTCGATAAGTAAGAGTGTCGAACCCAATGATGAGCTAAAGGTAGAGCAAATATTCCCTCAAGTTCTATCGACCACCGAAACAACTCTACGCACACTTGACGTTCGCTTTACCGGAAACAAGTATGAAACTAGAAGTACTTTGTAGGTGTTTTTGGATAGGTTTGCAAGAATATAAAGAGCACGTAAATAAAATCTAGGGGCTGTTTAGATAAAGACACAACTAAATTAGTTTTAGTAGAGATCTTGTTGTCACGAGAAAGTTATTTTTCCCTAGGCAATCGATAACTAGACCGGTAATCATTATTGCAATTTTATATGAGGGAGAGGCATAAGCCAACATACTTTCTCTACCTGGGTCATATGCACTTATGATTGGAACTCTAGCAAGCATCCGCAACTACTAAAGATCATTAAGGTAAAACCCAACCATAGCATTAAAGTATCAAGTCCTCTTTATCCCATACGCAAACAACCTACTTACTCGGGTCTGTGCTTCTGTAACTCACGCCACCAACCATAAGCGAATCATGAACGTATTGCAACACCCTACAACGGGGATCCCTCACGCTTGCGCGACACGGAGAGCACTATAGGACAGCACCAATAATAAAACATGCAACTCAAACCAATCATGATCATCAAATAACCCGTAGGACAAAACGGATCTACTCAAACATCATAGGATAGCCATACATCATTGGGAAATAATATATAGCGTTGAGAACCATGTTTAAGTAGAGATTATAGCGGGTAAGAGAGAGGTTACACCGCTGCATAGAGGGGGGAAGAGTTGGTGATGATGGCGGTGAAGTTATTGCTGAAGATTGCGGTGATGATGATGGCCCCGGCGGCGTTCCGGCGCCACCAGAAGCGAGGGGGAGAGAGCCCCCCTCCTTCTTCTTCTTCCTTGACCTTCTCCCTAGATGGGAGAAGGGTTTCCCCTCTTGTCCTTGGCTTCCATGGCATGGAAGGGGCCAGAGCCCCTCCGAGATTGGATCTGTCTCTCTGTCTCTCTCTATTTCTGCGTTCTCAGATTCTACCCTTTCACCGTTTCTTATATTCCTGGAGATCCGTAACTCCGATTGGGCTGAAATTTTAACATGATCTCTATCCGGATATTAGCTTTCTTGCGGCGAAAGAAGGGCATCAACCGCCTTACGGGGTGGCCACGAGGGTCAGGGGCGTGCTCAGGGGGGTGGGGCGCGCCCCCCTGCCTCGTGCCTCCCTCGAGCACTGTCTCGCGTGGATTTTTCTTCCAAAAAATCATATATACTCCAACAAATCTCTGTCAGTTTTTATCCCGTTTGGACTCCGTTTGATATAGATATTCTGTGGAACAAAAAACATGCAACAAACAGGAACTGGCACTGGGCACTGGATCAATATGTTAGTCCCAAAAATAGTATAAACTTTTTCCAAAAGTATATAAAAGTTGTAGAATATTTGCATGGAACAAACAAAAATTATAGATACGATGAAGACGTATCAGTTAGTCCCAAAAAATGATATAAAGTTACTATAAAAGGATTGTAAAACACCCAAGAATGATAAAATAATAGCATGAATACTTCATAAATTATAGATACATTGGAGACGTATCAGTCCCATGCAAGAAATGGGAATGAATGTAAAACAACCTGCCATGGTCACTCGGCTGCAAACATTGAGATACCTGGTTTTTAAATTCTAGTAAACCCAAAGCTTGTCTGAAATTCATGAAACTTGGCATGCTATCATGGAGCGGCAGCAACATGTCGTGGTAAATTTTTTGTCCCATTTGGGGCAGGTTTGGGGATATGCTTGTGATGTCTACTACACAACCTTCTTCTTGTAGACATTGTTGGGCCTCCAAGTGCAGAGGTTTGTAGGACAGTAGCAAATTTCCCTCAAGTGGATGACCTAAGGTTTATCAATCCGTAGGAGGCGTAGGATGAAGATGGTCTCTCTCAAGCAACCCTGCAACCAAATAACAAAGAGTCTCTTGTGTCCCCAACACACCCAATACAATGGTAAATTGTATAGGTGCACTAGTTAGGCGAAGAGATGGTGATACAAGTGGTAAATGGATGGTAGATAAAGGTTTTTGTAATCTGAAAATATAAAAACAGCAAGGTAACTAATGATAAAAGTGAGCGTAAACGGTATTGCAATGCGTTGAAACAAGGCCTAGGGCTCATACTTTCACTAGTGCAAGTCCTCTCAACAATAATAACATAATTGGATCATATAACTATCCCTCAACATGCAACAAAGAGTCACTCCAAAGTCACTAATAGCGGAGAACGAACGAAGAGATTATGGTAGGGTACGAAACCACCTCAAAGTTATTCTTTTCAATCAATCCGTTGGGCTATTCCTATAAGTGTCACAAACAGCCCTAGAGTCCGTACTAGAATAACACCTTAAGACACAAATCAACCAAAACCCTAATGTCACCTAGATACACCAATGTCACCTCAAGTATCCGTGGGTATGATTATACGATATGCGTCACACAATCTCAGATTCATCTATTCAACCAACACATAGAACCTCAAAGAGTGCCCCAAAGTTTCTACCGGAGAATCACGACGAAAACGTGGGCCAACCCCTATGCATAGGTTCATGGGCAGAACCCGCAAGTTGATCACCAAAACATACATCAAGTGAATCACGTGATATCCCATTGTCACCACAGATACGCACGGCAAGACATACATCAAGTGTTCTCAAATCTTTAAAGACTCAATCCGATAAGATAACTTCAAAGGGAAAACTCAATCCATTACAAGAGAGTAGAGGGGGAGGAGAAACATAAGATCCAACTATAATAGCAAAGCTCGCGATACATCAAGATCGTGCCAAATCAAGAACACGAGAGAGAGAGAGATCAAACACATAGCTACTGGTACATACCCTCAGCCCCGAGGGAGAACTACTCCCTCCTCATCATGGAGAGCACCGAGATGATGAAGATGGCCACCGGAGAGGGATTTCCCCCTCCGGCAGGGTGCCAGAACGGGTCTAGATTGGCTTTCGGTGGCTACGGAGGCTTCTGGCGGCGGAACTCCCAATCTATTGTGCTCCTCGATAGTTTTAGGGTACGTGGGTATATATGGGTGAAAGAGATACGTCAGGGGAGCCACGAGGGGCCCACGAGGGGGGAGGGCGCGCCCCCCTGCCTCGTGGCTCCCTCGTTGATTTCCTGACGTGCACTCCAAGTTTTTCCGGTAGCTTTCCTTCCAAAAATAACTTCTCTAGTTGGTTTCATTCCGTTTCGACTCCGTTTGATATTCCTTTTCTTCGAAACACTGAAATAGGAAAAAAACAACAATTCTGGGTTGGGCCTCCGTTTAATAGGTTAGTCCCAAAAATGATACAAAAGTGTATAATAAAGCCCATAAACATCCAAAACAGTAGATAATATAGGATGGAGCAATCAAAAATTATAGATACGTTGGAGAGGTATCAAGCATCCCCAAGCTTAATTCCTGCTCGTCCTCGAGTAGGTAAATTATAAAAACAGAATTTTTGATGCGGAGTGCTACTTGGCATAATTTTAATGTAATTCTTCTTAATTGTGTCATGAATATTCAGATCCGAAAGATTCAAGATAAAAGTTCATATTGACATAAAAATAATAATACTTCAAGCATACTAACTAAGCAATCATGTCCTCTCAAAATAACATGGCCAAAGAAAGTTCATCCCTACAAAATCATATAGTTTAGTCATGCTACATTTTTGTCACACAAGAATGCTCTCATCATGCACAACCCCGACGACAAGCCAAGCAATTGTTTCATACTTTAGTAATCTCAAACCTATAAACTTTCACGCAATATATGAGCGCGAGCCATGGACATAGCACTATGGGTGGAATAGAATATGATGATGGGTTATGTGGAGAAGACAAAAAGGAGAAAGTCTCACATCGATGAGGCTAATCAATGGCCTAGGGAGATGCCCATCAATTGATGTCAATGCAAGGAGTAGGGATTGCCATGCAACGGATGCACTAGAGCTATAAATGTATGAAAGCTCAACAAAAGAAACTAAGTGGGTGTGCATCCAGCTTGCTTGCTCACGAAGACCTAGGGCACTTGAGGAAGCCCATTGTTGGAATATACAAGCCAAGTTCTATAATGAAAAATTCCCACTAGTATATGAAAGTGACAAAACAAGAGACGCTCTATCATGAAGATCATGGTGCTACTTTGAAGCACAAGTGTGGCAAAGGATAGTAGCATTGTCCCTTCTCTCTTTTTCTCTCTTTTTCATTTTTTTCATTTTTTTGGGCCTTCTCCTTTTTTATGGCCTTTCTCTTTTTTGGGGTCTTCCCTTTTTATGGCCTTTCTCTTCTTTTATGCCTCACTTGGGACAATGCTCTAGAAAATGATGATCATCACACTTCTATTTATTTACAACTCGATACTAGAACAAAGTATGACTCTATATGAATGCCTCCGGTGGTGTACCGGGATTGCGATGAATCAAGAGTGACATGTATGAAAAATTATGAACGGTGGCTTTGCCACAAATACGATGTCAACTACATGATCATGCAAAGCAATATGACAATGATGATGCGTGTCATAATAAACGGAACGGTGGAAAGTTGCATGGCAATATATCTCGGAATGGCTATGGAAATGCCATAATAGGTAGGTATGGTGGCTGTTTTGAGGAAGATATAAGGAGGTTTATGTGTGAAAGAGCGTATCATATCACGGGGTTTGGATGCACTGGCGAAGTTTGCACCAACTCTCATTGTGAGAAAGGGCAATGCACGGTACCGAAGAGGCTAGCAAGGATGGAAGGGTGAGAGTGCGTATAATCCATGGACTCAACATTAGTCATAAAGAACTCACATACTTATTGCAAAAATCTATAAGTCATCAAAAACCTCGGCACTACGCGCATGCTCCTAGGGGGATAGATTGGTAGGAAAAGACCATAGCTCGTCCCCGACCGCTATTCATAAGGAGGACAATCAAATAACACCTCATGTTTCAAATTTGTTACATAACGTTTACCAAACGTGCATGCTACGGGACTTGCAAACTTCAACACAAGTATTTCTCAATTTCACAACTACTCAACTAGCACGACTTTGATATTATTACCTCCATATCTCAAAACAAACATCAAGCATCAAACTTCTCTTAGTATTCAAAACACTCATAAGAAAATTTTACTAATCTTGAATACCTAGCATATTAGGATTTTAAGAAAATTACCATGCTATTTAAGACTCTCAAAATAATCTAAGTGAAGCATGAGAGTTCATCTGTTTCTTCAAAATAAAACTACCACCATGCTCTAAAAGATATAAGTGAAGCACTAGAGCAAATGACAAACTACTCCGAAAGATATAAGTGAAGATCAATGAGTAGTCGAATAATTATGCAACTATGTGAAGACTCTCTAACATTTAATAATTTAAGATCTTAATAATTTATTCAAACAGCAAGCAAAATAAAATAAAATTACATTCTAAGAATGGCAAACATCATGTGAATAAGCAAAAACTTAGGATCAACCAAAACTAACCGATAGTTGTTGAAGAAGAAAGGTGGGATGCCAACCGGGGCATCCCCAAGCTTAGATGCTTGAGACTTCTTGAAATATTATCTTGGGATGCCTTGGGTATCCCCAAGCTTGAGCTTTTGTGTCTCCTTAATTCCTCTCATATCACGATCTCCCTAAATCTCAAAAGCTTCATCCACACAAAACTCAACAAGGACTCGTGAGATAAGTTAGTATAAACCATTGCAAAAACCTTATCATACTCTACTGTAGCAAATCACTAAAATTATTATTCAAAATTTCATACTAAATGCCTCTGCATATTTAATAGTCCTATCCTCAAATAGAATCATTAAAGAAGCAAACATATGCAAACAATGCAAACATAACAGAAATCTGCCTAAACAGGACAGTCTGTGAAAAATGCAGCAACATCCATACTTCCCTAGCTCCAAAAATTATGAAATAAAATTCCCACTGTAGTAAATTTATCAGATCTTAATATTAAAAAGGTTTCAACATTTTATCACATTCTGAATTTTCTAGGGAATTATTGCAACAGCGGTAAACTTTCTGTTTTCAAACAGCAACATGTGGACTTCTAAAATAGGCATAGTAAAGGCTATCAATGCCACTTTTATTGAAATAAAATATGAAAAACATTGTTCTAAATAAAAGCAAGCAAATTCTAACAATAAATTGACGCTCCAAGCAAAACACATATCATGTGGCGAATAAAAATATAGCTCCAAGTAAAGTTACCGATGAACGAAGACGAAAGAGGGGATGCCTTCCGGGGCATCCCCAAGATTAGGCTCTTGGATATCCTTGAATATTACCTTGGGGTGCCTTGGGCATCCCCAATCTTAGGCTATTTCCACTCCGTATTCCATAGTCCATCGAATCCTTACCCAAAACTTGAAAACTTCACAACACAAAACTTAACAGAAAACTCGTAAGCTCCGTTAGTATAACAAAATAAATCACCACTTCAAGGTACTGTAATGAACTAATTATTTATTTATATTGGTGTTAAACTTACTGTATTCCCACTTCTCTATGGTTTATAAACTCTTTTACTAGGCATAGATTCATCAAAATAAGTAAACAACACATGAAAAACAGAATCTGTCAAAAGCAGAACAGTCCGTAGTAATCTGGATCAAACGTATACTTATGGAACTCATAAAATTCTCAAATAAATTTCTGGACCTGAGGAATTTATCTATTAATCATTTGAAAAAATAATAAACTAAATATCACTCTCCAAATAAAAATGGCAGCAATTCTCGTGAGCGCTAAAGTTTCTGTTTTTACAGCATGATCGCAAAGACTTTCCCCAAGTCTTCACAAAGGTTCTACTTGGCACAAATACTAATTAAAAGCATAAAACAACATCTAAACAGAGGATAGATGAATTATTTATTACTAAACAGGAAAAAAGCAATGAACAAAAATAAAATTGGGTTGCATCCCAACAAGCGCTATCGTTTAACGCCCCTAGCTAGGCATGATGATTTCAATGATGCTCACATAAAAGATAATTGTAACATAAAGAGAGCATCATAAAGAATATGACTAGCACATTTAGGTATAACCCTCTTCCTATGAATAGGGATTTTGTGAGCAAACAACTTGTGGGAACAAGAATCAACTTGCATAGGAAGGTAAAACAAGCATAACTTCAAGATTTTAAGCACATAGAGAGGAAACTTGATATTATTGCAATTCCTACAAGCATATATTCCTCCCTCATAATAATTTTCAGTAGCATCATGAATGAATTCAACAATATAACCAGTACCTAAAGCATTCTTTTCATGATCTACAAGCATAGAATTTTTATTACTCTCTACATAAGCAAAATTCTTCTCATTCGGAATAGTGGGAGTATCATAAGAGACTCGAATACTATAAATTGTTTCCACATTAAAAGAGTAATGTTCAGAGAAGGGGTAACCATAATCATGAAAAGTTTTATAAATGTAATCACTACTTTTTATAGCATAAGTATCATCATAATAATCATCATAAGTAGGAGGCATGCTATCATCATTATAGATTTGCATATCAAAACTTGGGAGACTAAAAATATCATCTTCATTAAACGTAGCATCACCAAGCTTAGGACAAACATTAATTGCAGCAAATATATTCTCAAAAAAATCATCTTCATCAAACATAGCATCCCCAAGCTTGGGCTTTTTCATATCATAAGCATAATCACTCTCATCATTAATAGTATGGATAGCACCAATAGTATAGCTATTATCATATTTTTCCATGCAAGTGCCAAAAAGATTTTCAAGATCATAAGAAGTATCATTATCTTCCACAGTTATATTTTCATGAGACACAATAGTAATAGGAGCAGCATTATTTGAGAGAGATATCTTTTTACCTCTCTTCCTTTTTCTTTTCTTCTTCTTCACCACGTCATGTGTGGGTTCAATCCTCTTTTTGGAGCTCCTTATTAATGAGATTGGTTGAATAGGAGGCTCCTCCTCGTTACCCGATTCATCATAAGAAATAATAGGAGGGTATTGGGAAGCCTCTTCCCTTTCATTAGTATTCTCGTCATCTTCTATTTGTTTTCTTTTCTTTATGTAGTTGGCAATATAAGGATTTTCAATACAATTCACCGCACAATACATATAAATTTCCTCTAGATCAAATCCAAGAAGTTTATAACAGGCAAATTCTGGAAGATAATTAGTTATACGTTTCATTTCTTCGTAACCCATAAGCAAACTAAGTTCATTATGATGTGCAAGGTAAATCAAGTCATCACAATTTTTGGACACGATACGATCATGAAACAATTTGTATTGAGTACTGAATGATCATGTTCATTGCAAAGCTCACAAGTATGGCCAAGATAATTTAAATTTGCAGCACAATCATCTAGCCTTTCTTGCAACAATTTAGTTTCTAAGCGCTTATGCCTCTTGCAATATCTATCTTCCTTATTTGGTGTGTACTTACAAACCCAATGCACTCCACAAAAATTGACATGTTTATAGGAGACATTTTCATCATAACTAGTGCAATCATCATTAGTATCATGGATATTCAAAGAATTCGTACTAACAACATTGCAATCATGCTCATCATTCAAATATTTAGTGCCAAACATTTTATAGATTTCTTCTTCTAGCACTTGAGCACAATTATCCGTTCCATCATACTCATGAAAGATATTAAAAAGGTGAAGCGTATGAGACAAACTCAATTCCATTTTTTATAGTTTTCTTTTATAAACTAAACTAGTGATAAAACAAGAAACTAAAAGACTGGATTGCAAGATCTAAAGATATACCTTCAAGCGCTAACCTCCCCGGCAACGGCGCGAGAAAAGAGCTTGATGTCTACTACACAACCTTCTTCTTGTAGACGTTGTTGGGCCTCCAAGTGTAGAGGTTTGTAGGACAGTAGCAAATTTCCCTCAAGTGGATGACCTAAGGTTTATCAATCCATAGGAGGCGTAGGATGAAGATGGTCTCTCTCAAGCAACCCTGCAACCAAATAACAAAGAGTCTCTTGTGTCCCCAACACACCCAATACAATGGTAAATTGTATAGGTGCACTAGTTATGCGAAGAGATGGTGATACAAGTGGTATATGGATGGTAGATAAAGGTTTTTGTAATCTGAAAATATAAAAACAGCAAGGTAACTAATGATAAAAGTGAGCGTAAATGGTATTGCAATGCGTTGAAACAAGGCCTAGGGTTCATACTTTCACTAGTGCAAGTCCTCTCAACAATAATAACATAATTGGATCATATAACTATCCCTCAACATGCAACAAAGAGTCACTCCAAAGTCACTAATAGCGGAGAACGAACGAAGAGATTATGGTAGGGTACGAAACCACCTCAAAGTTATTCTTTCCAATCAATCCGTTGGGCTATTCCTATAAGTGTCACAAACAGCCCTAGAGTTCGTACTAGAATAACACCTTAAGACACAAATCAACCAAAACCCTAATGTCACCTAGATACTCCAATGTCACCTCAAGTATCCGTGGGTATGATTATACGATATGCGTCACACAATCTCAGATTCATCTATTCAACCAACACACAGAACCTCAAAGAGTGCCCCAAAGTTTCTACCGGAGAATCACGACGAAAACGTGTGCCAACCCCTATGCATAGGTTCATGGGCGGAACCCGCAAGTTGATCACCAAAACATACATCAAGTGAATCACGTGATATCCCATTGTCACCACAGATACGCACGGCAAGACATACATCAAGTGTTCTCAAATCTTTAAAGACTCAATCCGATAAGATAACTGCAAAGGGAAAACTCAATCCATTACAAGAGAGTTGAGGGGGAGGAGAAACATAATATCCAACTATAATAGCAAAGCTCGCGATACATCAAGATCGTGCCAAATCAAGAACACGAGAGAGAGAGAGAGAGAGATCAAACACATAGCTACTGGTACATACCCTCAGCCCCGAGGGAGAACTAATCCCTCCTCGTCATGGAGAGCACCGGGATGATGAAGATGGCCACCGGAGAGGGATTGCCCCCTCCGGCAGGGTGCCCGAACGGGTCTAGATTGGCTTTCGGTGGATACGGAGGCTTCTGGCGGCGGAACTCCCGATCTATTGTGCTCCTCGATAGTTTTAGGGTACGTGGGTATATATGGGTGAAAGAGATACGTCAAGGGAGCCACGAGGGGCCCATGAGGGTGGAGGGCGCGCCCTAGGGGGTGGGCGCGCCCCCTGCCTTGTGGCTCCCTCGTTCCTTTCCTGACGTGCACTCCAAGTTTTTCCGGTAGCTTTCCTTCCAAAAATAACTTCTCCAGTTGGTTTCATTCCATTTCGACTCCGTCTGATATTCCTTTTCTTTGAAACACTGAAATAGGCAAAAAAACAACAATTCTGGGCTGGGCCTCCGGTTAATAGGTTAGTCCCAAAAATGATATAAAAGTGTATAATAAAGCCCATAAACATCCAAAACAGTAGATAATATAGCATGGAGCAATCAAAAATTATAGATACGTTGGAGACCTATCAGCTTCTCACAAACCAGAGCTTCTCACAACAAGCGCAATGGTTTCGGTAGGGAACGTCCCACCTTTGGGGATGAAACAATATCTATTGCCTCTTATTGCTTTCAAAAAAATTCTCGTGTCAACATAGAACAACAGGAGTGTTGTGTCAATTTTTGGGATTTTTCGGGGTTCGTTTGGAAATTTTTATGCATTAACTGAGTTTTTAATGCATTTATGTGCATAATTCAAATTTGAACTACATGCACATGCTCTAATGTATATAAATTGGTTGAAAAATCAAATATTTGTCCTTGGTTGCATGCTTAGGTCCCATGCAAGAAATGGGAATGAATGTCAAACACCCTGCCATGGTCACTCGACCACAAACATTGAGATACCTGGATTTCAAATTCAAGTAAATCCAAAGCTTGTACGAAATTCATGAAACTTGGCATGCTATCATGGAGCGGCATCAACATGTCATGGTAAATTTTTTGTCCCATTTGGGGCAGGTCTGGGGATATGCTTCTCACAAACCAGAGCTTCTCACAACAAGCCTGACGGTTTCGGTAGGGAACGTCCCACCTTTGGGGACGAAACGATATCCATTGCCTTTTATTGCTTTCAAGAAATCTCTCGTGTCAACATAGAACAACAGGAGTGTTGTGTCAATTTTTGGGATTTTTCGGGGTTCGTTTGGACATTTGTATGCATTAATTGAGTTTCAATGCATTTATGTGCATAATTCAAATTTGAACTACATGCACATGCTCTAATGCATATAAATTGGTTGAAAAATCAAATATGTGTCCTTGGGTGCGTGCTTAGGTCCCATGCAAGAAATGGGAATGAATGTCAAACACCCTCCCACGGTCACTCGGCCGCAAACATTGAGATACCTGGTTTTTAAATTCTAGTAAATCCAAAGCTCGTCCGAAATTCATGAAACTTGGCATGCTATCATGGAGTGGCATCAACATGCCGTGGTAAATTTTTTGTCCCATTTGGGGCAGGTTTGGGGATATGCTTCTCACAAACTAGAGCTGCTCACAATAAGCGTGATTGTTTCGGTAGGGAACGTCTCACCTTTGGGGACAAAACGATATCCATTGCCTCTTATTGCTTTCAAAAAATTTCTCGTGTCAACATAGAACAATAGGAGTGTTGTGTCAATTTTTGGGATTTTTCGGGGTTCGTTTGGACATTTTTATGCATTAATTGAGTTTTCAATGCATTTATGTGCATAATTCAAATTTGAACTACATGCACATGCTCTAATGCATATAAATTGGTTGAAAAATCAAATATGTGTCCTTGGGTGCATGCTTAGGTCCCATGCAAGAAATGGGAATGAATGTCAAACACCCTGCCACGGTCACTCGGACGCAAACATTGAGATACCTGGTTTTTAAATTCTAGTAAATCCAAAGCTCGTCCGAAATTCATGAAACTTGGAATGATCATGGAGCGGCATCAACATGCCGTAGAAAATTATTTGTCCCATTTGGGGCAGGTTTGGGGATATGCTTCTCACAAACCAGAGCTTCTCACAACAAGCATGATGGTTTCGGTAGGGAACGTCCCATCTTTGGGGACGAAACGATATCCATTGCCTCTTATTGCTTTCAAAAAAATCTCGTGTCAACATAGAACAACAGGAGTGTTGTGTCATTTTTTGGGATTTTTCGGGTTTTGTTTGGACATTTTTATGCACTAGTAATAATGTACATGCAACACACGTTTATATTAGGTAGGATATTAGTTGCACGTTATATTAGGTAAGATATATCTGTTGCACGTTGGTATTTGGTAAGATATCAATTAAATTTTTGCAGGATGGTAGGATATTAATTACATGGCAGATTCCAAGGGATAGTGTTGAGTCAAAACGTGTTTATAACAAGTGGCAGTGGTGGGTAATTAGAGCGTTAAACGTGTTTGGTGCTCAACATTGGAGCGATTTGAACCGCTAGATAACATGATTTGACGGTGGATCTTCCCATTTGGGTCTTTTTATATTGGTATAGATAATTGAGTTTTCAATGCATTTAGGTGCATAATTCAAATTTGAACTACATGCGCATGCTCTTATGCATATAAATTGGTTGAAAAAACAAATCTGTGTCCTTGGGTGCTGATACGTGTCCAACGTATCTATAATTTTTTATTGTTCCATGCTATATTATATTCTGTTTTGGACAATATTGGGCTTTATTATACACTTTTATATTATTTTTGGGACTAACTATTAACCAGAGGCCCAGCCCAGAATTGCTGTTTTTTGCCTATTTCATAGTTTTCGCAGAAAAAGAATATCAAATGGAGTCCAAACGGAATGAAACCTTCGGGAATGTGATTTTCAGAACGAACGTGATCCAGAGGATTTGGACCCTACGTCAAGAAAGCAACCAGGAAGGCATGAGGTTGGGAGGGCGCCTACCCCCCCCCCAGGCGCGCCCTCCACCCTCGTGGGGCCCACGTTGCTCCACCGACGTACTCCTTCCTCCTATATATACCTACGTACCCCAAACTACCAGATACGGAGCCAAAAACCTAATTCCATCGCCGCAACCTTCTGTACCCGTGAGATCCCATCTTGGGGCCTTTTCTGGAGCTCCGCCGAAGGGGGCATCGATCACAAACGGCTTCTACATCAACACCATAGCCTCTCCGATGATGTGTGAGTAGTTTACCTCAGACCTTCGGGTCCATAGTTATTAGCTAGATGGCTTCTTCTCTCTTTTTGGATCTCAATACAATGTTCTCCCCCTCTCTTGTGGAGATCTATTCGATGTAATCTTCTTTTGCGGTGTGTTTGTTGAGACCGATGAATTTTGGGTTTATGATCAAGTTTATTTGTGAACAATATTTGAATCTTCTCTGAATTCTTTTATGTATGATTGGTTATCTTTGCAAGTCTCTTCGAATTATCAATTTGGTTTGGCCTACTAGATTGATCTTTCTTGCAATGGGAGAAGTGCTTAGCTGTGGGTTCAATCTTGCGGTGTCCTTCCCCAGTGATAGTAGGGGCAGCAAGGCATGTATTGTATTGTTGCCATCGAGGATAAAAAGATGGGGTTTATATCATATTGCATGAGTTTATCCCTCTACATCATGTCATCTTGCTTAAAGCGTTACTATGTTCTTTTGAACTTAATAGTCTAGATGCATGCTGGATAGCGGTAGATGTGTGGAGTAATAGTAGTAGATGCAAGTAGGAGTCGGTCTACTTGTCTCGGACGTGATGCCTATATACATGATCATACCTAGATATTCTCATAACTATGCTCAATTCTGTCAATTGCTCAATAGTAATTTGTTTACCTGCCGTGATACTTATGCTCTCGAGAGAAGCCACTAGTGAAACCTATGGCCCCCGGGTCTATTTTCTATCATATTAATCTTCCATCAACAAGCTATTTCTTTTGCCATTTTTCTTTTTCTTTATTTACTTTGCATCTTTATCATAAAAATACTGAAATATTATCTTATCATATCTATAAGATCTCACTTTCGTAAGTGGCCATGAAGGGATTGACAACCCCTTTATTGCGTTGGTTGCGAGGATTTTATTTGTTTGTGTAGGTGCGAGGGACTCGTGCGTGGCCTCCTACTAGATTGATACCTTGGTTCTCAAAAACTGAGGGAAATACTTACGCTACTTTGCTGCATCACCCTTTCCTCTTCAAGGGAAAACCAACGCAGTGCTCAAGAGGTAGCAAGAAGGATTTCTAGCGCCGTTGCCGGGGAGTCTACCAAAAGTCAACATTCCAAGTACCCATCACAAACCCTTATCTCCCGCATTACATTATTTGCCATTTGCCTCTCGTTTTCCTCTCCCCCACTTCACCCTTGCCGTTTTATTTGCCCTCTCTCTCCGTCCTCCTTCTCTTTCCCTATTTGCCTCTTTTTGCCCGTTCCTTGTTTGCTTGTGTGTTGGATTGCTTGTCTGTCACGATGGCTCTACCTAGATTTGGTGATCTTCACCTTAAAAGGTTAGAAGAGGTCGAAAGTAACGTCAGGAGTTTTATGGTCTTACAATTTGAGAATAATAATTTCTTTAGAAATGAGCTTAAGGAACAAAAAATCTTTATGGGTTATATGAATAAAGAGCTCGATGATATGTCTAAAGAATTTGATGGTTTGAAATCTCAGATTGCTCATCTTGAGAAGTCAATAGCTGAAGTTTCGGATAAGCAGGCCACCTTAGTTAATAAGATGGGCGCTAAGCCGGATTTTTTTTGGAAAATAAAGATGACGATCTAATAGTTATTGATGTGTCCCCTATTAAATCTTTGTTTTGCAACATGAATCTTGATAATGATGGGAATGAATATGATCCACCTTTACCTAGAAGGCGTTCCAAAAATTCAGAGTCTTTAGATCTTGATGCTAAAACTGTTAAAAGTGGGATTGAAGAGGTCAAAACTTTAAATATCAATGAACCCACTATTTTGGGTTTCAAGGAATTTAATTATGATAATTGCTCTTTGATAGATTGTATTTCCTTGTTACAATCCGTGCTAAATTCTCCGCATGCTTATAGTCAAAATAAAGCTTTTACTAAACATACCGTTGATGCTTTGATGCAATCTTATGAAGAAAAACTTGAGTTGGAAGTTTCTATCCCTAGAAAACTTTATGATGAGTGGAAACCCACTATTAAAATTAAAATTAAAGATCATGAATGCTATGCTTTGTGTGATTTGGGTGCTAGTGTTTCCATGATTCCAAAGACTTTGTGTGATTTGCTAGGTTTCCATGATTTTGACGATTGCTCTTTAAACTTGCACCTTGCGGATTCCACTATTAAGAAACCTATGGGAAGAATTAATGATGTTCTTATTGTTGCAAATAGGAATTATATATGTGCCCATAGATTTTATTGTTCTTGACATAGATTGCAATCCTTCATGTCCTATTATTCTTGGTAGACCTTTCCTTAGAACGATTGGTGCAATTACTGATATGAAGGAAGGGAATATTAGATTCCAATTTCCGTTAAGGAAAGGTATGGAACACTTCCCTGGAAAGAAAATTAAATTATTATATGAATATATTATGAGAGCCACTTATGTATTGCCTACCAAAGATGGCAATACCTAGATCTATCTTCGCTTTTATGCCAGCTAGGGGCGTTAAACGATAGCGCTTGTTGGGAGGCAACCCAATTTTATTTTTATTCCTTGCTTTTTTCTCCTGTTTAGTAATAAATAATTTATATAGCCTTTGTTTTGGTTGTGTTTTTTGTGTTTAATTAGTGTTTGTGCCAAGTAGAACCGTTGGGAAGACTTGGGGAAAGTCTTTTTGATCTTGCTGTAAAAAACAGAAACTTTAGCGCTCACGAGAATTGGTGCCATTTTTATTTGGAAAGTGATATTTAGTTAATTATTTTTAAGATTATTAACAGATAAATTCCTCACATACAGCAATTTATTTTAGAATTTTTGGGGTTCCAGAAGTTTGAGTTAGCTACAAATTACTACAGACTGTTCTGTTTTTGACACATTCTGTTTTTCGTGTGTTGTTTGCTTATTTTTATGAATCTATGGCTAGTAAAATAGTTTATAAACCATAGAGAAGTTGTAATACAGTAGGTTTAACACCAATATAAATAAATAATGAGTTCATTACAGTACCTTGAAGCAGTGTTTTGTTTTCTTTCGCTAACGGAGCTCACGAGATTTTCTATTTTGAGTTTTGTGTTGTGAAGTTTTCAAGTTTTGGGTAAAAGATTTGATGGATTATGGAACAAGGAGTGGCAAGAGCCTAAGCTTGGCGATTCCCATGGCACCCCAAGATAATCTAAGGACACCTAAAAGCCAAAGCTCGGGGATGCCCCGGAAGGCATCCCCTCTTTCGTCTACTTCCATCGGTAACTTTACTTGGAGCTATATTTTTATTCCACATGATATGTGTTTTGCTTGGAGCGTCTTGTATTATATGAGTCTTTATTTTTTAGTTTGCCACAATCATCTTTGATGTACACACCTTTTGAGAGAAAAACACATGATTTGAAAATTATTAGAATACTTTATGTGCTTCACTTATATCTTTTGAGTTATATAGTTTTAGCTCTAGTGCTTCACTTATATCTTTTAGAGCACGGTGGTGGATTTGTTTTATAGAAACTATTATTCTCTCATGCTTCACTTATATTATTTTGAGAGTCTTAAACAGCATGGTAATTTGCTTAAAATGGGAAAATAATCGTAATACGCTAGGCATTCAAGACTAGTAAAAAAATTCTTATGAGTGTGTTGAATACTACAAGAAGTTTGATACTTGATAATTGTTTTGAGATATGGAGATGGTGATATTAGAGTCATGCTAGTTGAGTAGTTTTGAATTTGAGAAATACTTGTGTTGAAGTTTGTGATTCCCGTAGCATGCACGTATGGTGAACCGTTATGTGATGAAGTCAGAGCATGATTTATTTATCGATTGTCTTCCTTATGAGTGGCGGTCGGGGACGAGCGATGGTCTTTTCCTACCAATCTATCCCCTTGGAGCATGCACGTAATACTTTGTTTCGATAACTAATAGATTTTTGCAATAATTATGTGAGTTCTTTATGACTAATGTTGAGTCCATGGATTATACGCACTCTCACCCTTCCACCATTGCTAGCCTCTCTTATACCGCGCACCTTTCGTAGGTATCATACACCCACCATATACCTTCCTCAAAACAGCCACCATACCTACCTATCATGGCATTTCCATAGCCATTCTGAGATATATCGCCATGCAACTTTCCACCGTTCCGTTTACTATGACACGCTCCATCATTGTCATATTGCTTTGCATGATCATGTAGTTGACATCGTATTTGTGGCAAAGCCACCGTTCATAATTATTTCATACATGTCACTCTTGGTTCATTGCACATCCCGGTACACCGCCAGAGGCATTCACATAGAGTCATATTTTGTTCTAAGTATTGAGTTGTAATTTTTGAGTTGTAAGTAAATAAAAGTGTGATGATCATCATTTTTAGAGCATTGTCCCAAGTGAGGAAAGGATGATGGAGACTATGATTCCCCCACAAGACGGGATGAGACTCTGGACTAAAAAAAAGAGGCCATAAAAAAAGGGCCCAAATAAAAAATGAGAGAAAAAGAGAGAAGGGACAATGCTACAATCCTTTTACCACACTTGTGCTTCAAAGTAGTACCATGATCTTCATGATAGAGAGTCTCCTATGATATCACTTCCATATACTAGTGGGAATTTTTCATTATAGAACTTGGCTTGTATATTCCAACGATGGGCTTCCTCAAAATGCCCTAGGTCTTCGTGAGCAAGCGAGTTGGATGCACACCCACTTAGTTCCTTTTGTTGAGCTTTCATATACTTATAGCTTTAGTGCATCCGTTGCATGGAAATCCCTACTCACTCACATTGATATCTATTAATGGGCATCTCCATAGCCCGTTAATACGCCTAGTTGATGTGAGACTATCTTCTCCCCTTTTGTCTTCTCCACAACCACCATTCTATTCCACATATAGTGCTATGTCCATGGCTCACACTCATGTATTGCGTGAAGATTGAAAAAGTTTGAGAACACCAAAAGTATGAAACAATTGCTTGGCTTGTCATCGGGGTTGTGCATGGTTTAAATACTTTGTGTGGTGAAGATAGAGCATAGCCAGACTATATGATTTTGTAGGGATAGCTTTCTTTGGCCATGTTATTTTGAGAAGACATAATTGCTTAGTTTGTATGCTTGAGGTATTGTTATTTTGATGTCAATATTAAACTTTTGTCTTGAATCTTTCGGATCTGAATATTCATACCACAATCAAGAGAATTACATTGAAATTATGCCAAGTAGCATTCCACATCAAAAATTCTATTTTTATCATTTACCTACTCGAGGATGAGCAGGAATTAAGCTTGGGGATGCTTGATACGTCTCCAACGTATCTATAATTTTTTATTGTTCCATGCTATATTATATTCTGTTTTGGACATTATTGGCTTTATTATACACTTTTATATTATTTTTGGGACTAACCTATTAACCGGAGGCCCAGCCCAGAATTGTTGTTTTTTTGCCTATTTCAGAATTTTGCAGAAAAATAATATCAAACGGAGTCCAAACGGAATGAAACCTTCGGGAACGTGATTTTTCGAAACTAACGTGATCCAGAGGACTTGGACCCTACGTCAAGAAAGCAACCAGGAAGGCACGAGGTAGGGGGCGCGCCTACCCCCCCCCCCAGGCACGCCCTCCACCCTCGTGCGGCCCATGTTGCTCCACCGACGTACTCCTTCCTCCTATATATACCTACGTACCCCCAAACTACCAGATACGGAGCCAAAAACCTAATTCCACCACCGCAACCTTCTGTACCCGTGAGATCCCATCTTGGGGCCTTTTTCGAAGCTCTGCTGGAGGGGGCATCGATCATGGAGGGCTTCTACATAAACACCATAGCCTCTCCGATGATGTGTGAGTAGTTTACCTTAGACCTCTGGGTCCATAGTTATTAGCTAGATGGCTTCTTCTCTCTTTTTGGATCTCAATACAATATTCTCCCCCTCTCTTGTGGAGATCTATTCGATGTAATCTTCTTTTTCGGTGTGTTTGTTGAGATCGATGAATTGTGGGTTTATGATCAAGTTTATATATGAACAATATTTGAATCTTCTCTGAATTCTTTTATGTATGATTCATTATCTTTGCTAGTCTCTTCGAATTATCAGTTTGGTTTGTCCTACTAGATTGATCTTTCTTGCCATGGGAGAAGTGCTTAGCTGTGGGTTCAATCTTGCAGTGTCCTTTCCCAGTGACAGTAGGGGTAGTAAGGCACGTATTGTATTGTTGCCATCGAGGATAACAAGATGGGGTTTATATCATATTGCATGAGTTTATCCCTCTACATCATGTCATCTTTCTTAAAGCGTTACTCTGTTCTTTTGAACTTAATACTCTAGATGCATGCTGGATAGCGGTCGATGTGTGGAGTAATAGTAGTAGATGCAGGCAAGAGTCGGTCTACTTGTCTCGGACGTGATGCCTATATACATGATCATACCTAGATATTCTCAAATTATGCTCAATTATGTCAATTGCTCAACAGTAATTTGTTTACCCGTCGTGATACTTATGCTCTCAAGAGAAGCCACTAGTGAAACCTATGGCCCTCGGGTCTATTTTCTATCATATTAATCTTCCATCAACAAGCTATTTCTTTTGCCGTTTTTTATTTTGCTTTATTTACTTTGCATCTTTATCATAAAAATACCAAAAAATATTATCTTATCATATCTATCAGATCTCACTTTCGTAAGTGACCGTGAAGGGATTGACAACTCCTTTATTGCGTTGGTTGCGAGGATTTTATTTGTTTGTGTAGGTGTGAGGGACTCGTGTGTGGCCTCCTATTGGATTGATACCTTGGTTCTCAAAAACTGAGGGAAATACTTACACTACTTTGCTGCATCACCCTTTCCTCTTCAAGGGAAAACCAACGCACTGCTCAAGAGGTAGCAGGTGCATGCTTAGGTCCCATGCAAGAAATGGGAATCAATTTCAAACACCAGGGCACCATTGATTGCGGGCAAAACGTTGAGATACTTTGTTTTTAAATTCTAGTCAATCCAAAACTCGTCTGAAATTCGTGAAACTTGGCATGCTTTCATGGAATGTCACCCGACATGTTGTGGTATTTTTCGTGTCCATTTTGAGAGAAGGCGCACTCGAATAACAACCGACAAGGGCATTTTGAAAAAATAGCTGCCACTTTAATATCTCAAATGGTTGTATAATTCAAATCATGTGCACCCTGTTAACCATTCATGTGACGCCACGTGTCTTTGTTTTAATGGCTATAGGAGGTGCCGTGCGGACAGCTGCTGGACCTTGACTGAACGGGAGGCGTGCGAGCGGAGTCCGGTGCGTAGGCTGGCCGAGAGGCGTGCAAGCTGTCCTCCAATGCGGAGGCTCACCGGGAAGCGTGCGAGCTGTACACTGCGCAGGCTCACTGGGAGGCGAGCCCTTTGACTTCCATGGCCGCCCACCTTCCTCTCCATTAATGGCGCCCGAGCCGCTGTTTAATACATGCGGCCTTACTGTTCGCCTCCCATTCCCCTCCTTCCCGCAGACCTCCACCAACGCCATGGCGCAGAATGATCATCTGCCACTAGTCTTCAAGTTTGGTGAAGTCGACTCCGAGCCGGAGGAGATAGAAAATAAGGAGGAATTGGGCCTCATGGACATGGCCCAGAACAAGTTGGCCGCGGCGTTGCTGGCCCCGCTCCCGTTCCATCTCTCATCTCCGCGCCCGCGCCAGCGACCATCCCCGTAGCATTGACGGGCCGGTCATCGAGCACTATCGCAGAGCTGGAAGCCGCGGGCGTCAGCGAGGTCTCCGCGGACCCGCTCGAGCTCGTGTACATGCCAGCGCCAGCGCTCGTGCCCGTGCCCATGCATGCCCCTCCACCCACCATGGCGCTGGCCCCCATGTGTTTGGCTGCACCCGCCGCGCCCGTGCCCCTGCCCGTGCGCGCCCCTCCACTCACCGCGGCGTCGGTCCCCGTGTGTTTGGCTGCACCCGCCGCACCCATGCCCGTGCCTGTGTGCCCGCCTCCCTCGGCGGCATGGGACGATGTGGTCGACCGCTACCTCTTAGCGGCGCCAGTTGCCGTCCTCCCGTGCCCTGCCCGTCGATCGCGTGACGACATGATGTTTGACTTACAAGTGAAGAAGATTTTGTGCTGCCTTGAAGACTTCAACAACGGTGTCCTGGAGGATGACCACGACAACGACGGTGCGGCACGCTACCTCTGTCGCCACCGGAAATAGCTTTTTTGGGTTTTAATACTGTATCTCGAATTCTCGATCATATGAATATAATTCACAGTGTGACTGAATGAAAGATATGGTTTGAATGAACTTGAGTTTTTCTTTATTAATGTACAGACTTATCAAACGATTTTCTTTTGAAAAAAACGTCAATGGTATTTAAATATAAAACACTCATCGCAAATGTTTTAGTTAGAAGACTCGTATGCAAACCGATAGCTTCCCCAGGAAGCCAAGGGAAAATGTGCCGAGTAGGATTTCTGTAGCTCTTGATCGCAAACATTTTAGATAGAACACCCATATGCAAAGTGAGAGCTATGGTCTTCCCTCGCAGTGCAGGATTTGTGCATCCCTTCAACACAAACGGTTGTTTTGCATGACCCGTGTGCAACCACGTAGAAAAACTTTGGGTAAGATTTGCATCTGTCATTTTGGGTATGTTGCCATTTGTCAAACTGGAAAGGTTGGCATTTCTTTATCTAGTGACATTGCCATTTGTCAACCTTGTAACACTGTGATTTGTCAAAATATGCAGCTAAAAATCACTAGCACTATCTAATTTTTGCAACTAAAATCACTAGCACTGTTCATATGGACACCACTAGCAGGCGTGAGTTGATGGACGCATATGCAAATGTACCATTAATTACATACAACAAGTCATCAACCCACAATGACAACGAGGATACATGTTGAATTATAGATCATTTCCACAAAACATTCTAGTAAAGTAAAGTTTTTCTCACACAACAAATAACAAAGCGATGGAATGAACTTTAGCTCAACCACTCGTCGGCGTTGGAAACGCTTGCTTTGAACCAGAAGTGATTCTCTGGGAAGGGCCAGCTACTGTCAATCTCGAGACCAATGCAGGACTGATCATCTAGGCTGAAGCGGCCTATGTTAGGACCCATATTGGGACAGTAGGGAAGCATAGCAATGTCCAAGGTATAGATACAGTTGCTTCTCATAAATGGTAGTAACGTTGTGTCAACAGCAGCTGGATCACCTTCCACCATCAGTGGATAGTTTTGTCCAAGAAAGAGTGAGTTTCCTTCAAGACTTTCAATACTGAACCAGGGAAAAGGTGTTGGCACTAGTACACTAGTATCCATCCTGATTACCCTACAACGGATGTTGGAATAGGTCCAGAGAGTGCAACCATGTGAGACAACACATGCTTCCTTAGTAACATCAGTAGTGCCCTGTATACAGACAAGAAGAGGTGATCCATCAGAATAAGTTGCCAGGTGCCACTGAGTATATGGGTCCTGCTCGTCCTCATGCTCGTGATAATCAACATCGTCATCTCCCCCTTGTTTATAAATTTTTTTCAAGTATAGGTGGTGGAATGTTCACAGGACCTTGGAAACATAAGAAGGTTAATTAGTAAAGGGAAACTAGCTAACCCGCATGCATGTGGATGAAGCAATTATAATTAGATGGAAGACAAACATACCAAAAGCATCAGGATTCCATGCAAAAACAGTGTCACGAGTGGTGGCAGCAAACACAAGACCCTCGTATTGAATTGCATCACAGTACTCATCCGTGTACAGAAATTGATTTTTGAGCAATATCCATCAAGGCGTGGAAGTAAGGACGGCAACAAGCTTGTCGAAGATAGCAACAACTTCATAGTTCGTGTAATCCCAAGAGCGATCGGGAACTCGACAAATTGCTATCTTCTGTAGATGACAGTCACCATGATCGTATTTGAACTCACATAGAATACCGGTGTACTCAACCTCTGGGCAGTCTGGGATTTTTGGAAG
Source organism: Triticum aestivum (assembly GCF_018294505.1). Taxonomy (NCBI): domain Eukaryota; kingdom Viridiplantae; phylum Streptophyta; class Magnoliopsida; order Poales; family Poaceae; genus Triticum; species Triticum aestivum. The sequence continues at coordinate 69,384,299 of NC_057806.1, read as the reverse complement.
TGGAACCCGGTGACGAGTGTACACATTCACAAGTACCCACTCGTAGTTGTACCCAATATAAACAACCCAATCTCCATTTGCGCCTGCCCAAGCCTTGCCCTCAAGTGATGGCATCTTAACATCATGCGTATCATTATCAAGCGACATCAACTTGCACAAGGCGAGGCTTCCCTCATCCCCGCGCCAGTCAGCAAGGTCACGACAAAGAAGATAGGGGAGATCAAACCGCTCCTGGACCCTTGGGTTCCTTGTAATGATGTTATTAGTTGAGTCGAGAATAGTCTTGAATGAACCTGCCATGCTAGCAAATGTGATGACGTCGCACCGATCAATGAGTTCCTCCACCACGTCATCTTTCAAATCGGGGCAAGAATAACGGGGTCATTTTCGGCCTGTTCCCTCCATGGAGAAGATGATCGAACAATGGCAGAAGGAATGGTGAAGGCAAATAGAGGGAGGAAGAGCGTGCGACAACAGTTCCAAATCGAGAGGGAAAGGCGAAGAGGCGGTGGACGGTTGCCACGGTACAAGAAGAGGCTAGTGAGGATCGAACGGTTGCCACAGAGGTCTGGTGAACCGCATGCCGTATATCGCCCACACCTTGATCTGGCTGACCGTTTCTTTTGTGTTTCCGAATCACAAATAGTTCATCCGAGTGAACCGTATGTTGTACATCACACACACATTCATCTGGCTGACCGTTTCTTTTGTGTTGCCTAATCACAAACAGGTCATCCGAGTGAACCGTATGATGTACATCGCACACACCTTCATCTTATTATCCGTTTCTTTTGTGTTACCTAATCACAAACAGTTCATCCGAGTGAACCGTATGTTGTACATCACACACACCTTCATCTGGCTGCCCGTTTCTTTTGTGTTGCCTAATCACAAACAGTTCATCCGAGTGAACCGTATGCTGTGTATTGCACACACATTCATCTGGCTGCCCATTTCTTTTGTTTTTCCTCATCGCAAACAGTTAATTGAACTGAACTGTATGCCCTGCATCGCACACGCAACTAAAATCCGAACCGTGTTTGATGCATCCGTCATCGCAAATGTTTTGCACCTTTTTGACGGTTTTTTACATCACGGTTTGCGATTATTGCATCACACACAGTTTCGTTGAAGGGTCTCTGATCATAGTGTCGCGTTAGCAGCGTCCTGCAGCAGTGGAATATGTATTTGACATGAAGAAAGCAATAGCAGTAAACTGAACGATCATTATACTAAGCTAACGGATGGGTCTTGTCCATCTCATCATTCTCCTAATGATGTGATCCCGTTATCAAATGACAACTCATGTCTATGGTTAGGAAACCTTGACCATCTTTGATCAACGAGCTAGTCTAGTAGAGACTCACTAGGGACACGATATTTGTTTATGTATCCACATATGTATTTAAGTTTCCGATCAATACAATTCTAGCATGAATAATAAACCTTTATCATGAATAAGGACATATAAAATAACAACTTTATTATTGCCTCTAGGGCATATTTCCTTCAGAGGTGACATTTGTAGTTGCGTGTTAGTGGCAGACATGCAACTGCCTCCCCTCCTCTCCCGACAAAACAACACCAAGTTGCAATCGCGTTGAAGACATGCAATTGCATTCAGGGGCAACACTTGCATCTGAGTTGGTGGCAGATATGCAACGGGCAACACTTGCATCTGAGTTGGTGGCAGATATGCAACTGCCCCCTTCCCCTCGAGAAAACATCACTAAGTTGCAATGGCATTAACGACGTGGAGTTGTAGTCGAAGGCGACACTTGCAGATGTATGTTGGTGGCAAACATGCCACAACCCCTCCCCGACCAAACAAAACCAAATTATAGTTGTGTTGAAAGACATGCAATTGAAGTCCGGGGCAACACTTGCAGTTGGGTGTTGGTGGCAGACATGCAACTGCCCCTTCCCCAACAAAACAAGACCAAGTTGCAGTCATGTTGAAGAATGCAATTGCAAACCGCGCGACATTTGCAGTTGTGTATTGGTGGCAGACATGCAACTGTCATTCCCTCGATAAAACAACACCAAGTTGCAGTCGCATTGAAAACATGCAACTGCAGTTGGGGGGCTACACTTGCAGTTGTGTGTTGGTTGCAAAAATGCAACTGCCTTCCCCCGACAAAACATCACTAAGTTGCAACCGCGTTGAAAACATGTAGTTGCAGTCGTGGAAAGCACTTGTAGTTGCGTGTTGGTGGCAGACGTGCAACTGCACCTCCACGACAAAACATCACCAAATTGTAGTTGCATTGAAGATATGCAGTTGCAGTCAGTGGTGACATGCAGTTGCGTGTTGGTGGCGGACATGCATCTACCCCTCCCAAAATAACATCAAGTTGTAGTTATGTTTAAGACATACAATTGCAATCAAGGGCGACATTTGCAGTTGTGTGTTGGTGCCAGACTTGCAACTGCCCTTCCCTCGACAAAACTATACCAAGTTGTAGTCGCATTGAAGACATGCAACTGCAGTTGGGGGTCACACTTGCAGTTGCTGCTGATTGAAGATATGCCCCCTCCCCTCACAAAACATTATTATGCCGCAATCGCATTGAAGACATGTAGTTGCAGTCGGGGGCAATTGTGCAACCAGATGGCAAAATGTTTTCAAATTTCAAAATTAAAAGTTGTTATTTAACAAAAAAATAATAACAAAATGGATAGCAAAAATATTACTGATAGCAAGAAAAAGTTCTAAAAGTATCATTAAAGGACAAGGAAAAGTGATATGGCAAATACCAAAAAAACACCATGCATATAAGAGAGACGAAAAAAGTTTAAATCTAAAAACCTATTTAAAAAATACCATGTCAAAAGATATGAATCAAACAAACTAAAAAAGTGTATGGAGGAAAATATATATAATTGGGAAACATATTTGCATATATACATATATCCATGTGAAATAATCATGGTCATCCCATATTTAAAATAAATTATACTAAAATGTCCATTTAAAAGTCTGTATTTGCTACAAACATTGCAGATTCTAAAAAAAATCCGTACAAAGGAATATATAATTCATAAACCATACATAATGTTTGAAGAAAAAGAAAAAGAAATATCAAGAACGTAAAGAAAGAAGCAAGATGTTTGTAAAAAAGTAAAATGAACATAAAAATCAATATAAAATCAAAAAAGGAACAAAAAGCAAAACAAAAACATAAATATGAAACAACTAGACGTGGGTTTATATTCTGCACTTACTCTCAAACCCCCCAGCCCCCTAACTCCTTGTTGTCGAAGAACCCCAGTTTACTATAGAAGGAAGTCAACAACAAATTAAAAAAACTGTCCAAAATGAAAGGAACAAAAAGAAAAACAGGCCTGTCGAGCAAACCCCAACCAACAATAGGTCTGACAAAAAAAAGTAACACAAAAGAACAAAAAGGAAGAGCCCAACCCAAAAAGAAATAGAATAAAAATAACGGGCTAGTCGTGAGCCTAAACATGCTGAAACAAAAAATCCACTCTCCAATGTGAATCTTGAAGCAAGCAGACGACTTCCGCATCGAGTGGGACTTCATGAAGTCCCCATCCATTATGATTTAGTAGTTCCAAATGACCAAAAATAAATAAATAATGGAATTTTTCAAAATGCGTGTCAAAATGTCTATATATGTTGATTCTATAAAAAAATCTAGATCTTCCATTTTTCTCTGAAATAAGAAAGTAAAAAAGAAAAATACAAATACAAGTGAAAAACAACTTAAAAATAAAATGATAAATAAATACACTAATATACAAAAGGAAAAAGGAAATATAAAAAGAAAAAAGAAACGTGTATACACGGAGTGAGCCTCCTACTGTACACACAAGCTCAACAAGAAACAAAGAAAAATACATAGTGTTTACATGGGAGACATATATGAGAATATGAAAAAAAATGGAAAGGACTGCAAGCCACATTTTTGAGCATCAGTACAGACACAAGCGCTCAAATACACGCGCATACACTCACCCCTATGAACGCACGCACGCACACCCTACCCCTATGAGCACCTCCAAGAGACTGAGCCGGCATATCATCTTGAGATTTACGAAGTCACCGTAGGCGCCTCGTCGTCGACGGGAACGTCTCCTCCCACTGAAAACGCATCGCCGGAAATCCTGAAATAAATCCAGAAATACTGCGAGCACCAGGATCTGAACCTTGATGGGTTGGAGATACCACTGTCCACCTAACCAACTCAACCACAGCCCATGGTAAGAACGAAAGCAAAGCTCGTATACCCGTCTACCCGCTGGGACAAAGCAGTACGTTTTGGACTGAGATCAATCAATCAATCAAATTGTAGGAGTATAATATATCTCGTCGACTGAGACGTAACTAATTGTCGTTGCTCAAAAAAAAAACTAATTGTAGACTGCTAGGGTTTTCTCGTGTCGTCGTCGTCGTCATCTGAGAAATTTAAGTCCCCTCGCCCTCGACTGTCATCTTAGCGCTAAAATATGGGGACCTAAGATCTTCAAGATCTTTATATTCTTTATCAACATCTAGTGATCATCATAGTTTTGCGATAATAAATTCCCTCTTGTTCTTTTAGCGGTGTCATGAGGAGAGTTTTCAGTCCTCACAGACCGATTTATTCAGATCTGATGAGTTTATGTTGTTGTGCCAAGCTTTTTTGTTGGTATGTAAGGTGAATTTTTGCATTGACGCCGTGGTGAAGATATAGTAATTTGATGGCCTGCACTTCTCGGGGGTCATCACTGGCCCATGTACGTTCATCGATCAAGGCTTCTTGTCTTTTTGGATGAGCGACTCAAGGCGTTTTAAAAAACCATTAATAGATAATATTCGTGCGGGTGAAAGAGTGACAACACCGTTAGTCCAATCGCAGAGATTGATACCTGAAGAAGGTGATTTCAGAAAATTTCGTTATAATTCTTAGTGATAGGAGTTACTTTGTATTTTTTTGGATCTTAGGTTCAAATCAGTGTATCTGAAGTTGTTATGAGTATGAATAAAATTACAAGTGTTTCAAAAAAAAGCTAATTGTGGACTAAGAATTAGCGTAACCGAAAAAGCAAGTTCTGATATTTGTATTATTTCTGGATTTATTTGAATTTTTGATGATGCGTTTTTAATAGAAGTAGACGTTCATATCAATAACGAGGTGTCTATTATGACTTGGGCTATGTAGGGGGGCTTGCTCGGGCGCACAAACAGCAGCCCTAGACTTGACGCTTTGACTAGACCGGGCGTGACCAGACCGGGCTGGGACTCGAGCGGCGGCAAGCAGCTAGCGGCGGCGGCGGAGACTTGAACAGGTCGAGTATGCAGGGCGTCGGCGAGGAGTCAGCGCCGGGCTGGGAGTCGACCTGCGGAGGCGCGCACCTGCCGTCGTAGAGGCGACGAGGCATCCAAGGCGGCGGCGAGCGGCACACTCGGACTCGAGCGGCGCCGGCGCGCACCTGACCAGGTCGAGGCGACGAGGCATCCGACGCGGCGGCGAGCGGCACACTCGGACTCGAGCGGCGCCGGCGCGCACCTGACCAGGTCGAGGCGACGAGGTTTGCAGGCGGAGGCGAGCACTGGAGCAACCGCGCGAAGAAAGGTAACATTTTTCCCCCCTAATCGAGACGGCTACAGTTTGGGAATCCGACCGTGCATACAATTTCAAAGTCTAATCGTAGTAGAACACGACATCTGGGGTACTTTGTTTTCTATATATATACACGAACTAATCCAACGTTTTGCCCTGTGCGGCACAAACAATCTCAACAGGCTATCGCTTGGCATCATGGGAGGGTCGAAGTTGGGGGTCGTGGCCTCGCGACATCTGGCCAGGGTTTGGCGAGAAATCGAGCCTGTGCTCTGGCTTGGAGCAACTGCTGGCTTGTGCTGGGCAGCGTGGAGATACTACCAATCCTGCGCCTGCCTCCGCAGCTACGGCCGGAAGATGGGGGCGTTATCCGAGGGCGAGGGCGATCCAGTGATCGGACGCGACAAGGAGATTGACAGGGTCATATGCATTCTCTGCCGCCGGACCAAGAACTGCGCCGCGCTCGTCGGGGAGGCAGGGGTCGGCAAGACGGCCATCATTGAGGGCCTCACCCAGCGCATTGCCAGCGGGAAAGTCCCTGCGAGCCTTGCCGGAGCGCGTGTGGTAGAGGTCGACCTCGGAGCCATGCTGGCCGGGACTAGTCTCCGTGGCATGTTTGAGGAGCGCATCAAGGACGTGATAAAGAGCGCAGAGGACGGGGATGGCAAGGTGATCCTCTTCATCGACGAGATGCACATGCTTCTTGGTGCCGGCGACGATGTAGGTGGCACGGACGCCGCCAACCTGCTGAAGCCGGCGCTGGCCCGTGGCCGCATCCGCTGTGTCGGCGCCACCACCCTCAAAGAGTACCACAGGTATATTCAGCCGGATGCCGCACTCGAGCGCCGGTTCCAAAAGGTTCATGTCAAGGAGCCGAGCGTGCAGGCGACCGTCACCATTCTGCAAGGGCTTAAACAGCGGTACCAAGACCACCATGGCTTGGAAATTCAGGACGCTGCTCTGGTTGCTGCCGCAGAGCTCGCCGGCCGCTATATCACCGGTACGTGCAGAATTTTACTCTCTCTTGTTTGGTCATGCCTGCGATGTTTGCATTGACTTGCACCCACGAGTGGCAAATATGTATATTATGTCCCTTGGAGAAAGTTGATGGATTCTATTGTCGTCTGTATGTATCGTAGATCGCCATTTTCCTGATAAGGCAATTGATCTAATTGATGAGGCATGCGCTACCGCAAGGATGCTGCTCGACAACGAAAATGAAGCAACCGGTGGCACCATGACGCGGATTTACAACAAAAAAGAAGCGACTGCACAAAGTAGATCTATAAATGCAGTGAAGAAAGGAATTGTTGATCCGAGTCAGGTCGCACAGGTATGCATTCCTAGCCTGAATAATTTCCATTGTTTCAGAGTGTTGTGTGCATGTCATGTTCCAATGATATTTATATTGTTTATTTAAAAGGTTGTGAGCCTGTGGACTGGAATTCCTGTCGCTGCTATTGATCAAGAGGAGAAGGAGAAATTACTACACCTAGCAGACAAATTGCACGAGCGAGTTGTTGGCCAGGATGAGGCGGTCAATTTGGTTGCACAGACAGTCCTACGTTCCAGAATCGGCCTTGATCAGCCGGGCCAACCAATAGGTTCTTTTCTATTTTTGGGCTCGACTGGTGTTGGAAAGACTGAGCTTGCAAAAGCTCTTGCCGAGCAGCTATTTGACAATGAAAATATGTTGGTTCGCTTTGACATGTCCGAATATGGTACGAAGGGATCTGTGTTGCGCCTCATTGGAGCACCTCCAAGGTTTGTACATTGTGTGCGTGTTTTATTTCAACATTACATTACATTATCACATCATACCCAGTGTTTAGTTTGGCTGGTTTTAATGATGCTCCTGTGTATCTTACAGCTATTATGGTTATGACGATGGAGGGCAACTGACTGAAAAAGTCAAGAAGCACCCATACAGTGTCATCCTGTTTGATGAGGTGGAGAAGGCGCATCGCTCGGTGTACAATATTTTTCTTCAACTCCTTGATGATGGTTTGTTGACTGATGGCAAAGGCCAGACAGTAGATTTCAAGAACACTCTCATCATTATGACCTCAAATCTTGGGTCAAAGCACCTTGCAGCAGGAATGGTTGGAGAGAACACAATGCAAGAAACACACAAGCTTGTAATGAAAGAGGTTTGTGAACCCTTTACTGCCCCTGTAAATGCTGCAGTAGCCTCGGTGTTGATTAACATATGTTTGTGCAGGTTCGGAAACGCTTCAAGCCCGAGCTTCTCAACAGGCTGAGTGAGATTGTGATATTTGAGCCACTTTCACACGACAAACTGAAGGAGATTGTGAAAATCCAGATGAAGGGCGCTGCTGCCAGAGTAGCTAAGAAGGGCATCTCTCTACACGCGAGTGATGCTACATTGGATGTTATCTTGTCAGAGTCATACGAGCCAGTAAGTAAAGCAGCTTCGTTTTTGAAATCATACACAATCTTTGGTAACTAACTGTTCAAACTTTGTGTTGTCACAGATGTACGGTGCAAGGCCTATTAAAAGGTGGATACAGAAGAATGTGATGAACACCATCTGTGAGATGCTTGTCAAAGGAGAAGTTGGCGAAGGCTCAACAATCTCCATTGATGCCGCCGACCACAACAAGGGGCTCAAGTATGAAGTGGTGAAGAAGGCGGCAGATCCTTCCCGCAACATCTTGGTCCCAGCACCAGAGCCTCTTGCTTGCCCCGACGAGGAAACCGATGATTCGGTCATGGTCACTTCATTGACAAAGTGTCTTGGATAGTGAGTAGCGACTCCCCTGAAAACCAAGCTGGATGCTGAAACTGTTTCTGTTATATTAGGAGAGGCCCTGCATAGTTGTTTTTGACCATTTGAGCAAATAGTAGTACTAGTAGATCCCTGCATCTGCACCCAAGTGCATCAACAGTATGTTCAGAAAATATAGCAAGCAAATTCAAAAAAATCTGATACTTTGTGTTTGTTTGACACCAAAGCGTCTCAAATTTTCTTGGTACATGTAAATTTTCATCGTGAGATGACTTCGGAGGAGCCTAGTGTACAAAAGAAAAAATTAGAGCTAGGAAAACTCAGAGCAACTTTAGATATTTTGGAGCTCTTAAATTTATTTATTTATTGACATAACTCCTCCTGGAGCACCTAGAAAATTTCAGCATCGTCGTGTCAAAAAAATTCAGATACTTCTGAATTTTCTTTTTCAAGTTAACTGTTCACCGGGGCTGATGAGCTCGGGCTCCGCTATGAATTATCGTCTGGCTGACCATAACAAACTTACACTTCAGCAATAAAACTCCCAAGTTCACGGCAAAAAATAGGGTGATGCTACATCAACGACAATTTTCTTTCAGATGGCACTTACGTGCTAACAGTGAATTCAGTCTATAGAAATTTTCCAGTATTATTTATCGCCGAATTCTCTCTTCAATTTATACCGCAACGGAACGTAAATTCCTGAAAATCAAGGGGATCGTACATGATGCATATGTGTCATTTAACTGCGTCAGTTTGCGCACAAAGTCGATGAAGCCAAATATATGCAGCCTGGATTACTACATGCTGCCGGTCTTGTAAATGTTGGGTAGAGACTTCGAGAGTGAACCTACATGCATATGTGATTCCAAGCTAACACGGCGAGATGATCCTTTACGCAACACGGGTTGCCCGGTTGGTGAATGATTTCCATCGCTGACAGGGATACGTCGAATGGAGTATTTGGTGACCAAGAAGCAAGCAAAAGAGGCCTCCAAGCAAAACAATTAGTACTGTTGGGCCGATGGGGCTCTAGTTTGGCTCTTTCGATCATCGCTATGCCATTTAGTACATGGTCTGTCAATCATCTCGGCAACTTGTAATTATTACATCCGTGACCAGATTGATGGTAGTGCACACAATTAAGCATCATGTCGACCACTAAAGACTAGAATTTTTTTAATTGATAGTATATGATAGTTAGGACTTCCAGAAATTTCCAAAAAAAATTAATTGATATGATAGTTAGGAAATTTTGTGATGGCAATAAACGTAACTGTGCAATAAATGTAAATTTGCCATGGCAAAAAAAATTACAATGGAAATAATATCAAAGAATTTTCCATAGCATTATACGCAAATTTGGCATGTCAATAATGGTAAAATTTGCCATGGCAAAAATGAAAGGTAAATTTTGCCATGCCAACAAAAGTAAAAAAAAATTGCCATGCTACAAAGTAAAATTTGGCATGTTCTTAAAAAGCTAAAATGTTATGATGATCAAATTTTCATACACTTATCGAGTGACTATTTTCAGGAAAAAATATTTCAAATTTTGCTATGATGTATGAGACACGCTTTTGGGGGGAAATGCCATGGGACCAAACCACACAATTTTGCCATGGTAACAAATTTGCCGTGTTAAAAAAAACATTGACCATGGCAAATTATTCACCATGGTCCACCAAGTAAAGACCATGGTACATTTTGCAGGGTCCAACATTTTTTTTTGCCATTGTAACAAAAAAAAAATCCCATGGTCAAAACGTGAAGTTCCCCTGACAAAATCATGACGGCAAATATTTGTCTACTACAGATGGTAACTATGAAAAAGTTTTAAAAAATTGCCATGTCCCATAAACTAAATTTGCCACTGTTCAGAAAGCCAAATTGCCAGAAGCAATGAAACTAAATTTGCCATGATTTAGTGAGGAAAAGTCATAAATCTTGTGATGTGAGTGTTGCAACAAGACCTAAATTTGCCATGTTTGAAAGATAAAAAATGTTATGAATTTGCCATGTGAAAACTAAAAAAAAACAAGTTTGTCATGGGTTGAAAAACATGATTATAATGATCTCCTAACAAGATTATGTCTTTTATCACATTTTTTGCATGGATTAGATTAGCCATGTATTAGAGATCATATTACTAAGTTTGGGAACATGGCAAATTTTGGAAAAATGTAATGATTACATGACAAAGTTAGGGTTGTAGGGATATAGTTCTCACATGACAATTTTCTTAACAATCATAGTCTCATACATGTGAAAGTGCGTTATATCGACCAGAGGGGGGGTGAATAGGTGATTTTTATAAATTCTTCACTGAGGAATTTGCCGGTGAGGAAATTCCTTAGCGAAGAACTACTAGCAGCGGAATAAGTACTCAAAGGTAAACATAACAGAATACAAGCATAGTCATCATGATGAAATGAAGACAAGCACATAGTACAGGAAGCGTAATCACATGATAACACAGGATGAAGACAAACAGACTAAAGAAATAGAACTGAGGAAATTGAGAAAGTCTTCAGTCAAGATCTTCTAACATAGATATGAACAAACATACAACACAGTTATGAGGAAATGAAAAGGTTGAGGAAATAGAACCAGTAAGCTTGGTGAAGACAATGATTTGGTAGACCAGTTCCAACTACTGTCTCAGTTGTACGTCTGGTTGGAGCGGCTGAGTATTTAAACTCGAGGACACACAGTCCCGGACACCCAGTCAAGGACACTTAGTCCAAGACACCCAGTCCTCACCGTATTCTCCTTGAACTAAGGTCACACAGACCTCGTCCAATCACTCGTGGTAAGTCTTTAGGCAACTTCCAAACCTTCACAAACTTGGTCACCCGGCGATCCACAATTCCTCTTGGATGCTCTAGACCATGACGCCTAACCGTCTGGAAAAAGCACAGACTTCAAAGGTAACAAGCGTCAGATCCACTCAAGATTAATCTCTTCAGTGATGCTCAATCACTTGGGGTTTGTAGGTGTTTGGGTTTTGGGTTTTTGGTTTTTCCTCACTTGATGATTTTCGCTTAAAGTCCTCGGAGGATGGGTTGCTCTCAAATGACAAGTGTCAGTTTCTCTCGGAACAGCCTCTCAGGCTAGTGGTTGTAGGGGGCGGCTATTTATAGCCTAGGGAACAGCCCGACATGATAAGATATAAATGCCCTTCAATGATATGACCGTTAGGTGGATAGATATTTTGGAACAGCTGGCGCATAGCACAGCAACGGTCGGAATTTTGAGTACCAAAATCCTCAGGGCTATCATGTTCCTCACTGTGTAGGCAATCCGCACTGGCGAATTCCTAACTCAGTCAGGACAAATTCCTCAGAGACCAGAAAAACTTCGTCTCTGTCACTGAAGAAATTGACTGAACTGTATGAGATTTTCAATGGCTTCACTCGAAGGGATTGGTAGGTGTAGGATTTTGAGTTGAGCATCACATGGAAATTTTTCCTTAGTATTTCCTCGACCCTCTTTAACAGTACGGTGTTTCTTATGACTCAAGAAAGAGAAAAACAAAACTATGAAAACGGAAGTCTTCAAGCTTCATATTCCTCGCATGAATATCAAGTCTTCACGGACACACCAATTTCTTCACTTTCAGAGTCTTCATGAAAGTCTTCAGAAATACCAAAATCTTCAGTCGAAGATATTCATTTTTAGGGGTCGACTTTTCCTGTAAATATCAAACTCCTCATAGACTTATAGATCTGTGTACACTCACACACGCATTAGTCCCTTAACATATAAGTTTTCAATACACCAAAATCACTAAGGGGCACTAGATGCACTAACAATCTCCCCCTTTTTGGTGATTGATGACAATATAGGTTAAGTTTTCAACAGGGATAAACATATGAAGTGTAAATACTGATATTGAGGAATTTGATTGCAAGATATAGAAGAACTCCCCCTGAAGATGTGCATAGTGAGGAATTTGATTTTGAAGCAATGCACACTTGAAGAGTTGAATCATGGAGATCTCCCCTATATCTTGTAATTCATACACGCATTTAACATATAATATGAAGAATTTGAAATGCATGATGAAATATGGTGCCCGATGAAATTTAGCATGCGTGCAATAATATTAACGAGGAATAAGCATGCATCAAGAGTATCAGAGCACAGTGCATCAAAAGTATCAGAGCACCATCGGGTTTAAGATTACAACTCGATCCAATAAAGTTTCAGAAGAACGAGAGTTGTAACTTAGCAAAAAAATGTTGTATATGGGCGATAAAATAGACCCGCTTGAAGACTAACTCAAATTTCTCCCCCTTTGTCATCAAATGACCAAAAGAATCGAAATTGAGGACTAACGCCCCTGAAGATAATCAAGTTGATGAAGGAGCGCCAGCGTTGTTGGGGTCGTTGGTTGATGTAGGGCCTGCCGCAGTGTCGTCTAAATCTTCATGTTCATCAGTGTCGCGCGATGAAGAATATGAGCTGGCCACCAGAGAAGGAACCTTGTGTTGGGGAACGTAGCAGAAAACAAAAATTTTCCTACGGTTTCACCAAGATCCATCTAGGAGTTCATCTAGCAACGAGTGATTAGATGCATCTACGTACCTTGTAGATGGCGAGCGGAAGCGTTCGAAGAACGGGGTTGATGTAGTCGAACACGACGTGATTCAAATCACCGGAGATCCTAGCACCGAACGGACGGTACCTCCGCGTTCAACACACGTACGGAACGGATGACGTCTCCTCCTTTCTTGATCCAGCAAGGGGGAAGGAGAGGTTGATGAAGATCCAGCAGCACGACGGCGTGGTGGTGGATGCAGGGCGTCACAGTAGCAGGGCTTCGCCTATACTACGAGAGAGAGACGTAACGGGGAGAGAGGGAGGCGCCAGGGGTTGGTGTATGAAGTCCCTCCTCTCCCCCACTATATATAGGAGGGCCAAGGGGTGGTGGTGCGCCAGCCTAGGAGATCCAATCTCCTAGGTGCGGCGGCCAAGGGGAGGTTTCCCTCCCCCCCAAGGCACCTAGAGGTGCCTTCCACCATTGGGACTCTTCCCTTTTGTGGAACCCTAGGCGCATGGGCTTTTGGGGCTGGTGCCCTTGGCCCATGCAGGCCAAGGCGCACCCCCTACAGCCCATGTGGCCCCCCCGGGATAGGTGGCCCCACCCGGTGGGCCCCCGGGACCCTTCCGGTGGTCCCGGTACAATACCGATGACCCCAAAACTTGTCCCGATGGCCGAAACTGCACTTCCTATATATAATTCTTTACCTCCGGACCATTTCGGAACTCCTCGTGACGCCCGGGATCTCATCCGGGACTCCGAACAACATTCAGGTTACTGCATATACATATCTTCACAACCCTAGCGTCACCGAACCTTAAGTGTGTAGACCCTATGGGTTCGGGAGACATGCAGTCATGACCGGGACGACTCTCCGGTCAATAACCAACAGCGGGATCTGGATACCCATGTTGGCTCCCACATGCTCCACGATGATCTCATCGGATGAACCACGATGTCGAGGATTAAACAACCCCGTATACAATTCCCTTTGTCAATCGGTATGTTACTTGCCCGAGACTCGATCGTCGGTATACCAATACCTTGTTCAGTCTCGTTACCGGCAAGTCACTTTACTCGTACCGTAATGCATGATCCCGTGATCAACCACTTGGTCACCTTGAGCTCATAATGATGATGTATTACCGAGTGGGCCCAGTGATACCTCTCCGTTATATGGAGTGACAAATCCCAGTCTCGATCCGTGTCAACCCAACAGACACTTTCGGAAATACCTGTAGTGCACCTTTATAGTCACCCAGTTACGTTGTGACGTTTGACACACCCAAAGCACTCTTACGGTATTCGGGAGTTACACGATCTCATGGTCAAAGGAAAAGATACTTGACATTGGAAAAGCTCTAGCAAACGAACTACACGATCTTGTGGTATGCTTAGGATTAGGTCTTGTCCATCACATCATTCTCCTAATGATGTGATCCCGTTATCAATGACATCCAATGTCCATAGCCAGGAAACCATGACTATCTGTTGATCAACGAGCTAGTCAACTAGAGGCTTACTAGGGACATATTATGGTCTATGTATTCACACGTGTATTACGATTTCCGGATAATACAGTTATAGCATGAATAAAGACAATTATCATGAACAAAGAAATATAATAATAATACTTTTATTATTGCCTCTAGGGCATATTTCCAACAGTCTCCCACTTGCACTAGAGTCAATAATCTAGTTACATTGTGATGAATCGAACACCCATGGAATTCTGGTGTCACATCCTAGTTAGCCATGCATTAGAGTGTTGCATCATGTCTACTTTTTCATCAGAAACTTGAAATGGGGATCTGTGAAACCCTCAGAATCATTTTGAAAATGACCCAAATAAAAATTTCTCCAAAAGGGTCCAAGAAAATGCTCATGTTGCTCTCTGAAAATATTGGACAGAGATAAAAATCAAACGAATATTTTTAGTGGCTCATGGACATTTATTTTGGGCATTTGGAATTAATGCATAAATATTTGCTTTGGAAATATATTAGTTATATATATTAATATATGTCCAAATATTATGCCAATTATAAAGGAGCTCTGGAATAATATATCTAGCCCCTGCAAAAATTGGCATAAGTTAATAAAATGATTTAATATATTATTTAAATCAAAACAAATGTCAGAAATTAGAAAACAGAAAAAAAATAAAAGGGAGAAACTTACCTGGGCTCCTCCCTGTGCAGCCCAGCCAGCTGGCCGGCCCAGCCAGCAGGCGGCCCAGCCCACCTCCCTCCTCTGTCGTCTTCGTCCCGACAGAGGGAGGGGAGTGTGGCCGGCGCGCGCGCGCGCCACCGCGCCACGCCACCTCTCTCCCTGCCTGCATGCCCTCCCCTCCTCGCTCGTTGCCCCGGACGACGCCACGCCTCCCCCCCTGCTCTCTCTCACTCTCCCCCGGCTCTCCCCTCCTCTCCCTCGCTCTCTCTCTCACACGGCCGAACACCACCGTCGCCACCGTTCGCCATAGCAGCCATCTCCGGCCACCCCTCGCTCCCCCGACTAGCTCAGAAGCTCCGCCACAACCCCCTCTTCCTCCCCACCGCTCCACGGGCCTCCGGAAGCCCTGCATCGCCACCACGTCGCCGTTCCCCTCCTCGGGCTCCGACCACCGTCGCCGTCGATTCGCCGTCTCCAGCGCGTCCCCGAGCCCGCTTCGACGCCCACTGCAACCGCGGTGAGCTACGCCACCGTTTCCCCCTCTCCTCCCCCTCGTTCCCTCACCGTAGCCTCCTCCCCACCATGGCCGAACCTCCGCCGTCGCCGAGCTCGCCGTCGACGCAACTCCGGTGACCATTTGGTCACCCCGGCGAGTCCAACGAGTTCGTAAGACCCCGTAGAGCATCCCTAGCGCCTCGCTTCGCTCGCCTTCGAGCTCCAACCCCGTTCCCGTGCACGACCGAACCCCGGCGGCCGCAGCCGAGCTCGCCGCCGTCGATTCCGGCCACCTCCGGCATGACCACCACCACCATTCGATGCGCGGGAGCAAGGGCTCTTCAACGAGCCCAAGAACGGCCTCGCCCGTGCCCTGTAGCGCGATCCCGCATCGCGCCGCCGTCTCGGGCCTTGCCGGCGTCACGTCGCCGGTGGGTTTGACCCACTTTGACCACGGCAGGACCCCCCCTGAGTCCCTGACAGGTGGGCCCAGCCCTGTAGCTAATTAGGATTAGCGCTAACCACTGTTAGTTAACCCCCTGACACTGACCAGTGGGCCCCAGCGCCACTAATTAGTAATTAGGATTAATTTAACCCTGTTTAACCCCCCCTGTCACTGACGTGTGGGCCCCACACGTCAGGTTTGACTTCAGCCAGCCGCAGTTGACCACTGACGTCATGCTGACGTCATGCTGGCGCAATAATTATAATTTCTGGTTTTAATTTAAATCAGGAAATTCCAGAATATTATTTAAACTTCAAAAATTCATAACTTTTATTCTGTAACTCCAAATTGGACAAATTATATATGAAAAATGATCAGAAAAATCCAATCTATCCATCTATACTATTTTCATGCATGATCAAACAAGTTAAATTGATGTTTCAAGCAGAACAAGGAAAAGCACTTTAAGAGGCCATATTTGAATTTGAAATTTGAATCCTTGATTCAAATTTGTTCAAACCCTTCTGGTTTTAGTTGCATTAGCCCAACACACTCATATTGCCATGTTTCATGCATGCATCATATTGTTGCACATTGTTTGGTGATGTTGTGTATCGATGTCCTTTGCGACAGGTTCTGCTTCCGAGGAGTACCGTGATTACCCTAACGAAGAACCGTATCCGTGCATCGAACCATCAGGCAAGCAACCAGCCATTGATCATATCGATACAATCCCATGTTCTCGCTCCTGCTCTCTTTTACTGCATTAAGACAACGCGATTCAAACTGCTGTGTGCTACGGTAGTTGAACCCATTTCCTCTGCATGACCTGTCATTGCCACAGTAACTAGATGAAACCCACTAGCATGTGTAGGAGTTGATTGAGCCATATGTATGTGTTGTTCCTACCTTGCTATGCCTGCTATGCTTAGAGTCGTGTCAGGTCTGGTTCATCTGGGTGATGGGCTAGAGTGAAATGTTATGTCGGTAATGAGAGTGGCGTGGTGAACACGATTTGGTAAAGGTATCGATGAGAGGCCATGTAGGAGTACATGGTGGGTTGTTTCATTGAAGCCGACCTTAAGCACTGAGATCTGTATGTGTGATTTAAGAATGAGCTACTACCATGCATTGGGCCCGAAACCAATGGACCCTCTCGGCTTCTTAATCACCCTAGTTCTCCGTCCAGGAGTTGCAAGTAGTTTCTGGTGTTTGTAGCCTACTGGAGGCCGTGGACAGCGCTGACCGTAGGGGTGGGCTGTGATGCGGTAGGTACGTGGCCGGGTGTACCGAATACCCGTTAGGTATCTCGGGAACCCTGTTCACATCGTTCAGGGCCGTATGGGAAACCTCGGCCGGACTCCCTGCGGATGGAACCTGAATAGGCGATAAACCTGGACTGGAGGCTTAGGTGATTAGGTAGGTCGTGGCCGACACCCACGTTGGGCTTCCGCTTGAAGGTTGCCGAGTACATGTCGTGTAAACGACGATAAGTGGTGAGAGCGTGTATGAAGAAGTACACCCCTGCAGGGTTAACATGATCTATTCGAATAGCCGCGTCCGCGGTAAAGGACTACTTGGTTGCCTATACAGTTCATAGACAAGTAAATGGAAACTACTAAAAGCCTCAAGATAAGAGTGAGTGCCGAGGATGGCTCTTCCGTAGGAAGACGGAGGTGGATCCTCGGTGGTGTATTGAAGTGGTGAGTAGTGGACTCGTGTGCGCAAAACCATTTCAAGTTGGAGTATCGTAGGATAGCCTAGCCAAGAGTCAAAGCTGGCTTGCTGCAATAACTCCACCAACCCTTCTTGATAACATGCATGTATGTAGGATCTGATGTAAGACTTGCTGAGTACCTTTGTACTCATGTTGCTATAATCTACATTTTTTACAGAAGACGCTGCAACCCCTTCTGATGGGTTCTATGTAGACGTTGACATCAACGAGTAGGCTAAAGACCCAGGTGGTGACCCTGAGCTTGTGAAGGACCACGTAGTATAGTTAGGCTTTCCAAGCCTCTTTTATTTTACTAGTTGTCTGTACTCAGACAAGTTACTTCCGCTGCTGGTTTGCATGACTGTATGACTTGTATGTTGGGTCGTGAGACCCGTACCTTTGTGTATGTTATGTATGGCTCCCTGAGCCTTAAATAAAGTACTTGTGTCGTAGAGTCATGTTGTGATGCTTCGTTGTATTTGCACATATCGAGCATATTGTGTGTATGATTGAAATGCTTGGTATGTGTGGGATCTGACTATCTAGTTGTTTATCTTTAGTAGCCTCTCTTACCGGGAAATGTCTCCTAGTGTTACCGCTGAGCCATGGTAGCTTGCTACTGCTCTGGAACACTTAGGCTGGCCGGCATGTGTCCTTCTTCGTTCCTGTGTCTGTCCCTTCGGGGAAATGTCACGCTTTGAGTACCGGAGTCCTGTTAGCCCGCTACAGCCCGGTTTACCGGAGTCCTGCTAGCCCAGTGCTACAGCCCAGACCCACTTGCTGATGACCGACACGTTCGAAGCTGGGTCATGGATGCCTGTCCCTGTAAGTCTGTGCCACTTTGGGTTTACGACTAGTCATGTCAGCCCGGGCTCTTTATCATATGGATGCTAGCGACACTATCATATACGTGAGCCAAAAGGCGCAAACGGTCCCGGGCAAAGGTAAGGCGACACCCGTGGGGATACCGTGCGTGAGGCCGCAAAGTGATATGAGGTGTTACCGGCTAGATCTATGTGACATCGAGTCGGGGTCCTGACAGCGTTGGCATCAGAGCCGGACTGCCTGTAGGTTCTCCAAGCCAAACTGGTCGATGTTGAGTCTAGAAATTCTTTAGTTATATGTAGGGGAATTGTTTGTGGGATGGAACGTAAGGCTCTTTTTACTCCTTTATCCTATGACATTCTGATCTGAGTCAGTCCATTCTTCTACCGGGGGATAAGGAATTAGGATCTGTTCTCTCTATCAGGATCACGTGTTACTAATCAGTAGTACCTTATAAGTTTGATGGATACAAGCCTAGTTCAGTTCTACTACCACATTATGTTGTTAGAATGGTTTCAGAACTTGATATGATGATGTTGAGTGTGTACGAAATCCTTTGTCAAATATCTCAAAATCCTTCTTGAGCATTTACAGCTGTTATGCTGCCGAAATTTTGCTAGAAATTCTAATGCTTTTGCATTATGGTTGTGCTTTCAGATGGCCACTCGCGACCCCAATCAAGTGGTTCGCCTGACTCGATGCCTAGATGTACCCGGCCATACTGCCAAGTTGGTCAGGGTAATGACTGAGGCTGGATACCGCTGGTATCCTGAGTACACGGTCGAAGAGCAATTCCGAGACTTTAATCAAAGCCAGTATCTCTGCACTGTCAGGATATTTCCATCTTATCCTGGATCCACCGAGCCTCTTCACTGCTCCTATGGACTCGGGGTTACTATTGAGATGGCTGTGCAGGACGCCGCCTACTCTATGATGACCATTATGCGAGTCAGATCTGGACTATTTTGGGACTCTGATTTCCGGTATATGCCAGGATCACTTCCGGGAGCACAAGGGTATCTCCAAGCTATCTATGATGACCCCACTCAGGAGGATTCACGGACTCGCACCACTGCTGAGATGCTCGAGGATAAGGACCGTGAAAATCGGGCCTTAAGGTTAGAGCTCTTCAATACCCGTGCTGACCACTGGGCCACTTTGACTCGGTTCGCACCGGCGGTGCAAGCTGGATGTTCAGATATGCGAGATCTCTATCCTGTGAGATCTGCTCCGCCAGACGTGATGGTTTGGCGTGATGTAGGAGGCATCACCCCACCTCGCGGTCCCCGCAGGCCACCGTCTGTTGGTCCAAGGCCTCATCCTAGCCCCTATGGTCCACAAACTCCGCAAGATCGTCTGTTTCCGGATGATCATGTTGAGCTTCCAGGCTATGGAGGTGACTTTTACGAGGACTACTACGGATCGGTCTGAGTTAGTGGTAGTATCACTAGTTCGCACTAGCTGTGTCGTCTATCGTCCTGTGTGACTCGTGGGATATGACCTAGTTTGTACTCTTTCCGGAGGTGTAGAAAAATAATGTATAGGAGCTTGGAATGCCTCCGATGAGATGTAATCCTCTTTCACCGTAATAGTACTTTGTTTGGTCTTGTACTAAACCCTGTATGGTGTGTATGATGATGGAATAAAGAAGCAGTTTCTGTATTTACCATGTCATACGGATGATCATCCTGCATTTCGAGTTATTCCTTACATTTTTATCCTATGTCGGAATCTTATCATCCTGACTAAATCATTGTCTTGTTTACCTAGGATGGTCAACACGCGCGCTAACCCTGCTTCCCAAGAGCAGGCCGAAGGCAGTGAAGGCAGGAATGAAAATCTGCCTCATCCTCCTTCACTAGCCGAGGTTATGATGGAAGCTGAGAGAAACAAGCGGGAGACCAACCGTTTGTTGGAGCGTATTGAACAGAATACAGCACACCATCAGAGGGCTAACGTGGTGTCACTCAGTGATTTCATCAAATTACATCCACCCACGTTCCACCACTCCGTCGAGCCTCTCGACGCTGATGACTGGCTTCGCAGTATTGCTCACAAGCTGCGTTCCGCGCTGGTAGCGGAGGCTGACAAGGTCACCTTTGCTGCATATCATCTTGAAGGCCCCGCCAGTCTATGGTGGGAGAATTATGGAGCTATGCGCCCAGCGGGCCATGTCACTACTTGGGCTGAATTCAGCGAGGCTTTCCGTGAACATCACATTCCGGAGGGTCTCATGGACCGTAAACGTGAAGAATTTTGCAGTTTCACCCAAGGCCGACTTTCTGTGGATGCCTATAGCAGGGAGTTTGGTAATCTCGCCCGATATGCAACTGAGGAAGTGTCTACCGATGCCAAGAAGCAAGCAAGGTTCCGTAAGGGCCTTAGTCCTGAGCTTCGCCGCGACCTCCGTCTGCATGAGTGCACATCTTTTCAGAAACTTGTCAACAAAGCCATTAGTGCTGAAACTGGTCAGACTGACTATGACGCAACACGCAAGCACGGCCGTGACATGGGTTCCTCATCCGGTGCTGGTCCTCAGAAGCGCCGCGTGTGGGTGCCCAACACCGCCCTGCCACCCAGGTTCACACCGAGGCCATCCTTCCAGGCGCCTCGCCCCGTTCAACAGTCTGCTCCGGCCAAGCCCTATGGGGGTCCAACCAATAATGCTCCTCCACGTACCAGTTCCGTGACTTGTTTCAAGTGTGGGGAATCTGGCCACTATATGCGTGAGTGTCCCCAGACCAACCCCAATCAATCTGCTAAAGCCGTTGGCCGTGGCAAGCCGACAGGAAAAATATTCCACGCCAAGCCGGTTACCGCTTCACGTGGTCATGTCAACTGTATCTCTGCCGAAGAAGCTCAAGAGGATCCCAACGTCGTTCTTGGTACGCTTCTTGTTAACTGCCACCCGGCATCTGTTCTTTTCGATACAGGAGCCTCTCATTCTTTTATATCCGAAAATTATGCTCGTTTGCATAACGTTGCATTCTGTGACATGCCATCCACTATGGAAATTTCTACCCCTGGATCTAGATGGCAGACCTCTAGGGTAAGTTATGGAAATGAAATCCAAGTCGACAGACTTGTTTTCCTCGCATCTTTGATAGCCCTTAAATCTTCAGATATTAATATCATTCTGGGTATGGACTGGATGTCGGCTCATCATGCCCAAATCGATTGCTTCCCTAGGACTGTTCAACTCACCCATCCTTCGGGGAAGATAGTCAATGTCTTGACCCGAATAGCCAAGCGACAATTATATTCTCTTAACGCCAGCCCTTTGCCAGACCTTGAGGACGTTCCGGTAGTCCGTGACTTCCCAGATGTCTTCCCAGAGGAATTGCCAGGTGTTCCACCTGACAGGGATGTTGAGTTTGTAATAGACCTCATTCCAGGAACCGTTCCGATTGCTAGAAGACCTTATAAGATGGCACCCCTAGAACTAGCCGAGCTTAAGAAACAACTCGATGAGTCCTTGAAAAAGGGTTTCATCCGACCTAGTTCATCTCCGTGGGCTTGCCCCGTCCTATTCGTCAAGAAGAAGGATGGTACGGACTGGATGGTTGTAGATTACCGACCTGTCAATCTGGTCACAATCAAGAACAAATATCCGCTTCCCAGGATCAACGACCTGTATGATCAGCTCGCTAGATCCTCAGTCTTCTCCAAGATGGATTTGAGGTTGGGCTACCATCAAATCAAAATCAGAAACGGGGACATTCCTAAAACGACCTTTGTTACTCGTTATGGCCAATACGAGTACACCGTCATGTCCTTCGGTTTAACCAACGCTCCAGCCACCTTTTCTCGGTTAATGAACTCAATCTTCATGGAGTATTTGGATAAATTCGTCGTGGTTTACCTCGATGATATACTCATCCACTCCAAGAACGAGGAAGAACATGCCGAACATCTAAGGCTAGTGTTGCAGAAACTTCGAGAGCATCGCCTTTATGCCAAATTTTCTAAATGTGAATTCTGGTTGCCAGAAGTGACCTATCTGGGTCATGTAATATCTGGTAAAGGTATTGCTGTTAACCCTGAGCGAGTTCAAGCCGTCCTTAATTGGACTCCACCTGAATCGGTCAAGCAAGTTCGGAGTTTTCTAGGCTTAGCGAGCTATTGTCGTCGCTTTGTCAAGAACTTCTCCAAGGTTGCCAAACCTCTAACCGAACTCCTCAAGAAAGATAAGAAGTTCGAGTGGACTCCACAATGTGAGCACAGCTTTCAGGAACTGAAAAGACGCCTGACTTCTGCTCCCGTACTGGTACCGCCAGACTTCTCCAAGGACTTTGTTATCTACTGCGACGCCTCGCGACAAGGACTAGGTTGCATTCTCATGCAAGATCGACACGTAATTGCCTACGCTTCACGGCAATTGCATCCACATGAGGAGAATTATCCTACTCATGATCTAGAACTTGCAGCCGTAGTCTATGCACTTAAGACCTGGCGACATTACCTCCTCGGTAACCGTTGCGAAATATTCACTGATCACCAAAGTCTGAAGTACATTTTCACCCAACCGGATTTGAATCTCAGGCAAAGACGTTGGGTTGAATTGATCACAGACTTCGACTTAGGAATAACTTACACCCCAGGAAAAGCCAACGTCATGGCTGATGCGCCAAGTCGTAAATCTTATTGTAACAACCTGATGTTACAACAAAGTCAACCGCTTCTCCATGAGGAATTTCGGAAGCTTAACCTTCACATTGTACCTCAAGGTTTTCTCTCCACCTTGGTGGCAAAACCTATCCTTACGGATCAGATTATCAAGGCACAGAAGGTAGATCCGGGAATCTCCCGCATCAAGAGAAACATTCAGAAAGGAATTGCGAATTGCTTCTCCATTAATGATCAAGGGGTCGTATACTTCGGGAATCGACTAGTGGTTCCCAAAGTGCGAAACCTGAGGCGTTTGATCCTTAAGGAAGCTCATGAATCTCCTCTCACCATTCATCCCGGTAGTACCAAGATGTATCAGGACTTACGCCAGAGGTTCTGGTGGACTAGGATGAAGAGAGAAATCGCTCAGTATATTGCTAATTGCGACGTTTGTCGACGTGTAAAAGCAGAGCACCAACGGCCTACTGGCACCCTTCAACCCTTAGCTATTCCTGAATGGAAATGGGATAAAATTGGTATGGATTTCATTACCGGTTTCCCAGGACCAGGAGAGGGAATAATGCTATCTTCGTTGTTGTCGATCGTCTTTCCAAAGTAGCCCATTTCCTACCTGTTCGTGAGAGTATAACCGCTAGCCAGCTGGCAGACTTATACATCTCCCGTATAGTGTCTCTTCATGGTGTTCCTTTGGAAATCAACTCAGATCGAGGAAGTCTTTTCACCTCTCGATTTTGGGAAAGTTTCCAAAATGCTATGGGAACCCGTCTCTCCTTTAGCACCGCCTTCCACCCTCAGTCGAGTGGTCAAGTGGAACGCGTCAACCAAATTCTAGAAGACATGCTTCGAGCCTCTGTTATCTCGTTCGGAATGGACTGGGAGAAGTGCCTTCCATTTGCCGAATTCGCTTACAACAACAGCTATCAATCTAGTTTGGGTAAAGCCCCTTTTGAAGTTCTCTATGGACGACGGTGTCGAACACCCCTTAACTGGTCAGAGACCGGGGAAAGACAATTCTTTGGCCCGGACATGATTCAGGAAGCAGAAGAACAAGTTCGCATCGTTCGTGAAAAGTTGAAAACAGCCCAATCTCGTCAAAAGAGTCAATATGACCGAAAACATAAGGCTATGACTTTCGAGGTTGACGAGAAGGCTTATCTTCGGGTCACCCCTCTGAAGGGAACCCATCGTTTCGGTATCAAAGGCAAATTGGCTCCTCGTTACATTGGACCTTTTCGCATTCTCGCCAAACGAGGAGAAGTTGCCTACCAGTTGGAACTACCTCCGCATCTCTCCAGGGTCCACGATGTCTTCCACGTTTCTCAACTCAGGCGTTGCTTCTCGGATCCTATCCGTGAAGTGGACCACGAAACGCTTGATCTCCAGGATAATCTTACATATCGAGAGTACCCCATTCGTATCCTCGATCAGGCCGAGCATACCACTCGACGTCATAACATCAAGTTTCTCAAAGTACAATGGTCGCACCATTCTGAGGATGAAGCAACTTGGGAAAGGGAAGATCGTCTTCGACTTGAGTATCCCGCCTTCTTTCCGGAGGAACCCAAATCTCGGGACGAGATTCTTTTGAGTGGGGGTGAGTTGTCACATCCTAGTTAGCCATGCATTAGAATGTTGCATCATGTCTACTTTTTCATCAGAAACTTGAAATGGGGATCTGTGAAACCCTCAGAATCATTTTGAAAATGACCCAAATAAAAATTTCTCCAAAAGGGTCCAAGAAAATGCTCATGTTGCTCTCTGAAAATATTGGACAGAGATAAAAATCAAACGAATATTTTTAGTGGCTCATGGACATTTATTTTGGGCATTTGGAATTAATGCATAAATATTTGCTTTGGAAATATATTAGTTATATATATTAATATATGTCCAAATATTATGCCAATTATAAAGGAGCTCTGGAATAATATATCTAGCCCCTGCAAAAATTGGCATAAGTTAATAAAATGATTTAATATATTATTTAAATCAAAACAAATGTTAGAAATTAGAAAACAGAAAAAAAATAAAAGGGAGAAACTTACCTGGGCTCCTCCCTGTGCAGCCCAGCCAGCTGGCCGGCCCAGCCAGCAGGCGGCCCAGCCCACCTCCCTCCTCTGTCGTCTTCGTCCCGACAGAGGGAGGGGAGTGTGGCCGGCGCGCGCGCGCGCCACCGCGCCACGCCACCTCTCTCCCTGCCTGCCTGCCCTCCCCTCCTCGCTCGTTGCCCCGGACGACGCCACGCCTCCCCCCTCCTCTCTCTCACTCTTCCCCGGCTCTCCCCTCCTCTCCCTCGCTCTCTCTCTCTCACACGGCCGAACACCACCGTCGCCGCCGTTCGCCATAGCAGCCATCTCCGGCCACCCCTCGCTCCCCCGACTAGCTCAGAAGCTCCGCCACAACCCCCTCTTCCTCCCCACCGCTCCACGGGCCTCCGGAAGCCCTGCATCGCCACCACGTCGCCGTTCCCCTCCTCGGGCTCCGACCACCGTCGCCGTCGATTCGCCGTCTCCAGCGCGTCCCCGAGCCCGCTTCGACGCCCACTGCAACCGCGGTGAGCTACGCCACCGTTTCCCCCTCTCCTCCCCCTCGTTCCCTCACCGTAGCCTCCTCCCCACCATGGCCGAACCTCCGCCGTCGCCGAGCTCGCCGTCGACGCAGCTCCGGTGACCATTTGGTCACCCCGGCGAGTCCAACGAGTTCGTAAGACCCCGTAGAGCATCCCTAGCGCCTCGCTTCGCTCGCCTTCGAGCTCCAACCCCGTTCCCGTGCACGACCGAACCCCGGCGGCCGCAGCCGAGCTCGCCGCCGTCGATTCCGGCCACCTCCGGCACGACCACCACCACCATTCGATGCGCGGGAGCAAGGGCTCTTCAACGAGCCCAAGAACAGCCTCGCCCGTGCCCTGTAGCGCGATCCCGCATCGCGCCGCCGTCTCGGGCCTCGCCGGCGTCACGTCGCCGGTGGGTTTGACCCACTTTGACCACGGCAGGACCCCCCCTGAGTCCCTGACAGGTGGGCCCAGCCCTGTAGCTAATTAGGATTAGCGCTAACCACTGTTAGTTAACCCCCTGACACTGACCAGTGGGCCCCAGCGCCACTAATTAGTAATTAGGATTAATTTAACCCTGTTTAACCCCCCCTGTCACTGACGTGTGGGCCCCACACGTCAGGTTTGACTTCAGCCAGCCGCAGTTGACCACTGACGTCATGCTGACGTCATGCTGGCGCAATAATTATAATTTCTGGATTTAATTTAAATCAGGAAATTCCAGAATATTATTTAAACTTCAAAAATTCATAACTTTTATTCTGTAACTCCAAATTGGACAAATTATATATGAAAAATGATCAGAAAAATCCAATCTATCCATCTGTACTATTTTCATGCATGATCAAACAAGTTAAATTGATGTTTCAAGCAGAACAAGGAAAAGCACTTTAAGAGGCCATATTTGAATTTGAAATTTGAATCCTTGATTCAAATTTGTTCAAACCCTTCTGGTTTTAGTTGCATTAGCCCAACACACTCATATTGCCATGTTTCATGCATGCATCATATTGTTGCACATTGTTTGGTGATGGTTGTGTATCGGTGTCCTTTGCGACAGGTTCTGCCTCCGAGGAGTACCGTGATTACCCTAACGAAGAACCGTATCAGTGCATCGAACCATCAGGCAAGCAACCAACCATTGATCATATCGATACAATCCCATGTTCTCGCTCCTGCTCTCTTTTACTGCATTAAGACAACGCGATTCAAACTGCTGTGTGCTACGGTAGTTGAACCCATTTCCTCTGCATGACCTGTCATTGCCACAGTAACTAGATGAAACCCACTAGCATGTGTAGGAGTTGATTGAGCCATATGTATGTGTTGTTCCTACCTTGCTATGCCTGCTATGCTTAGAGTCGTGTCAGGTCTGGTTCATCTGGGTGATGGGCTAGAGTGAAATGTTATGTCGGTAATGAGAGTGGCGTGGTGAACACGATTTGGTAAAGGTATCGATGAGAGGCCATGTAGGAGTACATGGTGGGTTGTTTCATTGAAGCCGACCTTAAGCACTGAGATCTGTATGTGTGATTTAAGAATGAGCTACTACCATGCATTGGGCCCGAAACCAATGGACCCTCTCGGCTTCTTAATCACCCTAGTTCTCCGTCCAGGAGTTGCAAGTAGTTTCTGGTGTTTGTAGCCTACTGGAGGCCGTGGACAGCGCTGACTGTAGGGGTGGGCTGTGATGCGGTAGGTACGTGGCCGGGTGTACCGAATACCCGTTAGGTATCTCGGGAACCCTGTTCACATCGTTCAGGGCCGTATGGGAAACCTCGGCCGGACTCCCTGCGGATGGAACCTGAATAGGCGATAAACCTGGACTGGAGGCTTAGGTGATTAGGTAGGTCGTGGCCGACACCCACGTTGGGCTTCCGCTTGAAGGTTGCCGAGTACATGTCGTGTAAACGACGATAAGTGGTGAGAGCGTGTATGAAGAAGTACACCCCTGCAGGGTTAACATGATCTATTCGAATAGCCGCGTCCGCGGTAAAGGACTACTTGGTTGCCTATACAGTTCATAGACAAGTAAATGGAAACTACTAAAAGCCTCAAGATAAGAGTGAGTGCCGAGGATGGCTCTTCCGTAGGAAGACGGAGGTGGATCCTCGGTGGTGTATTGAAGTGGTGAGTAGTGGACTCGTGTGCGCAAAACCATTTCAAGTTGGAGTATCGTAGGATAGCCTAGCCAAGAGTCAAAGCTGGCTTGCTGCAATAACTCCACCAACCCTTCTTGATAACATGCATGTATGTAGGATCTGATGTAAGACTTGCTGAGTACCTTTGTACTCATGTTGCTATAATCTACATTTTTTACAGAAGACGCTGCAACCCCTTCTGATGGGTTCTATGTAGACGTTGACATCAACGAGTAGGCTAAAGACCCAGGTGGTGACCCTGAGCTTGTGAAGGACCACGTAGTATAGTTAGGCTTTCCAAGCCTCTTTTATTTTACTAGTTGTCTGTACTCAGACAAGTTACTTCCGCTGCTGGTTTGCATGACTGTATGACTTGTATGTTGGGTCGTGAGACCCGTACCTTTGTGTATGTTATGTATGGCTCCCTGAGCCTTAAATAAAGTACTTGTGTCGTAGAGTCATGTTGTGATGCTTCGTTGTATTTGCACATATCGAGCATATTGTGTGTATGATTGAAATGCTTGGTATGTGTGGGATCTGACTATCTAGTTGTTTATCTTTAGTAGCCTCTCTTACCGGGAAATGTCTCCTAGTGTTACCGCTGAGCCATGGTAGCTTGCTACTGCTCTGGAACACTTAGGCTGGCCGGCATGTGTCCTTCTTCGTTCCTGTGTCTGTCCCTTCGGGGAAATGTCACGCTTTGAGTACCGGAGTCCTGTTAGCCCGCTACAGCCCGGTTTACCGGAGTCCTGCTAGCCCAGTGCTACAGCCCAGACCCACTTGCTGATGACCGACACGTTCGAAGCTGGGTCATGGATGCCTGTCCCTGTAAGTCTGTGCCACTTTGGGTTTACGACTAGTCATGTCAGCCCGGGCTCTTTATCATATGGATGCTAGCGACACTATCATATACGTGAGCCAAAAGGCGCAAACGGTCCCGGGCAAAGGTAAGGCGACACCCGTGGGGATACCGTGCGTGAGGCCGCAAAGTGATATGAGGTGTTACCGGCTAGATCGATGTGACATCAAGTCGGGGTCCTGACATCTGGTGTTGATCATGTTTTGCCCTAGGGAGAGGTTTAGTCAACGGATCTGCTATATTCAGGTCCGTATGTACTTTACAAATCTCTATGTCTCCATCTTGAACATTTTCACGAATGGAGTTGAAGCGACGCTTGATGTGCCTTGTCTTCTTGTGAAACCTGGGCTCCTTGGCAAGTGCAATAGCCCCAGTGTTGTCACAAAAGAGTTTGATTGGCCCCGACGCATTGGGTATGACTCCTAGGTCGGTGATGAACTCCTTCACCCATATTGCTTCATGTGCTGCCTCCGAGGCTGCCATGTACTCCGCTTCACATGTAGATCCCGCCACGACGCTCTGCTTGCAGCTGCACCAGCTCACTGCTCCACCATTCAACATATACACGTATCCGGTTTGTGACTTAGAGTCATCCAGATCTGTGTCGAAGCTAGCGTCAACGTAACCCTTTACAACGAGCTCTTCGTCACCTCCATAAACGAGAAATATTTCCTTAGTCCTTTTCAGGTACTTCAGGATATTCTTGACCGCTGTCCAGTGTTCCTTGCCGGGATTACTTTGGTACCTTCCTACCAAACTTACGGCAAGGTTTACATTAGGTCTGGTACACAGCATGGCATACATAATAGAACCTATGGCTGAGGCATAGGGGATGACACTCATCTCTTCTATATCTTCTGCCGTGGTCGGGCATTGAGCCGAGCTCAATTTCATACCTTGCAAAACAGGCAAGAACCCTTTCTTGGACTGATCCATTTTGAACTTCTTCAAAATCTTATCAAGGTACGTGCTTTGTGAAAGACCTATGAGGCGTCTCGATCTATCCCTATAGATCTTGATGCCTAATATATAAGCAGCTTCTCCAAGGTCCTTCATTGAAAAACTCTTATTCAAGTAGGCCTTGATGCTGTCCAAGAGTTCTATATCATTTCCCATCAAAAGTATGTCATCTACATATAGTATGAGGAATGCTACAGAGCTCCCACTCACTTTCTTGTAAACGCAGGCTTCTCCATAAGTCTGCATAAACCCAAACGCTTTGATCATCTCATCAAAGCGAATGTTCCAACTCCGAGATGCTTGCACCAGCCCATAAATCGAGCGTTGGAGCTTGCACACCTTGTCAGCATTCTTAGGATCGACAAAACCTTCCGCCTGCATCATATACAATTCTTCCTTAAGGAAACCATTAAGGAATGCCGTTTTGACGTCCATTTGCCATATTTCATAATCGTAGAATGCGGCAATTGCTAACATGATTCGGACGGACTTTAGCTTCGCTACCGGTGAGAAAGTCTCATCGTAGTCAACCCCTTGAACTTGTCGATAACCCTTAGCGACAAGCCGAGCTTTATAGATGGTCACATTACCATCCGCGTCTGTCTTTCTTAAAGATCCATTTATTTTCTATGGCTCGCCGTTCAACGGGCAAGTCAGTCAAAGTCCATACTTCGTTTTCATACATGGATCCTATCTCGGATTTCATGGCTTCTAGCCATTTGTCGGAATCCGGTCCCGCCATCGCTTCTTCATAGTTCGAAGGTTCACCGTTGTCTAACAACATAATTTCCAAGACAGGGTTGCCGTACCACTCTGGTGCGGAACGTGTTCTTGTGGACCTTCGAATTTTAGTAGGAGCTTGATCAGAAGTATCTTGATCATCATGAATAACTTCCTCTCTAGTCGGTGCAGGAACCTCAGGAACATTTTCTTGAGTTGCACCATTTACCGGTTCAAGAGGCAATACTTCATCAAGTTCTACTTTCCTCCCACTTACTTCTTTCGAGAGAAACTTTTTCTCTAGAAAGGATCCATTCCTGGCAACAAAGATCTTGCCTTCGGATCTGAGGTAGAAGGTATACCCAGCAGTTTCTTTAGGGTATCCTATGAAGACGCATTTTTCCGACTTGGGTTCGAGCTTTTCAGGTTGAAGTTTCTTGACATAAGCATCGCATCCCCAAACTTTTAGAAACGACAGCTTAGGTTTCTTCCCAAACCATAATTCATACGGTGTCGTCTCAACGGATTTCGACGGAGCCCTATTTAAAGTGAATGCAGCAGTCTCTAAAGCATAGCCCCAAAAAGATAGCGGTAAATCGGTAAGAGACATCATAGATCGTGCCATATCTAATAGAGTGCGATTACGACGTTCGGACACACCATTACGCTGAGGTGTTCCAGGCAGCGTGAGTTGTGAAACTATTCCACATTTTCTTAAGTGTGTGCCAAATTCGTGACTCAAGTATTCTCCTCCACGATCTGATCGTAGAAACTTGATTTTCCTGTCACGTTGATTCTCAACCTCACTCTGAAATTCCTTGAACTTTTCAAAGGTTTCCGACTTGTGTTTCATCAAGTAGACATACCCATATCTACTCAAGTCATCAGTGAGGGTGAGAACATAACGATAGCCACCGCGAGCCTCAACACTCATTGGACCGCACACATCAGTATGTATGATTTCCAATAAGTTGGTTGCTCGCTCCATTGTTCCTGGGAATGGAGTCTTGGTCATTTTTCCCATGAGGCATGGTTCGCACGTGTCAAATGATTCATAATCAAGAGACTCTAAAAGTCCATCTGCATGGAGCTTCTTCATGCATTTGACACCTATGTGACCAAGGCGGCAGTGCCACAGGTATGTGGGACTATCATTATCAACCTTACATCTTTTGGTACTCACACTATGAATATGTGTAGTAATACGCTCGAGATTCATTAAGAATAAACCATTGACTATCGGAGCATGACCATAAAACATATCTCTCATATAAATAGAACAACCATTATTCTCGGATTTAAATGAGTAGCCATCTCATATTAAACGAGATCCTGATACAATGTTCATGCTCAAACATGGCACAAAATAACAATTATTGAGGTTTATAACTAATCCCGTAGGTAAATGTAGAGGTAGCGTGCCGACGGCGATCACATCGACCTTGGAACCATTCCCGACGCGCATCGTCACCTCGTCCTTCGCCAGTCTCTGTTTATTCCGCAGCTCCTGCTGTGAGTTACAAATATGAGCAACGGTACCGGTATCAAATACCCAGGAGTTACTACGAGCACTGGTAAGGTACACATCAATTACATGTATATCAAATATACCTTTGGTGTTACCGGCCTTCTTGTCCACTAAGTATTTGGGGCAGTTCCGCTTCCAGTGACCCTTCCCTTTGCAATAAAAGCACTCTGTCTCAGGCTTGGGTCCATTCTTTGACTTCTTCCCGACAGCTTGCTTGCCGGGCGCAGCAACTTCCTTGCCGTCCTTCTTGAAGTTCTTTTTACCCTTGCCCTTCTTGAACTTAGTGGTTTTATTCATCATCAACACTTGATGTTCCTTCTTGACTTCTACCTCTGCTGATTTCAGCATAGCAAATACTTCAGGAATGGTCTTTACCATCCCCTGCATATTGAAGTTCATCACAAAGCTCTTGTAGCTTGGTGGAAGCGACTGGAGGATTCTGTCAATGACCGCGTCATCCGGGAGATTAACTCCCAGCCGAGTCAAGCGGTTATGTAACCCAGACATAGTGAGTATGTGCTCACTGACAGAACTATTTTCCTCCATCTTACAGCTGAAGAACTTATCGGAGACTTCATATCTCTCGATCCGGGCATGAGCTTGAAAAACCATTTTCAGCTCTTCGAACATCTCATATGCTCCATGTCTCTCAAAACGCTTTTGGAGCCCCGGCTCTAAGCTGTAAAGCATGCCGCACTGAACGAGGGAGTAGTCATCAGTACGTGTCTGCCAAGCGTTCATAGCGTCTTGGTTCTGTGGGACGGGTGGATCACCTAGCGGTGCTTGTAGGACATAATCTTTCTTGGCAGCTATGAGGATGATCCTCAGGTTCCGGACCCAGTCCGTATAGTTGCTGCCATCGTCTTTCATCTTGGTTTTCTCTAGGAACGCGTTGAAATTGAATACAACGTTGGCCATTTGATCTACAAGACATATTGTAAAGATTTTAGACTAAGTTCATGATAATTAAGTTCATCTAATCAAATTATTAATGAACTCCCACTCAGATTAGACATCCCTCTAGTCATCTAAGTGTTACACGATCCGAGTCGACTAGGCCGTGTCCGATTAACACGTGAGACGGACTAGTCATCGCCGGTGAACATCTTCATGTTGATCGTATCTTCCATACGACTCGTGTTCGACCTTTCGGTCTCTGTGTTCCGAGGCCATGTCTGTACATGCTAGGCTCGTCAAGTTAACCCTAAGTGTTTTTGCATGTGTAAAACTGTCTTACACCCGTTGTATGTGAACGTAAGGATCTATCACACCCGATTAACACGTGGTGCTTCGAAACGACAAACTGTAGCAACGGTGCACAGTTAGGGGAGAACACTTCTTGAAATTGTTGTAAGGGATCATCTTATTTACTACCGTCGTTCTAAGTAAACAAGATGCAAAACATGATAAACATCACATGCAATCAAATAATAATAGTGACATGATATGGCCAATATCACATAGCTCCTTTGATCTCCATCTTGGGGCTCCATGATCATCCTGTCACCGTCATACTCATCGACATGTAAGTTGTGATTCCTTGTACAATAGCATGAACATCTCATACATCACATATAGATCATTCATCATTCATCACAACTTTGGCCATATCATATCACAAAGCACTTGCTGCAAAAACAAGTTAGACGTCCTCTAATCGTTGTTGCAGGTTTTACGTGGCTGAAGTAGGGTTCTAACAAGAACGTTTTCTTACCTACGTGAAAGCCACAACGTGATTTGTCAACTTCTATTTACCCTTCATAAGGACCCTTTTCATCGAATCCGCTCCAACTAAAGTAGGAGAGACAGACACCCGCCAGCCACCTTATGCAACTTGTGCATGTTAGTCGGTGGAACCGGTCTCATGTAAGCATACGTGTAAGGTTGGTCCGGCCGCTTCATCCCACAATACCGTTGAAGCAAGATAAGACTAGTAGCGGCAAGAAAGTTGACAACATCTACGCCCACAACAAATTGTGTTCTTCTTGCGCAAGAGAACTACGCATAGACCTAGCTCATGATGCCACTGTTGGGGAACGTAGCAGAAAACAAAAAATTTCCTATGGTTTCACCAAGATCCATCTAGGAGTTCATCTAGCAACGAGTGATTAGATGCATCTACGTACCTTGTAGATGGCGAGCGGAAGCGTTCGAAGAACGGGGTTGATGTAGTCGAACACGACGTGATTCAAATCACCGGAGATCCTAGCACCGAACGGACGGTACCTCCACGTTCAACACACGTACGGAACGGATGACGTCTCCTCCTTTCTTGATCCAGCAAGGGGGAAGGAGAGGTTGATGAAGATCCAGCAGCACGACGGCGTGGTGGTGGATGCAGGGCGTCACAGTAGCAGGGCTTCGCCTATACTACGAGAGAGAGACGTAACGGGGAGAGAGGGAGGCGCCAGGGGCTGGTGTATGAAGTCCCTCCTCTCCCCCACTATATATAGGAGGGCCAAGGGGGGGTGGTGCGGCAGCCTAGGAGATCCAATCTCCTAGGTGCGGCGGCCAAGGGGAGGTTTCCCTCCCCCCCCAAGGCACCTAGAGGTGCCTTCCACCATTGGGACTCTTCCCTTTTGTGGAACCCTAGGCGCATGGGCTTTTGGGGCTGGTGCCCTTGGCCCATGCAGGCCAAGGCGCACCCCCTACAGCCCATGTGGCCCCCCGGGATAGGTGGCCCCACCCGGTGGGCCCCCGGGACCCTTCCGGTGGTCCCGGTACAATACCGATGACCCCGAAACTTGTCCCGATGGCCAAAACTGCACTTCCTATATATAATTCTTTACCTCCGGACCATTCCGGAACTCCTCGTAATGTCTGGGATCTCATCCGGGACTCCGAACAACATTCGGGTTACTGCATATACATATCTTCACAACCCTAGCGTCACCGAACCTTAAGTGTGTAGACCCTATGGGTTCGGGAGACATGCAGTCATGACCGGGACGACTCTCCGGTCAATAACCAACAGCGGGATCTGGATACCCATGTTGGCTCCCACATGCTCCACGATGATCTCATCGGATGAACCACGATGTCGAGGATTAAACAACCCCGTATACAATTCCCTTTGTCAATCGGTATGTTACTTGCCCGAGACTCGATCGTCGGTATCCCAATACCTTGTTCAGTCTCGTTACCGGCAAGTCACTTTACTCGTACCGTAATGCATGATCCCGTGATCAACCACTTGGTCACCTTGAGCTCATAATGATGATGTATTACCGAGTAGGCCCAGTGATACCTCTCCGTTATATGGAGTGACAAATCCCAGTCTCGATCCGTGTCAACCCAACAGACACTTTCGGAAATACCTGTAGTGCACCTTTATAGTCACCCAGTTATGTTGTGACGTTTGATACACCCAAAGCACTCTTACGGTATCCGGGAGTTACACGATCTCATGGTCAAAGGAAAAGATACTTGACATTGGAAAAGCTCTAGCAAACGAACTACACGATCTTGTGGTATGCTTAGGATTAGGTCTTGTCCATCACATCATTCTCCTAATGATGTGATCCCGTTATCAATGACATCCAATGTCCATAGCCAGGAAACCATGACTATCTGTTGATCAACGAGCTAGTCAACTAGAGGCTTACTAGGGACATATTATGGTCTATGTATTCACACGTGTATTACGATTTCCGGATAATACAGTTATAGCATGAATAAAGACAATTATCATGAACAAAGAAATATAATAATAATACTTTTATTATTGCCTCTAGGGCATATTTCCAACACCTTGACCTTCTTGAATTTCTTCGGTGGAGGTGCAGACCAGTCAAAATCTTCATTAAGACCCATGTTCTTCAGATCTTCTTCACCATACAGATGTGACAGGATTGCCCAGGTGCGACCGAAGACTTGATGGAGGTAGTAGTGGTTTTTCTTCACTGCATTGTGTGTGGCAGTCATGTTGTGAAGAAGTGAACCAAACTAACGCTTAACCCATTTGTGATTTCGACCCGCCTTTTGGTGAAGACTAAGAAGAAGTTCACGGTCAGTCATCACGCGCGGAGCAGTGGCTTGAGGAGTGGACTTGGGAGCATTGGCATAGTCATGTGTGGCAGAGTCATCATTGGTGGAATAAGATACAGCTTTGCGAAACTGACCATCCAATGGATGAATGCCTTCATCAATTACAGCTGGTGCCTTGCCCTTTCCATCAACTGAGGAATATGTCTGCTTGAGGACTTCAATTGGGGGTAAGTAGCTGAGATGATTCTGGAAATCAGCTTTGTAGTTGAGTGAAGACCTTGTCCTGAGGAGTCTCATGATCCAAGGTGCATAAGGCTTCAGCTCAAACGGAGACTGTGCAACATTGGCCATAGTCCTCATGAAGAAATCATGATAGTTGACAGGAATGCCATGAACAATGTTGAATACAAGATTCTTCATGATGCCAACAATTTCCTCATCAGATGAGTCGTGGCCTTTGATAGGACTGATTGTCCTCGTAAGAATACGATAGACAGTTCTGGGCACGTACAGCAATTCCTTCACGAGGAATTTGGTTCGTGGTGCCTGACCTGGTTTCAAAGGCTTCATCAGCACTTGCATGTAATGATGTGTGAGCTCAGGTTCACTGTAGATGCAGCGAGCTTCTTCAAGGGGAAGACTGCGTGGTAGAGCACGAAGCAATTCAGAGGCTGGTGCAGTGTAGTGAGTGTTTTCAGACATCCAGTCCAGCACCCATGAATTCACATCTTCAGCATTTCTGGTGATGTGCAGCGTTGCATAGAATTGAAGAATCAGTTCTTCATTCCAATCGCAGATGTCAGAGCAAAAATTGAGTAGTCTAGCGTCGTGAAGAACACTGAGGACTGGTGCGAAGCACGACAGAGATTCCATATCCACGTGAGGAATATGCTCATGGTAGAAAATCTTCTCCTTGTTGAACAGCACTGAGGAATAGAAATTGGCTTGACTAGCAGTCGAGAAACGCCTCTTCCTAATGCGAGCAGAGTCATATGGGCTGTAATCTTCAAAGAATACGTGCTCGCCGAAGAAATCATCAGCCTTGAACTTTTGCTTGCGTGAGAATGGATCCTTTGGCTTTGGCAGAGGAGTGTCAGTGAGTTGCATCACGACCCCAGGAATCTCAATCGCAGGTTCTTCAGGCTGAGGAATTTCTGGTTCTTCCTCAATGGCAGTCTGCGTAATTGGTTGTTCAGCAGCAGCAGTTTCTTCAGCGCTAGTGGCTGGAATTTCCTCATGGACAGATGCAGTGGGATGAGTTTCTTCAGAGCCCATGTGAACAGTTTGTGTGGGGGACTGAGGAATTTGCTATAGAGGGGTGAACATTGGAGAGTTTGGATGCTGACTTTCCCAGAATTCATCACTGATTACGGGTGTGGAGCAGCCAATGTCCACATCTTCATCTTCCATTTCTTCAACGCCAGCCTCTTCAGCTGTGAACTGAGGCATGGGCGAGGAGATGATAGGTGTTGAAGGGATCGTATCCACTTCAATTTCTTCATCCAACGGTTCAGACGAAGCAGCAGAAGGAGTTTCTTCATCAGATCTGCTGGGGATCACATATTCTTCATCAAAAGGAACAAGGTCCTTTGATGGTCTGGTTGAGATGGGAACAACATCAATCGGATGTGCAAATGAACTTGTCATAGACTTCATTTTCTTCGAAGCTGAAGAATCTGAAGTAGCTGATGCTTTCCTTTTCTTCACTGCAGCACGCTCTGCAGCCTTGGTCTTCTTCACATCTGATGCAGATGGAAGGATTGGAGTTGAAGTTGGTGCAGGAGCAGCTGAGGAATCTGGTTGATTTTCTTCAGGCACAACTGATCCAGTTGCCCTGAGTTCTTCAGTTTCTTCAGGCACACCACTAGTGGGTGCCCTGACAATTTCTTCAGTGGCTGGAATGCAGTCATCAGCCCTGGAACTCACATTTTCTTCAGTAGCCTGATTGTCATCAGCAGTGCTGGCATGTTCTTCAGTCGGCTGAGCAGATGCTTCAGCCTGAGGAATTTCCTGTTGCGTTGGGGCAGCAACATTTGAAGTGAACTGTTCAGTTATCTTTACAAATCTAACTTTGGCTCCTTGCCAATCAGCATAGTAGGCTTTGAAGTCATCGCTGAGGGTTTTGATTTCAGATTGGATTTTTACAAGTTCATCAGTTGTCATAGTGACAACATTGTTCTTCAGATATTTCTCCTTTCTGTACTGGGCCTTCTTGATCTGCCTGGCCTGATCATATTTCCATTTCTTCTCTTAGATGAAATGAGTCAGCATGTGATTTTGACCAGGTGTCAGCTTGAAGTCAGGCATAGGAGTATTTGGGTCCTTATGCCAGAGATCAATGTAGTCGAGGATCAGCTTGGGATCCAAAAGCAGTGGCACAGGTGTGTCTTTGGCTCTAGCGGCCCTAACTTGTCTGTCTCTGATGATTTCTGCAAGTTCATCATCATCAGCTTCATCTTCTTCAGGTGGCACTTGGAAAGCGACTTGCTTCTTTTGAGAACTTGGCGTGGACCTCGTCCAGCAGTGGCCTTGGTCTTCAGCAGAGTGGGGCCAGATGAAGAATTTGGTGCAGCTGAGGAGCTTGCTGAGACACCAGAGGCAATGGAGATGCCTGTAGTCCTTTGGCACGAGGCCAGATGCGCAGGTGCTGAGGACTTTGTCGGAACAGCTGAGGACTTTGGAGGAAGTGCTGAGGGTTTTGAAGGAGCAGCTTGAGGGATTGGTCGTGAGGACTTTGAAGAGTCTCGCCGTGAGGGCGCAGCTGAGGAACTTGGCCGTGAGGGCACTGTTGGTGAAGCACTTGGCTTATGAGCAGGCTTCTTAGGCATGGATTTCCTCGGCTTGACAGAGGCCTCAACAGAGGCAGCAGTAGCCGCGGAGTCTTCATTAAATTTCCTCACTGCTTCTCTGGCTTGCTTGGCAAGCTTGGCTTGGCGCTTGGCCCATTCATTAGGATAGTCCTCACCACGCTTGAGGCTGGTGGGATCAGCAATTTGGCCAGGTGCCAGCGGAGCTCTTGGGCATGGAGGATTGAGTGCGAATTTCTTCATGTACTTAGGAGTGACATATCTGTACTCCCTCCATTCTCTTGCCCATCTCCTCTCTATCTTCTGAATGCGCACTTTGCGCTCATTCTTGGTTTCCTCAGTAGGTGTGCAGTACCTAGCATATATGTCATCAGGGATTTCAAACGATGTATTTATCTCAGGCCTCTTTCCTCCCTTCTGTGGCTTCTTACTGTCAGCCATTTTCTTCAGTTGAGGAATTTGAACAATTGAATTCTGTGAAGGAGTATGCAACTTTTCTTCGAGGAACGCTGCAAATGAGTTAAGTTGATGAGAACCTAGTGATTCAGCAGCGGACATGTGTACCTGTGAACAGAGTATAGTTGCGAGGAATTTGGAGAGGTCATATGCGTTCTCAGAAGGTTTTTCAAAAAGAACAAGTTCGAGAAATTTGACCAGATGAGTCTTGAAGATTTTCACTAAGCGTTCTTTGTCTTAGGTTCCAGAGTTGTATAGATCGAAGATCCACACAATTGAGGAATCTTAAAGAAAAATGATGCTTAGATAAACGAATCAAAAACAGATGACATGTGAGGTGTTTAGTGTGTAAAGATTTGAATAATAAAACACCTTTGAAGATTTTGTAGAGAAACTTCGAATCAAAGAGGGCAGTAAAAGTAACTTTTAATTATCCTGAATGAAGAACACGACGAGCAGTGAGGTAAAACAGTGGAGTTCGTCGGTGTAGATCTTCCACGCCCTAACTTGGCGGAGGAAGACGTCTACGGCAGCGGCGGAGGTGAAGATTTCCGCGGTCGGCGCAAGTACGACGACGACGAAGTCGAGGCAGTGAAGCTCTTCCTCACCGGCGACGATGGAGTAGCGGCGGCGCTAGGATTTGGGAAGCTCGAGTGTGAGAGAGAGATCGAGCGGAGTAAAGGAAGTGAGGAAGGGATGAGGGGGTATTTATAGTAGCAGTGAAAAACTGTTCGCCCGAAGATTTGGGACGAACGTGCCTCTGACCCTTCTCCTTTGCACGACATGTGTCACCCACGTACTGTGTAGTGGAGATCGTGTAAGATCGTGGGTGAATTAAAAATTTATCGTGGGATGCGGAACGATTTGAGCGGCAAAACCGAAAATTTGAATAAGATTAGTTTTAAAGTTCCGTTCACAATTTTTTCAGCTGACAAGGACACAGTGAAGATTTTGAACGAGTTTCAAATAGAACGCATATGAAGAATTTGTGAACAGATTGGGTTGAGTATAGCATAGAGGGGAAGGGTCCGATCACATTCACTTAGCAGAAAAACCAACTTGAAGAAATAGCAATAAGTGAATGTTGTAGAGGACATATATATATATAGCCAATGAAGAAAAACAACGGAACCAGTGAAGACTATACAAAGTTGAAGAATATGAATAATTTGAGGAATTTCAACTTTTGGTGGTGGCGTGACCCACCGTATAAGAATGATGATTTC
The DNA here is from genome assembly GCF_018294505.1 of Triticum aestivum. Classification (NCBI taxonomy): domain Eukaryota; kingdom Viridiplantae; phylum Streptophyta; class Magnoliopsida; order Poales; family Poaceae; genus Triticum; species Triticum aestivum. Next base: position 69,343,919 of record NC_057806.1, on the reverse strand, counting down.
AGACACCGCGAACAATTATCGTAGGGTTCTGAGAATCAAATTCTTCATTAATTTCTTCACACTAAGAGTGTTATTCTTCATTGATTGAAGTAAAACGTTTCTTCATGTGTTGCACATCTAAGTCATTAATTTTGCATAAGTGTTAGGATGAGTGTCCTTTTCACAGAACATTCGAAGATTCTAGGATATTTAGCTCACACCGCAACTTGCTAAATCTCTTCCCATCCAAGGGCTTTGTGAAGATATCGGCTAGCTGTTCTTCAGTCTTCACATGCTCAATAGAAATGTCGCCTTCCAACACATGATCACGAAGAAAATGATGACGAATCTGAATATGCTTTGTCTTCGAGTGCTGAACTGGGTTGTGAGCAATCTTGATGGCACTCTCATTGTCACAGAAGAGGGGTACATTCTTCATGTTGACGCCGTAGTCCTTGAGAGATTGCTTCATCCATAGCAATTGGGCACAGCAAGAACCAGCGGCAATGTACTCAGCTTCAGTAGTAGATAGTGATACGCAGTTCTGTTTCTTCGAGGACCAACAGACCAAAGATCGTCCGAGGAAATGACATGTACCAGATGTTGGCTTGCGATCCACACGATCACCAGCATAGTCAGAGTCGGAATATCCAACAAGATCAAAAGCCGAGCCCTTGGGGTACCATAATCCAAGTGTTGGTGTGTGAGCTAGATATCGAAGAATATGCTTCACAGCCTTATGGTGTGATTCCTTCGGTGCAGCTTGAAATCGGGCACACATGCAAACACTAAGCATTATATCTGGCCTAGATGCACATAAGTATAATAAGGAACCTATCATGGAGCGGTATACCTTATGATCGAAGTCAATACCATTTTCATCAATACACAAATGGCCATTTGTGGGCATAGGAATTTTAACGCCTTTGCAATCTTGCATGCCGAATTTCCTCAGTACATCCTTGAGGTATTTCTCTTGAGATATGAATATGCCATTGTGTTGTTGACTAATTTAAAGATCTAAGAAAAATTTCAACTCTCCCATACTAGACATTTGATATTCTTCACTCATCATATAGGCAAATTCATCACTATAACGTTGGTCGGTACAGACAAAGATAATATCATCAACATATACTTGGCACACAAAAAATTCACCATCATAAGATTTAGTGAAAAGAGTAGGGTCGAGTAAACCGGGTTTGAAGCCTTTATTCATGAAGAGTTCCTTCAAAGTATCATACCAAGCCCGTGGGGCCTGCTTGAGGCCATAGAGGGCCTTGTTGAGTCTGAAGACTTTGTCAGGATTCTTTGGATCTTCAAAACCTGGGGGTTGAGCAACATATACTTCTTCCTCAAACTTACCATTGAGGAATGCACTTTTCACATCCATTTGATATAGAGTGATATCATGATGGTTAGCATAAGCAAGTAATATGCGAATAGCCTCAAGTCTAGCAACAGGTGCAAAAGTTTCATCGAAATCAATTCCTTCAACCTGTGTGTAGCCTTGAGCTACAAGCCGTGCCTTATTCCTCACAACAAGGCCATTTTCATCTTGCTTGTTGCGGTAGATCCACTTTGTGCCGATGATATTGTGCTTGCGAGGATCTGGGCGTTTGACCAGTTCCCAGACATTGTTGAGCTCGAACTGATGTAATTCTTCTTGCATGGCCTGAATCCACTCAGGCTCCAGAAATGCTTCATCTACCTTAGTGGGCTCTGTAATAGAGACAAAAGCATACTGCCCACAAAAGTTAGACAAATGTGAAGCTTTTGAGCGTGTGAGAGGACCTGGCGCTTTGATGTCATTGATGATCTTTTCAACTTGCACTTCTTTTGCAATGCGAGGATGAGCTGGTTGTCGTTGAAGAATTTGATCAGCGTTTTCTTCAGCACCATTTTCTTCAAGTGCATTAGCTCGATGTTCTTCATGTTCTGGAATGAATTCTTCAGCAGATTCTTCAGTAGGAATGACATCCTTAGTAGCCTTGAACTTGATAGTTTCCTCAGGTGTTGGTTCATCTATCACAGTAGGTAGGTGCTCTCTTTGCGAGACATTAGTTTCATTGAACCGCGCATCTACAGTTTCAACAACTTTGTGAAGAACGTTGTTGAAAACTCTGTAGGTGTGCGAGTCCTTTCCGTAACCAAGCATAAAGTCATCATGTGCTTTCGGTGCAAATTTTGAGTTGTGATGAGGATCTCTAATCCAACATTTAGCACTGAAGACTTTGAAATAACTTACATTGGGTTTCTTATCAGTGAGGAGTTCATAGGCAGTCTTTTTGAAGAATTTGTGAAGATATACTCTGTTGATGATGTGGCACGCAGTATCAATTGCTTTAGTCCAGAAATGACGAGGCGTTTTGTATTCATCAAGCATAGTGTGAGCCATCTCAGTAAGAGTCCTGTTCTTGCGCTCCACGGCGCCATTCTACTGAGGAGTGTAAGGAGCAAATAACTCATGAGTAATACCAAGTTCATCAAGATAGTCATCGAGACCAGAATTCTTGAACTCAATGCCATTGTCACTTCTGATGTGCTTGATCTTCACACCAAAGTTGGTTGAAGCCCTCGAGGAAAATCGTTTGAAGACTTCCCGCACTTCATGTTTGTAAGTAACAAGGTTTACCCATGTGTAACGAGAATAATCATCAACAATAACAAAGCCATATTGAGATGCTTCATTTGAGATAGCAGAATAATGATTGGGACCAAGGAGATCCATGTGAAGCAATTCAAATGGGCGAGTGGTGGTCATAATAGTCTTTGCTGAATGCTTGGCCTTGGTCATCTTCCCAGCTTCATAGGCTCCGCATAGGTGATCCTTGAGGAATTTGACATTCTCGATGCCAATGACATGCTTCTTCTTCGCAAGCGTGTGCAAATTCCTCATGCCTGCATGACCAAGTCGTCGATGCCAGAGCCAGCCTTCTGAAGTTTTTGCAAGTAAGCACACGGCTGGTTGTGGTCCTGTAGAGAAATCAACAATATACAGGTCTCCTCTCCTAAAGCCTTCGAAGACTTTGGAATTGTCAGCTTCCATAACCACAACACAACGGTACTTGCCGAAGACAACAACCATATCAAGATCACAAAGCATTGAGACAGGCATAAGGTTGTATCCTAAGGACTCAACAAGCATGACTTTGTCCATGTGTCGATCCTTTGTAATCGCAACCTTACCTAGACCCAATACTTAACTTTTGCCTTTGTCAGCAAAGATGATATGCTTCAGATGCGACGGAGATAATGGAGCATCCATCAATAGATTCTTGTCACCAGTCATGTGGTTTGTACATCCACTATTGAGGACCCACTCAGTGGCTTTGGGTTGATCATCCTGCAGATGAATTAGTGCAGCTTACAAACTCATATACTTCATCAGTGAAGAATATGACATTAATTCATTAGATCAATTTCATCAAGTAAAAGAACTGATAAAGCAATATGAGGACGTGAGAAATGAAAGTTCATTTCTTCATGATTAGCCTGCGTCCTATCAGGCATGCTCAGGTCTCTAGCAAATTCTTCAGACGATTATGTGCGTCTGGAGACCTGACCCTGCAGAAGAGATTAGTTTTTTTCTTCACCACCCACATCTGAAGGGGTGGCAAAGAGTTCATCATTCTGCGAGCTCCATACGAGAAGGATGGCATAGAAGCCAGTCCATTTCGTTTCACATAAGAGGGGTTAGAGTAAGCATAAGAGTAAGCAGAGAAATTCTTCGAGGACTTATGGACATAATGATTTGAAGAATAATGCACAGATCCATAATCCTTAGATCTTCCCTGCGAAACAGACGGGTTAGCACGATAATGTTCATATGAGGACTTTGATCCATATGATGAATTTGGTCCGTATGAAGACTTAAATCCATATGAAGAATTTGGTCCATATGAAGAATTTGATCTGGGGTTCCTATTCTTCACAGGTGGCGTCATGATGACATTCACCTGAAGATTTTCAAGGCATCTTTTGGGAACCCAGATTTTCTTCACAGGGGAGCCGTTCCTGCAGTTAGTGCCAACATATCTAGCAAATACTTCACCATTCTGATTTTTGAACAGTTTATAGTTGGAGTCAATTGACTCATCATCAGAATGAGGAGATTCACATGAAAATCCAGATAAGTTAGATGGATCAACTGGAGGTCCCTTTGCAGTAACCCATGTAGTTTTGGGGTACTGCTCAGGCTTCCAATATGTACAATCAGCATTGATTTTCCTCTCAAAGGCGATACCCTCTTTCCTAGGGTTCCTATTGAGGATCTGCCTTTTAAGCACATCACAAAGAGCCTGATGCCCTTTGAGGCTTTTGTACATGCCTGTGGTGTACAATTCCTTCAGCCCTACATCGTCAGTGATACTAGCAATGTCCTCAGATGAGGAATTACTGATAGCAGAGCCATGTGAAGAATTTGAAACATTAGCAGCATTTGAACATTCAGGTGAAGAATTAGCAGATTCACGTTCAATGCACTTCAAGCATGGAGGAACAAATTCTTCCTGAGATGCGCTGATTTGTTGAGCAAGTAATGAATCGCGCTCCTTCTGAAGATCTTCATAACTCACTCTTAGCTTCTCAAGGTCTTGCTTTCTTTGAAGAAACTCATAAGAAAGCTTTTCATGATCCGATAAGAGAGTGTTATGATGACTTTGAAGTTTGTCAAGCTTGGACTGAAGTCTCTGAAGATTTTCAGTCAAAGTTTTAATGCGATCCATTTCTTCACCCAACATATCATCACTTTTATTTAGCATGTTTTGAACCTTTTCTAAAGCCCTTTATTGTTTTATAGCAATCTTAGCAAGTTTAGAATAGCTGGGCTTAAGGTTTTCATCAGATTCATTCTCACTTGATTCAGAGGAGGTATATTTGAGTACCTTGGCACCCTTTGCCATGAAGCAATAGGTGGGAGCGTAGTCATCATCCCCTTCATCAGCCTTGTTGCTGAGGTCATTTTCCTCAATGTTGAAGATAGACTTGCTGACGAATGCAGTAGCAAGAGCAAGGCTCGCCACTCCGGATTCGGACTCCTCAGATGACTCATCTTCCTCATTTTCTTCAGATTCAGCCTCAGAGTCCATTTCCTTGCCAATGAATGCCCTGGCCTTCTTGGAGCTGCTCTTCTTATGATATGAAGGCTTTGAGGATTTTGATGATGAGGATTTTGTGGATTTCTTATTTTTCTTTGCATCATCAGAACTGTAATCCTTGTATTTCTTCTTCTTTGATTCCTTTTCCCACTGAGGACAATCTTGAATGAAATGTCCAGGTTTCTTGCACTTGTGACAGAGCCTCTTCTTGTAGTCACTGGATGAGGAATCATTGCTCCTTGAGGATCTTCCAAGGCGACCACGTCTTGAGAACTTTTGGAACTTCTTCACGAGCAGAGCCAGATCATGGCTCAGTTCTTCAGGATCACCAAGGCTGCTACCAGAGTCTTCATCTTCAGACTCAGATACTGCCTTGGCTTTCAGTGCACGTGTTCTGCCATAGCTTGAACCATAGAGATCTCTCTTTTTAGCAAGTTGGAACTCATGAGTATTTAGCCTCTCGAGAATATCAGCGGGATCAAGTGACTTGTAATCAGCACGTTCTTGTATCATCAATGCCAGAGTGTCAAATGAGGAATCAAGCGATCTCAGCAATTTCTTCACCACCTCATTGTCGGTGATGTCAGTGGCACCAAGTGCTTGAAGCTCATTTGAGATGTCAGTGAGGTGATCGAAGGTTTGTTGAACATTTTCATTGTCGAGTCTTTTGAAGCGGTTGAAGAGATTGCGAAGAACATCAACTCGAGAGTCACGCTGAGTTGAGACTCCTTCATTCACTTTGGACAACCTGTCCCAGATAAGCTTCGCTGTTTCCAAAGCACTCACTCTGCCATACTGTCATTTGCTCAGATGGCCACATATGATATTCTTCGCTTGAGAGTCGAGTTGCTTGAATCTCTTCACATCGGCAACATTCAGAGAAGGTATGACTGAGGGAACACCATTTTCCACAACATACCAGAGATCGTTGTCAATTGCTTCAAGATGCATTCGCATCTTATTCTTCCAGTAGGGGTAGTCCGTCCCATCGAAGGTAGGACACCCAGCAGAGACCTTGATCATACCTGTGGTCGACATAACTAAAACTCCAGGCGGTTAAACCAAAATCACACAGAACAAGTGAGTACCTTGCTCTGATACCAATTGAAAGTGCGTTATATCGACTAGGGGGGTGAATAGGCGATTTTTATGAAATTCTTCACTGAGGAATTTGCCGGTGAGGAAATTCCTTAGCGAAGAACTACTAGCAGCGGAATAAGTACTCAAAGGTAAACATAACAGAATACAAGTATAGTCATCATGATGAAATGAAGACAGACACAGAGTACAGGAAGCATAATCACAGGATAACACAGGATGAAGACAAACAAACTAAAAAAATAGAACTGAGGAAATTGAGAAAATCTTCAGTCAAGGTCTTCTAACACAGATATGAACAAACATATAGCACAGTTATGAGGAAATGAAAGAATTGAGGAAATAGAATCAGTAAGCTCGGTGAAGACAATGATTTGGTAGACCAGTTCCAACTGCTGTCTCAGTTGTATGTCTGGTTGGAGCGGCTGAGTATTTAAACTCGAGGACACACGGTCCCGGACACCCAGTCAAGGACACTTAGTTCAAGACACCCAGTCCTCACCGTATTCTCCTTGAACTAAGGTCACACAGACCTCGTCCAATCACTCATGGTAAGTCTTCAGGCGATTTCCAAACCTTCACAAACTTGGTCACCCGGCGATCCACAATTCCTCTTGGATGCTCTAGACCATGACGCCTAACCGTCTGGAAGAAGCACAATCTTCAAAGGTAACAAGCGTCGGATCCACTCAGGATCAATCTCTTCAGTGATGCTCAATCACTTGGGGTTTGTAGGTGTTTGGGTTTTGGGTTTTTGGTTTTTCCTCACTTGATGATTTTCGCTCAAAGTCCTCGGAGGATGGGTTGCTCTCAAATGACAAGTGTCACTTTCTCTCGGAGCAGCCTCTCAGGCTAGTGGTTGTAGGGGGCGGCTATTTATAGCCTAGGGAGCAGCCCAACATGATAAGACATAAATGCCCTTCAATGATATGACCGTTAGGTGGATAGATATTTTGGAACAGCTGGCGCATAGCACAGCAACAGTCGGAATTTTGAGTACCAAAATCCTCAGGGCTATCATGTTCCTCACTGTGTAGGCAATCCACACTGGCGAATTCCTAACTCCTCAGTCAGGACAAATTCCTCAGAGACCAGAAGAACTTCGTCTCTGTCACTGAAGAAATTGACTGAACTGTATGAGATTTTCAATGGCTTCACTCGAAGGGATTGGTAGGTGTAGGATTTTGAGTTGAGCATCACATGGAAATTTTTCCTTAGTATTTCCTCGACCCCCTTTAACAGCACGGTGTTTCCTATGACTCAAGAAAGAGAAAAACAAAACTATAAAAACGAAAGTCTTCAAGCTTCATATTCCTCGCATGAATATCAAGTTTTCACGGACACACCAATTTCTTCACTTTTAAAGTCTTCATGAAAGTCTTCAGAAATACCAAAATCTTCAGTCGAAGATATTCATTTTTAGGGGTCGACTTTTCCTGTAAATATCAAACTCCTCATAGACTTATAGACATGTGTACACTCACACACGCATTAGTCCCTTAACCTATAAGTCTTCAATACACCAAAATCACTAAGGGGCACTAGATGCACTAACAACATGCCCACATACACTCACACATATGAACACACACATGCATAGTGTACCTTATGAGCACCTCTGAGACTGAGCCGACACATCATCTTGATATTGAGAAAGTCGCCACACACGCCTTCGTAGTCGACGGAAACGTCTCCTCCCACTGAACGTATATCGCCGGAAGACCTGAAATAAATCCAAAAAATGCGAGCAATGATGTCAAGCCTAGGACTTAAACTCTAGTGGATTGGGGATATCACTGTCATCCTAATCATCCAACACATGTTGATTCGCCACATGATAAACTTAGTTCACATGGTAAATTTATGTGAGATTGCAAAAACTCGGTTATCTGGAAAACATGGAAACTAGGTAATCTGTAATGTATCCTCAAGAAGGACCTAACCATGGCAGATCACAAAATGATATGTTGACGAATTGATTGTTTATTACAGCAGCAGCAATACTAAAAATAAAAGCATGGCAAAATTAGTAGACATGGCAAAAAATAGTGTGAGATGGCAAGTTTAATTTGTCGGGGTCCTTGGGAACGGGGATACCCGGACCCGTCTGCCTACGGCCCAGCGCGCGGCTCCACCAATGGCCCGCCGTGGCCCAGCTCCAGGACTTCACGAGCAAGACCCTCGCGAGGTGAACGACATCAAGACCCCTGAGGGAGTGGCCTCCCGAGGCTACCTCCCGAGGAGCGGACTTCTCTAGGCTTGCACCCACCTCGCGAGGGGTGCAATGACGTGAGCCATGACGACCAACGTCAGGAGGGCGCTAGCGGGCGCAGGAGAGGACAGTTCCTTCTTTGGTGCTAAGGAGGCAAGGACATACGCGGGTTCCTAAGAGTCCCCCAAAGGTTTCCATTTCAGTGCTACAAGGCCAAGACCGCTGGCTCGGTAGGACGGAGGTCAACGTTGAGCCCACCACTGCATCATGACTAGAAGCTTTGCAGGCGAAGACCACCTTTAGTCGGGATAGGGTGTACTCCTGTCCCCCTTTGAAATTGGCGACCGTGGTATCCCTTCTTACTTAAACCATGAGGGAAAAGGACCAAGGCCCCTATAAATATAGGTTAGTCTCCACCGTAGAGAGGGATCCGATCCATTCATCCCCCAAGCCCTCGCGAGGCAGCTCATCCCTTGTACCAGTTCATACTCATCCTCCTCGCGAGGCAATCCATCACAAAGCAGGAGTAGGGTTTTACACCGCAAGGTGGACCGAATATGGGTAAACCACCGAGTCCGGTTCCTTCCCTTCTATCTCCTGGGCCCGGCGAAGCATCGATGTGAGACGGCGAGCGGCAAGCAGAGGCGTAGCGAAGTTCTCCATGCACACCCCAGAGTTCGAACCTTTCTTTGGGTCTGCGGAGCCCCCACTTCCGACATAATTCATTGAAATCATGGTAACTTTGGGAAAATCTATAAATGAAGGAGTCACACAGCACAACTGACAAATAGAGCGGTAGAGCAGCAACAACAAACACTAAAATTGACCCGAGACTGGAGGGAGGAGAGGTAACGAGGGATTTGCATGGTCCTCCCTGCGCAGCAGCCGCGGAAACACCTCTGCTCCTCTCCACGCGCGCGACCGAGCGGAGCGCCTCTGTGCCTAGCGCGCATTTGCACCGCCTCCACCTCCTCCTATAAATCATCGATGGCGAAGGCGTCGAACAATGTAGGCTCCGCCGCCATCCTGCACCCTGACCGCCAACGTCACGCCATCGTCGTCGCTACCACCAGGACGGCGTCCCGGATCTCTCCGACTATCAACACCATCTGGTGCCCCGTTCCGTCTCCCCCAGCACCAAATATCTGAAGAATAATCATCGGGAAATTACCGGGATCTGCACACCACACATTGTCGTCGCACCATCTCACCAACAAATCGCCGAGGGGAGCTTGGGTTGGTCGCCACGAAAGGATAAGGCGAAATGAGAGAATGGGTGAGATGAGAGGGGAGTGACAGCTGTCGGTGAGGGGAAGGGAAAAAACCATTCGTTCGCTTCCAACTTCCCATTGAACGATGCCAAGAGTTGACGTGAAGCTAACTTTGCATCAAGATCCGTGTTGAAAATCCGACGGCAGTTAACGTGTTCGACAGCCAAATTATTAGGGATTCCGAAAAGAAAAATGTGATCCAAAGAAGGCCTTAGTCTTTTAGAATTATTTTTTTAACAAGTCGCTTCTGAAAATGATCTTCGATATTTTCTTTCCAGTCTCTATTATGAAATTTTGGGTAATGGGTGGGAATAAGGAAATGTTTGCATGGAGCCCACGACAGAGCCAAAAGATGTGTATATTCAAGCTCATTTGCGTGCCACACTAAATAGTTGAAAATCAACTTTGTGCTACTGATACAGGGCCCACTACATGGCGTGCTAGTGATAATAATAGTCAAAAGAGAATCGACTCTAAATAATTTTGAAGAAGATATGAAGAAAATGTTAACAGTACTCATGACTGTTCTGCTTGACCATTTTGTCCCGACTAGTCGAGCTCACCTACAACCCCATTCAAACAAGCAACAGCATCACCTACCAAAATCTCTCTCTACCTCTCTCCCTGAAATTTTGTGAGCTCTAGTACAATCTCCAGGTACATACGAGATGCGCCGTCTCGTCGTCCTGCTCCTTACTGTCTTGCTCCCCCATGAAAACAGCTGCTCCGCCGCCGCAGCTTCCGGCGGCGGTATCCAGTGCAGCCGCCGGTGCGGCAGCACCACCGTCCCTTACCCTTTTGGCTTCTCCCCCGGCTGCCCCATCCCGCTGTCCTGCGACGCCAGCATATCCACGCCGATCCTCGGTCGCAGCGGCACGACCATCCACTCTTTCAACTCCACCACCTCGACCATCGTCGTCTCCCTCCCGCCATCGTGCACTCGCAGCGTCCCCGACGCCAAGAAGGCGCTCTCCGGCGCCAACTACGGCGTCTCGTCCCACACCGGTCTGTTCCTCCGCGGCGGCTGCCGCGAGATCAACGCGTCGGGCGCCGAATGCAGCGTGCCCGCGAGCGTCATGTCCAGGCTTCTCCGCACAGCGCAGTGTGTCGGCAACGACACCTCCGTGACGTGCTTTGCCTCTTCTCCGATGAACAGCACGGCGGTGGCGGCGCCCGCGCCCGCGCCGGCACCGGCCTTGAAGTCCGCTTATCCCAACCAGTTCTTGAGCTGGGAGAAAGTGGAGGCCTTTCGGTGCGGCGACGCGCTGACGGCGGCGCTGTATGGGGACACGGACACGGTACTGTCGCTGGAGTTCGGCGTGGCGGAGCTGGGCTGGTGGGTCAATGGGACGTGCGCCGGCAGCGGCGAGCTTTGCGCGGCGAACGCGACTTGCACCGACGTAGACACGCCGAGCGGGAAGAAAGGACACCGGTGCGCATGCCAGGCGGGGATGAACGGCGATGGCTTCTTGGCCGGCGACGGATGCCACTACCTAGGTGAGTCATGACCACTTGTGACTTGGTGGGTAGACCACCCTAAAGTTTCTCCTCAAATCTTGACCCCTAAAATTTCTCCTCAATTTTTTTTCGAAACTTCTCCTCAAATCTTTTTTTTATCTCTCCTCAAATCTTAACCCAACGTGCACCGATATAGACACGCCGAGTTAAAAAAAAGTGGCGAGGTAACTAAACCCTCAAATTTAACCACTCAAATCCAAATTGTTCATAAATATCGCATTTAGGACAAAAGTTTGAAACCAGATTAAGACCGGATATTGCATTATTTTACATTGTGTGTTTGCACCGCCTCTGCCTCCTCCCATTAATCATCGACGACGACTGCGTCAAACACCATAACCTCTGTCGCCAACACCATGCCATTGATGCCGCTACCACCAGGGTGGCGTCCCGGACCTCGCCGGCCATCTACACCATCTAGAGCCCCGTTTTGCCTCCCCGACACCAAATATTTGACGAAAAATCGCCGGGAAGTAACCGAGATCCACCGCACCATCTCACCGGCAAAACACCGAGCAGAGCTTGGGTTGGTTGCCGCGGGAGGGTAAGGGGAAATGAGAGAATGGTTGAGGTGAGAGGGGAGTGACGGCTATCGGTGAGGAGAAGGAAGAAAACCCATTCGTTCGGTTCTCACTTCCCAACGAACGATGCCAAGAGCTGACGTGAAGCTAACTTTGCGTTAAGGTCCATGCTGAAAATCCGACAGCAGTTAATGCGTTCGACGAACAGATTTTTTTATTTTTTATTTTTTTGAAACTAGAGACGGATAGATTTTTAATGATTTCGAAAAGAAAATGTGATTTGAAGGAGGCTTTTATCTTTTAGGGAATTCTAGAAAGGACGTCATGAAAATATGCAAACTACTCAAATTCAAATTAATCAACACTAATCGTCCACCATATGATAGATTTCAGCTGGCAAATACGTCTACTTCTGAAAACGATTTTTGATATTTTTTTTCCAGTCTCTATTATGAAATTTTGGTTAATAGACGGGAATACAAAAATATTTGCATGGAGCCCACGACAGAGTCAAAAGATGTACTCCCTCTGTAAACTAATATAAGAGTGTTTAGATCACTACTTTAGTATTCTAAACGCTTTTATATTAATTTATGGAGGGAGTACTCCTTTAGTGATCTAAGGCTAGTTGTAATGGGAGTATCATAGCTAGTATCATGCATGCAAAATAGGCAAATTTGATGATGTGTCATAGAATTAAATGAAGAAAGAGAGAGTTGAGTATCATATCATAATACTGTATCATAATAAATGCTAGACTAGTATGTGTCATGCATGACAATAAATAAAATGCTACATGATACTAATATATGATACCACGCATTAGGAAGGTAGTATCATACACTAGTATCATATGCATGATACAAGTTCAAAAAAAAAATATGCATGATACTAGTATATAATACTCCCCATTACAACCAGCCTAAACGCTTTTATATTTCTTTACGGGGGAGTACTATAAATTCAAGCTCATTTATGTGCCACACTAAATAGTTGAAAATCAACTTTGTGCTACTGATGCAGGGCCCACTACATGGCGTGCTAGTGATAATAATAGTCAAAAGAGAATCGACTCTAAATAATTTTGAAAAAGATATGAAGAAAATGTTACTAACAATATTCATGACTGTTCCCCTTGACCAGTTTGTCCCGACTAGTCGAGCTCACCTACAACCCATTCAAGCAAGCAACTGCACCTACCAAAATCTCTCTCTCTCCCTAAATTGCAAGCTCAAGTTGGTCTACAATCTCTACGAGATGCGCCGTCTTGTCGTCCTGCTCCTTGCCGTCTTGCTCCCCCATGAAACCAGCTGCTCCGCCGCCGCAGCTTCCGGCGGCGGTAGCCAGTGCAGCCGCCGGTGCGGCACCACCACCGTCCCTTACCCTTTTGGCTTCTCCCCCGGCTGCCCCATCCGGCTGTCCTGCGACGCCAGCGTATCCACGGCGACCCTCCCATACATAGGAGAGAACGGCACCACGTACCGCGTGATATCCTTCAACTCCACCACCTCCACCGTCGTTGTCGGCCTCTCGCCGTCGTGCAGCCGCAGCGTCCCCGAGGCCCGGAGGGCGCTCTCCGGGGGCAACTACGGCGTGTCGTCTCGCACGGGCCTTTTCCTCCGCGGCGGCTGCAGCGGGGTCAACGCGTCGGCGGGCAGCGGATGCAGCGTGCCCGTGGACGTCATGTCCAGGCTGCTCCGCACGGCGCAGTGCGCCGGCCTCGGCAACGACACCTCGCCCGCCGCGGTGGCGTGCGTCGCTTCCCCCCCGCCAAACTCCACCGCGGCGGTGCGTGGCCAGTTTCTGCTGTGGGAGAAGGTCGAGAAGCGAAAGTGCGGCGACGTGCTGACCTCCACGGTGTTCGTGGTCACGGCGGAGGGGACGGCTACGCTGGAGTTCGGCGTGGCCGAGCTCGGCTGGTGGCTCAACGGGACGTGCGGCGCCGGCGGGGGCGAGCGTTGCGCGGCGAACGCGTCGTGCACCGACGTACGAACGCCTAGCGGGGAGACGGGGCACCGGTGCGGGTGCGTGGCGGGGATGGAGGGCGACGGCTTCTTGGCCGGCGACGGATGCTACCTCGGTGAGTCTTTGACTTCGTACCTGTGAATGCTTCCAAAAATTTCCGATATACTCAAGGCCACACGGATCAGGCCACGATGTATCTCGGGCTCTGTTACTGGGTGGGCCCCGGTGCCTCTGCGCGCCACGTCAGCTGCACCCACAAGTCGTGCCTGCGGTCTATCCTGCGCGACATAATCCAATCTCACTAGTTCACACGGCAACTCAAACTAGACGGCTACTCCACTTTCTTAAAAGGACAACGCATTTTTTGCGGGTTGTCTGGGCATATCCAACGCTGACCCATAAATTCGCTTCAGCATTATAGATGGTCAGTCCATAAACACTGATATCAAAGACGCTATCTAATGTTAAACGCATGCATTTCAAACAATTTTTTAACTAACCGGACGAATTCATTCAAACAATTTGATATTTATCAAAATTCGAATAGAAAATAGCATAAATCATCCATACATAGCATGTAAATTAAGTCTACTACAACAATGTCTCAAATTCGATGAGATTAACTCGATGTCCAACAAGTTTTTCATCAATGGATCATGTCATCCCACACATACTGCCTTTTTTATGCGAGAACATACTAACCCTTCAGCTTCATCCAACAGTGTGTGTATGTAAATGGTCGTCAATCTGTCCTGTGGTACATCATGGTAGCACATGCGGGCTACATGATGTGTAGACCAAGATTGAGTGAAGGAATTATTTAAACAAGTTAAGTAAGAAGAAGCAAAATTTATGATCTCCCCCTCTACTGCATGCAAGGGTAAGAATGGGCGGAGTGGAAGCGGATGGGACTGAGAGGGGAGATTTAGTGGGCCTCGGGCTTTATCTCCACTTTGCGGGAGAAATCACGTCCAGACCAATACATACCCGTGATGGATGGCTAACACGTCCGGACCGCGCGGTCCAGATGATTGCGGGTGGTTTAAGGATCGACATTGAAGATGCCCTAATCTCTTCTTTGAATTTCTTTTGTAAATCTTAAGAAAATTGCCATCATCACGTACATGACCATTGTTATGTAGGGGGTGTTTGACTCCAGACCATAGGTTGCCACAACTCAACTTAGACAAGTTTGACAAAGTTAAGTGTGTGTTTGATTCTAGCCACAACTAAGGTAAGAATTGTTTTAATGAGCATTAAGCTTCACGTGTCATAGATACAAAAATTGTGACAAGATTTTCTAAAGCAAGCCAAAGTGTGACCAAGAATTTAAGCAATACAAGTAAGGCAAGCGTGTCAAAATAATGTGGCAATACATAATAAAGATAGTTATAATCCAAACATGCCCATAATCTATGAACCAAAAGTTGCCTAGCATTTTCACTAAAATGCACCAATTAGGAAATGTGCAATTTTAGACCTAGTAGTGTTTCAACGGGGTGGGGAGAGAGAGAGAGAGAGGGGGGGGGGGGTGATCGGTCAAAATGAACACTCTTCTCTTATACTTGCGTACTCCCTCCGTTTCAAAATAGTTTAAGCTTTAGTTTTGTCCTGATGTTATGCAAACAGAAAGTATGGTTTTACTCTTTTTTCTCATGTCTTATTAAACCTTTCTTTTCACTCTTTGGATCATAACCAAATAAAATTTCTTGAGTTGTCGAAATAACTTTCTAATAAAAAAATCTACAACATAAAATAAATGAAAATATATGTTAGGTTGAAGCTAATTTAGTGTTGTAGATGCTGGTATATTTTTTCATAAAATTGGTTAAACTTCAATTTTTTGACTTAGAATAAACCTAAAATTTCAAGTATTTTGGAACAGATGGAGTACAATATAACTTTTGTCTAGACAACATTAATACTACTAGGAGTTAATTCGGGGGGAAATTTGATATTTGAAGACTCAGGCTGGTCACAATGGGGAGGAACTTAGGAGTAACATCACACACTCCAATACAACTTTGCTTATGTGGCACATATTTAATGAAGAGAGAGGTGTTTGTGGTAACTAGCTAAGTTACCGGAACATCACACACTCCAAGAAACAATGAGTCTATAACCTAATAAATACATCTTTGCATGACACTACATAGATGTTCCTACCCACTATGGAGGTAGTAACATAGTCTAGGGAAGTGTATAAGTTACTAGCTTATGTTCTTGCCCATTGTGACCAGCCTCAGGAAAACGTTAGCACTAGCACTGTCGGGATATATAAGGTGTATTTTGACACTGGGATATTTTGTCAGTAGTTACAGCAACAAAGTTACAAAAAAAATGAAATCCAACAATAGCAATTTAGTGTCACAAAAGTAGACATAATGGAGTGCCTGGGCCCGCCATCTCTCTGATTTCACATGTGTAGACCTTGTGCAGAGCTTTGAACATGAGACTTTCAAAGATGTTGACATGATTATGACAAACAGGAATCGCCTAAGGCAAAAAATGGCTGGATCCGAACTCTTCTGGCCCAGAATATAAATGATGATAGCTACATACTGATGCAACGCTTTTTGTTTTTCCTGTGCAGCTAAGCGGGGTTTCAAGAAGAACGTGGCTTTCATCGCTGCAGGTAAAAATGTTTCCTGACCTGACTAACTACGTACACGGCGCCGTGTAAGAGCGTTGGGTCAAGACGCGTCTGGTCAAGGCCGTTGGTTCCATCTGTGGAAACGCCTCCCTGCATGCTTGACTGCTGACCTGGCTAACTAGAAACAGTTAGAAAAGCTGAAAGGGGAAATGGGAAAGGAAATGTTGAATTTGGTTCGAAGAATTCTACTGCTTAGCTTGACCAAGACAAGAATCTCATTCACAACTAGAGAAGTGCATTTCTGAATAAAATTAAGATACTAACTTCAGTAACTTGGGCTGTCGCTGACGATGTATGTGAACAGCAGGTGTGGTGGTGGGCGTGGCGGCGGCGGCCGGCGTGCTCCTGCTGCTATGCTGGGCACGACGCCGGCGCTCTGTCGGCAAGGGGCGGCAGGGCTCAAGCCGGCTCGCGGCGATGCGGCTGCTGTCGGAGGCGGCGACGTCGAGCGGCGTGCCGGTGTACTCGTACAACGAGGTGGCGCGCGCGACCAACTCCTTCTCCGACACGCACCGCCTCGGCACGGGCGCCTACGGCACGGTCTACGTCGGCCGGCTCCCGGCGAACTCGACGGCGCTCGTGGCCATCAAGCGCCTCCGGTGCCGCCTCGACGACCACGACGACGGCGGCGGCAGGGCGGTGGCGCTGCTCCTCAACGAGATCAGGCTCATCTCCTCGCTCAGCCACCCCAACCTGGTCCGCCTCCTCGGCTGCTGCCTCGACCGCGGCGAGCAGATCCTCGTCTACGAGCTCGTGCCCAACGGCACCCTCTCCCACCACCTCCACGGCAACGGCGACGGCGACTCCACGCTGCCGTGGCGCGCGCGGCTCGGCGTCGCGGCGGGCACGGCGGCCGCCATCGCGTACCTGCACGCCGCGCGCCCGCCCATCTTCCACCGCGACGTCAAGTCCGGCAACATCCTCCTCGGCGCTGACCTCCGCGCCAAGCTCGCCGACTTCGGCCTCTCCCGCGCCGCCCGGGGCGCCGAGGACGCGTCGCGCTCGCACGTCTCCACCGCGCCGCAGGGCACGCCGGGGTACGTCGACCCGGAGTACCACCAGAGCTTCCACCTCTCCGACAAGAGCGACGTCTACAGCTTCGGCGTCGTGCTGCTCGAGCTCATCACCGCCATGAAGGTCGTCGACTTCGCCCGGCCGGCCAACGAGGTCAACCTGGCATGCCTCGCGCTCGACCGGATCGGCAAGGGGAGAGTCGAGGAGATCGTCGACCCGGCGCTCCTCCGCCACGGCGAGGAGTGGGTCATGGAGTCGGTCCGGCACGTCAGCGAGCTCGCCTTCCAGTGCCTGGCGTTCGACAAGGACGTCCGGCCGTCCATGAGCGAGGTGGCCGCCGAGCTGTGCCGGATCAGGGACGCCGCCCCAGACTCCGGCATGACGGACCTCGTCGCCGACGTGGGACTCAATGGACCAGACACCACCACGGCAAAGAAAGCCCGGTCGCCGGTGTCGGTGCAGGAGGTTTGGGTCAGCGACCGGAGCTCGCAATCGACCAACGGCTCCATGCCACGCTTTCCATAGCCAAGTTATATCCCACGTGCACCCAACATAGATGAAAATGTAACTTAAAAACAATTTTTGGGGGTGAAGTTTTCCATGGTGAAGATTGTTGTACCTGTACAGTCGCACACATGTATTACCAGCACAAGAACAACTCACAGGTTCGAAGGGGAAACAGCACCATAGAAATCAGCAACTTAGGTTTGACCAACGCGACAAGATTGCCACAAGAGCACAAACTTTGGTTTGATCATCATCGCAACAAGATCAGCACAAGAGCACAGACAGAGTTGTTCCCATCCGAACCATATTCGCCGCAGCATTGGAAATACCCAGCAATACTTTTACAAGTGAATCATATTCGCCGCAGCATTGGGAATACCCAACAGTTTTACAAGCTACAGAATCGCACAACTTATCCGGACTTCGTTTCCTCCACCAACCGCGCCGGGCCACATAGAGCTTATCCACACTTTTGTTGTTCCTATAAATGCTGAACCCATGGAGAGCGAAAGAGGCACACTAGCTAGCCCAGAACAGCACACTGCACTTGCCAACAGGGGCTCAGCGATTCATCTGAAGAAGAAGAAGAATACAGGATGTGCTACAAGGTGGAGTGCGACAAATGCGGCAAGATCACCTGGAAGGGGTGCGGCAAGCATGTCGCGTCCGTCTACGAAGACATCGAGAAAGGAAAGCACTGCACCTGCAAGGCGTGGCCGGGTGTTGACACGGAAGGGTCGTCCTCGAACACCAAAGAAGGTGACGTGCTTTTGCTTGAATCTTTTTCATCTGTCCAGGATCGCAAGACAGATTTACTGAGAATGCTTCCCGGGCTGTGCTTGCAGGTGGAGGAAAAGCTTGAGTTCTTGCACAAGGATCACTAGTTTTGCAACTACTGGACTGAAGGAGACTGCAGTTTTGAATAAAAGCTTGCCTCTGCTATCTGCTCTGTATTTGTTTCTGGCTTCTTCGCTGAAGTCACTTTTGATGGTATAATAAAACATTCTGCAGTTGATTGATTGTCTTATCTAGCTAAAGATGCAAATCAGGGCTAGGTTCCAGAGAGAGTTGGAAAAACTCAGCAAACTCTTTAATCAATGATTCATAAGCTGTATCCATTAGTTCTGCATCGTTAAGTTCTCTACCGTTGGAAGCCATCTGTAATATCTGCTTGATGCTCCCAACACTGCGGCCCTTTATGCCGCAGGGAACAATGTGTTGAAAAGGGGTTAGGTCAGTTGTGACATTTAGCGCTAGACCATGATATACTATCCATCGTGTGCACATAATTCCAATAGCTGCAACTTTCTGCTCACCTGGAGAGGAAACAGAGTGTACAAGTTAAGAAAGATACGTGATAACATGATAAAACACTTTGCAGTATCCAAAAGGACAGTAACATACCAACCCAGACACCGGTGAGGCCTTCTATTCTTGATGCCTTAATAGAGAATGCAGACTGAAGGGCACGAATGATCACATCTTCAAGTGACCTTTGGTACCAGACAAGATCCTTCTTCTGATACCGCAAATTGATAATCGGGTACAGAACAAGCTAAGCAAGCAAAAGAATTGACTGTAAGAAAATATAGTGTTAAGCTACAAAAAAACATGAATAACTGAGATTTTGTGTTCAATATTTCAAAAGTCAGCAAGTTTGTTCTTATTTGAGAATTTTCACAGGTTGATCTAACCAAAAAGGTTATTGAAAACCTTATTTGTTCATTATTTACTTCCCTTTGAAGCTTAGGTTACTTAAGATTTAACTACCTTGAAGCAGAAAATAAAATTGGATACAGTTTCAGACCCACAATACAGCTAATATAACTAGCAAATACCTGTCCAGGACCATGATATGTCACCTGCCCAGCACGATCAATACGATGAATCTCAATAGGAGAATCTTCTATATTGAAATTGAGGTACTTCTCATCGTTGCCGTTGCCCAATGTATAAACTGGTGGATGTTGCAATGCGATTAAGGTGTCCGAGTGATCTTCATCTGTGTCGGTGTCGATGCCTACCAACGCTTTCCTCCTCTCAACAATGGACTTCTGCCAACCCCACGAATCAACATAAGGAACTATCTGCCGATGGAGATCAAAGAGCTCACACCTGTTGAATACAAAGAATGTCATTCGCCACGACAAAAAGGCTGACATGCTACAGCAGTGCTCACAGCTTCAGTTCAGGTGGTAATGCAGACGGCAAGCCTATGATTACACAAATTATTTGGAGCTACCTAGCCTGTAAATTCATCATGATGAATAAGCTTTAGTTACTTCAAATTACTACTAGTCACTGACGTATCTCTTCGTAGCTGAGACTGATTTAAATTGTTGGCACGGCCTCTGAATAAAACTATAATCGCAGCAATTAAAATTCGCGAGTCGAGATTCGAGAGTACCTCCTGCCAACGCGAGCGGCACCGGTGACTGGGGCCGCGTCGGTCGCCGCGGCGGCGATACGGCCGGAGCAGCAGCCTTCGACGAGGCCCAGCCTTCCCCCTCGGGAGCGCGCGGAGGAGCCCCTGGCTGCGGCCGTGAAGGGCGGGACGCCGTGGCAGAACGGGGCGGAGACCGCCATGGCTGCAGGAACCGTGCTCTCGACTCTGGCTGGAGCGGAACCGAGTCCGCGAGGGCTGGACTTGTGCGCCGGCGCGCGGCGGAGTCGCCGAGGAGGAGGAAACCTGGCCGGCCGGCCTGCCTGGATTGGATGGGCGCGAATCGAATCGCACGGCCCAACGGCAACGCCGAGATCACACTGATTTTTTATTTATTTTTTGACGTTCAGATCACACTGATTTAACAGAGTCTGTTTGATAGTAGTACTTGTCACGCATAAACTTTACCTGGTGAGGAATTGATTTTTTTTTCTCGCGAAAAAAGGAATTGACTGCTTTTTACTAGTTTTTTTCTATAGAGAGATGATTTTTAGGACTAGTTCTTTTTATAGCAATGAAAACACTTTCATTAATTCAGGGATAAAAACAATCTCTGGCGTAATAGTAAGCCAAACATGTCGGCTAATCTAGCCCTGTCGCTGCCTTTGTTAAGAGCATCTCCCATAGATAATAGATGATGTATATTATAAAAAACCGCCTTTCACAGCATGAAGGCCAAAACGATGCTTCCGCAGATAATATAGATGTAAAAAAAAATTACTTCAAGCTTTCTCTAAGTGCAAAATAGATCACTTGGTGATGCAACGGCTGTCCGAGTAAATCTCGAGTAAACCAGAGCAGTCGCGAGGAACCTTCCCACGCCGCGCCTGACCATCCCCTCCGTCGCCCGTCGCCGCCGGTCCCATGCATGCCTTCTCTGACCCAACGGACGCCAAAGCAGCTTTGATTTTCCTCGCGATGGCCGCCTCTGTGTATGTTGTCAGTCTCGCTGTCGCCGCCATGCATTTCCCAAATCGACGCGAACAATTTGTAGCCCCTCGTCCCCCCCCCCCCCCCTCCCCCCCGCCGCCGCCTCCGAAATGGAACCGCCAGCAAGGAAGAAGGCAGCCGCGACCAACTACGAGGTGGTGGCTCAAAGCAGTCGTCACTCGACCTCGCCGCATTTTCGTCCCGAGCGAAGAAGACGAAGGTGACTGCGGCGGTTGCTGTTGTCGCTTCCTCGTTGGTGTCGCCGATAGGTGCTGCTTCGTGTGCAACTGCTGTTGCCGTGCCTCCTCCCACACCACCTCCTGTCCCATTGCCGGCCGTGGAGCGGCTGATGTATTTTACATCACCTATTGAAGCACTAGCTATTGGTGATGTATTTTACATCATCCGTTAAAGTTGAAGATTTTTAGTAATGAAAAATACCACTTTTTGGTGATGTATATTTTACTCTAATAATAATTTGATGATGTAAAACGCATCATATCTATTGGAGATGCTCCTCTACATTCAGACCTCTCTCCTCATGGATCACTTTCATTGAAGATAAAGAAAAGACATCTCGTTTTATTATCTCCTCAACCAGCTCCCCAGGTACTCGTCCTTCAGGTGATTCACCGTAGCTATACAATCAGTAGAGACAATTAATTTATTGCGTGCTAAAGCCATAGCTAAATCAGTAGAGAGATAATTGATTTCTAGGACTAGGTGAGGAAATTGATGGCGGCTGCACGACACCAACTAAACTGAGCTGGGGCTGGGGCTGGGCCAGGCGCGCGCGCGTCACTTCTTCGTGGGACGGACGACGGAGGGACGGCCGGGGCCCGGTCCAGCCTGTCGGCGTTACCGGCCCACGCTTTTGCGCGACAGCCCGATTAACGCCGCCCCGCACATCGCGCGTCCGCTTTCACGCGCACAGCCCCAGATCGGGGAGCTCTAACTGCCGCCGCGGGCCCGGCGAGCAGACGGCTCAGGACGGGAGGGCTGGTCCTGGAGTCCCACCGGCGCATGCGTCGCCGGGCGGATTAACTGCGCCGTGTGGCGCAGGTGGCGCAGGTTTTGTTTGCTTGTTTTGAAACTCACACGCAACTCGTGCAGGCCTGCCCGTCATCGGGATGCGGCAGGGGAATCGCACGCCCACATCTTGTTTTGAAAGGTTTTTTTACAGGGATATTTCGAACGAGAATTGCTCTTGGAGGCCGAGCTTCGTGGAGGCCTCCTTTCGATAAATTTAAAATTCATATTTGTTACATCTCTAAAAATTGGAAAAAAATACAGATATATATAGAGACATAATGTACATGTGTGTAAATTTTTAGGACAAAATACGTTAAAACTAGGGCTATGAAAAAAAATTCCAAGACTTTTCAACACATGATACTGTTCATCCTCAAAGTTCGGAATTTTTGTCTTTTTGTACAGGCCGCATTTCAAGGTATTTCATCCCGAATTTTCATACATATATATGTTCCATCCTTGTATACTTGCTATTTTCAGTTTTTTTGGAACCGATAAGTTTGAAATTTTTATTTTTTTAAATAAAGGGCTAAATGGAGCCCGGTCACCAAAATGCCCTACTATGTTTCGAAAGGTATTCTCATAGCATTTTCAAGTGATTGAGTTCTATAACAATAGTGGTATACATCAATACAAAGTAAAAGCAAAGTGGATATACATTTTACAAGTCTATGAAAAAAATCATAAGTGAGAATCAATCAGTGGTTGTATGGTTACGAAGGCGGTGGTACCCTCAGCCCATGAGAAATAAAATCACTCAAATTTTAGTAGGTGTTTATGCGTGTGCGGGCACGTGTGTGCATCTATGTTGTAAATGGTGTTTAAAAAAATCATAGATGAAACGACGTTGAAGGGAAAAATAATAAGAGTCAATAAAGGTTTACAGGCAAAATTGAGAAGAGAGTTAAAACTGTTGAGGGAAAATCATAACTAAGTTACTAACGGGTTAGAGGCAAAATTGTGAAGTGAGTGAAAACTATTGAGTGGGAGCTAAACCTAGTTTTAAAGTGGATTTACAAGTCTACATAAATCCATTAGAATAAAATCACACTTATATAGAGGATCCATCGGCCATATTAATTGGGTTGTTGTTTTTCTTCTTTATCTGTAAATACACCTTTTCTATTTCAATGAAGATCATTATAGCTCTAGAACAATGCCTTTCGTACTTTAATATTCATTTGGTTGAATTCTTGTGCTCGTGGTAAAAAAAAACCTTGTCAATCCATTCTCTACAATCATCTTTTCTTTCTCTCTCACCCGTTTTTTTGTGTGGCAACAAGCGAGGAAAACCAATATAAGATGGGACAGCAGGTCGCCAAACCGCCGAGAGGAAATTCCTCCTCGCAAGACAAATTGATGATGGATTAATACTAAGAATGCCCACCAACAACTGGCGATAATGTTAGGTTTCAAAGACTCAAAAATTGGTTGTGTGCATCTACTAATAGTGGGGCGTGGTGGCATTCCGTATTATGAAGTTTGTAGGTGTCAGTGGTAACTTCAGATTGTTTGATGTATGTCTTTGCTAGGCCTTTGTTGAATAATTTAATAAGATGATTGTGTGCATCTATTGACGCAGAGGGGGGGGGGGGGTCAACCTCCTTTTCAAAAAAAGAAAATAAAAATGTTTCAAAGACTCAATAATGTTGATGTAGCAATTCGATAGGACGAGATACGTAAAAGTATTTGTTGAATAGAACACGCTAGTGAATTGACGCGGTGGATCCCATAGCAAGCAAGAAAGAAGGGCAACCCTAAGAAGAGAGAAGCAATGCAATCTAGTGCAGAGTATCTAATCCCGAGCTCAAATGCTCTCTTATGAATAATAGTGCCTGAAAAATTGTAAGGAAATTCGAAGAAATCTGAATTTTACTGTGGCAACTTTGACTATTTCTTTGTGTTCTTGCATAGTTTTATCACAAAATGACATTGGTCGAAGTGTTGGCAAAGAAAAAACAATGATGCTAAAAAGGCTATTTTTGAAAGTATTTTGGAGTGTTGATTTTGTGTTTTTTGCCATGGCTTCCACGAATATCATTTTGTGATGAAAAGTTTCAAACACTCAAATCATTTGTCAAAGTTTACCTAAAAGAAATCAGATTTTTTTATTGTTCATCCTGAAGCTCAATGAGCTCACGAGCATAAGAAGACTTTCTTGCAACATAGAAAAACTTTAGGAAGGTATAATCAGACTGCGAAATTTGGAGAAACTGGAGGTGACATCAGATGTATGTGAAAGGATGTCTACAAATGACAAATCCATGAGCCGACATCCGTGAAAAGAATGGGTCATGTTCATGAGTTGCGCCACGGAATCAAAACTCTACGGCCTGAATTACATAATAGAGTGTTGTTATTTGTTGTTTTAGATAACTATATTTGATATTGTTGTGGCACCCAAAAATTGAAATAGTCGTTTTACAAAACCTAAGCATATGTTATTAAATTGTTTTTCAGCGTGTTTTTACTATTATGTAGTAATATTTTAATTTGTATTTCAATAAAGAAATGTGTAGAGTTCTGCAACTGAAAATCCAATTGTGCGAAGAACCACAAACCTTTATATGTGAATACTAAGAGCTTGCAAAATAAAAGTCCAAACTAGCTAGATTTTATGTTAAAAAAATTCCGCTTGTCAATCAAAATAGGACAGGGGAGGCGGTTTGGTGTGTAAACCTAGATGGGTTTTTGTGAGAGATTGGTTGAGAAGACAATGCTCGGCACCAATATGGTGTGGCATACACATTGTAACATCCCAAATTTTCAATTTAGAATGTTATACATAGATCATTCAGGCATATCATATGTTATTGCATTTCACTTCTCAATCCTTGAAAACCTAAGCAACTCAAGGACCCTCGGAGAGAGTTGGGGATTTCTTTGTTTTCATATTTGAATTTTATCAAATATTGAAACGAGGATTTTGGTTTTAATTATTTTTCTCTCCAAAAATATTTCATATTAAAATATATGAGAGGATATAATATGACTTCTCCAAAATAAATAAAATATTGGAGGAAAAATATTAAAATCAAATATTTGATTTTATCCAGAGTTTATTGCTCTTTTATTTGAATTAGAAAAATTGCAGGTTTTTCAAAGTGGCATTTTAGGGCCAAGAAAATGTTTATCTTATTCTAAGTATTTTATTTAGATGGTAAAAATTTGTTTTGACATTTTTAGTTTTTTATTTTATTTTCTAGGATTTATTTAAGTTCCGAAGAAATTATTTTAAAAAAATATCTCAGCGACCGACTGGGCCGAAGCCCAGCCGAGCCGGCCCGCTAGCCCGCGCCGCCGTCTCCCTCCAGGAGACCGCACGAGCGCCGCCGCCGCCCGACGCCGAGGCCGGCCGGGACTCCGTCTCCCGCGCCGCTTGCCCCTTCCCCAAGGAGCCCCCCTTCTTTAAATACCCACCACCGGACCCCCCACACCACCAACCCCGCCGCCACCAGTGCACCCCGCCACCGTGGCCTTTGCCGCGCCGTGCCGCCGCCTCTGCAGCGCCACCGCCGCCTCTGCAGCGCCACCGCCGCCTCCCGCACACCCCGCCGCCGCAGCCCCGCCTCACCGGAGCCGCCCCGCCTCGCTGGAGGTATAAGCCTCGCCGCCGTTCGGTTTAAAAAAAACGATCATGTTTTTTTAGAAACCCTAGTTTGTTTTTTTAGATCGGTTCGCCAGTTTTTCTCGGTTTAGTTACTTTGCGGACGTTCGTCCGTACGTTCGTTTTAACGAACGACTTTCGCTCGTTAGTTACAGACAACGAACGTTCATTTGTTAACCTGTTCGTCAGTTTTCTTTTTCTCGGATTTTCAGTGATTATTTCAATCGCGATTTCTAATCCGATTTTCGTTTCAGTTTATCTTTTCGCTCGTTTATCAGAATCAGGCGATTCAAGCGCCTAGATCTTCGCCTCGAAACCCTATTTTTGTTTAATCAACTTGAACAAGATTTTGGTACTGTAAAATTTGACCTTAGTCTAGATTAGTAAACGGATCTTGTTTCTTTCGCAGTCTGAGTTTCGTTGCTCTGTTTGATTTGATTCTTTTCGCAAACCGGAGTTCTTAAGTTGAACGTTCTGGTTAGATCTTCTTATTTGAGATTTACCCGTGTTTCTTTGCTTGATTGCTTATGTATGCTATTGTTTGTTTGCGATAGAATATCTGGAGTGCGAAGCGTGCTACTACGAGTCCCTAGGTTTTGCGGATCGTTAACAAGGCAAGTAACACTTTGATCATACCCCTTTATCACCCAGTTTTTATGCATTAGTTCCAATCCTCAAACATTGCATGATTAGGATGTGATTAACATGTGGGTTGGGAAGTAGTTGATGAGGTAGAACCTATTGCCCTGTTATATTCAAACCCTGGGAGTTACTTCTACGTATTGCTTATATTGCTATGCTATGCTCGTAGACGTGGTTTGGGTGAGCGAAATCCATGACAGATGTGAGATTGTTAATTAATGGTTCAACTTAAGGTGGTAACTTGAATACACATCTGGGTGGATTGTTTGTTGGGCACCTGGGGAATCCAGTGTTGTCCTAGGATATCCCGGAGTACCCGTGTGATCATCCTAAGGCCCGCCACCCAGGCTCAAAGGGAACCGAGATATTTTCATGCTAGAAACTTCCGTGTGTAGCCACAAGCTATTATGGGCTCTAGCATAGTTGAGTAAGTTGCATGAAGCTCCCGAAGAGGTGGATCAGCAGGTAGAGTGATGTAGGTTGGTATGGTCTGCCCGAAGTAATGAGTTAATGCTTCTGAAAGACTGTGTCTCGGTCATCTGTTTCTCAAACACCATGAAGTGCGAGAAATCCAACGGAGGAGATCGAGTCTTGTGGGGAAAAGTGTGCAAACCTCTACAGAGTGTGTAAACTAATCATGGTTAGCTGTGTCCCCGGTTATGGACATCTTGAGTATCTAGTACTTGGAGTATCCTAAGTATCTCATCACTATAAATAATATTGTTGGGTTGTTAATTACTTTAATTGGGATTGAGTTGGAGAACCTTCACAATGATGTTTCAACTACCATGATAGTTAAATAAAATCTATTCCTTTGTTGTAGGGAAAAATTGGCTTTTCGCAAAAACTATAACCATAGAGCTTTCCACCAGCCAAATATGCATGTAGTGATAGCATTATTCTGTTCTTGCTCTACTGTGTTATTTTGCCAGCATATTCCATGTGCTGACCCGTTTTCGGGCTGCAACGTATTATGTTGCAGACTTTTCAGACGAGGAATAAGGTTCGTTAGGTTGTTGCCGTGCAGCTCAGCCATGCCGTTGGAGTTGATGGACTCACTTTATCTTCCAAGCCTTCCGCTGTTATCGTATTAGATGACCTTTAGCCATATTTATTGTAATAAGTTCTCTTTTGAGACATTCGATGTAATAAGTGTGTGATTGCTACTCCGTTATAAATCCTCGAGTACTGTGTGTGACAACATTACCGATCCAGGGATGACACTGAAGCACAAAGACTTGACCGTTTGAGGTCGGGTCGCTACAAGATGGTATTAGAGCACATGCTGAGTGTAGGACACGACCACTAAGCTAAAACCCTAGATCACTATTCTCTTCTCATTTCTAACTCCTCTCCATCTTCTACTCTTTAGGATGGCGGACGCAAGGAACAAGTTTGCACAACCGGATGAAGAAGCACATTTTGGACGACACTTGAAGGAAGTCACTAGGTACCTAAACATTGGAATACCAAGCTTCACCAGGACTTACAATGCCACATTACCAGAAGAGGAGCGATGGATGATTCAAGTTCAAGTGCCAGGAAGGACATTCACGCCAGTCACTAAACCCATAGAGTTTTCGTTTGATGCACCAACCTGGAGTCTAGGAAAGAGTATGGCAGCTCACATCACCATGGGACGCATTGGAGAAGTTTACCATAAGGAGCTTAAGGATACTATCTACCAGATTTGTGGGCGCCGAGATGAGCAATGGGAGAAGATCAGCACCAGGAAGGATAGATCAATCGCCGCTTTCATCCAGGAGCTAAACCAGCACATTCGTCGCTAGGAGAACCAGATGTGCGCAGGAATGATAGATCTGAAGAAGGCAGTGACAAGGATCACGGAACTGGAGGAAGAACTCAAGGCTACCCGCGAAGATTATGAGGAGGAAATCGTCGTACTAGTGGAGAAGAATGACGATCTGGAAAGGAAGCTAGGAGTATTCATGGGAGACCCCGCACCAGGAGGAGAAGACAAAGAACCCAAGGAGATTCGCTCGGAGGACTACATCATCATCGACGACACCGACTCGGACCCCGACAATAGCGATGATGACTATGAAGACGAAGCTGGGGCAGACATCATGGAATCTTCGACCGATCAATATTTCTAGTAGACCACCATATCAGTAGTAGTATTCCACCATGTATATAGTATAGTCCGAGCATTTTTGTAACGATAGTTAGATCGATTATATGCCCTTGCTTGATTGATTGAGTGAAATGATTGTGTTTGTCTCATGTGCATATGGGTAGTGTTTTTCTCATTAGACCTCCTTCTATTCTAATCTCTCCCCTCTAAACCCATCAGATGCCTCCGAGACGTGACCCCAGATTTACTTTTCCACCGGAGCTCACTCAGTTGATCCAGCAGCAGAATACCCTGATGCAGTTGTCAGTTCAGAACCAAGGCAACAACAACAACAACAACAACCCACCGCCACCACCACTAGTTGACAACTTAGCCCACTTTCTGAGGTTGCAGCCGCCGGTGTTTTCCAGTAGCACCGAGCCGATAGTGGCAGATGATTGGCTCCGCAGGATTGGAAGGGAGTTAACCACTGCAGGATGTACAGATGCTGAGAAGGTGCGCTTTGCCGCACATCAGTTGGATGGACCAGCAGCCTCATGGTGGGAGAATTACACTGTCACCTACCCTATAGCCACTATTACGTGGGACCAGTTTCAGCAAGCTTTCCGTACAACCATGTCTCAACTGGAGCTATGAGTATGAAGAAGCGTGAGTTTCGCAACTTACGCCAGGGAAACCATGCTGTGGCTCACTACGCGGATGAGTTTAGCAAGTTATCTCGCTATGCCCCTGACGATGTGGCCACAGATGCCACAAAGCAGGAGTAGTTTATGGAAGGGCTGAATGATGAGATTAGCATGCAGTTGATGGTGGCAACATTCAATAACTACCAGGAGTTGGTAGATAAGGCTCTTATGATTGAAGGGAAGCAGCAGCAGATTGAGAGCCGTAAGAGAAAGTATGGACAAGGAAGGTACCATTCAGGAGCTCAACAGAAGCCTCGCCTAACCCCGAACACGGGAGGACTTGTTCATAACCATGGAGGCCACACCCACAATGGAGGAAGTAACCATAATCATACTGGCCCAAGGAATGGGAATGGGAATGGGAATGGAGCAAGCAACAATTAGAACCGTTCTAGTCCAGCCACACCCGCCAAGAGAGACCTAAGCCACGTTACTTGTTTCAAGTGCGGGAAGACTGGACACTATGCCACGGAGTGCCCTGAAGCGAAGAATGGAAACGGCAATGGGAGCACTGGAAAGAAGCCCAATCCATTCGACAAAGGACAAGTGAACCACGTTAACGTGGAGGAGGTTGAAGAGCAGCCAGACGCAGTTATTGGTAAGTTTTTGGTTAAATCTTTTACCGCCCTTGTTCTTTTTGATACTGGTGCATCGCATTCATACATATCAAGGGAATTCATGGATAAGTTTAAACTACCAACCCAAACCCTTAGGACCCCTCTGTTAGTGAGTTCACCTGGAGCGGAGTATATGGCTAGTCGATGGTGCAACCAGATACCATTAACCATTGGTAGCCATGTTTTTCCGTCCGACCTAATAATCCTGGAGTCACAAGGATTGGATGTGATATTAGGCATGGACTGGATGTCAAAGTATGGAGGAAGCATTGACTGTGTTAGTAAGTCAATTTGTCTCACCACCCCTAAGGGAAAAAGGATTAAGTATGTATCTAGGCATGCGCCAAGGAGTAGCCAAGTGAATACCCTCACGGGAGTTGTTCAGGAGGAAGTGCCTGTAGTGAAGGATTACCCGGATGTTTTTCCAGAGGAGTTACCAGGCATGCCATCGGATCGAGACATCAGGTTTTTGATAGAACTGTTGCCAGGCACCGGGCCAATATCGAAGCGACCATATCGGATGCCCGCAAATGATATGGAGGAGATTAAGAAACAGGTCAAGGAGTTATTGGAGAAAGGTTACATTCGACGGAGTTCATCACCATGGGGAGCCCCAGTGCTTTTGGTCGAGTAGAAGGATAAGTCTCTAAGAATGGTTGTTGATTATCGTGCGTTAAATGAGGTGACGATCAAGAACAAATACCCACTGCCGATGATCAATGATTTGTTTGACCAGCTGCAAGGAGCCAAGGTGTTTTCAAAGATCGATCTGCGATCTGGATATCACCAGCTGATGATACATGAGAAGGACATACCAAAGACAGCATTCACCACACGGTACGGGTTGTATGAGTATACGGTCATGTCGTTTGGACTGACTAACGCCCCTGCCTATTTCATGAGCATGATGAACAAGGTGTTCATGGAATATTTGGATAAGTTTGTTGTGGTGTTCATTGATGATATAATGGTATACTCAAAGGATGAGGAGGAGCACAAAGAGCATTTGCGTTTAGTTCTCGAGAAACTCAGGGAACATCAGTTGTATGCCAAGTTCAAGAAATGCGAGTTTTGGCTGAAGAAAGTTGGATTCCTTGGACATGTTATATCAGGAGAAGGTATAGCAGTAGATTCCACCAAGGTTCAGTCAGTCACTGAATGATTGGCACCCACTTCAGTTAGCAAGATCCACAATTTTCTTGGACTCGCAGGATACTATCAGAGATTCATTGAGAATTTTTCCAAAATTGCGAAGCCAATGACGGAGTTATTGAAGAAGGATACCAAATTTAAATGGACAGAAGAATGTGAGGCGAGTTTTCCAGAGTTAAAGAAACGTTTGACTACAGCCCCAGTGTTGATTCTGCCGGATATACGTAAGGAGTTTCAAGTGTATTGTGATGCCTCTCGCCTAGGACTTGGAAGTATGCTTATGCAGGACAGAAGAGTTGTTTCGTATGCCTCGCGACAACTGAAACCGCACGAGTTGAATTATGCCACACATGATTTGGAGTTGGCAGCCGTAGTGCATGAATTGAAGACCTGGAGACATTACCTTATTGGAAATCATTGTGATGTGTACACGGATCATAAGAGTTTGGAGTACATTTTCACACAGAAGGAGCTGAACCTTAGGCAGAGGAGATGGTTGGAAGCTTCACTATCATCCAGGCAAGGCCAATGTCGTAGCAGGCGCTTTGAGTCGGGAGAGTTATGCTAATACCCTAGTGAGCACGGGATTGCCAAAGGAGTTAGCAGAGGATCTCAGGGAACTGCGATTGGAGA
Source organism: Triticum aestivum (assembly GCF_018294505.1). Classification (NCBI taxonomy): domain Eukaryota; kingdom Viridiplantae; phylum Streptophyta; class Magnoliopsida; order Poales; family Poaceae; genus Triticum; species Triticum aestivum. The sequence continues at coordinate 69,312,245 of NC_057806.1, read as the reverse complement.
TTTTTCCTAGAGGTTTTGTTGCAACAATGGAGGTTCAGTCTACATTGTTAGGAAAGATTCGAGAAGCTCAGAAGGAGGACAAAGAGATTGCCGAGATAAAAGAGAGAATGAGCGAAGGAAAGGCCAAAGGTTTTCGTGAGGATGAGCACGACAGCTTATGGTTTGAGAACCGTGTTTATGTGCCCAATAACATAGAGATCAGGAAGTTAATACTTCAGGAGGCTCATGACTCACCATACTTGATACACCCCGGAAACACCAAGATGTATTTGGATTTGAAGGAACGTTTCTGGTGGACTGGTATGAAGAAGGATATTGCCGAGTATGTAGCCGTATGTGATGTATGTCAGAGAGTGAAGGCTGAGCATCAAAAGCCAGCAGGATTGTTACAGCCTATGTCGATACCCGAATGGAAGTGGGATAAACTTGGCATGGATTTCATCACCGGATTGCCCAGGACCAAATCAGGATATGATTCTATATGGGTAGTAGTTGATCGCTTGACCAAAGTAGCTCACTTTATCCTAGTGAAAACCACCTATACAAGTGCAAAGTTGGCCAAGATATATATGACCAGGATCGTATGTCTGCATGGAGTTCCGAGGACAATCGTATCATATAGAGGAACATAGTTTACTTCAAAGTTTTGGCATCAGCTGCACCAAACTTTGGGGACAAGGTTGGAGTTCAGTACATCATTCCACCCGCAGACAGATGGACAGACCGAGAGAGTCAACCAGATTCTGGAGGATATGTTGAGGGCCTGTGTGCTAGATTATGGATCTAGTTGGGATGACAATTTGCCCTACGTGGAGTTCTCATACAACAATAGCTACCAAGCCAGTTTGAAGATGGCACCGTTCGAAGCCCTATATGGACGAAGGTGCAGAACACCGTTGATGTGGGATGAAGTTGGAGACCGACATTTGTTTGGACCAGATTTGATCAAGGAGTTTGGAGAAAAGGTTAAGTTGATCCGAGATAGACTGAAGGTCGCTCAGTCCAGACAGAAGAGTTATGCAGATTCGAAACGCAAGGAAATAACCTACGAAATTGGAGATAGAGCATATCTGCGAGTGTCACCCCTGCGAGGAGTGAAACGTTTTGGAGTTAAGGGAAAGTTAGCCCCGAGATTTGTAGGACCGTATCAAATTTTGGAACGCATGGGAGAAGTTGCCAACAAGTTGGAGTTACCTGAAGGACTGTCAGGGTTCATGATGTATTTCATGTTTCACAGCTGAAGAAGTGTCATGCTGAGATGGCCGATATACCGTTAAGAGATACATTACCCTTGGAGGCGATTCAGTTGGACAGTGATTTGACCTATGAGGAAAAGCCAGTCAGGATTCTTGAATTTTCCAGCCGAGTCACCCTTGGCAAGGTTATCAAGTTTTGCAAAGTTTAGTGGAGCCACCATACCGAGGATGAAGCCACCTGGGAATGAGAGGATGATCTTCGCAAAGACCACCCACACCTATTTTCTAGCCAACCCGAATCTCCAGGGCGAGATTCATCTTAAGGGGGGTAGGTTTGTAACATCCCAAATTTTCATTTGGAATGTTATACATAGATCATTCACGCATATCATATTTTATTGCATTTCGTTTCTCGATCCTCGAAAACCTAAGCAACTCAAGGACCCTCGGAGAGAGTTGGGGATTTCTTTGTTTTCATATTTGAATTTTATCAAATATTGACACGAAGATTTTGCTTTTAATTATTTTTCTCTCCAAAAATATTTCATATTAAAATATATGAGAGGAGATAATATGACTACTCCAAAAAATGAAATATTGGAGGAAAAAAAATTAAAATCAAATATTTGATTTTATCCGGAGTTTATTGCTATTTTATTTGAATTAGAAAAATTGCACGTTTTTCAAAGTGGCAATTTAGGGCCAAGAAAATGTTCATCTTGTTCTAAATATTTTATTTAGACGGTGAAAATTTGTTTTGGCATTTTTAGATTTTTATTTTATTTTCTAGGATTTATTTAAGTTCCGGCGAAATTATTTTTAAAAAATATCTCAGCGCCAGACTGGGCCGAAGCCCAGCCGAGCCGGCCCGCTAGCTCGCGCCGCTGTCTCCCTCCAGGAGACCGCGCGAGCGCCGCCGCCTCCCGACGCCGAGTCCGGCCGGGACTCCGTCTCCCGCGCCGCTTGCCCCTTCCCCAAGCAGCCCCCTTCTTTAAATACCCGGCACCGGACCCCCCCCCCCCCACACCACCAACCCCGCCGCCACCCGCGCACCCCGCCGCCCCCACTTTTGCCGCGCCGCCGCCCGCGCATCCCGCCGCCGTAGCCCCACCTCACCGGAGCCGCCCCGCCTCGCCGGAGGTATACGCCTCGCCGCCGTTCATTTTTTTAAAAACGATCCGGTTTTTTAGAAACCCTAGTACATTTTTAGATCGGTTCGCCGGTTTTTCTCGGTTTAGTTACTTTGCGGACATTCGTTTGTACATTCGTTTTAACGAATGACTTTCGCTCGTTAGTTACAGACAACGAACGTTCGTTCGTTAGCCTGTTCGTCAGTTTTCTTTTTCTCGGATTTTCCGCGATTATTTCAATCGCGATTTCTGATCCGATTTTCATTTCAGTTTACCTTTTCGCTCGTTTATCATAATCAGGTGTTTCAAGCGCCTAGATCTTCGTCTCGAAACCCTCTTTCTGTTTAATCAACTTGAACAAGATTTTGGTACTGTAAAATTTGACCTTAGTCCAGATTAGTAAACGGATCTTGTTTCTTTCACAGTTTGAGTTTCGTTGCTCCGTTTGATTTGATTCTTTTCGCAAACCGGAGTTCTTAAGTTGAACTTTCTGGTTAGATCTTCTTATTTGAGATTTACCCACGTTTCTTTGCTTGATTGCTTATGTATGCTATTGTTTGTTTGCGACAGAACACCCGGAGTGTGAAGCGTGCTACTACGAGTCCCTAGGTTTTGCGGATCATCAACAAGGCAAGTAACACTTTGATCATACCCCTTTATCACCCAGTTTTTATGCATTAGTTCCAATCCTCAAACATTGCATGATTAGGATGTGATTAACATGTGGGTTGCGAAGTAGTTGATGATGTAGAACCTATTGCCCTGTTATATTCAAACCCTGGGAGTTACTTCTACGTATTGCTTATATTGCTATGCTATGCTCGTAGACGTGGTTTGGGTGAGTGAAATCCATGACAGATGTGAGATTGTTAATTAATGGTTCAACTTAAGGTGGCAACTTGAATACACATCTGGGTGGATTGTTTGTTGGGCACCTGGGGAATCCACTGTTGTCCTAGGATATCCCGGAGTACCCGTGTGATCATCCTAAGGTCTGCCACCCAGGCTCAAAGGGAACTCAGATATTTTCATGCTAGAAACTTCCGTGCGCAGCCACAAGCTATTATGGGCTCTAGCATAGTTGAGTAAGTTGCGTGAAGCTCCCGAAGAGGTGGATCAGCAGGTAGAGGGATGTAGGTTGGTATGGTATGCCCGGAGTAAGGAGTTAATGCTTCTGAAAGACTGTGTCTCGGTCATCTGTTTCTCAAACACCATGAAGGGCGAGAAATCCAACGGAGGAGATCGAGTCTTGTGGGGAAAAGTGTGCAATCCTCTATAGAGTGTATAAACTAATCATGGTTAGCCGTGTCCCCGGTTATGGACATCTTGAGTATCTAGTACTTGGAGTATCCTAAGTATCTCATCACTATTAAATAATATTGTTGGGTTGTTAATTACTTTAATTGGGATTGAGTTGGAGGAACCTTCTCAATGATGTTTCAACTACCATGATAGTTAAATAAAATCTATTCCTTTGTTGTAGGGAAAAATTGGTTTTTGCAAAAACTATAACCATAGAGCTTTCCACCAGCCAAATATGCATGTAGTGATAGCATTATTCTGTTCTTGCTCTACTGTGTTATTTTGCCAGCATATTCCATGTGCTGACCCGTTTTCAGGCTGCAACGTATTATGTTGTTGACTTTTCAAACGAGGAGTAAGATTCGTTAGGTCATTGCCGTGCAGCTCAGCTATGCCGTCGGAGTTGATGGACTCACTTTATCTTCCAAGCCTTCCGCTGTTATCGTATTAGATGGCCTTAAGTCATATTTATTGTAATAAGTTCTCTTTTGAGACATTCGATGTAATAAGTGTGTGATTGCTACTCTGTTATAAATCCTCGAGTACTGTGTGTGTCAGCATTACCGATCTAAGGATGACACTGAAGCACAGAGACTTGACCATTTGAGGTCGGGTCGCTACACACATCATATATATAGTCATAAAACCTTTCCTAATTACAAGGGATTAGATTAGATCCTGACTAATTCTTGACAAACACGTATTCCATCAGCTACCCTCAATCTCAACTATCGACAACATATTGAGATCGCGCTTACACTCCTGAAACAATGGAAGTGATAGCGGCTTAGTAAAGATATCTGCCAACTGATCCTTGGAAGAGATTAACCGGATATGCAGAAGCTTCTGTGCAACTCGTTCTTGAATAAAGTGATAGTCAATCTCGATGTGCTTTATTCGAGCATGAAACACCGGGTTAGGGGACGAGTAGGTGGCACCAATATTGTCACACCATAGGACAGGAGGGGAGTCTTGTCGAACTCCAAGCTCCTTCAACAGTGCTTCTACCCAGATTAGCTCAGTAGTAGCATTGGCAACAACCTTATATTCAGACTCGGTACTTGAACGAGAGATAGTAGGCTGCTTCTTGGCACTCCAGGTGATCAGATTACACCCATGAAAGATAGCATATCCCTCGGTTGATCGCCGATCATCAAGGCTCCCAGCCTAATCCGCATTAGAATAGGCCGATAGTGCATTAGACACAGATGGTTGTACAAGGAGACCATGTGAAGCAGTACCACGAACATACCAAAGAATGTGTTTCACCGCAGACCAATGAGAACTACGAGGAGCATGAAGATACTATTACGTCTCCGCCGTATCTAATTTTCCAAACACTTTTGCCCTTGTTTTTGACTCTAACTTGCATGATTTGAATGGAACTAACCCAGACTGATGCTGTTTTCAGCAGAATTGCCATGGTGTTATTTATGTGCAGAAACAAAAGTTCTCAAAATGACCTGAAACTCCGTGGAGATTATTTTTGGAAATAATAAAAAATACTGGCAAAGAATCAAGGCCAGGGGGCCCACACCCTAGCCACGAGGGTTGGGGGCGCGCCCCCTGCCTTGTGGGCCCCCTGGAGCTCCACCGACCTCAACTCCAACTCCATATATTCGTGTTCGGGGAGAAAAAAATGAGGGAGAAGGATTCATCGTGTTTTACGATATGGAGCCGCCGCCAAGCCCTAAACTCTCTCGGGAGGGCTGATCTGGAGTCCGTTCGGGGCTCCGGAGAGGGGAATCTATCGTCGTCGTCATCATCAACCTTCCTCCATCACCAATTTCATGATGCTCACCGCCGTGCGTGAGTAATTCCATCGTAGGCTTGCTGGACGGTGATGGGTTGGATGAGATTTATCATGTAATCGAGTTAGTTTGTTAGGGTTTGATCCCTAGTATCCACTATGTTCTGAGATTGATGTTGCTATGACTTTGCTATGCTTAATGCTTGTCACTAGGGCCCGAGTGCCATGATTTCAGATCTGAACCTATTATGTTTTCATGAATACATGTGAGTTCTTGATCCTATCTTGCAATTCTATAGTCACCTACTACGTGTTATGATCCGACAACCACGAAGTGATAATAGTCGGGACCACTCCCGGTGATGACCGTAGTTTGAGGAGTTCATGTATTCACTATGTGTTAATGCTTTGGTCTGGTACTCTATTAAAAGGAGGCCTTAATATCCCTTAGTTTCCAATAGGACCCCACTGCCACGGGAGGGTAGGATAAAAGATGTCATGCAAGTTCTTTTCCATAAGCACGTATGACTATATTCGAAAAACATGCCTACATTATATTGATGAATTGGAGCTAGTTCTGTGTCACCCTATGTGATGAATGTTACATGATGAACCACACCCGACATAATTCTCCATCACCGACCCAATGCATACGAGCTTTTCACATATTGTTCTTCGCTTATTTACTTTTCCGTTGCTATTGTTACGATCACTATAAAACACCAAAAATATTACTTTTGCTACCGTTACCTTTTGCCACCGTTACCACTACTATCATATTACTTTGCTACTAAATACCTTCCTGCAGATATTATGTTATCCAGGTGTGGTTGAATTGACAACTCAGCTGCTAATACTTGAGAATATTCTTTGGCTCCCCTTGTGTCGAATCAATAAATTTGGGTTGAATACTCTACCCTCGAAAATTGTTGCAATCCCCTATACTTGTGGGTTATCAAGACTATTTTCTAGCGCCGTTGCCGGGAAGCATAGCTCTATTCTTTGAGTCACTTGGGATTTATATCTTCTTAGCATTATGAAGAACTTGAAAGATCCAAGAACCAAAATTTATCCCTCAACTACGAGGGGAGGTAAGGAACTGCCATCTAGATCTGCACTTGATTCACCTTCTGTTTTGAGTAAGCTTGCGACACCTAAACCTGCTTCTGCTATTAATTCTGATATGTCGCATATTATTGGTGATGCCACTTCTTTTTTAGACCAAAGAACAGTAGGGTAAGTCCCCTACTATGAGTCATTTTCATTTATAAAGAGAGTATCCAAATTACATAATCAAGTGGTTGTTGGGGGGACAACCAAGTAGGTACAATCTAGGGGGAGGACAGTAAGGAAATTATTGAAAAATTAAATATTGTCTATCCATGAAGACATGCCCTCTTTTAGAGTGGGTTTAGCCCTCAGCATGGTCATTTTGAAATATCTGACAAAGTCAATCTTGCAATCATTTATTGAGCAAGGTATCCCTTCAAAAATCATCCCATTCCTTTGGTTCCATATGCTCCAGCAACCAAGAATCATGATTTCCATGAAGTGGTCAATTTTATATCTGTGTTTAGCATCAATAATCATATTGTTGATCTCCATATCCGAATTCCATTCAAATCCAATGTTCCACCAGAAACCTTGACTAAATGGACAAGTGAATAGAAGATGAGTCCTGTCTTCATAGTCTTCATTGTTGCATAACACATACAGTGGAATCCAGGTGCATGCTTTTTTCTGGTCAAAAGATCACATGTATTTATTCTGTCATTTAGCATGAGCCAACAGAAAAATTTGTGTCTTGGAAGACAACATGATTTCCATATCCATTTAAATGTGGCAGCTGCATCTTCACCATTCATAAGGTATCCATAGATCTTCTTTGTAATGTTCTTATTGTTACCCCAGTTGAAGGTCCATGTGTCCTTATCATCTGAGTTTCTGATATTGTTTAGTTCTCCTAATAGTAAGTGGAATTGTTGGTGGGCTTGAATGGAAAGTGGAAGTTGGAACAGGCTGTAAAGGTTATCCAGTTCCTTGGCTTCTTTGATTGACATGCTTTCCTTTTGGGTAAAAGAGTGAAGCTCAGGGTATTTAGTTTTCCTAATATCACCATTCCATATGTCATCCCATAGCAGATTAGTGCAACCAGATTTGATGTCACAAGTAGTCATTTCCTTGAAAAGGTCATACATTTTCATGCAATCTTTCCACCAAAAGGATCCTTTACTTTTGTTGTAATGAGGGACATCATTGTTATGGTAGTGAGCTTCCCAAATTAATTTTACCCATGGGACATCCACTTTGTTATAGAACTTGAACAAGTGCTTTATGAGAAGAGCTTTATTTTGTTCTCTAAGATTCAAAACCCCAAGTCCTCCTTGTTGTTTGGGTTTGCATATCATCTCCCAGCTGGCCAGGCATTTACCACCTTTATTGATTTCATTTCCATACCAAAGGAAGTTTCTGCTTGATTTATCCACATGGTCCAGAATGGTAACATGGACTTTAAGAGAACACATGGCAAATATAGGCATTGAAGCAACAACAGAGTTGACATAAGTGAGTCTCCCAGAATGGTTCATGAACCTGGCAACCCCTGATAATCTCTTATCAATCATAGATATAACTGGGATGAGGTCATGAACAGAGGGTTTGGTGGTGCACATAGGTAGCCCAAGATAGGTGAATGGAAGGCTTTCAACTCTATAACCAAAAGAGTTTGCAAGGTTGTTGATTGATTGTTGATCCATATTTATTGGGATCATGGATGATTAGCTGTAATTAACAAATAGCCCAATGGACATACTGAATAGATTAAGCAGGTATTTGAGATGGCTGAGTTTCTCTTCATCAGCAGGCATGATCAATAGAGTATCGTCTGCATATTGAATAATAGGGTAGTCAAGACCATATGCCTGATTTGTGGGGAGAGTGATTTCACCATTTGCCCAAGCAGCATTGATAATAGACTGAAGTAGATCGGCAGGAACGATATATAGAAGTGGAGAGTGAGGATCGCCTTGTCTGACTCCTCTTTTACATATATTTTTTTCCCAGCAACACCATTTAACAGGACAGATGTTGATGCAGTATTGAGTATATTGGTTACCCAATTTATCCATCTTGGACCAAATCCCTTAGCTTTCAACATGGCAATAATTGCATTGTATTCAATCTTGTCAAAAGCTTTCTCAAAATCAAGTTTGAGTATGATGATAGGTTTCCTAGATTGATGACATAGATGAATGTATTCAAATGCAAATCCCAAGCAGTCCTGGATATTTCTCCCTTTTATGAAACCATATTGATTCTGATGAATGACAGAGGTAATGATTTTCTGAGCTCTATTGGCCATAAGCTTTGTGATGATTTTGAGAGGAGGGCTGACCAAGGAAATGGGTCTGAAATCATTCATGTCAATAGGGTTTGTAATCTTTGGGATGAGAGTAATAAAAGCAGCATTAATACTCTGAATATCAATGTTTCCTTCAAAGAAATCCCAGATCATAGTGTAAATATCTTGTTTGATGACATTCCAACATTTCTTCAGAAATAAGCCATTAAAACCATCAGGTCCTGGTGCTCTGTCAGAGTGGATGTCTTTAATAACTTGGTCAATTTCATCCATGGAAAAAGGGGCCTCAAGCTCAGATAGATCTTTAGGCTGAATAATTTCCTCAAGGTTGAATAGCATAGGGGGGTTGATAGCTTTTCCCAGTCTATCTTTATATGATTTCCAAATAATGGCAGCCTTGTGATCATGATTTTGGAAAGGAGTCCCATCTTCATCTTTTAAAGAAGTTATGAAATTCTTCCTGTAGCTTTGGGTAGCCATGGCATGAAAAAATTCAGTATTTTCATCATCAAGCTGTATACTCCTCATCTTAAACCTGGATTTCCAATATATTCTTTTGACTTCCAATAACTTGGCTATGTGATTCTTGATAATAATTCTGAAGTTTGCTTCAATAGTGCTCAGATTTCTTTGATCCTCAATGCCATCAATCATAGATAGAACATAGTTACAAGCAGATATATTATTGTTAAGTTTTGATAGATTTGTGCTCCATTTTTTAAACCCATTCTGAGACATTTGAACCTGGCAGCAGTATCCTTGGCAGAGTTTGTCAATTATTGATTTCTGTTCCAACATTGAATAACAGTCTCATAGAACCCATCAAATTCAAACCAATAATTTTCAAATCTGAATATAGAGGATTTTGGAATATCACTGCCTATCTGAATGTGAATAGGAATATGATCTGATGTGACTCTAGCAAGTGGGTGTGCCAAAGTATTTGGGAATGCCAGGGTCCAGTTGGCAGAAGTAAAAATCCAGTCAAGCTTTTCCAGTAGTGGAGAGTCCTGCATGTTAGACCAGGTGAAATTCCTACTCTTGATAGGTATTTCCACAAGATCCTGTTGTTGGAGTAAGCTGTTAAACATAAGCATATTATTGGTGTCTCCTCCTGGTCTGTTTCTGTCAAGTGGGCTCCTTATTAGATTGAAATCACCCATTAAAATCCAATGATCCATATGAGAGGCATCTATATTGCTCAGCTAGTCAAAAAATTCAGTTCTGTCATCATTGTGGCAGGGTCCATAAATATTGCTGATGTAAAAAATGTTGCCAGATAGATTGCATGATAACTTCACAGTGATTTGGTATGTATTTTGGCTGACAACAGATCCTGAAAAAAGACTGCCATTCCATATAGTAATAATTCCTCCTGATAGGCCAATAGAGGCAGTATATGCAAATTGGTTGTATCTTCTAGGTGAAAAATTTCTGAGGTAAGCTTGGTCAAAATAATCTCTCTTAGTTTCTTGCAAGCAAATAATGCCACAGTTGCTTTCTTCAAATTTTGCTCTAATATCATCCCATCTAATCTGGGAATTTATCCCTCTGACATTCCAATTTAGTATGTTCCAGTTTCTACTCATTGATCAAATTAGTAGGAAAGTGATTATCTTGGATAGACTTAATCAAATCCAAAAAAATATTGCAACAATCATAGGACGTGATGAAATATGACAACCATGTGAACTGATAAATCATAATGCTAAGAAGCATCAGGTACATACTCCATTGACCATTTAGACCACTTGAAACATAATATAAATAGTGCATGATGTTCCACTCACAAACATATAATATGGAGTCTAACTCCTTACAACCCAGGTTCTTAATAAAAACAGATAATATAGCCCAAAAGCAGATAAAGTAAACACACTTTCTGAGTTCATCATTGATCTTGTTGTAACAAGACCAAATAGAGCATCTAAGTTCTTCATTCATGGTCCACCTTGGCCATCAGCTTCTCTTCAGAAACCTCCTCGGGAGGGATCATGCACTGCTTAGTTGCAAGAGCTTGGATTGTTCCAAGTGGAAGTTCAGGTGGTGGAGGAGCAGTTGGGTCTCTGACTTCATGCTCAAATTTAGTGTTCAGATTCTTCTGGCAATTGCTGATGTTTTTGGCCTTGTTTGCAGGAGCTTCGTTCTTGAAGCCCACACTCAGAACAGCAAGGCGGCGGCTGTGGCGCAGATCATTTACATCAAGTGGAGCATTGGACTTCTTTCTTTTGTTGACCACATGTATGGAGGGGATGGCAGGAGGAGCAGTTGGTTCCTTAGACAACACATGGGATGGATCAGCAGACGGATAATTTGGGTTACTGGCCATGAAATCTAGCATGGCAGGTGACATGTCAGGTTCATGCCTAGGCGACAGAGCAACAACAGAAGTTTCAGAGAGATCCAACTCTTTAGAAATCATGAGAGTGGAGATCATAGGTTCAGGTGGGGTTTCAGTAACAACAGTCAGCAGGCATTTCTTCACAGGACCATGGACATCATCAACATTGATCAATTGGAAACGGGTACTGATCACAACAACACCTTCGAGCATCTCAAGAACATCAGGTGCAGTGGAGATAATTTTTGACATCATGTCATGCAGAGCAAAAAATGCATCAGCAGCTTCAATTGCAGGTTGAAGCGGCTGATCCTGATGAGCAATCTCTGGGTCTTGGGGCGGGGTGTAAACCATGGGTATGTCCTCTTGATCATCTTCAGGAGCATGGTGGGCTGCAGGCGCAGCATGCGGGTTTTCATTATGGACAAAATCGGCATCGTGCCATATACCACCAAATGCAGCATGAGGCATGGGGTGCAAGACACCGTTAGGGGGGATCGGGTCTTCATCGCCACCCATAGCACCAAGGAGTTTAGATGACAAAATATACACAGCACTAGTCCAAGACTTCCCATGGCCATAATCATCTAGGCTTTCACATATGACATGACTGACAAGTATTTCCAAAAGATCGGGCACTCTAATCTTGACCAATATACGAGCTCTATTGGACAAATCTCTATTCCAAACTAAAAACTTGGCAAACCACTGACAGATTCACGGACTTTGCCTTGTCTCCATGCCTCAAGAGGGAAATTGACCATCATGATCCAAACATCATGGGAGAAGGTGCAGTCTCGATAGTTTATACCTTGGTCATGACGGATAACACGCAGTGTCGAGTCACCTACGAAGTAGGGACTGTTGGCGATAGCAATGTCGATGTCGCAGGCGTGCTGGAAGCGGACGAGAGCGGCTCCCATGCCGCACCTTGATATTTCAGCAATGCAGAAGCCGCGCTCATGGTCAAGATAGTGACGAATGAGCATGGCGTCCATGTCGAACTAGTTGGGATCCGGAGGCGGGGCGAGGGAGATGATGGCCCAATCCTCCGATTGGACCAGAGCTTCTCCGCCAAGGTAGTGGAAGGATCGACGACGGTGGTTTCCATGGGCTTCGATGATGGCAGTGCCCGGGGGAAGGAGTGGGAGGGGGTCGCATGGGTAGGTGGCCATGGTGGCAGAGGAAGTTGGGGCGACAATGGAGAAGCATGATGGAGCAGAGCAGGGGTGTAATGGAGAACATGGGGTTTGGCAGGCCTGGCGGTCGAATAGAGGGGGAGGGGTGGGGTTTTGGGGAGACGAGTCGTCGTGAGGGTTATCGGGTACGGGTGTGGGGGTGAGGGGGAGTTTGGTGGGATTTGACCTGATAGACGAGGGTTTTGTTTTTGGATAATAAACAAAACGGGATATATGCCCGTAACGATAACAAGATCGGCATCTAAACTGATTTTTGCAGTCGATACATAGGTGTCCAGACGATAAGCATTTACCGCAGAAAGATAAAAGAGGAGTCTGTTGATGGCCAGGTGGGCCTCGTTCGGTGCGGTGGGCTTGATTGGGTTGGGGTTGGTGATGGAAGTGGGCTGGGCTCCAGTCAGAAGAGGGGTGGTGGTGGGCTGTGGTGTTTCAGGAGGCCTCGAAGTTGGGTCTCTGGGGATAGAATTTTGAATGGAGATAATCCCACTCGCCATTGGCTCATGATCCGATGATGAAGGGGTATTGTTGATGGCAGCCGGAGTTGAGCATGATGATGGGTTGGGTGGTCGCTGTGCGCCGATGGGAACAGAATTTGCACCGGTGAGATGACCTAGAGGGGATCTAGAGACCGTAGTCCATTCGTGCTCTAGCTCGTAAAGCCATAGATTGTATTCTCTAATCCATGATGGTCCACCAAAACCCCAAAGGTGAAAATGACATGAAAAACTGGGGCATCGAAAAGATCTTAAGCGATAGATCATAAATCCAACCGCCTTTGATATAACAGAGAATTTAAAAACTTGTCCAAGGATGAGAGAAACATTGAGGTGGGATGGAGACCCCCCAATGCAAGCCTCTAGGGCTAGGCCAACGTGTTCAACATTTAGGAGGAAGAAAGAATGGCTAAAAGAGACCACCAGATGGAAAGTGTGGTTGGGATCGAGGCAATGAACAGAAGTGGAGAATCTGGCTCTAACCTTGTTGGCAATTTCCACTCCCGGAGAAAGATCCAGGAGAGGGGGCACCATCTTGGCCGGAGGGATTCACAAGGTTGGAGCGCCATGGATCGCCGGTGGAGTCGCCCTAGGAGTCGCCAGAGAGGTGGTGGAGGGGGTGGAGGGGGAAGGATGATGCCACTTCATCTATGCATGATACTCATGATGAAACTACTTCTATGCTTGATACTACTGTGCCACTTGGTGAATTTCTTGATGAACAACTTGCTAGGGCTAGACAGAATGAAATTATTGAAACTGATAATATTGATGAAAGTGATGATGAAGGCTCTCCTAATAAATATGAATTGCCTGTTGTGCATGAGGGCTATGTTATGGATGAAGAAACTAAAAGAGACTTTCTTGCATGCAATGATAGAAGTGATTTAAAGAAATTATTAGCTAAGCTTAAACAAAAAACTCTGAATGCTAGAATGAAATATGATCCTGCTTATGCTACTTCACCTATCTTTGTTACTGATAAGGATTATGAATTCTCTATTGATCCTGATATAATTACTTTGGTTGAATCTGATCCTTTTTATGGCTATGAATCTGAAACTGTTGTGGCACATCTTACTAAATTAAATGATATAGCCACCCTGTTCACTAATGATGAGAGAACTTTCTACTTTTATATCCTTAAAATATTTCCGTTCTCATTAAAGGGTGATGCTAAGATATGGTTTAATTCTCTTGATCCTGGTTGTGTGCGTAGTCCTCGGGATATGATTTATTACTTCTCTGCTAAATATTTTCCTGCTCATAAGAAACAAGCTGCCTTAAGGGGTATATATAATTTTGTGCAAATTGAAGAAGAGAGTCTCCCACAAGCTTGGGGGAGGCTTCTCCAATTACTTAATGCTTTGCTTGATCATCCTCTTAAGAAAAATGAAATACTTGATATCTTTTATAATGGACTAACCGATGCTTCCAGAGACCGCCTGGATAGTTGTGCTGGTTCTGTTTTCAGGGAAAGAACACCGGATGAAGCTGAAATTCTATTGAATAATATGTTGACAAATGAAAATAATTGGAAACTTCCTGAGCCAACTCCTGAGCCTATTCCTAAACCAACTCCGAAGAAAAGAGGTGTTCCATTTATCAGTCTTGAAGATATGCAAGAGGTAAAGAAATCCATGAAAGAAAATGGTATTAAAGTTGAAGATGTTAAGAATTTACCTCCTATTGAAGAAATACATGGTCTTAATTTACCGCCTGTTGAAGAAATATATGGTTTTAATCCATCACCTATTGAAGAAACACATGGTCTTGATAACCCGACACAAGTAGTAAAGGTAAATTCTCTCTATAGATACGATAAAGCTGAAATCCCTCCTACTAAGTTTGCTAGCCAATGTTTGGATGAGTTTGATAGCTTTATGGTTAGGAAAGAAGACTTCAATGCTTACTTTGGTAGACAATTGAAACAAAATGCTTATATGATTGAACACTTGGGTGATTATATGTCTAGAGTTAAAGGTGAACTTAAACTCATTAGTAAACATGCTTCTATGGTTACCACTCAAGTAGAACGAGTACTTAAAGCTCAAGATGATTTGCTCAATGAATTGAATAGTAAGAATAATGACTATGCTGTTAGAGTGGCTACTAGAACTGGTAAGATGACTCAGGAACCTTTGTATCCTGAAGGCCACCCTAAGAGAATTGAGCAAGATTCTCAGAGAAATAATATAGATGCAGCTAGTCCTTCTAAAAGGAAGAAAAATAAAAATGATAGGACTTTGCATGCTTCTAGTGAACCTGTTATTGACACCCCTGAGAATCCCAATGATATCTCTATTTCTGATGCTGAAACATAATCTAGTAATGAGCATGAACCTAGTGATAATGTTAATAATGATGTTCATGCTGATGCTCAACCTTGTAATGACAATGATGTAGAGATTGAACCTGCTGTTGATCTTGATAACCCACAATCAAAGAATCAACGTTATGATAAGAGAGACTTTGTTGCTAGGAAACACGGTAAGGAAAGAGAGCCTTGGGTTCAGAAACCCATGCCTTTTCCTCCTAAGCCATCCAAGAAAAAGGATGATGAGGATTTTGAGCGCTTTGCTGAAATGATTAGACCTATCTTTTTGCGTATGCGTTTGACTAATATGCTTAAAATGAATCCTTATGCTAAGTACATGAAAGATATTGTTACTAATAAAATAAAGATACCAGAAGCTGAAATTTCCACCATGCTTGCTAATTATACTTTTAAGGGAGGAATACCAAAGAAACTTCGAGATCCCGGAGTACCAACTATACCATGCTCCATTAAAAGAAACTATGTTAAAACTGCTTTATGTGATCTTGGAGCCGGTGTTAGTGTTATGCCTCTCTCTTTATATCGTAGACTTCATTTGAATAAGTTGACACCTACTAAAATATCTTTGCAAATGGCTGATAAATCAACTGCTATACCTGTCGGTATTTGTGAGGATGTGCCTGTTGTGGTTGCAAACGTTACTATTTTAACGGACTTTGTTATTCTTGATATTCCCGAGGATGATAGTATGTCTATTATTCTTGGAAGACCCTTTTTGAATAATGCAGGGGGCGTTATTGATTGCACCAAAGGCAATGTCACTTTTCATGTTAATGGTAATGAGCATACGGTACACTTTCCGAGGAAACAACCTCAAGTCCACAGTATAAATTCTATTGGAAAAATTTCAACAATCACTATTGGAGGTTTTGAATTTCCTCTTCCTACTGTCAAGAAGAAATATGATATTCTTATTGTTGGGGATGTGCATATCCCCGTTGAGGTAACCTAGTGATATTCGAAAATTCTCCAGTTCCATGTTATTCGGAATGAGTTTGTTAACAAGATCTGATCAACCTTGTTAGTGGATTCCTTTTGATGAGCATGAGATGGATGAAGTTAGAAAGCACAACCTTCTGTACCCTCCTTTTACTTTCTGTTATTTATTTTAAATAAAGCAAAATTAGTAATTTCTGTCTGTTTTCTGGTTTATTCCATGATGACTCTGTTAGTATGGGCGGTATTATTGCCAAACGGTTAAGTCTGAACCATACAAAGGGCCCCATCTTTGGAGGTTTCTATGCTTCACGCCTTGCTGCATAATATAACATACCTGTTAGGCACTATGAAAAGAAGAAAAATTGCTGCCTACTGTTTATTTAGATTATAAGAGTATGGTAGCGCATGATTTTATTGTAAAGAATAGGGAAGGGGAGCTTAAATACAAATTGTTCTTTGATAAACATCATCCTGAGACTATTACCCTACCTGCTCCTTCCTTGTTTGATTTATCTGCAGGCAAGTACCTTGTTCCATTGGAGGCCATTCACGCCTACCGGAACCCTACATCAGTTGCAGAGACAGAGCCGGAACCACAATTTGATCCTCCACGACAGTCTGATTACCAGTGGGATTCGGAGGTGATTGCCAGCCAGTGGCAATCTGAGTATCCATCACAGTACGACCCTAGTTACAACTTTGGATATCCGCCAGGCCACCCGTGGCAATAGACCAACTTAGGTCAAAATCCTAAGCTTGGGGAGTACGTATTTCTCACCAACATTACATTTATGTTCATACACTCATTGCTAGATGTCGGTGCTCATACTTTTTCATTGTAATATCCATGCTAGTTTATTTCTTTTTTATGCTTTCTTCTTGTGTGTTTGATAAACCTTAAGAAAAACAAAAAATAGTAGTAGCTTTTAGCTTTTAGCTATTTTATTTTTCTTGTTGTAGTAGTAATAACTAAAAAGAAAACTCAAAAATATTTCCCTTTCTTCTTTTGCTTGTTGGGAGCTTTCCCGTGTAAATAGTTTTATTTCTTTTCTTTTCTTTGGGGGGCGATAGGAGAAGACCATGATTAAATTGTTGAAGTGACTCCAATATACATTATTGTTGATTTAACCAAGAGTCCATATTGCCTTGTCTTCTCCTGCTTATTGAATGCTTGCAGATTCCAGCTTAGTCCAATGCACGTGCACTATTATTATTATTCACATCATTCGGTCGTGCAAGTGAAAGGCAATTATGACGATATATGATGGACTGATTGAGATTGGAGAAGCTGGTATGAACTCGACCTCTCTTATTTTTGTAAATATGATTAGTTCATCGTTCCTGATTCAGCCTATTATGAATAAACATGTTTGCAATGACAATTAGAGATTATAGTTGCTCGTGCCATGCTAAATTAGCTAGGAGCTTATAATGGTTTACCTTGCGTGCCAACATGCTATTAAGATGGTTGTGATGTGGTATGATAGGGTGGTATCCTCTTTTGAACGATTCGAGTGGCTTGACTTGGCACATGTTCACGCATGTAGTTCAAACAAAATCAACATAGCCTCTATGATATTTATGTTCATGGTGCATTATATCCTACTCATGCTTGCATTCAGTGTTAATTAATTTTAATGCATGTTCATGACTGTTGTCGCTCTCTAGCTGGTCGCTTCCCAGTCTTTTTCTAGCCTTCACCTGTATTAAGCGGGAATACAGCTTGTGCATCCAATCCCATAAACCCCAAAGTTATTCCATATGAGTCCACCATACCTACCTGTATATGATATCTACCTGCCATTCCAAGTAAATTTGTATGTGCCAAACTCTAAACCTTCAAATAAACATTATGTTTTGTATGCTCGAATAGCTCATGTATCAACTAGGGCTGTTCGTATCTTCCATGTTAGGCGGGCTATTCGCAAGAGGAGTGGACTCCGCTCCTCATTCACGAGAAAATGGCTGGTCACCGGGATGCCTAGTCCCATGCTTTATGCAAATCAAATCAAAATAATTGCAAACAAAACTTCCCCGGGACTGTTGTTAGTTGGAGGCACTCGTTGTTTCAAGCAAGCCATGGATTAATGCTTGTTGGTGGAGGGGGAGTATAAACTTTACCATTCTGTTTGGGAACCGCCTATAATGTGTGTAGCATGGAAGATATCACCATCTCTCGGTTGTTATGTTGACAATGAAAGTATACCGCTCAAAATATTATTCATATCTATTTCAAAACCGAGCTCTGGCACCTCTACAAATCCCTGCTTCCCTCTACGAAGGGCCTATCTATTTACTTTTATGTTGAGTCATCATCATCTTATTAAAAAGCACCAGTTGGAGAGCACCGCTGTCATTTGCATTCATTATTGTTAGTTTACATTGAGTATGACTTGACTGGATCTCTTTCACCATGAATTACAATGTCTAGTCAGTCCTTGATCTTTAAAGGTGCTCTGCATTTATGTTTTGCGGTCTCAGAAAGGTCTAGCAAGATACCATCTTGTTATATCATATCATGATTGTTTTGAGAAAGTGTTGTCATCCGAGATTTATTATTACTGCTCGCTAGTTGATCATGCCATTGATATGAGTAAACATGAGACCTAAATGTTATTGTGAATATGGTTAGTTCATAATATTTGTTGAAAACTTGAATGCTGGCTTTACATATTTACAACAACAAGAGCAAACAGAGTTTGTAAAAGTTTTTCTTTATCACTTTCAGTTTGTCAATTGAATTGCTTGAGGACAAGCAAAGGTTTAAGCTTGGGGGAGTTGATGCGTATCCGTCATATCTACTTTTCCAAACACTTTTGCCCTTGTTTTGGACTCTAACTTGCATGATTTGAATGGAACTAACCCAAACTGACGCTGTTTTCAGTAGAACTGCTGCTACCTCTTGAGCTTGCGTTGGTTTTCCCCGAAGAGGAAGGGATGATGCAGAAGAGTAGCGTAAGTATTTCCCTCAGTTTTTGAGAACCAAGGTATCAATCCAGTAGGAGGCCACGCTCAAGTCCCTCGTACCTACACAAAACGATAGCTACTCGCAACCAACACGATTAGGGGTTGTCAATCCCTTCACGATCACTTACGAGAGTGAGATCTGATAGATATAATATTTTTGGTATTTTTGGTATAGAGATGCAAAGTAAAAAGTAAAGGCAAAGTAAAAAAGCAAAGCAAGATTTAAAGTGATGGAGATTGATATGATGAGAATAGACCCGGGGGCCATAGGTTTCACTAGTGGCTTCTCTCAAGAGCATAAGTATTCTATGGTGGGTGAACAAATTACTGTTGAGCAATTGACATAATTGAGCATAGTTATGAGAATATCTAGGCATGATCATGTATATAGGCATCACATCTGTGACAAGTAGACCGAAACGATTCTGCATCTACTACTATTACTCCACTCATCGACCGCTATCCAGCATGCATCTAGAGTATTAAGTTAAAAACAGAGTAACACTTTAAGCAAGATGACATGATGTAGAGAGATAAATTCATGCAATATGAAATAAACCCCATCTTGTTATCCTCGATGGCAACGATGCAATATGTGCCTTGCTGCCCCTTCTGTCACTGGGAAAGGACACCACAAGATCGAACCCAAAGCCAAGCACTTCTTCCATGGCAAGAACTACCAATCTAGTTGGCCAAACCAAACGGATAATTCAAAGAGACTTGCAAATATAACCAATCATACATAAAAGAATTCAGAGAAGATTCAAATATTATTCATAGATAGACTTGATCATAAACCCACAATTCATCGGTCTCAACAAACACACCGCAAAAAGAAGATTACATCGAATAGATCTCCACAAGAGAGGGGGAGAACTTTGTATTGAGATCCAAAAGGAGAGAAGAAGCCATCTAGCTACTAACTATGGACCCGAAGGTCTGAGGTAAACTACTCACACTTCATCGGAGAGGCTATGATGATGTAGAAGCCCTCCGTGATGACGCCCCTCTTCGGCGGAGCTCCAGAACAGGCCCCAAGATGGGATCTCGTGGATACAGAAAGTTGCGGCGGTGGAATTAGGTTTTTGGCTCCTCTTCTGATCGTTTGGGGGTACGTAGGTATATATAGGAGGAAGGAGTACGTCGGTGGAGCACCGAGGGGCCCACGAGGCAAGGTGCTCCCCCACCCTCGTGACCGCCTCTCTGATGCCTTGGCGTAGGGTCCAAGTCTCCTGGATCACGTTCAGTGAGAAAATCACGTTCCCGAAGGTTTCATTCTGTTTGGACTCCGTTTGATATTCCGTTTGTTCGAAACACTGAAATAGGCAAAAAACATCAATTCTGGGCTGGGCCTCCGGTTAATAGGTTAGTCCCAGAAATAATATAAAAGTGGAAAATAAAGCCCAATATAGTCCAAAACAGTAGATAATATAGCATGGAGCAATCAAAAATTATAGATACGTTGGAGACGTATCAGGCATCCCCAAGCTTAATTCCTGCTCGTCCTTGAGTAGGTAAATGATAAAAAGAGAATTTTTGATGCGGAGTGCTACTTGGCATAATTTCAATGCAAATCTTCTTAATTGTGATAGGAATATTCAGATTCTAAAGATTCAAGACAAAAGTTTATATTGACATAAAAATAATAATACTTCAAGCATACTAACAAAGCAATTATGTCTTCTCAAAATAACATGGCCAAAGAAAGTTATCCCTACAAAATCATATAGTCTGGCTATGCTCTATCTTCACCACACAAAGTATTTAAATCATGCACAATCCGGATGACAAGCCAAGCAATTGTTTCATACTCTAACTTTTTCAAAACTTTTTCAATCTTCACGCAATACATGAGCGTGAGCCATGGATATAGCACTATAGGTGGAATAGAATGGTGGTTGTGGAGAAGACAAAAAGGAGAAGATAGTCTCACATCAACTAGGCGTATCAACGGGCTATGGAGATGCCCATCAATAGATATCAATTTGAGTGAGTAGGGATTGCCATGCAATGGATGCACTAGAGCTATAAGTATATGAAAGCTCATAAAGAAACTAAGTGGGTGTGCATCCAACTTGCTTGCTCACGAAGACCTAGGGCATTTTGAGGAAGCCCATCATTGGAATATACAAGCCAAGTTCTATAATGTAAAATTCCCACTAGTATATGAAAGTGACATAATGAGAGACTCTCTATCATGAAGATCATGGTGCTACTTTGAAGCACAAGTGTGGTAAAAGGATAGTAACATTGTCCCTTCTCTCTTTTTCTCTCATTTTTTTATTTGGGACTTTTCTCTTTTTTATGGCCTCTTTTATTTCTCTTTTTATTTGGGCTTCGTTGGCCTCTTTTATTTATTTTTCGTCTGGAGTCTCATCCCGACTTGTGGGGGAATCATAGTCTCCATCACCCTTTCCTCACTTGGGACAATGCTCTAAAAATGATGATCATCACACTTTTATTTTTCTTACAACTCAACAATTACAACTCGATACTTAGAACAAAATATGACTCTATATGAATGCCTCCGGCGGTGTACCGGGATATGCAATATGACAATGATGAATGTGTCATGATAAACGGAACGGTGGAAAGTTGCATGGCAATATATCTCGGAATGGCTATGGAAATGCCATAATAGGTAGATATGGTGGCTGTTTTGAGGAAGGTACATGGTGGGTGTATGATACCGGCGAAAGGTGCACAGTATTAGAGAGGCTAGCAAAGGTGGAAGGGTGAGAGTGCGTATAATCCATGGACTCAACATTAGTAATAAAGAACTCATATACTTATTGCAAAAATCTAGAAGTTATCAAAGCAAAGTATTACGCGCATGCTCCTAGGGGGATAGATTGGTAGGAAAAGACCATCGCTCGTCCCCGACCGCCACTCATAAGGAAGACAATCAATAAATAAATCAGGCTCCGACTTCATCACATAACGGTTCACCATACGTGCATGCTACGGGAATCACAAACTTTAACACAAGTATTCTTTAAATTCACAACTACTCAACTAGCATGACTCTAATATTATCACCTCCACATCTCAAAAGAATTATCATGCTTCAATCTTTTCTTAGTATTCAACACACTCAAAAGAAAGTTTCACAAATCTTGAATACCAAGCATATTATTATTAAGCAAATTACCATGCTATTAAGAGACTCTCAAAATAATTTAAGTGAAGCATGAGAGATCAATAATTTCTTTAAAACAAATCCACCACCGTGCTCTAAAAGATCTAAGTGAAGCACATAGAGCAAAATTATAACGCTCAAAAGATATAAGTGAAGCACATAGAGCAAAACTACTTAGCTCAAAAAGGATATAAGTGAAGCACATAGAGAAAAACTACATAGCTCAAAAGATATAAGTGAAGCACATAGAGCAAAACTACTTAGCTCAAAAAGATATAAGTGAAGCACATAGAGTATTCTATCAAATTTTAATTCATGTATGGATCTCTCAAAAGGTGTGTACATCAAGGATGATTGTGGAATACTAAAACACAAAGACACAAATAATACAAGACGCTCCAAGCAAAACACATATCATGTTGGTGAATAAAAATATAGCTCCAAGTAAATTACCGATGGAAGTGGACGAAAGAGGGGATGCCTTCCGGGGCATCCCCAAGCTTTGACTTTTTGGTGTCCTTGGATTATCTTGGGGGTGCCATGGGCATCCCCAAGCTTAGGCTCTTGCCACTCCTTGTTCCATAATCCATCACAAGAATTCACCCAAAACTTGAAAACTTCACAACACAAAACTTAAAGTAGAAAACTCGTGAGCTCCGTTAGCGAAAGAAAACAAAAGACCACTTCAAGGTACTGTAATGAACTCATTCTTTATTTATATTGGTGTTAAACCTACTGTATTCCAACTTCTCTATGGATTATAAACTATTTTACTAACCATAGATTCATCAAAATAAGCAAACAACACACGAAAAACAGAATCTGTCAAAAACAGAACAGTCTGTAGTAATCTGTAGCTAGCGCAAGATCTGGAACCCCAAAAATTCTAAAATAAATTGCTGGACGTGAGGAATTTATCTATTAATCATCTGCAAAAAGAATTAACTAAATACACTCTTCAAATAAAAATGACAGCAGTTCTCGTGAGCGCTAAAGTTTCTGTTTTTTACAGCAAGTTCAACAAGACTTTCCCCAAGTCTTCCCAACGGTTCTACTTGGCACAAACACTAATTAAACACAAAAAACACAACCAAAACAGAGGCTAAATAATTTATTTATTACTAAACAGGAGCAAAAAGCAAGGAATAAAAATAAAATTGGGTTGCCTCCCAACAAGCGCTATCGTTTAACGCCCCTAGCTAGGCATAAAAGCGAGGATAGATCTAGGTTGTGCCGTAGTAATAAGATAGATCGATGAAACTCATTTCATATTCTCTACATTCAGCACCAAGTTTTCTTTGAGGCAAGCAAAAGTAATCAAAAGGGCTAAATTTAATAGGACAGAAGTCCCCAAGATCAATTTTAGGAGGTATAGGTTCCTCTTTCGGCCCTTCGTATTGTACAACCAATTCATCATTATGAGCGTTCTTTTGATAGAACCTTGTGAGCCTAAACTCAAGAGAGCATCCTAGCTCATTATTTCGAATAGCCAAATCATTATTAAGTTCAGAGATTCTATAAATTAAAATATTGGTTGGCACCTTTTTTCTAAGGTTTTCATTAAAAGCAGCATAGTAAAGAGATTGAAAGCGCATAATTTCTTCTTGATCGAAGAGGATAGATTCTATGGGAGGACGACCAGCATCCACCCTATAGTGCGCAAAGATTTCTTTGGCTTCTTTTATTATAAATCTGAATTCATGAGCCAAAAAGATAGTAGCGGCACGCTTAATAGAGGAATGCTCGATATTAGAAAATTCTAGGAAAACTCTTTGTATAGATGGGTGCATATGCATAAATTGCCTTTCGAGTTCAACGATGAGCATGGCAATGGCGTCCGCAAGACTACTAGTTCTATGGAGAATAGAACCGCCCATAGAGGGCAAAGCACCGGCACAAGTAAAGAAATCTTGAATAACTCCTTTTCCAATAATATTACCACTACCGATTCGAAATCTTTTTGTATGATAGGTAGGGGGTTCTTCAGCAGGAGCATCAGAATTTTCCATGATATTGTTATCGCCCATATCGGCGATAACTTCCCCAATTTCAGACATAACGACAAGCAAGCAAGCTAGCACACGAGCAAACAAAAGGCAAGCGGGCGAAAAGAGGCAAATAGAGAAGGAGGATAGAGAGAGAGAGGGGGAATAAAACGGCAAGGGTGAAGTGGGGGAAAGGAAAACGAGAGGCAAATGGCAAATAATGTAATGCGAGAGATAGGGATTGTGATGGGTACTTGGTATGTTGACTTTTTGCGTAGACTCCCCGGCAACGGCGCCAGAAATCCTTCTTGCTACCTCTTGAGCTTGCGTTGGTTTTCCCCGAAGAGGAAGGGATGATGCAGTAGAGTAGCGTAAGTATTTTCCTCAATTTTTGAGAACCAAGGTATCAATCCAGTAGGAGGCCACGCTCAAGTCCCTCGTACCTACACAAAACGATAGCTACTCGCAACCAACACGATTAGGGGTTGTCAATCCCTTCACGGTCACTTACGAGAGTGAGATCTGATAGATATAATATTTTTGGTATTTTTGGTATAGAGATGCAAAGTAAAAAGTAAAGGCAAAGTAAAAAAGCAAAGCAAGATTTAAAGTGATGGAGATTGATATGATGAGAATAGACCCGGGGGCCATAGGTTTCACTAGTGGCTTCTCTCAAAGAGCATAAGTATTCTACGGTGGGTGAACAAATTACTGTTGAGCAATTGACATAATTGAGCATAGTTATGAGAATATCTAGGCATGATCATGTATATAGGCATCACGTCCGTGACAAGTAGACCGAAACGATTCTGCATCTACTACTATTACTCCACTCATCGACTGCTAACCAGCATGCATCTAGAGTATTAAGTTAAAAACAGAGTAACGCTTTAAGCAAGATGACATGATGTAGAGAGATAAATTCATGCAATATGAAATAAACCCCATCTTGTTATCCTCGATGGCAACGATACAATACGTGCCTTGCTGCCCCTTCTGTCACTGGGAAAGGACACCGCAAGATCGAACCCAAAGCCAAGCACTTCTTCCATGGCAAGAACTACCAATCTAGTTGGCCAAACCAAATGGATAATTCGAAGAGACTTGCAAATGTAACCAATCATACATAAAAGAATTCAGAGAAGATTCAAATATTATTCATAGATAGACTTGATCATAAACCCACAATTCATCGGTCTCAACAAACACACCGCAAAAAGAAGATTACATCGAATAGATCTCCACAAGAGAGGGGGAGAACTTTGTATTGAGATACAAAAGGAGAGAAGAAGCCATCTAGCTACTAACTATGGACCCGAAGGTCTGAGGTAAACTACTCACACTTCATCGGAGAGGCTATGATGATGTAGAAGCCCTCCGTGATGACGCCCCTCTCCGGCGGAGCTCCGGAACAGGCCCCAAGATGGGATCTCGTGGATACAGAAAGTTGCGGCGGTGGAATTAGGTTTTTGGCTCCTCTTCTGATCGTTTGGGGGTACGTAGGTATATATAGGAGGAAGGAGTACATCGGTGGAGCACCGAGGGGCCCACGAGGCAGGGGGCGCGCCCTAGGGAGGCGCCCCCCACCCTCGTGACCGCCTCTCTGATGCCTTGGCATAGGGTCCAAGTCTCCTGGATCACGTTCGGTGAGAAAATCACGTTCCCGAAGGTTTCATTCCGTTTGGACTCCGTTTGATATTCCGTTTCTTCGAACACTGAAATAGGCAAAAAAACAGCAATTCTGCCGGTTAATAGGTTAGTCCCAAAAATAATATAAAAGTGGAAAATAAAGCTGAATATAGTCCAAAACAGTAGATAATATAGCATGGAGCAATCAAAAATTATAGATACGTTGGAGACGTATCAACCGCCATGGTGTTATTTATGTGCAGAAACAAAAGTTCTCAGAATGACCTGAAACTCCGCAGAGATTATTTTTGGAAATAGTAAAAAAATACTGGCAAAGAATCAAGGCCAGGGGGCCACACCCCAGCCACAAGGGTGGGGGGTGCGCCTGCCCCCTAGGCGCGCCCCCTTGCCTCGTGGGCCCCCTGGAGCTCCACCGACCTCAACTCCAACTCCATATATTCGTGTTTGGGGAGAAAAAAATGAGGGAGAAGGATTCATCGCGTTTTATGATATGGAGCCGCCGCCAAGCCCTAAACTCTCTCGGGAGGGCTGATCTAGAGTCCATTCGGGGCTCCAGAGAGGGGAATCCGTCGCCGTCGTCATCATCAACCTTCCTCCATCACCAATTTCATGATGCTCACCACCGTGCATGAGTAATTCCATCGCAGGCTTGCTGGACGGTGATGGGTTGGATGAGATTTATCATGTAATCGAGTTAGTTTTGTTAGGGTTTGATCCCTAGTATCCACTATGCTCTGGGATTGATGTTGCTATGACTTTGCTATGCTTAATGCTTGTCACTAGGGCCCGAGTGCCATGATTTCAGATCTGAACCTATTATGTTTTCATGAATATATGTGAGTTCTTGATCCTATCTTGCAATTCTATAGTCACCTATACTATGTGTTATGATCCGGCAACCCTGAAGAGACAATAGTCGGGACCACTCCCGGTGATGACCGTAGTTTGAGGAGTTCATGTATTCACTATGTGTTAATGCTTTGGTCCGGTACTCTATTAAAAGGAGGCCTTAATATCCCTTAGTTTCCAATAGGACCTCGCTGCCACGGGAGGGTAGGACAAAAGATGTCATGCAAGTTCTTTTCCATAAGCACGTATGACTATATTCGGAAAACATGCCTACATTATATTGATGAATTGGAGCTAGTTCTGTGTCAACCTATGATATGATTGTTACATGATGAACCACATCCGGCATAATTCTCCATCACTGATCCAATGCCTACGAACTTTTCACATATTGTTCTTCACTTATTTACTTTTCCGTTGCTATTATTACGATCAGTATAAAACACCAAAAATATTACTTTTGCTACCGTTACCTTTTGCCACCGTTACCACTACTATCATATTACTTTGCTACTAAATGCCTTGCTGCAGATATTAAGTTATCCAGGTGTGGTTGAATTGACAACTCAGCTGCTAATACTTGAGAATATTCTTTGGCTCCCCTTGTGTCCAATCATTAAATTTGGGTTGAATACTCTACCCTCGAAAACTGTTGCGATCCCCTATACTTGTGGGTTATCAGATACTGACACACTCGATTAACCGCAAAGGAGAGATCGGGATGAGTAAGTGTCAGGTACTGAAGAGCACCAACCAGGCTGCGATACAGAGTAGCATCATCATCACTCAGGGGGTCTCCATCACTAGCAAAAAGACGATCAGTGGAGGACATCAGAGTGGGTGTTGACTTGCATTTGAGCATACCAGCACGAGCAAGGAGATCCAGTGCATATTTGCGTAGGGTAAGAGACAAGCCCCTGTTGAGACTAGCAACCTCAATACCAAGGAAATAATTAAGAACCCCCAAGTCCTTGATAGCAAACTGCCGCCGAAGTCCAGATAGTAGACAATCAATTGCCGAAGAAGATGAACTGAGCACAATAATGTCGTCAACATAGACCAATAAATACATCGTGATATATTGATGATGAATAATGAAAAATGAAGTATCAGCCGTGGAAGCAATAAACCCATAAGCACTGAGAGCATAGCCAAGCAGATGATGCCATGCGCGAGGCGCCTGTTTAAGACCATAGAGAGCCTTATCAAGCCGACATAGATGATGTGGGTACCGAGGATCCTAAAAGCCCGGAGGTTTTCGCATAAAAACCTCCTCCTCAAGAACACCATGGAGGAAGGCATTCTGAACATCAAGTTGTCGCAAAGACCACCCCCGACTCACAGCAAGAGACAAAAGTAGTCGAATAGTTGTCGGTTTAACAACCGGGCTAAATTTGTCTTCATAGTCAAGTCCATATTTCTGTTTGTATCCCTTAGCGACTAACCGTGCTTTATACCTCTCAATAGACCCATCAGGTGACGCTTAACTTTGAACACCCACTGGGAATCAATTATATTCAAAACAGGAAGAGGAGGGACAAGTCACCAAGTCTTGTTCTTGAGAAGGGCATCAAATTCTTGCTCCATAGCTGCACGCCAATGAGGAACACCAAGGGCAGCACGAAAATGTCGAGGCTCGGCTGTAGGATCAGCAACAGAGTGAGCTACACACGCGGCGAACCAGGCAACAGTACCATATGTACATTGCTTGGGCTGATGAATTCCATGCATGGAGCATGTGACCGACCATAGAAGATTCGGAGCAGGTGCAACCCTCGAGCCAGAGGGCGAGCCCTCGAGCGAACCAGTTGTCGATCCATGCGCTGGAGACGTCAACGGGGAAGCCGATGTGGGCGAGGTCAGCTGAGATGGAGCTGAATTGGTCAAAGCCATGGAGCCAGCATCGGTCATCGCGTCGCCATGCATGACCGTGTGATCGACGTGATCTGGCATTGGTGCCCCAACATCATCCGTGAGGACCTCAACGCGAGCTCCTCGTCCTGTACCTGCACCATGGTTAGGGAGCAGCAAAGGCATATGCGCAAAATCATCAAATTGGTCAGCTGTAGGAGACGAATGCGACAAATATGGTGAAAAAATTGGGAAAAGGCGCATTGGAAAAAGGAAACACATTATCATCAAACACTACATCTCTACTGATGTAAACATGATTTGATGGAACATGGAGACACTTGTAGCCCTTGTAAAGAGTGCTATAGGCGAGGAACACACACTTCTTTGACCGAAACTGAAGTTTGTGTTTGTTGTATGGACAGAGGTTAGGCCAACACGCACAACCGAACACCTTGATACGTCCATTTTGCATCATGCTTTTATATCGATATTTATTGCATTATGGGCTGTTATTACACATTATGTCACAATACTTATGCCTATTCTCTCTTATTTTACAAGGTTTACATGAAGAGGGGGAATGCCGGCAGCTGGAATTCTGGGCTGGAAAAGGAGCAAATATTAGAGACCTATTCTGCACATCTCCAAAAGTCCTGAAACTCCACGGGAGTTATTTTTAGAATATATAAAAAATACTGAGAGAAAAAGGTACCAGAGGGGGCCACCCACCATCCACGAGGGTGGGGGCACGCCCCCTACCTCGTGGGCACCCTGGTGGCCCTCTGATGCCCATCTTTGGCTATATGGAGTCTTTCATCGAGGAAAAAATTATAAGAAAGCTTTTGGGAAGAAACTCCGCCGCCACGAGGCGGAACCAATCTAGGGCTCCGGCAGAGCTGTTCTGTCGGGGAAACTTCCCTCCGGGAGGGGAAATCATCACCATCGTCATCACCAACGAACCTCTCATCGGGAGGGGGTCAATCTCCATCAACATCTTCACCAACACCATCTCATCTCAAACCCTAGTTTATCTCTTGTATCCAAACCTCATATTGGTACCTGTGTGTTGCTAGTAGTGTTGATTACTCCTTGTAGTTGATGCTAGTTGGTTTACTTGGTGGAAGATCATATGTTCAGTTCCATTATGCATATTAATACCCCTATGATTATGAACATGAATATGCTTTGTGAGTAGTTACGTCTGTTCCTGAGGACATGGGAGAAGTCTTGCTATAAGTAGTCATGTGAATTTGGTATTCGTTCGATATTTTGATGAGATGTATGTTGTCATCCCTCTAGTGGTGTCATGTGAACGTCGACTACATGACACTTCACCATTTTTTGGGCCTAGAGGGAGGCATTGGGAAGTAATAAGTAGATGATGGGTTGCTAGAGTGATAGAAGCCTAAACCCTAGTTTATGCGTTGCTTCGTAACGGGATGATTTGGATCCATATGTTTCATGCTATGGTTAGGTTTACCTTAATACTTCTATTGTAGTTGCGGATGCTTGCAATGGGGGTTAATCATAAGTGGGATGCTTGTCCAAGTAAGGACAGTACCCAAGCACCGGTCCACCCACATATCAAATTATCAAAGTACCGAACGCGAATCATATGAACGTGATGAAAACTAGCTTGACGATAATTCCCATGTGTCCACGGGAGCGCTTTCCTTCATATAAGAGTTTGTCCAGGCTTGTCCTTTGCTACAAAAAGGATTGGGACATCTTGCTGCACCTTATTTACTTTTATTACTTGCTACTCTTTACAAATTACCTTATCACAAAACTATCTGTTACAGATAATTTCAGTGCTTGCAGAGAATACCTTATTGAAAACTGCTTATCATTTCCTTCTGCTCCTCGTTGGGTTCGACACTCTTACTTATTGAAAAGGCTACGATAGATCCCCTACACTTGTGGGTCATGAAGACTCTTTCCTGACGCCGTTGCAGGGGAGTGAAGCGCCTTTGGTAGGTGGAATTTGGTAAGGAAAAGTTTATATAGTGTGCTGAAATTTACTGTCACTTGTTACTATGGAACATAATCCTTTGAGGGGCTTGTTCGGGGTATCTTCACCCCGACCAGTAGAGAAAAGAGTTGCTCCTCAACCTACTGAACCTACTAAAAATGTTTACTTTGAAATTCCTTCGGGAATGATAGAGAAACTGCTAGCTAATCCTTTTTTAGGAGATGGAACATTGCATCTTGATTTACACTTAGTCTATGTGGATGAAGTTTGTGGATTATTTAAGCTTGCAGGTATGCCCGAGGATGTTATCAAGAAGAAGGTTTTCCCTTTATCTTTGAAGGGAGATGCATTGACATGGTTGAGGCTATGTGATGATATTGGATCATGGAATTACCAACGATTGAAATTGGAATTTCATCAGAAGTTTTATCCTATGCATCTTGTTCGTCGTGATCGTAATTATATATATAATTTTTGGCCTCGCGAAGGAGAAAGCATCGCTCAAGCTTGGGGGAGGCTTAAGTCAATGTTATATTCATGCCCCAATCATGAGCTCTCAAAAGAAATGATCATTCAAAAATTTTATGCTCGGCTTTCTCTCAGTAATCGCTCCATGCTCGATACTTCTTGTACTGGATCGTTTATGATGAAGACTATTGAATTCAAATGGGATTTATTGGAAAGAATTAAACGTAACTCTGAAGATTGGGACCTCGATGAAGGTAAGGAGTCATGTATAACACCTAAGTTTGATTGTGTTAAATCTTTTATGGGTACCGATGCTTTCCGTGAATTTAGCACTAAATATGGACTTGACTCTGAGATAGTAGCTTCTTTCTGTGAATCCTTTGCTACTCATGTTGATCTCCCTAAGGAGAAGTGGTTTAAATATAATCCTCCCATTTAAGTAAAAGTAGTTGCTCCTATTAAAGTTGAAGAAAACACTATCACTTATGATGATCCTGTTGTTCCTGCTGCTTATATTGAGAAGCCACCTTTCCCTGTTAGAATAAAGGATCATGCTAAAGCTTCAACTATAGTCAACAAAAGTAATATTAGGACACACAAACCCCCTGAGAAAGTTAAAGTTGAACCTAAAATTGCTATTGTTAAAGATCCCTTGGCCGATAATATTGATGGGCATGTTATTTACTTCTGCAATGAAGCTACTAGAATTGCTAGACCTGATGCTAAAAATAAACATAGACCTGTTGTAGGCATGCCTGTTATTTCCGTTAAAATAGGAGATCATTGCTACCATGGCTTATGTGATATGGGTGCTAGTGCAAGTGCAATACCTCATTCCTTATACGAAGAAATTATGCATGATATTGCACCTGCTGAGATAGAAGATATCGATGTTACCATTAAACTTGCCAATAGAGATACTATTTCACCGGTTGGGATTGTTAGAGATGTTGAAGTCTTGTATGGGAAGGTTAAATATCCGGCTGATTTTCTTGTTCTTGGTTCCCCACAAGATAGCTTTTGTCCCATTATATTTGGTAGACCCTTCTTGAACACTGTTAATGCTAGGATAGACTGCGAAAAGGATGTTGTTACTATTGGTTTGGGGATATGTCTCATGAGTTTAATTTTGCTAAATTTAGTAGACAACCCCGTGATGAGGAATTGCCTAGTAAAGATGAAATTATTGGTCCTGCTTTTATTGCCATGCCTCCTAGTGATCCTCTAGAAGAATATTTGCTAGACCATGAAAATGATACGTATATGAATGAAAGAAGGGAAATAGATCAATGATACGTCTCCAACGTATCTATAATTTTTGATTGTTCCATGCTATTATATTATCAACCTTGGATGTTTTATATGCATTTATATGCTATTTTATATGATTTTTGGGACTAACCTATTAACCTAGAACCCAGTGCCAGTTTTTGTTTTTTCCTTGTTTTAGAGTATCGCAGAAAAGTAAAATCAAACGGAGTCCAATTGACCTGAAACTTCACGGAACTTATTTTTGGAACGGAAGCAATCCAGAAGACTTGGGGTGTACGTAAGGGAAGCAACAAGGAAGGCACGAGGCAGGGGGGCGCACCCACCCCCTGGGCGAGCCCTCCACCCTCGTGGCCCCCCTGACCTATTTCTTCCTCCTATATATACCAATATACCCTAAAACCATCGGAGAGCAGAATAGATCGGGAGTTCCACTGCCAGAAGCCTCCATAGCCACCGAAAACAAATCTAGACCCGTTCCGGCACCCTGCCAGAGGGGGATCCCTCTCCGGTGGCCATCTTCATCATCCCGACGCTCTCCATGACGAGGAGGGAGTAGTTCTTGATACGTCTCCAACGTATCTATAATTTTTGATTGCTCCATGCTATATTATCTACTGTTTTGGATATGATTGGGCTTTATTATACAATTTTATATTATTTTTAGGACTAACCTATTAACTCGAGGCCCAGCCCAGAATTACTGTTTTTTTTGTCTATTTTAGGGTCTCGAAGAAAAGGAATATCAAACAGAGTCCAAACGGAATGAAACCTTCGGGAACGTGATTTTCTCACTGAACATGATCCAGGAGACTTGGACCCTACGTTAAGAAACAAAGGAGGAGGCCATGAGGTAGGGGGCGCGCCTACCCCCCAGGCACGCCCTCCATCCTCGTGGGCCCCCTGTTGCTCCACCGACGTACTCCTTCCTCCTATATATACTTACGTACCCCCAAACGATCAGATATGGAGCCAAAACCCTATTTCCACCACCGCAACTTTCTGTATCCACGAGATCCCATCTTGGGGCCTGTTCCGGAGCTCCGCCGGAGGGGGTATCCATCATGGAGGGCTTCTACATCAACACCATAGCCCCTCCGATGAAGTGTGAGTAGTTCACCTCAGACCTACGGGTCCATAGTTATTAGCTAGATGGCTTCTTCTCTCTTTTTGGATCTCAATACAATGTTCTCCCCCTCTCTTGTGGAGATCTATTCGATGTAATCTTATTTTTATGGTGTGTTTGTTGAGACCGATGAATTGTGGGTTTATGATCAAGTCTATCTATGAACAATATTTGAATCTTCTCTAAATTCTTTTATGTATGATTGGTTATCTTTGCAAGTCTCTTCGAATTATCAGTTTGGTTTGGCCTACTAGATTGATCTTTCTTGAAATGGGAGAAGTGCTTAGCTTTGGGTTCAATCTTGCGGTGTCCTTTCCCAGTGACAGTAGGGGCAGCAAGGCACGTATTGTATTGTTGCCATCGAGGATAACAAGATGGGGTTTTCATCATATTGCATGAGTTTATCCCTCTACATCATGTCATCTTGCTTAAGACGTTACTCTGTTTTCATGAACTTAATACTCTAGATGCATGCGGGATAGCGGTTGATGAGTGGAGTAATAGTAGTAGATGCAGGCAGGAGTCGGTCTACTTGGCTTGGGCGTGATGCCTATATACATGATCATACCTAGATATTCTCATAACTATGCTCAGTTCTGTCAATTGCTCAACAGTAACTCGTTCACCCACCGTAAAATACTTATGCTCTTGAGAGAAGCCACTAGTGAAACCTATGGCCCCCAGGTCTATCTTCATCATATTAATCTTCCAATACTTAGTTATTTCCTTTGCTTTTACTTTGCTTTTATTTTACTTTGCATCTTTATCATAAAAATACCAAAAATATTATCTTATCATACCTATCAGATCTCACTCTCGTAAGTGACTGTGAAGGGATTGACAACCCCTTATCGCGTTGGTTGCGAGGAGTTATTTGCTTTGTGCAGGTACGAGAGACTCGCGCGTAGCCTCCTACTGGATTGATACCTTGGTTCTCAAAAACTGAGGGAAATACTTACGCTACTTTGCTTCATCATCCTTTCCTCTTCGGGGAGGTCCAACGCAGTGCTCAAGAGGTAGCAAGAAGGATTTCTGGCGCCGTTGCCGGGGACTCTACGCAAAAGTCAATGTACCAAGTACCCATCACAATCCTTATCTCCCGCATTACATTATTTGCCATTTGCCTCTCGTTTTCCTCTCCCCCACTTCACCCTTGCCGTTTTATTCGTCCTCTCTCTCTATCCTCCCTCTCTTTCTCTATTTGCCTCTTTTTGCCCGCTTGCTTTTTGTTTGCTTGTGTGTTGGATTGCTTGCTTATCATGATGGCTCAAGATAACACTAAATTGTGTGACTTTACCAATACCAACAACAATGATTTTATTAGCACTCCGATTGCTCCTCTTACCGATGCCGAATCTTGTGAAATTAATGCCACTTTGCTGAATCTTGTCATGAAAGATCCGTTTTCCGGCCTTCCTAGTGAAGATGTCACTACCCATCTAAATAGCTTCGTTGATTTGTGTGATATGCAAAAGAAGAAAGATGTTGATAACAATATTGTTAAATTGAAGCTATTTCCTTTTTCGCTTAGAGATTGTGCTAAAGCTTGGTTTTCGTCTTTGCCTAAAAATAGTATTGATTCTTGGAATAAGTGCAAAGATGCTTTTATCTCTAAGTATTTTCGTCCCGCTAAGATCATCTCCCTTATAAACGATATTATGAATTTTAAGAAACTTGATCATGAACATGTTGCAAAAGCTTGGGAGAGGATGAAATTAATGATACGTAATTGTCCTGCTCATGGTTTGAATTTGTGGACGATTATACAAAATTTTTATGTCGGATTGAATTTTGCTTCTAGAAATCTTTTAGATTTGGCCGCAGGAGGCACTTTTATGGAAATCACTTTAGGAGAAGCTACTAAACTCCTAGATAATATTATCGTAAATTATTCTCAATGGCATACTGAAAGATCTACTAATAAAAAGGTGCATGCAATAGAAGAAATTAATGTTTTGAGTGGAAAGATGGATGAACTTATGAAATTATTTGCTAGTAAAAGTGTTTCTTCTAATCCTAATGATGTGCCCTTGTCTACTTTGATTGAGAATAATAATTAATCTATGGATGTGAATTTTGTTGGTAGGAACAATTTTGGTAACAACACGTATAGAGGAAATTTCAATCCTAGGCCTTATAATAGTAATCCCTCTAATAACTATGGTAATTCCTACAACAATTCTTAAGGAAATTAAAATAAAATGCCCTCTGATTTTGAATCTAATATCAAAGAATTTATTACTTCACAAAAGAATTTCAATGCTTTGATTGAAGAAAAATTGCTTAAGATTGATGAGTTGGCTAGGAACATTGATAGAATTTCTCTTGATGTTGATTCTTTAAAACTTAGATCTATTCCACCTAAGCATGATATCAATGAGTCTCTCAAAGCCATGAGAATTTCCATTGATGAGTGCAAAGAAAGAACCGCTAGGATGCGTGCTAAGAAAGATGCCTTTATAAGAGCGTGTTCTTCTAGTTCCTATGAAAATAAAGATGAATATCTAAAAGTTATTGATGTGTCCCCTATTAAATATTTGTTTTTCAATATGAATCTTAATAATGATGGTACTGAATATGATCCACCTTTACCTAGAAGGCGTTCCAAGAATTCGGAGTTTTTAGATCTTGATGCTAAATTTGATAAAAGTGGGATTGAAGAAATTAAAACCCTAGATGTTGCTAAACCCACTATTTTGGATTTCAAGGAATTTAATTATGAAAATTGCTCTTTGATTGATTGTATTTCCTTGTTGCAATCCGTTCTAAATTCTCCTCACGCTTATAGTCAAAATAAAGCGTTTACTAAACATGTCGTTGATGCCTTGATGCAATCTTATAAGAAAAACTTGAGCTGGAAGTCTCTATCCCTAGAAAACTTTATGATGAGTGGGAACCAACTATTAAAATTAAGATTAAATATCATGAGTTCTATGCTTCATGTGATTTGGGTGCTAGTGTTTCCACGATTCTAAAGACTTTGTGTGATCTGTTAGGTTTCCGTGATTTTGATGATTGCTCTCTAAACTTGCACCTTGCGGATTCCACTATTAAGAAACCTATGGGAAGAATTAATGATGTTCTTATTGCTGCAAATAGGAATTATGTACCTGTATATTTTATTGTTCTTGACATAGATTGCAACCCTTCATGTCCTATTATTCTTGGTAGACCTTTCCTTAGAACGATTGGTGCAATTATTGATATGAAGGAAGAAATATTAGATTGCAATTTCCATTAAGGAAAGGCATGGAACACTTTCCTAGAAAGAAAATTAAATTACCTTACGAATCTATTATGAGAGCCACTTATGGATTTCCTACCAAAGATGGCAATACCAAGATCTATCCTTGCTTTTTATGCCTAGCTAGGGGCGTTAAACGATATCGCTTGTTGGGAGGCAACCCAATTTTATTTTTATTCCTTGCTTTTTGCTCCTGTTTAGTAATAAATAATTTACCTAGCCTCTGTTTTGGTTGTGTTTTTTGTGTTTAATTAGTGTTTGTGCCAAGTAGAACCGTTGGGAAGACTTGGGGAAAGTCTTGTTACACTTGCTGTAAAAAACAGAAACTTTAGCGCTCACGAGAACTGCTGCAATTTTTATTTAGAAAGTTCTATTTAGTTAATTCTTTTTTCAGATGATTAATAGATAAATTCCTCACGTCCATAAATTTATTTTAGAATTTTTGGGGTTACAGATCTTGCGCTAGCTACAGATTACTACAGACTGTTCTGTTTTTGACAGATTCTGTTTTTCGTGTGTTGTTTGCTTATTTTGATGAATCTATGGCTAGTAAAATAGTTTATAAACCATAGAGAAGTTGTAATAAAGTAGGTTTAACACCAATATAAATAAAGAATGAGTTCATTACAGTACCTTGAAGTGGTCTTTTGTTTTCTTTCGCTAACGGAGCTCACGAGATTTTCTACTTTAAGTTTTGTGTTGTGAAGTTTTCAAGTTTTGGGTAAAGATTTGATGGATTATGGAACAAGGAGTGGCAAGAGCCTAAGCTTGGGGATGCCCATGGCACCCCCAAGATAATCTAAGGACACCTAAAAGCCAAAGCTTTGGGATGCCCCGGAAGGCATCCCCTCTTTTCGTCTACTTCTATCGGTAACTTTACTTTGAGCTATATTTTTATTCACCACATGATATGTGTTTTGCTTGGAGCGTCTTGTATGATTTGAGTCTTTGCTTTTTAGTTTACCACAATCATCCTTGCTCTACACACCTTTTGATAGAGCCATACATGATTTAGAATTTGTTAGAATACTCTATGTGCTTCACTTATATCTTTTTGAGTAATATAGTTTTGCTCTAGTACTTCACTTATATCTTTTAGAGCACGGTGGTGGATTTGTTTTATAGAAACTATTGATCTCTCATGCTTCACTTAGATTATTTTGAGAGTCTTAAATAGCATGGTAATTTTCTTAAATAATCCTAATATGCTAGGTGTTCAAGATTAGTAAAAAAATTCTTATGAGTGTTTTGAATACTAAGAGAAGTTTGATGCTTGATGATTGTTTTGAGATATGGAGGTAATAATATCTAAGTCGTGCTAGTTGAGTAGTTGTGAATTTGATAAATGCTTGTGTTGAAGTTTGCAAGTCCCGTAGCATGCACGTATGGTAAACGTTATGTAACAAATTTGAAACATGAGGTGTTATTTGATTGTCCTCCTTATAAGTGGCGGTCGGGGACGAGCGATGGTCTTTTCCTACCAATCTATCCCCCTAGGAGCATGCGCGTAGTGCTTGGTTTTTGATGACTTGTATATTTTTGCAATAAGTATGTGAGTTCTTTATGACTAATGTTGAGTCCATGGATTATACGCACTCTCACCCTTCCATCATTGCTAGCCTCTTCAGTACCGTGCATTGCCCTTTCTCACATTGAGAGTTGGTGCAAACTTCGCCGGTGCATCCAAACCCCATGATATGATACGCTCTTTCACATGTAAACCTACTTATATCTTCCTCAAAACAGCCACCATACCTACCTATTATGGCATTTCCATAGCCATTCCGAGATATATTGCCATGCAACTTTCCACCATTCCATTTATCATGACACATTCATCATTGTATATTGCTTAGCATGATCATGTAGTTGACATAGTATTTGTGTCAAAGCCACCGTTCATAATTCTTTCATACAAGTCACTCTTGGTTCATTGCATATCCCGGTACACCGCCGGAGGCATGCATATAGAGTCATCTTTTGTTCTAGCATTGAGTTGTAATCACTAAGTTGTAAATAAATAGAAGTGTGGTGATCATCATTTTCTAGAGCATTGTCCCAAGTGAGGAAATAAAAAAGGGAGAAAGGCCATAAAAAAGAGAAAGGCCCAAATGAAAAAAATGAGAGAAAAAGAGAGAAGGGACAATGTTACTATCCTTTGCCACACTTGTGCTTCAAAGTAGCACCATAATCTTCATGATAGAGAGTCTTTTGTTTTGTCACTTTCATATACTAGTGGGAAATTTTCATTATAGAACTTGGCTTGTATATTCCAACAATGGGCCTCCTCAAGTGCCCTAGGTCTTCGTGAGAAAGCAAGTTGGATGCACACCCACTTAGTTTCTTTTGTTGAGCTTTCATACATTTATAGCTCTAGTGCATCCGTTGCATGGCAATCCCGACTCCTTGCATCAACATCAATCGATGGGCATCTCCATAGCCCATTGATTAGCCTCGTTGATGTGAGACTTTCTCCTTTTTGTCTTCTCCACATAACCCCCTCATTATATTCTATTCCACGCATAGTGCTATATCCATGGCTCACGCTCATATATTGCGTGAAAGTTTATAGGTTTGAGATCACTAAAGTATGAAAAAATTGCTTGGCTTGTCATTGGGGTTGTGCATGATGAGAGCATTCTTGTGTGACGAAAATGGAGCATGACTAAACTATATGATTTTGTAGGGATGAACTTTCTTTAGCCATGTTATTTTGAGAAGACATAATTGCTTAGTTAGTATGCTTGAAGTATTGTTATTTTTATGTCAATATGAACTTTTATCTTGAATCTTTCGGGTCTGAATATTCATAACACAATTAAGAATAATTACATTAAAATTATGCCAAGTAGCACTCCGCAACAAAAATTCTGTTTTTATCATTTACCTACTCGAGGACGAGCAGGAATTAAGCTTGGGGATGCTTGATACGTCTCCAACGTATCTATAATTTTTTATTGCTCCATGCTATATTATCTACTGTTTTGGACATTATTGGGCTTTATTGTCCACTTTTATATTATTTTTGGGGCTAACCTATTAACCAGAGGCCCAGCCCAGAATTGTTGTTTTTTTGTGCCTATTTTAGGGTTTCGAAGAAAAGGAATATCAAACGGAGTCCAAATGGAATGAAACCTTCAGGAACGTGATTTTATCACCGAACATGATCCAGGAGACTTGGACCCTACGTCAAGAAACAAAGGAGGAGGCCACGAGGTAGGGGCGCGCCTACCCCCCCAGGCACGCCCTCCACCCTCGTGCCCCCCCTGTTGCTCCACCGATGTAACCCTTCCTCCTATATATACCTATGTACCCCCAAACGATCAGATACGGAGCCAAAACCCTAATTCCACCGCTGCAACTTTCTGTATCCACGAGATCCAATCTTGGGTCCTGTTCCGGAGCTCCGCCGGAGGGGGTATCCATCACGGAGGGCTTCTACACCAACACCATAGCCCCTCCGATGAAGTGTGAGTAGTTCACCTCAGACCTACGGGTCCATAGTTATTAGCTAGATGGCTTCTTCTCTCTTTTTGGATCTCAATACAATGTTCTCCCCCTCTCTTGTGGAGATCTATTCGATGTAATCTTCTTTTTGCGGTGTGTTTGTTGAGACCGATGAATTTTGGGTTTATGATCAAGTCTATCTATGAACAATATTTGAATCTTCTCTGAATTCTTTTATGTATGATTGGTTATCTTTGCAAGTCTCTTCGCATTATCAGTTTGGTTTGGCCTACTAGATTGATCTTTCTTGCAATGGGAGAAGTGCTTAGCTTTGGGTTCAATCTTGCGGTGTCCTTTCCCAGTGACAGTAGGGGCAGCAAGGCACGTATTGTATTGTTGCCATCGAGGATAACAAGATGGGGTTTTTATCATATTGCATGAATTTATCCCTCTACATCATGTCATCTTGCTTAAGGCGTTACTCTGTTTTCATGAACTTAATACTCTAGATGCATGCTGGATAGCGGTCGATGAGTGGAGTAATAGTAGTAGATGCAGGCAGGAGTCGGTCTACTTGTCTTGGACGTGATGCCTATATACATGATCATACCTAGATATTCTCATAACTATGCTCAATTCTGTCAATTCCTCAATAGTAATTCGTTCACCCACCATAAAATACTTATGCTCTTGAGAGAAGCCACTAGTGAAACCTATGGCCCCCGGGTCTATCTTCATCATATTAATCTTCTAATACTTAGTTATTTCCTTTGCTTTTACTTTGCTTTTATTTTACTTTGCATCTTTATCATAAAAATACCAAAAATATTATCTTATCATATCTATCAGATCTCACTCTCGTAAGTGATCGTGAAGGGATTGACAACCCCTTATCGCGTTGGTTGCGAGGAGTTATTTGCTTTGTGCAGGTACGAGGGACTCGCATGTAGCCTCCTACTAGATTGATACCTTGGTTCTCAAAAACTGAGGGAAATACTTACGCTACTTTGCTGCATCATCCTTTCCTCTTCGGGGAAATCCAATGCAGTGCTCAAGAGGTAGCAATTCTCCCTCGGGGCTGAGGGTATGTACCAGTAGCTATGTGTTTGATCTCTCTCTCTCCCATGTTCTTGAGGTGGTACGATCTTGATGTATCGCG
Organism: Triticum aestivum; assembly: GCF_018294505.1. Classification (NCBI taxonomy): domain Eukaryota; kingdom Viridiplantae; phylum Streptophyta; class Magnoliopsida; order Poales; family Poaceae; genus Triticum; species Triticum aestivum. Next base: position 69,271,066 of record NC_057806.1, on the reverse strand, counting down.
AGCTTTGCTATTATAGTTGGATCTGATGATGTTTCTCCCCATCTACTCTCTTGTAATGGATTGAGTTTTCCCTTTGAAGTTATCTTATCGGATTGAGTCTTTAAGGATTTGAGAACACTTGATGTATGTCTTGCGTGGGATTCCCGTGGTGACAATGGGGTATTCTATTGATCCACTTGATGTATGTTTTGGTGATCAACTTGCGGGTTCCGCCCATGAACCTATGCATAGGGGTTGGCACACATTTTCGTCTTGATTCTCCGGTAGAAACTTTGGGCATTCTTTGACGTACTTTGTGTTGGTTTGAGTAGATGAATCTGAGATTGTGTGATGCATATCATATAATCATACCCATGGATACTTGAGGTGACATTGGAGTATCTAGGTGACATTAGGGTTTTGATTGATTTGTGTCTTAAGGTGTTATTCTAGTACGAACTCTAGGATAGATTGAACGCAAAGAATAGCTTCGTGTTATTTTACTGCGGACTCTTGAATAGATCGATCAGAAATGATAACTTTGAGGTGGTTTCGTACCCTACCATAATCTCTTCGTTTGTTCTCCGCTATTAGTGACTTTGGAGTGACTCTTTGTTGCATGTTGAGGGATAGTTATGTGATCCAATTATGTTATTATTGTTGAGGGAACTTGCACTAGTGAAAGTATTGTCACAACCCCAGTTCAGCCCTTGCTTGACTTTGCTTGTTCTTCATGCCAACATGTTTTAATTCCAAAAAACTTGAAATGGGAATTGTTGAAACCCTAGCACCAAATGAAATTCACTAGGTTCAACTAAAAATATTCTCAGTGAATCCAAATGGTTTTCAAAAATGTTCATTATTTCTGGAAAATGCTAGAAGCAATAACCAGAGGTGTTGCACATTTTTCCATGACATATTTGGGCTCTGAATTAAATCATATTATATTTGCATTTGGGCATTTAAATGCTATAAAATATTTTAAATGCTCAAATAATCATAAACTAAAATGTTTACTCTTGGATATATTATAAACAGTAGCCATGATTAGTTTCATGATTTTTGGAAATGTCTTAGCATTTTAATTAAGTCAAAACAATTACAGAAAAATAGAAAACAGAAACAATTTAGAAAATAGAGAACAGAAACTTATCTGGGCCAACTCACCTGTGCAGCCACCTGGCGGCCCAAGTGGCCGGCCCAGCCCACCTGGCCCTTCCCTGTCGTCTTCCTCCCCGCGCCAATAGACAGCGCGCGTGGCCGAGGCACGCCGGCACGCGCCCGGCCACCTCCTGCTTCCTGCCACTTCCCCCTCATCGCCCTCGGCCTCCCTCGCGATGCCACGCAGTCCCGACCCCTCTCTCACTCTCTCAAGCGCTTTTCCCCCTCCTCTGCTCTCTTCCCGAACGGAGCCCGTCGCTGCCGCTCGCCGTTCCTGCGGCCACCAGCCACCCCTCGCCCTGCCGCTGAGCTCAGGAGCTCCGCCTCGACCCCCTCTCCCTCCCCACCGAGCCACGCCCCTCCGGAAGCCCTGCAGCGTTGTCCCCAACCTCATCTTCAACCTCTGACCGCCGACAGACTCTTCAGGGATTCGCGAGCTCCAGCCTCTCCCCGGCCTCGTCGTCGCCTCTGCTGGATCCGCCGTGAGCTTCTACGCCGCCTCCCCCTCTTCTTTGCCTTGTTTGCACCCTCTAATCGCCTCCTCCACCAGAGCTGAGACGCTCCGCCGCAAGAGCTCGTCGCCGGCGTTGCTCCGGCGACCATTAGGTTGCGCCAATGTGCCAAACACGCTCGCCGCACCGCGTAGTGCCTTGCCCGCGCTTTACTTCGCGCTTTTGCCCGCTGCAGCCGCGCCCCCGAGCTCGGCCGAACTCCGGCCGCCGCTGCCATTGTCGCCGCCATCGTTCCGGGTCATCTCCGGCGAAGCTGAGAGCACCACTCGACGCGCGCGAGCTCCAGCTACTCGTATATGGGCTCCGCCGTTGATTTGGTCGCCGGAGGAAGTTTTCCGAGCCTCGCCGCCGTGTCTGGCCTCGCCGGCGTCGAGTTGCCGGCATGTTTGACCTGTTCGACCCGGGGTTTGACCTCCCTAGGGTCAACACACGTGGGCCCCGCCCCTGACTAGATTAGTTTAGGACTAATTACCCCCTCCCCCCCCCCGCTGACTCTGAAAGTGGGCCCAATGGCTGTTAGTTTGATTAGTTAGATTTAATTAACCCTGGTAGTTAATTGTGTCACTGACAGGCAGGCCCCACCACTCTAATTAACCATGGGGTAACACCTATTTACTTTTAACCTAACCACTATGGGCCCATGTGTCAGCTTTGACCAAGCTGACGTGGCTGTTGACTGGGCCCACATGTCTGTGACCCTACCAGCCCTAAGACACTGACTGTTGGGTCCCATGCGTTAGGTTTGACCTGGGTCAACCCAGTTGACCTGCTGACGCAATGCTGTTGTCATGCTGACGCAGTATTGGTTTTCTGGATTTAAAATAATTCGGAAAATTCCAGAAAATTAGCAAAACTTCTAAAATTCATAGTAAATCAACCGTAGCTCCAAATCAAATAAATTATATATGAAAAATTATCAGAAAAATTCAAGGAATCTGTTTATGGCATTTGCATGCATGTTTGAACAACCTAGGGTTGCTGTACAGGGCAATTTGCATAATTGACATTTAAATAAGCCCATATGGAGTTTGAATTTGAGCCCTTGGTTCAAACCGACTTCATTTAATATGATTGCTAGTTGCATTAGCTCAAATCACAACATATTGACATGTCATGATCATGCATCATATTGTGCATTGCATTGATTGTATTTTCCTTCTGTTCCCGGTATTTGTCCCCTCTCGATAGACGTGCTCCCAACGATGAGTTCGATGACACTGATGAAGAGTTATACTATCTTCAGAAGTGCCAGGCAAGCAAAACCCCCTTGTTCATTCTGATACAATCCCACTCTCTCGCTCCTGCTCTCTTTTACTGCATTAGGACAACAACGATTCAACTGTTACTTACTGCAGTAGTTGAACCCCTTATCCTCTGCATGACCTGTCATTGCCACAGTAAATAGATGAAACCCACTAGCATGAGTAGGAGTTGTTTGAGCCCTGATGTGCCTACTCATTCATGCTTGTTTGTCATGCCTGCTACTGCTTAGAGTTGAGTCAGGTCTGATTCATCGGGGATGAATTGGAACAGTGATGAACATGTCCTACTGTGTGAGCTAAGTGTGTGAACATGATTTGGTAAAGGTAGCGGTGAGAGGCCATGTAGGAGTACATGGTGGGTTGTCTCATTGAAACAGTCCTCAGGAACTGAGTTTTGTGTTTGTGATCCATGAACAACTACTACCACGCATTGGGCCCGAAACCAATGGAACCTCTCTACTTATTAACCTCCCTTGCCCTCTGTCCAGGAGTTGCAACTAGTTTCTGGTGTTTGTAGGATATGTGTTGGCGGCCGTGCGTAGCGCTGACCCTAGGGGTGGGCTATGATGCGGTAGATACACCATGGCACGGTGTACTGGGCGCCCGTTTGGTGTCTCGGGAACCCTGCACACATCGTTTGGGGCTGTGAGCGAAACTCCGGCCGGATCTCCTCGCGGATGGAACCCGAATAGGCGATAAACCTGGACTAGAGACTTGTGTGGTTAGTCAGGTCGTGGCCGACTCCCTCGCCAGGCTTCCGCTCGAAGGTTGCCGAGATACATGACGTGTACATGGTGGTAAGTGGCGAGAGCGTGTGTGAAGAGGTACACCCCTGCAGGGTTATAAATGATCTATTCGAATAGCCGTGTCCGCGGTAAAGGACTTCTGGGTTGCCTATAACAGTTCATAGACAAGTGAAAGCGGATACTCTAAAATGCGCAAGATAAGCGTGAGTGCTTTGGATGGTGTTCTTGTAGGGAGACTGGAGCGGATCCATAGTGGTGTATTGATATGGTGAATATGTGGACTCGTGTGCGCCACCTCAAAAGAGTTGCTTGCAGTCGTAGTTCAAGTTAGCCACTGAGTCAAAGCTGGCTTGCTGCAGTTAAACTCCACCACCCCCTTTATTGATACCGATGCATATGTAGATAGTTCTGATGTAAGTCTTGCTGGGTACATTTGTACTCACGTTTGCCTATTTTATGTTTTGCAGAGAGACGTCAGTCTCGCGAGTAGTTTCGTGTGGACTTCAACGTTTAGCTTGATACCTCAGCTACGATCTTGTGCCCTCGGCAGGATCTGGTAGATAGTCAGGCTTCTCAGCCTTTTTCATTTGTAGATGTCCGTACTCATACATGTTAAGCTTCCGCATGTGCTTTGATTTGTATGCTATGATTGTTGGGTCATGAGACCCATGTTTGTAATATCTCGCTCCTCGGAGCCTAATGAATAAATACTTGAGTTGTAGAGTTATGTTGTGAGGCCATGTTGTATTTACACATATCGAGCATATCGTGTGTATGATTGAAATGCTTGGTATGTGTGGGATCCGACAATCTAGTTGATTATCCTTGGCGGCCTCTCTTATGGGGAAATGTAGTCTAGTGCTTCCATGAGCCATAGTAGTCCGCTACAGCCCGGTTCACCAGAGTCCTGTTAGCCCAGCACTACTGCTCAGGACACTTGACTAGCCGGCATGTGTTTCACTTCGTTCCTGTGTCTGTCCCTTCGGGGAAATGTCACGCGGTGACATCCGGAGTCTTGCCTAGCCTGCTATAGCCCGGGTTCCCGGAGTCCTGTTAGCCCAGTGCTACATCCCAGATTCACACGCTGCTAACCAACATGCTCGATGTGACTCATGTATGCCTATCCCCATAGGTTAGTGCCGCTTTGGGTTCACGACTAGCCGTGTCGGCCTGGATTCTCTGTCATATGGATGCTAGCGACACTATCATATCCGTGAGCCAAAAGGCGCAAACGGTCCCGGGCCATGGTAAGGCGACACCCGTGGGAATACCGTGCGTGAGGCCACAAAGTGATATGAGGTGTTACCGGCTAGATCAATGTGACTTGGAATCGGGGTCGTGATAGAGTTGGTATCAGAGCCTGACAGCCTGTAGGATTACTAAGCCAAACTAGTCGAAGTTGAGTCTAGAAATGCTTTAGTTATATAAGGGAATTGATTGTGGGATGGAACGTAAGGCTCTTTTACTCCTTATATCTCATGCCATCTGATCTGAGTCACCCTCTTCCTTTCTACAGGGTTAAGAAACTAGGACTTCTCATCTATCCATCAGGATTACGTGTTACTAACCCGTTGACTTATAGGATTGATTCATGTCGCAGTTCAGTTTCCAGTACTTTCGTGTGTTCATAATTGGTCCCGGAACCTTGATATTGTAATGTTGAGTGGTTATGCCACCATTTTGCAGGATGTCTCAAATCTTTTTGAGCATTTACAGTCGTTATGCTATCCGAGTCATCCCAGGTTTCTAAGTAGTCTGATGCACTTGCAAATCTTTCATCCATGTTCCTGTTGTATTTTTGGGCCAGATTAAGCACACTAATCGGTGTGTTGAGGTACTCCGTTGCCTTGACGTGTATGTTGGAGTTATTATTATGGCCCTAGGTGTTTTAGGGAGTCACCTAGTAATCTAGCAATGCTTTGTGTTCCCGGTGTGATATTCTGGCCACCATTCTCGAAAGCATCCCGTGATGCCACTTAGTAGTAGGCATTCTACTCCTGGGTTTTGAACCCGAGGTTCACCTATTTCATGTTGTTAGTATTTGCTAGTTCCCTCAAGATATTAGTAACCCTGTGATAGTCCTCGAGGTCCGTGGTATATCCTTCTTCCAATACCATGAACCAATATGGCAAAAGCCTTTGAACCAAAAGATCACAATAAGACTGCTCTTGATGAGTTCTCCATTCTACATTGTGAATCTGCCAGTCCTACCTTTCTGCATGGGTTGTCCGGAGGAAATGTTGAGTTTTGCTCGACATACTAATCTATACATCCACAACTCAGAAAGTTGTACGTTCCTTGAGTTGTTCCTCTTCAGTTGTATTCCGACCATCCTCTATCAGTTGATAGCCAAGAGTATGCGTGCATTCGTCCAACGATGCCTATTATTCTTGTCGTACGTTAAGCCATTCTATTTCGGAATGACTAGGAGAAACAAACTCCAGCACCTCATCCATATCCAGGATCGGGTCAAAGCAGTTGTGTTCTGCAGATCAAATGCCAACCCAGCTTTTGCTCTATTCTACCCTGGAGTATTACCCCCTTTATGTCAGGATTGTCAGGAGAACTGCACTATCTCTCATGAATTCTTGACGCAGTGATACTTCTTGCCATCATTTTTCTTTCCTCGGTCCCGTGTTGCCGCAACCGGAATGCCGGCAAGTGAACCATGATGTGTAAAATCAATACTCCTAGCAACCGTGTTGCTTGGTAGTTAATGGACACTAATATCATTCTTAGTGTTGGTTATCGAAACATTATTCTAGGATTGATCGTGCTACCTTGTTCTTATTTCTGGTGCACTCTTCGATCTTTGAGTTAGGATTGAATCCCTTGCTCTTTTGATCACATCGTCTTGTCTGAAAAGCAAGATTGTTCTCGAGCTTAGTAACATATCGGTGGTTCGTGATTTTCCGAATACCTTCTCGGAAGTATCACCAGGTTGTTCGTGATACTGTTATGTTGAGCTCGTGATCAAGTTGGTTTTCTTGTAAACCACCCTTTCTCCAAGAATCTGTGTTGGATAACCCTGAGCTAGTTGGTTAAGCTAAACAACAACTTGGAGAGTTGGAAGATAAAAGCTTGTCTGGCTTAGTTCATGTTAAGGGATATCTTTTGTGTGTGTGTGTGTGTTGAAGAAAGATGGTATTGTCATCGGTTGACCCTCGTGATCAGTTAATGGACCTATCATCTTATCCAATCTTTGATTTGAGTATGGGCTATCATCAAATCAAGTTAGAACCAACAATACGTAATGTTGTCTTACTCGTGGTTGATTCCTCGAGCATACACCATTACATCCTTTGGTCTGACCAATGCTATCACCGTATTCACATGATGGTGGAAGTCTAGTGATATGGAAATCCCGATGAGTTGCTGTTAAGCCCATCAGCAGCATTTTGTCTCCCCCATGATTCATGTTGAACATTAAGCTAGTATTGGGAACTTTGTAACCATTGCCTTCATGTTGCGTTCATGAGGTATATGTTTGGTGCAAGAAGTGGCTTTCTCCAAGTTCATGTGCATTTGGTGCAAGTTGCCGTCGTGAATTCGAGAAAGTTAGTTTTGCTTCCTCGGGAATCATCCCAAGTCACTCATGCACGTGCAAAGTATACTATGGCTTGAGATATTAGCTACCTCCATCCCATCGGTATTTCCTAGCACACCAAGCCACTGATTGATTTGTTCAAAGAAAAAAAGTTCATGCGCTAATCCTGAAGGGCCCGGACGGACATGCACAAGACTTCGTTATTCCAATGATGGTTCCCAACCAGAACTCGATAGTGTTTTATTTATAAGACTACTAGATGGCCATGTTTGTCTTGGACAATGTGTCCACATATATGTAGCAGAACCAGCTCATGTTTTGGAGTTTACTATCGTAGCTCAATTCCAGAGAATCTCGCAACATCGTCTCGTCGATTTGTGTTGCAAACTTTTTTCCGGACATGTTGTCTGAAATATCCCGTTACCATCCAGATTTGAATCTCAAGCAGATATGATGGCTGGAGCTATTCCAAGATTTATGATGTAGGTCCCGACAAGGTTGATGTTCTGGATGACACACCTAGCCAGAAGATCTATCATTGTAGTATCTTGGTTGAGCTATTTGACAATCTTCTCCATGAGGATTTAGTGCAACTTATTCCAGAAGTTGTTCCTCAGGGGTCGTTGTGCTCTCGGTTTTCCTCGATTATGCTAGAACCATTCAAACAGTGGAATCACTCTCTACTGTTGAGTTTATCCCAGTTACTAGAATCACTCTGAAAATTTGCATTTTGTTCCCAGCTTGCACCGCCGTTGTGCCATTCTATCTTGGACTACCTTCTCGGTAATTCCTGGTCAGGATCATCTTCAACAATGGTACTACCATGGGTCCCATCCATTTTCGATGATAAGCAAAGTCATCCATTGCGTTGTCTTCAACAAGGTAGTCCACATCATCCATCCTAGTCCGAGTATGCAATTTCTTCGAGCTCTTTCAAACAATCAACTGTAATTTTCCTCAAGCTGGTATGAAGAGTTTCATTGATCTATGGATTAAAAGTAATTCTTTTTGCCACTTAAGGGAACAGTCCAACGAGTCACCTTTCCCAAGGTGCCCCGTTACGGGATCATGGCAATTATTTCCTCCCCGCCTTGACACCATCCACCATATTTCTAAGTGTGGAATTGTTGCCCACCAAATCAAACCCTGTCATTGTTCTTACATCCCTCTCGATGTGTTTTGTGTCTCAACTCGAGATGTTTCAACATCTCATTCCGCGAGTGATATTGTATAGCTCGATCTTCGAGAAGACCAATCCTAGTAGGGTTTCTTTCCATTGTCATCGCGTGGATGAAGATCTCAAAAGCGAGGATGTCAAGATCAACGTATGCAACGAATCAACAACCTTATGAGGTGCAACCTGGATCGTGAAGATTATGTTAGCTTGTGTTCCCCCCTTCACCTCACCCTACGCTTGAATCTCGGGACGAGATTCTTGTTTAGTGGGGGTGAGCTGTCACAGCCCCAGTTCAGCCCTTGCTTGACTTTGCTTGTTCTTCATGCTAGCATGTTTTAATTCCAAAGAAACTTGAAATGGGGATTGTTGAAACCCTAGCACCAAATGAAATTCACTAGGTTCAACTAAAAATATTCTCAGTGAATCCAAATGGCTTTCAAAAATGTTCATCATTTCTGGAAAATGCTGGAAGCAATAACCAGAGGTGTTGCACATTTTTCCATGACATATTTGGGCTCTGAATTAAATCATATTATATTTGCATTTGGGCATTTAAATGCTATAAAATATTTTAAATGCTCAAATAATCATAAACTAAAATGTTTACTGTTGGATATATTATAAACAGTAGCCATGATTAGTTTCATGATTTTTGGAAATGTCTTAGCATTTTAATTAAGTCAAAACAACTGCAGAAAAATAGAAAACAGAAACAATTTAGAAAATAGAGAACAGAAACTTACCTGGGCCAACTCACCTGTGCAGCCACCTGGTGGCCCAAGTGGCCAGTCCAGCCCACCTAGCCCTCCCCTGTCGTCTTCCTCCCCGTGCCAATAGACAGCGCGTGTGGCCGAGGCACGCCGGCACGCGCCCGGCCACCTCCTGCTTCCTGCCGCTTCCCCCTCATCACCCTGGGCCTCCCTCGCGACGCCATGCAGTCCCGACCCCTCTCTCACTCTCTCAAGCGCTTTCCCCCCTCCTCTGCTCTCTTTCCGAACGGAGCCCGTCGCCGCCGCTCGCCGTTCCTGCGGCCACATGCCACCCCTCGCCCTGCTGCTGAGCTCAGGAGCTCTGCCTCGACCCCCTCTCCCTCCCCACCGAGCCACGCCCCTCCAGAAGCCCTGCAGCATCGTCCCCAACCTCGTCTTCAACCTCTGACCGCCGGCGGACTCGTCAGGGATTCGCGAGCTCCAGCCTCTCCCCGGCCTCGTCATCGCCTCTGCTGGATCCACCGTGAGCTTCTACGCCGCCTCCCCCTCTTCTTTGCCTTGTTTGCGCCCTCTAACCGCCTCCTCCTGTCGACGTTCTGGGAACGGGGGTCCCCAGACTTGCCTGCCTGCGGCGTGGCTCAAAGGGGGGCCCAGCACGTCCCATCTTCACCAACACAAACCCAAGACCCTCGCGAGGGGCCAAGCCTCGCGGGGCGGACGACGCGAAGCTTCCTCAAGAACGGCCTCGTAATGCTGGCTCATGAGGAGGCGGAGAGATCAAGGCGGGGTACCTCACGAGGTGCCCATGACGCAAGCCATGAAAACCCAGGGCGTCAGGCGGGTGCTAGCCCTCGCAGCGTCCTCCTTTCCTCTTTGGTGCAAAGGGGGCAAGCGCAGCCGCGGAGTACCGAGGCATCAGGCAAAGGTTGCCATTTCGGTGCAACGAGACCAACACCAGGAGGACTATGAGATGGAGGTCACCGTGGAGCCCAAGACGACGTCATCACCAGAGCTTTGCGCAAGCGAAGACTACTTTTGTCAGGATAGCTGTTACTTGTTGTCCCCCTTCAAATTAGCCCGCCATTGTTGGCTTCCTTCCCGCTCAATATTTGGGAAGAGGACCAGGGCCTCTATAAGTAGGACCAGCCACCCACACAGCAAAGGGGGGTCGGCCAAAGGAAAGCAGAGAGAGAGAGAAAGGTGGTTGAACTCCTCCCAGCAGTTCATTGCCTCAGCCAAGAACAGACCCTCGCGAGGCTGTTCTGCCTTCTATTGTTCATCATCATCAGCCCAAGAGGCAATCTACACACCACACACTGGAGTAGGGTATTACACCACAACGGTGGCCCGAACCAGTATAAACCCTGTCTCTCTTGTGTTGTTCTTTCCTTAATTTAGATCCTAGCACGCCGGAGGGGTGCAGGTAGGTAGGAGGCGAAATCTCCGCGCGCACCCCAGTGTTCGAACCTCAAGGGTCTGCCGGAACCCGAAATCCGACATTTGGCGCGCCAGGTAGGGGTGCGCCTGAATTCATCTTCCACCGCCCCGTTCTCCTCCGACCATCACGCCCATGTCTGACGCTCGTCGGGCCCGCGCCGAGCGCCGGGCCGCACTCGCTTCCCGCGTCGCCCAGACGGCCCCTGTCGGCGGGCATCCACGCCGTTCCCCGTCACCTGCCGTCAACGCCGCCACCGGCCCGGCGGGGGACGAGCGGCAAGCATCGTCCCAGCATCCGTCCGTGCGGCAAGACGGCCGCACCGCAACTCCCTCGCTCGCCCCAGCTGGATCTTCGTCCCGCGCGCTCCGCGCGCCCATGGAGGCTCGGGCTGCACTCATCGCGGCAAACGAGCTCCTGCGCTACCGTCCCGTCGATGACGTCTACGAAGAATGGCTCGACCGCGTCGCCGAGCTCGTGCTGCAGGGGGCTCTTCCGCGCCGTCTGTTCCGCTGCACCGCACCCCGCCCCGCGCGGGCGAAGAGGCTCCGGCGGCGCCCCGGCCGCCTCCTCCTCAAGAAGACGCCATGGCTCCAAGGCGCATGGCCCCTGGGCGGAACCCGCTCCGTCAGGTGCCAGCGCAGCAAGAACAGAGCTGCCAAGAAGTCCCTCGCCCGCCAGAAGCTGCCCGGGCGCTCCCTGCTCCAGCACGTCGCGACCATCCCCCTGCTCCCGCGCGTGGGGACATGCAAGACCGGGCTCTCCGCCACCTAAGGCCTCCCGTGGCCACAGCAGGCTGCCGCGCCTACACCCCCGAACTACGCAGCGTCGTGTGGCCCAGCAAGTTCAAACCAGACCTGCCTCCTCGCTACGACGGCACGGCCGACCCTGCGGAGTTCCTCCAGCTCTACGAGCTGGGCATCGAAGCTGCCAACGGAGACGAGAAGGTCATGGCGAACTGGTTTCCCATGGCGCTCAAGGACGGGGCCCGCACCTGGCTCCTGAACCTGGCTCCAGGCACAATCTCCTCCTGGGAAGAGATGCGCACCCGCTTCATCGCCAACTTCCAAGGTACTCGCGACCGGCCACCCGCCGTGAGCGACATGCGCCGCATCAAGCAACAACCCGGGGAGACCCTGCAGAAGTACATCCAGCGCTTCAACAACGCACGCCTCAAGATCCCCAAGGTGACTGAGGAGGCCATCATCTCAGCTTTCTCCGACGGAGTGCGCGACGTCAAGATGAAGGAGGAGCTGGCGATGCATGAAGACCTGTGCACTTCCTTGGAGCTGTTCAACTTGGCAAACAAGTGCGCCAGGGCTGAGGAGGGGCGTCTCTCCCTCCTCGAGCTGCCTGCCGCAGACCCAGAAGAGAAGAAGCTCAAGGCCAAGGATGTGAAGCGCAAGGGGGCTGCAGTGCTCGCGGCAGAACCAGACACCAAGCGGGGCAGAGATCAGCCCGAACCTCCCAAGGGCAGCCGGTACTGCGTGTACCACGACCTCCACACCCACAACACCAACGAATGCCAAGAACTCCGAGCCGTGCGTGAAGGAAGGATCGGCCGTCGCCCCGACCGCGGTGACCGGGGCTACGGTCGGGGAGGAGGAAGAAACGCAGGACGCTGGGAAGACCGTGGGCCGCGCCAAGGGTGGCGCGACCAACCTCGCGAGGATCGCTGGCAAGACCCGCCTCGCGAGAGAGGATGGAGGGATCAGCCTCGCGAGGGAGACTGGAGGGATCAGCCTCGCGAGGATCGCCCGCTAGGAAACGCAGGCCTCCCACCGCTTCCGCCACAGCCAAGGAGAAACGAGGACCGCCATCACGACGAGGAGGCTGGGGGCTTTCAGGAGCCGCGCGCGATCGCCTGCATCCTGGGCGGAGCTCAAGCCCCAGCCTCTCAGCGCATCTTCAAGCAGTTCGCCCGCGAAGTGAACGCAGTACTCCCCAGACTCGAAGCCACACGCCCTCTCAGGTGGTCGGCGTGCGCCATCACGTTCAGCTCAGCAGATCAGCTCAAGTGTGCGGCAACAGCCGGAGTCCTCCCGATGCTTTGTTCCCCAATCATCAGCAACGTGGTGGTCACCAAGACCCTCATCGATGGCGGGGCAGGGCTCAACGTCCTGTCCGTGGAGACGTTCAACAACCTCCAAGTGCCCTACAGCCAGCTTCAGCCAACCAAGCCCTTCTCCGGTATCACTGACGGCTCCACGGTCCCGATTGGACAGGTCCGCCTCCCTGTCACCTTCGGGGCACGCGACAACTACCGCACCGAGCTCATCGACTTCGACGTCGCTCACATTCGCCTGCCGTACAACGCCATCCTTGGGTACCCAGCGCTGGCCAAGTTCATGGCCGTAACTCACCACGGCTACAACGTCCTCAAGATGCCAGGAAGCGGCGGAGTCATCACGGTGCCCTGTGAAGAGAAGGACGCGGTGTGTTCCCTGGAACGAGCCTTTCAGGCCGCATCACTGGAAGACCCGGATCGCGGAAGCAGGAGGCTTCCCGAGACCACCCCCAAGAACAAGAAGACATCGTCCGGCTCGACCACTCAGGAGGCAGGCCCCTCTGGGCCCGCGCCTACCCAGGGGGGCCTCCCTCCATCGCATAGGAAAGCGCGCCCGGCGCCCTCCTCAGGCAGGGCTAGGGGGCTCTCTCCTGGAGGGCCACCGACCTAGCTAGGGTCACGAGGGAGGCACTTCGGCACCACATGGAGGCGTGTTTTGAAGCATGTTTCCCTCAAGAAGAAGCAAGGCAAGGAGATCCAGACCCTCAGGAGTTCGTCAGCAAGGCCATTCAGGAGCTACAGGAGTCAAGAGTCATGAGAGGCGCCCGCCGCTTACCAGCAGTGGCCCCCCATCCAGGTGAGGATGGTGGGCTGCGCGTCTGCATCGACATACCAGGGCTCAATTGAGTCGTCTCTCCGGAGCGCCTCTGGCCCTCGCGAGTGGGGCGCTGCGGAGGTCCACCCCACGGCTTGCCAAACGCGGCTGACGCGTACCAGTGCCTCATGAGGGGCATCACGGAGGTACGAGAGGCCAGGTGTTCCGCAACCCTGGCAGAGATGGAGATGGCCCGCGAGGAGCCGCCAGCGCCTACGGAGCCTCCCGAGGCCCCTGGGCCTGGGGGCTCGTGAGGATCGGCTCCCGCAGCCCCCCGAGCCTACTACACCAACACCCCTTTGTCATCAACATCATCAGGTGACATCTTTTGAGTTTTACTTCCAGCTGGGAGCGCCCCCAGGGTTGCATTATTCCCAGGCCGCGTGGGTCCGTCCCTGCGGCGTGTATCCCTTTATTCCATGTTGTTAGCTTACCTTGTTGGGGGTGCCCCTCAGGCTGCATGATCCCCAAGTCGCTCAGGCCTGACCCAGTGATCTCCGCATTCCCAGCATCTATTTGAACGAATCCACTCCTTCGCGGCTAACGTGTTTTACCTAGTTGCCTACTCAGTTGACGCCAACTAACGGAGCTGCTCCCGAACGGCACGACACTTGCGCATGGGTCCGTCCCTGCAACGCCGACAAACCTGGATGGCTGAGCTCTGGCCACGGCAGCCCCGCATAGCGTCACCTCATCAAGCCTTCAGTGCCTCACTACCCCTCGGAAGCAACCAACGGCTGACCGTCAATTGTATGGCAACCCCTTGCTTTTTCTATGATGGACCTGCAGGACCTCCTGAAGGAGCTGCGTCAGGCGAGGCTCTTGCTGTGCCTCCTTCGCTCTCGTCCGCGCGAACCGCTTGCACGTTAAAGGGGGGGTGCCTGAGCATCGCGACTCAGGGCTCCTACTGGCTCTCCAGCCCTCACCCTCTGGCCTTGACCACGGCATCGCGACCTGGCATACCAGCGACGGCTGAGATTCGCTCGAGGGCCGGGACCCGAGGACGTAGAGCAGAAAGGGGAGCTAAGGCGAGAGGGAGGAGACACACGAGGACCTCGCCAAGCAACCCCGCTCCTGCCGACGCACGGACCCGGCCACACACCAGAGAGCGGCCCCTGATCCTCGAGATAAGTTATCGCCCGGAAGCGCCAGCTACCGTGGCACCATCCCCGCACCTAATGCTATCCCTTGTTAGCGACGCCGCTCCCCTTTCTCACCAAACGACGGCTGCTTGGGCGCCAAAGGGGACCTCCTGAGCATCGCGACTCAGGGGCTCTTACCGGACTCCGGGTCGCTCACCTCCTGGCCTTGACCACGGCATCGCGACCTGGCATACCAGCGACGGCTGAAGCCGCCTTGGGACTGGGACCTGTCGGCGCAGAGCACCAAGCCCTCGTGAGGTTCGAAAGGGAGGACTGAGCTAAGATGGAATGAGCAACTCGCGCAATTCTACGACAAGTGTTATATATACAAGACAGGATCACAGGCACCTTACAAGCCCCTACGGGACGCGTTTTTGATTCCTCGCAGGGAACGGATCCTAAAGGGACACAAACTACGCGCGTCCCTGCAAAAGACGCCATCATCAACAGTGGGCCGTCAAGCACCGACGCCAACCCCATCCAGATCAGAGTCGGCGGCGGCCTGACGAGCCCGCCCTGCTCCAGGAGCGGCGCCGGCTCGGGGGCTCGTAGCTGTCGTCGCTCGTCTCCGGAGTCGTGAGGAGCTCGCCGGAGTCGCTAGAACCTCCGGCGCCTCCACCACCTGAGGAGCCTCTAAGGGAGTGGGTGGCGTGCCCAGTCCTCGTCACAGCAGGGCCCTGACCATCTTTCCCGGGGCAGCACTCCAGCCGGCGCCCGCTCGCATCGAAGACCTTGAAGAGCATCACCGAAGCACCGTCGTAGTCCAAGTGGATTGCGAAGACTCCCCTTGTCCTGCAAACCCGGGCGATCTCCCTCCAGCCCCGGGCCATGTAGACCTCGCCCGGGGCAACGACCGCGACCTCTGCCTCGGTCGCGAGGGTGCTGCAGCCGGCGTGCTACAGCCAGAGCTCCAGGGGCTCCCCCTGCGGGATGATGGAGGCGAAGAAGGGAGGCAGGCGAATCCAAGACTGAAGAGGAATGGCGACGTGGAGCATGAACTCTTGGGAGGAGCCCTCGGTGTGGACCCCAGGGGGGACGACCCACACCTTCGTGACCCGTCGGCGCCGACGGTGGCGCCGCCCGTGGCGGTCAGCATCAGCTCCTTCGGGGCCCTCAACGTGAGCGTACAATGGAAGCAGGAACCCCGGCGGCGCCCGCTCGCCCTAAGGCCTCGGCACCACCTGAAGGGCCCCTTCGTTCGGGCCATGGGGGATGAGCCGTTTCTTCGGCGGGAGACGGTCTGGCCCCTCTCGGGGAGCCTTTCCCTTCTCTACCGTCGAGAACCGGCAGATTGGAGCCATCGCGGCAAGATGGAGCAAGGATCGGGAAGAAGGAGAAGCAAGGAGGGGTGGACTGGAAGGGCGCGCGCCGTTCCGTACTTATGGCCGGCGAAGGCCAACCGCCGACCTCCACAATCGCAGGTAATCATGACCTGTTTTTGCATGCAAGGACTTGTCCCATCTATGCAGTTGCCGAGGCGTCGTGGGGAAGTGGAGGCGCCCACGTCCAGTCAACCGCCACGCGGTGCCCAAGGCCGTAGGCTATTAGGGCCCGCGGCGCTTCGCTCTTGCCCTTCTGCCTCCCTGCATGGCCAAGTCCGGGCGCGCCTTGGGCCCAGGGGCTACTGTCGGCATTCTGGGAACGGGGGTCCCCAGACTTGCCTGCCTGCGGCGTGGCTCAAAGGGGGGCCCAGCACGGCCCATCTTCACCAACACAAACCCAAGACCCTCGCGAGGGGCCAAGCCTCACGGGGCGGACGACGCGAAGCTTCCTCAGGCACGGCCTCGTCAGGCTGGCTCATGAGGAGGCGGAGAGATCAAGGCGGGGTACCTCACGAGGTGCCCATGACACAAGCCATGACAACTCAGGGCGCCAGGCGGGTGCCAGCCCGCGCAGCGTCCTCCTTTCCTCTTTGGTGCAAAGGGGGCAAGCGCAGCCGCGGAGTACCGAGGCATCAGGCAAAGGTTGCCATTTCGGTGCAACAAGACCAAGACCAGGAGGACTACGAGATGGAGGTCACCGTGGAGCCCAAGACGGCGTCATCACCAGAGCTTTGCGCAGGCGAAGACTACTTTTGGCAGGATAGATGATACTTGTTGTCCCCCTTCAAATTAGCCTGCCATTGTTGGCTCCCTTCCCGCTCAATATTTGGGAAGAGGACCAGGGCCTCTATAAGTAGGACCAGCCACCCACACAGCAAAGGGGGTCGGCCAAAGGAAAGCAGAGAGAGAGAAAGGTGGCTGAACTCCTCCCAGCAGTTCATCGCCTCAGCCAAGAACAGACCCTCGCGAGGCTGTTCTGCCTTGTATTGTTCATCATCATCAGCCCAAGAGGCAATCCACACACCACACACTGGAGTAGGGTATTACACCACAACGGTGGCCCGAACCAGTATAAACCCTGTGTCTCTTGTGTTGTTCTTTCCTTATTTTAGATCCTAGCACGGCGGAGGGGTGAAGGTAGGTAGGAGGCGAAATCTCCACGCGCACCCCAGTGTTCGAACCTCAAGGGTCTGCCGGAACCCGAAATCCGACACCTCCACCAGAGCCGAGACGCTCCGCCGCAAGAGCTCGTCGCCGGCGTTGCTCCGGCGACCATTAGGTTGCGCCAATGTGCCAAACACGCCCGCCGCACCGCGTAGTGCCTTGCCCACGCTTTAGTTCACGCTTTTGCCTGCTGCAGCCGCGCCCCCGAGCTCGGCCGAACTCCGGCTGCCGCTGCCGTTGTCGCTGCCATCATTTCGGGCCATCTCCGGCGAAGCTGAGAGCACCACTTGACGCGCGCGAGCTCCAGCTACTCGTATATGGGCTCCGCCGTTGATTTGGTTGCCGGAGGAAGTTTTCCGAGCCTCGCCGCCATGTCTGGCCTCGCCGGTGTCGAGTCACCGGCAGGTTTGACCTCCCTAGGGTCAACACATGTGGGCCCCGCCCCTGACTAGATTAGTTTAGGACTAATTACCCCCCCCCCCCCCCCCGCTGACTCTGACAGTGGGCCCAGTGGCTGTTAGTTTGATTAGTTAGATTTAATTAACCCCCAGAATCTGATAGTGGGCCCAGTGGGCCCAGAATCTGTTTATGGCATTTGCATGCATGTTTGAATAAGCTAGGGTTGCTATACAGGGCAATTTGCATAATTGACATTTAAATAAGCACATTTGGAGTTTGAATTTGAACCCTTGGTTCAAACCAACTTCATTTAATATGATTGCTAGTTGCATTAGCTCAAATCACAACATATTGACATGTCATGATCATGCATCATATTGTGCATTGCATTGATTGTGTCTTCCTTCTCTGTTGCCGGTATTTGTTCCCTCTCGATAGACATGCTCCCGACGATGAGTTCGATGACACTGATGAAGAGTTATACTATCTTCAGAAGTGCCAGGCAAGAAAAACCCCCTTGTTCATTCTGATACAATCCCACTCTCTTGCTCCTGCTCTCTTTTACTGCATTAGGACAACAACGATTCAACTATTACTTACAGCGGTAGTTGAACCCCTTATCCTCTGCATGACCTGTCATTGCCATAGTAAATAGACGAAACCCACTAGCATGAGTAGGAGTTGTTTGAGCCCTGATGTGCCTACTCATTCATGCTTGTTTGTCATGCCTGCTACTGCTTAGAGTTGAGTCAGGTCTGATTCATCGGGGATGAATTGGAACAGTGATGAACATGTCCTACTGTGTGAGCTAAGTGTGTGAACACGATTTGGTAAAGGTAGCGGTGAGAGGCCATGTAGGAGTACATGGTGGGTTGTCTCATTGAAACCGTCCTCAGGAACTGAGTTCTGTGTTTGTGATCCATGAACAGCTACTACCATGCATTGGGCCCGAAACCAATGGACCCCCTCGACTTATTAACTGCCCTTGCCCTCTGTCCAGGAGTTGCAACTAGTTTCTGGTGTTTGTAGGATATGTGTTGGCGGCCGTGCATAGCGCTGACCCTAGGGGTGGCATATGATGCGGTAGATACACTGTGGCATGGTGTACCGGGCGCCCGTTTGGTGTCTCGGGAACCCTACACACATCGTTTGGGGCTGTGAGCGAAACTCCGACCGGATCTCCTCGCGGATGGAACTCGAATAGGCGATAAACCTAGACTAGAGACTTGTGTGGTTAGTCAGGTCGTGGCTGACTCCCTCGCCAGGCTTCCGCTTGAAGGTTGCCGAGATACATGACGTGTACATGGTGGTAAGTGGCGAGAGCGTGTGTGAAGAGGTACACCCCTGCAGGGTTATAAATGATCTATTCAAATAGCCGTGTCCGCAACAAGGACTTCTGGGTTGCCTATAACAGTTCATAGACAAGTGAAAGTGGATACTCTAAAATGCGCAAGATAAGCGTGAGTGCTATGGATGGCGTTCTCGTAGGGAGACGGGAGCGGATCCATAGTGGTGTATTGATATGGTGAATATGTGGACTCGTGTGCGCCACCTCAAAAGAGTTGCTTGCAGTCGTAGTTCAGGTTAGCCACTGAGTCAAAGCTGGCTTGCTGCAGTTAAACTCCACCACCCCCTTTATTGATACCGATGCATATGTATATAGTTCTGATGTAAGTCTTGCTGGATACATTTGTACTCACGTTTGCCTATTTTATGTTTTGCAGAGAGACGTCAGTCTCGCTAGTAGTTTCGTGTGGACTTCGACGTTTAGCTTGATACCTCAGCTACGATCTTGTGCCCTCGGCAGGATCTGGTAGATAGTCAGGCTTCTCAGCCTTTTTCATTTGTAGATGTCCGTACTCAGACATGTTAAGCTTCCGCATGTGCTTTGATTTGTATGCTATGATTGTTGGGTCATGAGACCCATGTTTGTAATATCTCGCTCCTCGGAGCCTAATGAATAAATACTTGACTTTTAGAGTTATGTTGTGATGCCATGTTGTATTTACACATATCGAGCATATTGTGTGTATGATTGAAATGCTTGGTATGTGTGGGATCCGACAATCTAGTTGATTATCCTTGGCAGCCTCTCTTATGGGGAAATGTAGTCTAGTGCTTCCATGAACCATAGTAGTCCGCTACAGCCCGGTTCACTAGAGTCCTATTAGCCCAACACTACTGCTCAGGACACTTGACTGGCCGGCATGTGTTTCACTTTGTTCCTGTGTCTGTCCCTTCGGGGAAATTTCACGCGGTGACATCCGGAGTCCTGCCTAGCCTGCTACAGCCCGGGTTCCCGAAGTCCTGTTAGCCCAGTGCTACAGCCCGGATTCACACGCTGCTGACCGACATGCTCGATGTGACTCATGTATGCATGTCCCCATAGGTTAGTGCCTCTTTGGGTTCACGACTAGCCGTGTTGGCCCGGGTTCTCTGTCATATGGATGCTAGCGACACTATCATATCCGGGAGCCAAAAGGCGCAAACGGTCTTGGGCCATGGTAAGGTGACACCCATGGGAATACCGTGCGTGAGGCCACAAAGTGATATGAGGTGTTACCGGCTAGATCGATGTGACTTGGAATCGGGGTCCTGACAGTGTTGGTATCAGAGCCTGACTGCCTGTAGGATTACCAAGCCAAACTGGTCGAAGTTGAGTCTAGAAATGCTTTTGTTATATAAGGGAATTGATTGTGGGATGGAACGTAAGGCTCTTTTACTCCTTATATCTCATGCCATCTGATCTGAGTCACCCTCTTCCTTTCTACGGGGTTAAGAAACTAGGCCTTCTCATATATCCATCAGGATGACGTGTTACTAACCTGTTGACTTATAGGATTCATGGATTCATGTCGCAGTTCAGTTTCCAGTACTTCCGTGTGTTCATAATTGGTCCCGGAACCTTGAGATTGTGATGTTGAGTGGTTATGCCACCATTTTGCAGGATGTCTCAAATCTTTTTGAGCATTTACAGCCGTTATGTTGTCCGAGTCATCCTAGGTTTCTAAGTAGTCTGATGCACTTGCAAATCTTTCCTCCATGTTCCTGTTGTATTTTTGGGCCAGATTAAGCACACTAATCGGTGTGTTGAGGTACTCCGTTGCCTTGACGTGTATGTTGGAGTTATTATTATGGCCCTAGGTGTTTTAGGGAGTCACCTAGTAATCTAGCAATGCTTTGTGTTCCCGGTGTGATGATTCTGGCCACCATTCTCGAAAGCATCCCGTGATGCCACTTAGTAGTAGGCATTCTACTCCTGGGTTTTGAACCCGAGGTTCACCTATTTCATGTTGTTAGTATTTGCTAGTTCCCTCAAGATATTAGTAACCCTGCGATAGTCCTTGAGGTCCGTGGTATATCCTTCTTCCAATACCATGAACCAATATGGCAAAAGCCTTTGAACCAAAAGATCACAATAAGAGTGCTCTTGATGAGTTCTCCTTTCTACATTGTGAATCTGCCAGTCCTACCTTTCTGCATGGGTTGTCTGGAAGAAATGTTGAGTTTTGCTCGACATACTAATCTATGCATCCACAACTCAGAAAGTTATATGTTTCTTGAGTTGTTCCTCTTTAGTTGTATTCCGACCATCCTCTATCAGTTGATAGCCAAGAGTATGCGTGCATTCGTCCAACGATGCCTATTATTCTTGTGGTACGTTAAGCCATTCTATTTCAGAATGACTAGGAGAAACAAACTCCAGTACCTCATCCATATCCAGGATTGGGTCAAAGTAGTTGTGTTCTGCAGATCAAATGCCAACCCAGATTTTGCTATGTTCTACCCTGGAGTATTACCCCCTTTATGTCAGGATTGTCATGAGAATTGCACCATCTCTCATGAATTCTTGACGCAGTGATACTTCTTGCCATAATTTTTCATTCCTCGGTCCCGTGTTGTCGCAACCGGAATGCCGACAAGTGAACCATGATGTGTAAAATCAATACTCCTAGCAACCGTGTTGCTTGGTAGTTAATGGACACTAATATCATTCTTAGTGTGTTGGTTATCGAAACACTATTCTAGGATTGATCGTGCTACCTTGTTCTTATTTTTGGTGCACTCTTCGATCTTTGAGTTAGGATTGAATCCCTTGCTCTTTTGATCACATCGTCTTGTCTGAAAAGCAAGATTGTTCTCGAGCTAGTAACATATCGGTGGTTCGTGATTTTCCGAATACCTTCTCGGAAGTATCACCAGGTTGTTCCCCGACTGTTATGTTGAGCTCGTGATCAAGTTGGTTTTCTTGTAAACCACCCTTTCTCCAAGAATCTGTGTTGGATAACCTTGAGCTAGTTGGTTAAGCTAAACAACAACTTGGAGAGTTGGAAGATAAAAGCTTGTCTGACTTAGTTCATGTTAAGGGATATCTTGTGTGTGTGTGTTGAAGAAAGATGGTATTGTCATCGGTTGACCCTCGTGATCAGTTAATGGACCTATCATCTTATCCAATCTTTGATTTGAGTATGGGCTATCATCAAATCAAGTTAGAACCAACGATATTCGTAATGTTGTCTTACTCGTGGTTGATTCCTCGAGCATACACCATTACATCCTTTGGTCTGACCAATGCTATCACCGTGTTCACATGATGGTGGAAGTCCAGTGATATGGAAATCCCGATGAGTTGAACATTAAGCTAGTATTGGGAACTTTGTAACCATTGCCTTCATGTTGCGTTCATGAGGTATATGTTTGGTGCAAGAAGTGGCTTTCTCCAAGTTCACGTGCATTAGGTGCAAGTTGTCGTCGTGAATTCGAGAAAGTTAGTTTTGCTTCCTCGGGAATCATCCCAAGTCACTCATGCACGTGTGAAGTATACTATGGCTTGAGAGATTAGCTACCTCCATCCCATCGATATTTCCTAGCACACCAAGCCACTGATTGATTTGTTCAAAGAAAAGAAGTTCATGCGCTAATCCTGAAGGGCCCGGACGGACATGCACAAGACTTCGTTATTCCAATGATGGTTCCCAACCAGAACTCGATAGTGTTTTATTTATAAGACTACTAGATGGCCATGTTTGTCTTGGACAACGTGTCCACATATATGTAGCAGAACTAGCTCATGTTTTGGAGTTTACTATCGTAGTTCAATTCCCGAGAATCTCGCAACATCGTCTCATCGGTTTGTGTTGCAAACTTTCTTCCGGACATGTTGTCTGAAATATCCCGTTACCATCCAGATCTGAATCTCAGGCACATATGATGGTTGGATCTATTCCAAGATTTATGATGTAGGTCCGACAAGGTTGATGTTCTGGCCGACACACCTAGCCGGAAGATCTATCGTTGTAGTATCTTGATTGAGATATTTGACAATCTTCTCCATGACGATTTAGTGCAACTTATTCTAGAAGTTGTTCCTCAGGGGTCGTTGTGCTCTCGGTTTTCCTCGATTATGCTAGAACCATTCAAACAGTGGAATCACTCTCTACTGTTGAGTTTATCCCTAGTTACTAGAATCATTCCCAACATTTGCATTTTGTTCCTAGCTTGCACCGCCGTTGTGCCATTCTATCTTGGACTACCTTCTCGGTAATTCCTGGTCAGGATCATCTTCAACAGTGGTACTACCATGGGTCCCATCCATTTCCGATGATAAGCAAAGTCATCCATTGCGTTGTCTTCAACAAGGTAGTCCACATCATCCATCCTAGTCCGAGTATGCAATTTCTTCGAGCTCTTTCAAACAATCAATTGTAATTTGCCTTAAGCTGGTATGAAGGGTTTCAATGATCTATGGATCAAAAGTAATTCTTTTTGCCACTTAAGGGAACAGTCCAACGAGTCACCTTTCCCAAGGTGCCCTGTTACGGGATCATGGCAATTATTTCCTCCCCACCTTGACACCATCCACCATATTTCTAAGCGTGGAATTGTTGCCCACCAAATCAAACCCTGTCATTGTTCTTCCATCCCTCTCGATGTGTTTTGTGTCTCAACTCGAGATGTTTCAACATCTCATTCCGCGAGTGATATTGTATAGCTCGAACTTCGAGAAGACCAATCCTAGTAGGGTTTCTTTCCGTTGTCATCGCGTGGATGAAGATCTCAAAAGCGAGGATGTCAAGATCAACGTATGCAACGAATCAACAACCTTATGAGGTGCAACCTGGATCGTGAAGATTATGTTAGCTTGTGTTCCCCCCTTCACCTCACCCTACGCTTGAATCTCGGGACGAGATTCTTGTTTAGTGGGGGTGAGCTGTCACAGCCCCAGTTCAGCCCTTGCTTGACTTTGCTTGTTCTTCATGCCAGCATGTTTTAATTCCAAAGAAACTTGAAATGGGGATTGTTGAAACCCTAGCACCAAATGAAATTGACCTGAAACTTCACGGAACTTATTTTTGGAATGGAAGCAATCCAGAAGACTTGTGGTGTACGTAAGGGAAGCAACGAGGAAGTCACGAGGCAGGGGGCGCGCCCACCCCTGGGCACGCCCTCCACCCTCGTGGGCCCCTCGTGGCCCCCCTGTCGTATTTCTTCCTCCTATATATACTAATATACCCTAAAACCATTGGAGAGCATAATAGATCAGGAGTTCTGCCGCCAGAAGCCTCCATAGCCACCGAAAACCAATCTAGACCCGTTCTGTCACCCTACCAGAGGGGGGATCCCTCTCCGGTGGCCATCTTTATCACCCCGGCGCTCTCCATGACGAGGATGGAGTAGTTCTCCCTCGAGGCTGAAGGTATGTACCAGTAGCTATGTGTTTGATCTATCTCTCTCTCTCTCGTGTTCTTGAGGTGGTACGATCTTGATGTATCACGAGCTTTGCTATTATTGTTGGATCTTCTGATGTTTCTCCCCCTCTACTCTCTTGTAATGGATTGAGTTTTCCCTTTGAAGTTATCTTATCGGATTGAGTCTTTAAGGATTTGAGAACGCTTGATGTATGTCTTGCGTGGGATACCCGTGGTGACAATGGGGTATTCTATTGATCCACTTGATGTATGTTTTGGTGATCAACTTGCGAGTTTCACCCATGAACCTATGCATAGGGGTTGGCACACGTTTTCGTCTTGATTCTCTGGTAGAAACTTTGGGGCACTCTTTGAAGTACTTTGTGTTGGTTTGAATAGATGAATCTGAGATTGTGTGATGCATATCGTATAATCATACCCACGGATACTTGAGGTGGCATTGGAGTATCTAGGTGACATTAGGGTTTTGATTAATTTGTGTCTTAAGGTGTTATTCTAGTACAAACTCTAGGATAGATTGAACAGAAAGAATAGCTTCGTGTTATGTTACTACAGACTCTTGAATCGATCGATCAGAAAGGATAACTTTGAGGTGGTTTCGTACCCTACCATAATCTCTTCGTTTGTTCTCCGCTATTAGTGACTTTGGAGTGACTCTTTGTTGCATGTTGAGGGATAGTTATGTGATCCAATTATGTTATTATTGTTGAGGGAACTTGCACTAGTGAAAGTATGAACCCTAGGCATTGTTTCAACGCATTGCAATACCGTTTGTGCTCACTTTTATCATTAGTTACCTTGCTGTTTTTATAATTTCATATTACAAAAACCTTTATCTACCATCCATATACCACTTGTATCACCATCTCTTCGCCGAACTAGTGCGCCTATACAATTTACCATTGTATGGGGTGTGTTGGGGACACAAGAGACTCTTTGTTATTTGGTTGCAGGGTTGCTTGAGAGAGACCATCTTCATTCTACGCCTCCCACGGATTGATAATCCTTTGGTCATCCACTTGAGAGAAATTTGCTATTCTCCTAGAAACCTCTGCACTTGGAGGCCCAATAATGTCTACAAGAAGAAGGTTGTGTAGTAGACATCAATGAAGTATTCTTTAAATAGGGACCTATTTTGAAACACAACTTGCCTGTTAAAATCCTAGGGGATCGTCCTCCACCCAAGGGTGATCCCGTGTTTGAGCTTAAAACATTGCCTGATACTCTTAAATATGCTTATCTTGATGAAAAGAAGATATATCATGTTATTATTAGTGCTAACCTTTCAGAGCATGAAGAATATAAATTATTAAAAACTTTGAAAAAGCATTGTGCTGCTATTGGATATACTCTTGATGATCTTAAGGGCATTAGTCCCACTCTATGTCAACACAAAATAAATTTGGAGAAAGACGCCAAACCAGTTATTGATCATCAACGGCGGCTAAATCCTAAGACTAAAGAAGGGGTAAGGAAATAAATATTAAAGCTCCTTGAAGCGGGTATAATTTATCCCATTGCTGATAGTCAGTGGGTAAGCCTTGTCCATTGTGTCCCTAAGAAGGGAGGTATTATTGTCGTTCCTAATGATAAAGATGAATTGATTCCGCAAAGAATTATTACAGGTTATAGGATGGTGATTGATTTCCGCAAATTAAATGAAGCTACTAAAAAATCATTACCCTTTGCCTTTCATTGATCAAATGCTAGAAACATTATCCAAACATACACATTTTTGCTTTCTAGATGGCTACTCTGGATTCTCTCAAATACCAGTGTCAACTGATGATCAAGAAAATACTACTTTTACTTGCCCTTTCGGTACCTTTGCTTATAGACATATGACTTTTGGTTTATGTAATGCACCTGCTACCTTTCAAAGATGCATGATGGCTATATTCTCTGACTTTTGTGAAAAGATTTGTGAAGTTTTCATGGATGATTTCTCTGTTTATGGATCCTCTTTTGATGATTGCTTGAGCAACCTTGATCAAGTTTTGCAGAGTTGTGAAGAAACTAACCTTGTCTTGAATTGGGATAAGTGCCACTTTATGGTTAATGAAGGTATTGTCTTGGGGCATAAAATTTCTGAAAGAGGTATTGAAGTTGACAAAGCTAAAGTTGATGCTATTGAAAAGATGCCGTGTCCCAAGGACATCAAAGGTATAAGAAGTTTCCTTGGTCATGCCGGTTTTTATAGGAGGTTCATCAAGGACTTCTCAAAAATTTCCCGGCCTCTGACTAACCTATTACAAACAGATATTCCTTTTGTCTTTGATGATGATTGTGTAGAATCATTTGAAATACTTAATAAAGCCTTGATTTCTGCACCTATTGTTCAGCCTCCTGATTGGAATTTACCCTTTGAAATCATGTGTAATGCTAGTGACTATGTTGTAGGTGCTGTTCTAGGACAAAGAGTTGATAAAAAATTAAATGTTATTCAATATGCTAGTAAAACTCTAGACAATGCCCAGAGAAATTATGCTACTACTGAAAAGGAATTCTTAGCAGTTGTATTTGGTTGTGATAAGTTCAGACCTTATATTGTTGATTCTAAAGTAACTATTCACACTGATCATGCTGCTATTAAATATCTTATGGAAAAGAAAGATGCTAAACCTAGACTTACTAGATGGGTTCTCCTGCTACAAGAATTTGATTTGCATATTATTGATAGAAAGGGAGCTGAGAATCCCGTTGCAGACAACTTGTCTAGGTTAGAGAATGTTCTTGATGACCCAGTACCTGTTGATGATAGCTTTCCTGATGAACAATTAGTTGTCATAAATGCTTCTCATACTCCTCCATGGTATGCTGATTATGCTAATTACATTGTTGCTAAATTTATACCACCTAGTTTCACATACCAGCAAAAGAAAAAGTTTTTCTATGATTTAAGACATTACTTCTGGGATGACCCACACCTTTATAAAGAAGGAGTAGATGGTGTTATTAGACGTTGTATACCTGAGCATGAACAGGAACAGATCCTACACAAGTGTCACTCTGAAGCTTATGGAGGACACCATGCTGGAGATAGAACTGCACATAAGGTATTGCAATCCGGTTTTTATTGGCCTACTCTCTTCAAGGATGCCCGTAAGTTTGTCTTATCTTGTGATGAATGTCAAAGAATTGGTAATATTAGTAGACGTTAAGAAATGCCTATGAATTATTCACTTGTTATTGAACCATTTGATGTTTGCGGCTTCGATTATATGGGGCCGTTTCCTTCCTCTAATGGGTATACACATATTTTAGTTGATGTTGATTACGTTACTAAGTGGGTAGAAGCTATCCCAACCAGTAGTGTTGATCATAACACCTCTATTAAGATGCTTAAAGAAGTTATTTTTCCAAGGTTTGGAGTCCCTAGATATTTAATGACTGATGGTGGTTCACATTTTATTCATGGTGTCTTTCGTAAAATGCTTGCTAAGTATGATGTTAATCATAGAATTGCATCTCCATATCACCCGCAGTCTAGTGGTTAAGTAGAATTGAGTAACAGAGAGCTCAAATTAATTTTGCAAAAGACTGTTAATAGATCTAGAAAGAATTGGTCCAAGAAACTTGATGATGCATTATGGGCTTATAGAACTGCATACAAAAATCCTATGGGTATGTCTCCATATAAAATGGTTTATGGTAAAGCATGTCACTTACCTATTGAACTAGAACATAAGGCATATTGGGCCATTAAAGAGCTCAATTATGATTTCAAACTTTCCGGTGAGAAGAGGCTTTTTGACATTAGCTCACTTGATGAATGGAGAACCAGGCCTATGAAAATGCCAAGCTGTTTAAAGAAAAAGTTAAAAGGTGGCATGATAAAAGGATACAAAAGCGTGAGTTCAATGTAGGTGATTATGTATTGTTATACAACACTCGTTTAAGATTTTTTGCAGGCAAACTTCTCTCTAAATGGGAAGGTCCTTACGTCATCAAGGAGGTCTACCGTTCCGGTTCCATAAAAATCAACAACTTCGAAGGCACACATCCGAGGGTGGTAAACGGTCAAAGAATCAAACATTATATCTCAGGTAATCCCATAAATATTGAAACTAATGTTATTGAAACCATAACCCCGGAGGAATACATAAGGGACACTTTCCGGAACGTTTCAGACTCCGAAAAGGAATAGGTACGTGGTACGGTAAGTAAACCGACTCCAAAATAGTTCTAATGGCAATTTTTCTCCGTTTTGGAATATTCAAGAAAATAGGAAAATAAGAAGCAGTCCGGAAAGAACACGAGGCTTCCACGAGGGTGGAGGGCGCGCCCTACCCCCCTGGGCGCGCCCCCCTGCCTCGTGGGAACCTCTTGCACTCTCCAGACTCCGTTTTCTTGCACGATACTTCTTTTAGTCGGTAAAAATTCATTATATAATCTCCCGAAGGTTTTGACCTCCGTATCACGCAAAAAACTCCTGTTCTTGTTTCGAGCTGTTTCTACCAGGGTTGTCAAGGCCAAGCATCATTTTGTCTCCCTCCTCCTCCAACAATGAGGGAAACGATGCTTGGCTAGTGAAGATAGAGCTAAAGAGAGAAGAACCCGGAGAGATCAACAAGGATGATGGGATCAAGAAGGCCATGGGGGATCAAGTTCCGGCAGTAGCAGAAGAAGACATCCTTCAACCTCACCACAACCTCTTTACCCCAACGGAGATTGAAGCTTTCAAGATGATTGAGTTAGCTCTCATTCAAAACAAGTATCTCACAAGTGAAAATATTTTGTCGAAGGAGCATATCATCGCACTCAAGGGCATTATCCACAAATTGGAGGATCTCTTGCGCTCGATGTGCGACTACCCATCATCACCAACACCTTCTTCACCAACAAAGAAGAACTGAGCCTCGGGTATGGGCACTCCCCTTGGCAACTACCAAGCTTGGGGGAGTGCCCTAGTATCGTATCACCATCACTTTTATCTTTACCGTTTTTCTTAGTTCGATCCTTTTGATAATATCTTGATCTAGTAGAATACAATTTTAGTATGATCTAGTTGTGAGTTTTGCTTTATGATCTTCCTATGTAATCGAGTCTGTGAGCCATATATAATAAAGATTAGTGTTGAGTCAAGGGCTTGATTATTTTGCTATGATCTTGAGGGCATAAAATAAAAGAGAAGAAATAAAAAGAAATAAAGAGATCATATGGATCTTATGGAGAGTAATGAGCTCACATATAAAGAGTATGATGAATAAAAGTTATTGAGAGTTGACAAACATTGTTTTGGTCATCATTGCAATTAATAGGAAGTAATAAAGAAAGAGAGGTTTTCACATATAAATATACTATCTTGGACATATTTTATAATTGTGAGCACTCATTAAAGTATGATATGCTAAAGAGTTGACGTTGGACAAGGAAGATGACGTAATGGGTTATGTTTTCTTACATCTGAGATATATTATATTGTCATGGATAATCCAACATGTTGAGCTTGCCTTTCTCTCTCTTGCTAGCCAATTTCTTTGCACCAAGTAGAGATACTACTTGTGCTTCCAAATATCCCTAAACCCAGTTTTGCCATGAGAGTCCACCATATCTACCTATGGATTGAGCAAGATCCATCAAGTAAGTTGTCATCATTGCAAGCAACAAAAATTGCCCTCTAAATATGTATGACTTATTAGTGTGGAGAAAATAAGCTTTATACGATCTTGTGATGTGGAAGAAATAAAAGTGACGGACTACATAATAAAGTCCATATCACAAGTGGCAATATAAAGTGACGTTCTTTTGCATTAAGATTTCATGCATCCAACCATAAAAGCACATGACAACCTCTGCTTCCCTCAGCGAAGGGCCTATCTTTTATTATTGTCTTACACTTCATGCAAATAGTCATGGTGATATTCACCTTTCCTTTTTACATTTTACCCTTTGGCAAGCACAATATGTTGGAAGGATCCTGTCGGGGATATACCCCGCGGTATGACCCGGCCAGATGAATAACCCGGCCGGACTTGGCGACTCACTAATGACCCGCCCTGACTGGAAGACTCACTAAGTGACCCGCCCGAGCCTGGCGACTTATGGGTGACCTGGCAAGCGGATCAAAGGAGCGACAAGACCCGGGGGCCCAAGAGGCTCAAGGCCCAGAAGGATGGCTATGTTATGGTAGGCCGTCTTAAGAGGAAAGGCGTGAGGAATATCTCCTTTACGAGGAAGCAAGACCCGGACTTGTAATCAACTTGTAAGAGAAGATAGACTAATCCTAGTCCTACTAGGACTCCACATGTAACCCGCCCCTCTAACTTATATAAGGAGGGGCAGGGCTCCCCAAAGAGGGACAAGCAACAAGAAACAATATCTAGGGCTAGACACCAAGAGGAGAGTCGGCTTACGGCGACTTCCTCATAATCATAATGAGACCTAGCCACAAACAGCATGTAGGGTTATTACCGGATGATGTTTCCCGGGGCCCGAAGCTGTCTAAATCCTCGTCTTGTGTGTTGCGTCTCTCGATTCTGCTCAACCCCTTCAAGCTACCACATAGATGCGTTGGCCTCGCGACTAAGTCCTTACACTAGGACATCTGCCGTGACAATTCCACGACAGTTGGCGCCCACCGTGGGGCCAGACGCACGGTGGTGTTGAGTTCTTGGAGGGATCTTTTCTAGGGTTTGAGAAGTTCGCAATTTTCCAGTTCAACTAAAGTTGGCATGGAAGATTCACATCAACGTCAAGTTCGTTAGATCCAAAGTGGGGGAGTTTCCGCAAGGATTCATCGGATCTGATGGGTGAGAATCGCAGATACGTACAAGGGCAAATTTCTGATTGAGTTATTGGATCAGACGAGGGATCGGGCACTATTTGGAAATTGATTAGCCTTATATCTGATGAATCAAACAAGGTAGAAGACAAAAGGACCAAAAGCAATTACGTTCCCGATCCAAAAAAGGAAACAAACCACGACCCAGAAGTTTGGGTGTGAAACTCGTTTTGACTGTTTTCCATCGGGCCGGTGGCCCCTGAGCCGCCGCGGCTCTCCATGTCCGAGTCCGGGTCCGCCTCCACTTGCGAGCCAGCCTGCCGCGTCAAATCACCGGGTCATCTGTTGCGGCCCCGCGCGTCCACCGGACCAGTCTCAGGAGGCTGGTTGACTGACATGATATTTTCTGGGGTTAAAGTGGAACTCAGCCATATTGCAAAATTATATATGAACACTACTTATGAGCAATCCGTCATCCGAACAAATCAGGTGATATTCATCTAAAGTTTATTTTTCTTAACCCATATTGTTTTTATCAAAGAACAATTACTTGGTCTTGTAATATTTTTGCAGGACCATTACGAAAAGGTGTCGCCTAAGGGGGCGCATCAACATCACTTTTTTCATTGGTGTTTGTCCATGCTAGGATGCTCGACGGATATACGTGCAAGTCACCGTCCCGATGTTTGGATTACACCCGTCCGCACCTGTTGCCGATTCATGCATCTACACTGGTTAAACAACATCACGTTTGACTCGCCGCTCGTGCCGCTTTACAAACGCCATGGACGACTCGTCCATCTGCCCTCACGGCGGCTCACGCGTCCGCACCGGTTCACGCGTCCGCACTGGCTTACAATGCCACGGCCGACTCATCTGTTGTTCGGGCGAATCAGGTGATATCCCTCTAAATATAATTTTAGCACATATTGTTTTTGTCAGAGAGCAATTACTTTGGTCTTTGCATTTTATATGCAGGACAATTGGTCATTGCAAAGTCGATGGCCGGATCATGGATATATAAACTACTTAATTACTGTCATGTGCTAGCATATGACCGTGCCACAAGGATCAAAGAATATGTGTGCAAGACGCCGCCCTTGTGGCCCGGACTACTTCGACTCACCGGGACCGCACCCGCGATTAACTCGCCCGTCCGTGCCGGTTTACAACACCGGTGAAGATTTTCCCCGTCCGCACCGGCTTACAACGCCGCGGCCGACTCATCTGTCGGGGCCGCCACTGATGATGCGGTCGTCTCTGTCGTCCGTCTCTCGCGGCCTGGTCTACATCAACACACTGGCCGCACCTGTCAGCATGAGCTATTTATTGAGTATGAGCAAGTCACCGCTTGGGAAGCCGTTTTTCTCTTCCAACAAATTGGAGGCAAATTATCATATATTATCAACCGCCGTCTGCACTGGATGGCTCAATGGGCAGGCGCACAAATTGCCACCACTACAGTTTGATTAAGCTTCAAACAACCAGTTGGAGGGAACCATTGGCCGAGTTGCTGACACGGCTCATACGGGATCATTTATAACCCGCCGCAGTCACCTCAACCTTCTGTGGATTCACGTCGTGTTATCAACACCAATCATATACACCTTCTGCTATGGTCAAATATGGAGAATCGCAAGCCAACTCTTTGAGTCATCTTGAGATTTGGGGGCTACAATGGTATGGCTCGGCAAAAATTAGCCGGTTTCAATGAATTCAAGAACTCCGGGTCATTGAAGGGAAGATAACCCGGCCCCGGAGGCTACTCTTTATTGGCGAATATTTAAAGGCCGTCAGAAAAATTTCCGAATCAAAATGAAGATTCCAGTTTAAAATATAGCTCAAGAGACATCTCTCTCCCGCAAAGCTTTGAAGCTATCAAATCCGGTTCAAAATCCGGCTCAAGGTAAATTTGTCTTTCACAAAGTTTTGAAGTTTTTAAATCCGGTTTAAAGTTCCGGATTCAAAAAGATTTAAATCTCTCGCAAGTTCGAGTTCTCAGAAAAATTAAAGGTTGCCAAAAGAACTTGCTGCCATGATGCGCGGTTCAAACTTGGATATCCTGCCTTACGGCTTATCTTATTATGATCACTTGGGGGCTTCCTGCTCATCGAGCATAGCTATCAATACCCTCTTGATCGGCGCAATGCCAAAATTTATATGGTCACTTGGGGGCTTCCTGTTCAAACATAGGTCGTATTCGAACCAAAGAGAACATAGCTGTCGATACCCTTTTGATTGGCAAACTGCCGAACCTACTTGGGGGCTTCTTGATCGTATCCGAATCATAGCTCAACCCCTTTGGGAATCGACGTGGATCGTATTCGAATCAGCGTCGTTAAACAACTCTCAAGGTCATTTGGGGGCTTCCTGTTCAAACATAGGTCGTATTCGAACCAAAGAGAACATAGCTGTCGATACCCTCTTGATCGGCATCGCCAAAGCCACTGGGGGCTATATGATCGTATTCGAATCTTAGCTTAACCCCTTTGGAACGGTTTACTGATCGTATCCGAATCAGAAGCCTCAAAAAGTTTTATTCTGTCTCTGGTAAAGTTTATTGCAGCCACAATTACTTAACTTGAGACCTTTTTGGGATTATATCTCAAATATATATAAGTGTTTTATGCTTAACCCGGCTTGACTTTTGACTATAAGTCGCCAGTTTATGACAATCATCATCTATGTGGAAGCATTGGCTTCTAAGGATTGGGTTATCACCCTTACTGCACAGGTTATGTAAGCCGGCAGTACAAATTCAATATCACAGTAGTTATATGTGAGATATTATGACCCGCCCTGGTTTTGACGCTAAGTCGCCAGGGCATATGTTGTTTAAACTCTCTGCAGGATTTGCAGAAATATGACATGTAAATGATTAAGTTCAAGCTCATTACCAAAGTTGATGCTTCAAAATGATTATCCGTTCTGGATTTTTCTCAAAAGGCTATAAGCCGCCGGGTCATGAAAATTCCGGTTTACAATGAAGGCGTATAGAATCGCCATTGGCCAAGAGCCACCGGGTATTTAAACTCCGGATTTACTTGTCAACAGATAAGGTATTTGAATTCTTTAAATAGCCAACATGGCTGGATTTTCAATGATGATATTGAATGATTGAGGTTTTCATACCGGATTATATTATTCAAATTTTGAATAGCCAACATGGCTGGATTTCTATTATGATTATCAATAACCAGTATTATGATTGAGGTTTTCAAAGTCGCTTTAGCGCCACATTTATTATCTTTATCAATGGGCATGATTTATTTTACAATGGAGGAAATAGCCCCGAGTCGCTGCAGGCTTATGACCCGGCACTTGGGGGCTACATTATTCAAGTTGAGGTTACATCAAATATGCAAGTCTCATGTCGCTGCAAGCATGCACCATGACACTTGGGGGCTAATGCAAAGTCATTTTTATTGGCCTTATTGAAGACCCGACTCATCCCATTGTAATGAGCCGGCCCTTGGGGGCTACCAATTGCTCCTGTTAAAATTCAAGATACACAAGCCTTATTCCATTATATATTGAAGGATCCACTGCTCAGTTGGTAAAGCATAAAGCTCTTAACCTTCTGGACGTGGGTTCAAGCCCCAGGATGGGGGTTACATCATATGATATTATTTTCAATGAAAAGTCCCAGCTTAGTATTATCTTACTAAGCCGGCCCTTGGGGGCTACACGTTACTGCTCAAATTTACATCATCATATTTACAAAGTCCCTGCTCATTATTACATAATGACCCGACACTTGGGGGCTAATGCATATTGCTCTTTGCTTAAGACAATTCTAGGATGACCCGGCTACACTACTATGACTATAGCCGACTCATGGGGGCTACACAACTGGATTTCATTTAAAGCCATGGTGATAAGTCCCGGCTTATTCATGCTGATTAAACCGGCCCTTGGGGGCTACAGGTATTATGGATATAAGGGAGAAATATCTTCAAATTTTCAGTTTGAGTAAATCAGATTGACCCGGTGTCTGCAAAAATCATAAACCGGCGTCGGCGACAATTATGACTCGGCATCATCTATTTATAACCCGGCAATTTTGGTAATCATAAACCGGCAAGTTTTATATCTCAAGTCGGCTGAATATAAGTTGAATATTTGAAGACCAATATTTTTGTCAAGTCAGAGCATTGAAGGCCGACTCAAATGGATGCTTTATTTACAATATTTCTTCTACAAGCAAATTGACTATGAAGTTGGTCCATTGACCCGGATTTTCCAGAAGGAGGAGATGACAAGGACTTAAGGATGATCAAGTGCCGGCTTACAAGAATATTTAACCCGGAGTGCAACCTGTCAATTTGTTCTTGTGTTTATGTTGCAGATCAGTTTAACATGGATAAATACAAATTAAACTTGGGGGCTAATGTCGGGGATATACCCCGCGGTATGACCCGGCCAGATGTATAACCCGGCCGGACTTGGCGACTCACTAATGACCCGCCCTGACTGGACGACTCACTAAGTGACCCGCCCGAGCCTGGGACTTATGGGTGACCTGGCAAGCGGATCAAAGGAGCGACAAGACCCGGGGGCCCAAGAGGCTCAAGGCCCAGAAGGCCGGCTACGTTATGGTAGGCTGGCTTAAGAGGAAAGGCGTGAGGAATATCTCCTTTACGAGGAAGCAAGACCCGGACTTGTAATCAACTTGTAAGAGAAGATAGACTAATCCTAGTCCTACTAGGACTCCACATGTAACCCGCCCCTCTAACTTATATAAGGAGGGGCAGGGCTCCCCAAAGAGGGACAAGGCAACAAGAAACAATATCTAGGGCTAGACACAAGAGAGCCGGCTTACGGCGACTTCCTCATAATCATAATGAGACCTAGCCACAAACAGCATGTAGGGTTATTACCAGATGATGTTTCCCGGGGCCTGAAGCTGTCTAAATCCTTGTCTTGTGTGTTGCGTCTCTCGATTCCGCTCAACCCCTTCAAGCTACCACATAGATGCGTTGGCCTCGCGACTAAGTCCTTACACTAGGACATCTGACGTGACAATTCCACGACAGATCCCGATATATATGGCTAATTGGATGTGGGTTTTCATGAACTATTATTGTTGACATTACCCTTGAGGTAAAATGTTGGGAGGAAAAACTATAAGCCCCTGTCTTTCTTTGTGTCCGATTAAAACTTCATAACCATAAATATCGCGTGAGTGTTAGCAATTATGAAAGACTAAAAGATGGTTGAGTATGTGGACTTGCTTAGAAGCTCTTATATTGACTCTTTCCTATGTTATGATAAATTGCAATTGCTTCAATGACTAAAATTATAGTTTGTTAGTTTTCAATGAAGTTTCTGATTCATACTTGAGTATGTGAATGAATTGTTACTTTAGCATGGGATATCATATGACAATATATATATATGTTGATGTTCTAGAATGATCATGATGCCCTCATGTCTGTATTTTATTTTATCGACACCTCTATCTCTAAACATGTGGACAAAATTTTTGATTTCGGCTTTCGCTTGAGGACAAGCGAGGTCTAAGCTTGGGGGAGTTGATACGTCCATTTTGTAGCATGCTTTTATATCGATATTTATTGCATTATGGGCTGTTATTACACATTATGTCACAATACTTATGCCTATTCTCTCTTATTTTACAAGGTTTAGATGAAGAGGGGGAATGCCAGTAGCTGGAATTCTGGGATGGAAAAGGAGCAAATATTAGAGACTTGTTCTGCACATCTCCAGAAGTCCTGAAACTCCATGGGAGTTATTTTCAGAATATATAAAAATGCTAAGCGGAGAAAGTACCAGAGGGGGGCCACCCACCATCCATGAGGGTGGGGGCGCGCCCTACCCCCTGGGCGCGCCCCCTGCCTCGTGGGCCCCCTGGTGGCCCTCTGATGCCCATCTTTGGCTATATGGAGTCTTTCATCGAGGAAAAATCATTAGCAAGCTTTCGGGAAGAAACTCCGCCGCCACGAGGCCGAACCTTGGTGGAACCAATCTAGGGCTCCGGTAGAGTTGTTCTGCCGGGGAAACTTCCCTCCAGGAGGGGGAAATCATCACCATCGTCATCACCAATGATCCTCTCATCGGGAGGGGGTCAATCTCCATCAACATCTTCACCAGCACCATCTCATCTCAAACCCTAGTTCATCTCTTATATCCAATCTTTGTATCCAAACCTCAGATTGGTACCTGTGGGTTGCTAGTAGTGTTGATTACTCCTTGTAGTTGATGCTAGTTGGTTTACTTGGTGGAAGATCATATGTTCAGATCCATTATGCATATTAATACCCCTCTGATTATGAACATTAATATGCTTTGTGAGTAGTTACATTTGTTCCTGAGGACATGGTAGAAGTCTTTCTATAAGTAGTCATGTGAATTTGGTATTCGTTCGATATTTTGATGAGATGTATGTTGTCATCCCTCTAGTGGTGTCATGTGAACGTCGACTACATGACACTTCACCATTTTTTGGGCCTAGAGGGAGGCATTGGGAAGTAATAAGTAGATGATGGGTTGCTAGAGTGACAGAAGCTTAAACCCTAGTTTATACGTTGCTTCGTAAGGGGCTGATTTGGATCCATATGTTTCATGCTATGGTTAGGTTTACCTTAATACTTCTGTTGTAGTTGCGGATGCTTGCAATGGGGGTTAATCATAAGTGGGATGCTTGTCCAAGTAAGGACAATACCCAAGCACCGGTCCACCCACATATCAAATTATCAAAGTACCGAACGTGAATCATATGAACGTGATGAAAACTAGCTTGATGATAATTCCCATGTGTCCTCGGGAGCGCTTTCCTTCATATAAGAGTTTGTCCAGGCTTGTCCTTTGCTACAAAAAGGATTGGGCCATCTTGCTGCACCTTATTTACTTTTATTACTTGCTACTCGTTACAAATTACCTTATGACAAAACTATCTGTTACTGATAATTTCAGTGCCTGCAGAGAATACCTTACTGAAAACTGCTTATCATTTCCTTCTTCTCCTCGTTGGGTTCGACACTCTTACTTATCGAAAAGGCTATGATAGATCCCCTACACTTGTGGGTCATCACACCTTCAAGAAGGTATAGTCAGGAACCTCTCCGAATAGATGCTCAAGTGAGGATTGCATAGCAATAAGTCGAGTAGACATACTATTAATAAGGAAACACGCGGTAAAGAAAGCATCACTCCAATATGAAAAAGGAGCAGAAGCATGCGCTAATAAGGTGAGGCCGGTCTCTACAATATGATGGTGTTTGCGCTTGGCGGTGCCATTTTGCTGGTGGGTATGTGGACATGAGACACGATGCATGATTCCCAACTTAACAAAGAAAGAGTTTAACATGAGACATGCATCACATACTACATCTAATTTATTAGAGACCAATGGAAGCTCATGACTACGCAAAATATGTTGCACCACTTGTGATGATGGATGACCAAGACGAGCGTGCCATTGGGCAGACGACGCATGGAGACTGCTGAAAACTTGCTTTATTATGGGTGCATCAAGTTTGTAGAGACCATCACGATAGCGACCTCTAAGAAGAAGCTCCCGAGTAGCCAGATCCTTAACAAAGAAGACATAAGGGTGAAATTCAACAAGTACACGATTATATTGAGTAAGACGAGGAATTGACAAAAGACTTTTGGTGACTTCAAGAACATGCAGAACGTCATTAAGATGAAGTGTGCGAGAGGAAGGAGTGGGTAGGATAGCTTGACCAACATGATGAATACACATACATGAGCCGTCGACGGTTTGTACTCGCTCCTTCCCCTGATAGGTTTCTTTCACCTGCATCTTGCCAAGCTCGTTGGTAAGGTGATCAATAGCCCCCGTATCCATGTACCAGCTAGCGTCAACGGGAAAAGACCGAGTATGTCCATGGGAGACTTGATTCGCCATGGCCAGCTGACGAGCAGTGAAGCGCCCATTATTGCCAATCCCCAGAAAGTCCTTCTGAAAGCGCTTAAAACAGCAGGATGCAACATGGCCGCACAGCTGACAGACCGGATGAGTCCCAGGGTTGCGGCCACCGCCCCCGCCCAATGTGGATGGTTACAGCGAGTGGGGATGGCGCGGAGCCGACGCAAGTCCAGCGCCGGAGCGATGCTGCGCAAGGGCATTGGAGCGCGATGAGCGACCACCTATCTATGTTGCATGCGCTGAATGAGGGCCAGCAGCAATCACAGCAGAACAGTGGCTTGCAATGCGTTGTTCAGTTGCTAGGAGACGTGCATATAGATCACGCACAGGCATAGGGTCATCACGACCCATCACCATCTCAACAAGAGCATCATAGTCCTCATCAAGACCCTCGAGACAGGGCCGATCCTGAGATTTTCTGGGCCCGGGGCGAAACAAAAACTCGGGGATCTCTAATATAACAACAATAATCAGTGTTACCAATGAAGTTTTTTGTGTCTCAAAAAAACTCAATGAAGTTTTATATCAGATAACGTTACACGTATTACCTTAAAAATTTCTTCTGATTCTCAATGCTAAGTCTCTTATGACAGGGTTGATGTCAGTTTCATACATTATTTCTTTCTAAACTATACATGTATTACTCTTGAAATTTTTGTAAATAGCTTATCTCCGTGATTGTATCATAGTTAGTGGTAAAGCTAGAAACAAAACATGACTGACTTATAGCATGCGAAAAGTTCTCTAATTACAACAAAAATATTATAATATAAATTATATATTTGGCACTAACATACTTATTATATAATCCACTACAGAACCAAAAATAGCCAAGGTTTAGGGTATGAAGGCAAATTCATAAATAAATAGTATACCCGGATCTAGTTAAGTTCTCTCAATGGTTTTAGGTGATTTGATTATGCAATCATTGTAACCGTGAAGCACAGCAAAATGATGTTCTCTTCATTCTTTGTAAAGATGACTCCCTTAATGCAACCAGGGGACGCTTTGGCATAACTACCGTCCAAGATAATGACTGAATCATTAGAATACTAGTCATCTTGGTACATGCGCATTCATCCCAGGGTAGGTAAATTAGAAAACAACAAACCTCTTCCGGGTAGATGGTGGCATGATCGACGGAAGCAAGTGCAGGCTGCAGACGAGAGGAGCAGCTGATTGTCAATCATAGCAGTGGAACGCAGATTGTGGGAAACCGGGCGGGGGCATGTACTCGTGTGATTACAGCAGATCGATCATCGATCGATGACCTTCATTGTGCGCAGGCACCATGTGAGATTGTTGGCGGCGTGCGATAGGAACCTTGGATTAGGGCTTTTGGAAAATAGGGACCGAGGAGATTAGACGATCTTTACATTCCCTACTTACAACTATGAGTGCAGTATACACGGAGATACAGATACGATCTCGGCCGTGCGCTCGTGCGTCTAACTCTCAGGACAATCGATTGATCGATCGATCGGCTGTGCCCTCGCGGCCTCGCCTGTACGAAGCTCATGGGCTGGCATGCATACTACTTGTTCGGGAGGGGGCCCCTCGATGTCGGGGGCCCGGGGCGGCCGCCCCTTGCCCCCCTCAGGGCCGGCCCTGCCTCAAGAACAAACGAGGTGAATTCCTCTGGACGAAGAGGCCTGCAGATGGACGTCAGCTTATTCGAGAGGGACTTGATTTTGTTGAAGAAGGCCGCCGCTGAGGAGTCAAGCTTTCTCACCCGACCTAGCTCGGAACGGATCTGCATGGCTCGGGCATTGGATTGGGACACAAAACTGTCAGAGAGCATGGACCAGGACTCATGAGAGGAGACGGCGAACATCACCATGCCGGCGACCTTAATTGTGGACGACGAGAGGATCACAAACAAGATCGCCTGATCCAGTAGATGCCAAGTATTGTACGCCGGATTAGGAGCGACCACGTCAGGATCGGTTTCCTTACCTCCTTGACAGAGTGGCCGGGGGGCACTGATACGTCTCCAACGTATCTATAATTTTTGATTGTTCCATGCTATATTATGTCCTGTTTTGGACATTGTTGGGCTTTATTATACACTTTTATATTATTTTTGGGACTAACCTATTAACCGAAGGCCCAGCCCAGAATTGCTGTTTTTTGCCTATTTTAGGGTTTCGCAGAAAAAGAATATCAAA
This sequence comes from Triticum aestivum, assembly GCF_018294505.1. NCBI lineage: Eukaryota > Viridiplantae > Streptophyta > Magnoliopsida > Poales > Poaceae > Triticum > Triticum aestivum. The sequence goes on along the minus strand of NC_057806.1, from coordinate 69,230,111 downwards.
TGGAGTCCAAACGGAATGAAACCTTCGGGAACGTGATTTTTGGAACAAACATTATCCAGAGGACTTGGACCCTACATCAAGCAATCAACCAGGAAGGCACGAGGTAGGGGGCGCGCCTGCGCCCCCCCCCCCCCAGGTGCCTTCCACCCTCGTGGGGCCCATGTTGCTCCACCGACGTACTCCTTCCTCCTATATATACCTACGTACCACCAAACTACCACATACGGAGCCAAACCCCTAATTCCACCGTCGTAAATTTTTGTATCCACGAGATCCCATCTTGGGGCCTTTTCTGGAGCTCCGCCGGAGGGGGATCGATCATGGAGGGCTTCTACATCAACACCATAGCCTCTCCGATGAAATGTGAGTAGTTTAATTCAGACCTACGGGTCCATGGTTATTAGCTAGATGGCTTCTTCTCTCCTTTTGGATCTCAATACAAAGTTCTCCCCTCTCTTGTGGAGATCTATTCGATGTAATATTCTTTTGCGGTGTGTCTGTTGAGACCGATGAATTGTGGGTTTATGATCAAGTTTATCTATGAAGAATATTTGAATCTTCTCTGAATTCTTTTATGTATGATTTGTTATCTTTGCAAGTCTCTTCGAATTATCAGTTTGGTTTGCCTACTAGATTGATCTTTCTTGCAATGGGAGAAGTGCTTAGCTTTGGTTGCCAGTAGGGGCAGCAAGGCACGTATTGTATTGTTGCCATCGAGGATAACAAGACGGGGTTTATATCATATTGCATGAGTTTATCCCTCTACATCATGTCATCTTGCTTAAAGTGTTACTCTGTTCTCTTGAACTTAATACTCTAGATGCATGCTGGATAGCGGTTGATGTGTGGAGTAATAGTAGTAGATGCAGGCAGGAGTCAATCTACTTGTCTCGGACGTGATGCCTATATGCATGATCATACCTAGATATTCTCATAACTATGCTCAATTCTGTCAATTGCTCAACAGTAATTTGTTCACCCACCATAATACTTATGCTCTCGAGAGAAGCCTCTAGTGAAACCTATGGCCCCCGGGTCTATTTTCCATCATATGAATCTTCCAATACTTAGTTATTTCCTTTGCCATTTATTTTACTTGCATCTTTATTTCCCTTTATCATAAAAATACGAAAAATATTATCTTATCATATCTATCAGATCTCACTCTCGCAGGTGACCGTGAAGGGATTGACAACCCCTTTATCGCGTTGGTTGCGAGGAGTTTATTTGTTTGTGTACGTGCGAGGGACTCGTGCGTGGCCTCCTACTGGATTGATACCTAGGTTCTCAAAAACTGAGGGAAATACTTACGCTGCTGATACGTCTCCAACGTATCTATAATTTTTTATTGCTCCATGCTATATTATCTACTGTTTTGGACATTATTGGGCTTTATTATCCGCTTTTATATTGTTTTAGGACAAACCTATTAACCGGAGGCCCAACCCAGAATTGTTGTTTTTTGCCTGTTTTAGGGTTTCGAAGAAAAGGAATATCAAACGGAATGAAACCTTCGGGAACGTGATTTTCTTAACGAACAAGACTCGGGAGAATTGGACCCTATGTCAAGACACAAAATAGGAGGCCACGAGGTAGGGGGCGCGCCCACCCCACCCCCCCACCCCAGGCGCGCCCTCCACCCTTGTGGGGCCCATGTTGCTCCACCAACGTACTCCTTCCTCCTATATATACCTACGTACCCCCAAACTACCAGATACGGAGCCAATACCCTAATTCCACCGCCATAAATTTCTGTATCCACGAGATCCCATCTTGGGGCCTTTTCCGGAGCTCCGCTGGAGGGGTTATCGATCATGGAAGGCTTCTACATCAACACCATAGCCTCTCCGATGAAGTGTGAGTAGTTTACTTCCGACCTACGGGTCCATAGTTATTAGCTAGATGGCTTCTTCTCTCTTTTTGGATCTCAATACAAAGTTCTCCCCCTCTCTTGTGGAGATCTATTCGATGTAATCTTCTTTTGCGGTGTGTCTGTTGAGACCGATGAATTGTGGGTTTATGATCAAGTTTATCTATGAACAATATTCGAATCTTCTCTGAATTCTTTTATGTATGATTGGTTATCTTTGCAAGTCTCTTCGAATTATCAGTTTGGTTTTCCTACTAGATTGATCTTTCTTGCAATGGGAGAAGTGCTTAGCTTTGAGTTCAATCTTGTGGTGTCCTTTCCCAGTGACAGTAGGGGCAGCAAGGCACGTATTGTATTGTTGCCATCGAGGATAACAAGATGGAGTTTATATCATATTGCATGAGTTTATCCATCTACATCATGTCATCTTGCTTAAAGTGTTACTCTGTTCTCTTGAACTTAATACTCTAGATGCATGCTGGATAGTGGTCGATGTGTGGAGTAATAGTAGTAGATGCAGGCAGGAGTCGGTCTACTTGTCTCGAACGTGATGCCTATATACATGATCATACCTAGATATTCTCATAACTATGCTCAATTATGTCAATTGCTCAACAGTAATTTGTTCACCCACCGTAGAATACTTATGCTCTCAAGAGAAGCCACTAGTGAAACCTATGGCCCCTGGGTCTATCTTCATCATATTAATCTCCTACTACTTAGTTATTTCCTTTGATTTTATTTTACTTTGCATCTTTATCACAAAAATACCAAAAATATTATCTTATCATATCTGTCAGATCTCACTCTCGTAAGTGGCCGTGTAGGGATTGACAACCCCTATTCGCGTTGGTTGCGAGGATTTATTTGTTTTGTGCAGGTACGAGGGAGTCACGCGTAGCCTCCTACTGGATTGATACCTTGGTTCTCAAAAACTGAGGAAAATACTTACGGTACTTTGCTGCATCATCCCTTCCTCTTCGGGGAAAACCAACGCAGTGCTCAAGAGGTAGCAAGAAGGATTTCTGGCGCCGTTGCCGGCGAGGTCTACGAAAAAGTCAATATACCAAGTACCCATCACATACCCTTATCTCCCGCATTACATTATTTGCCATTTGCCTCTTGTTTTCCTCTCCCCCACTTCACCCTTGCCGTTTTGTTCGCCCTCTCTCTCTATCCTCCCTCTCTTTCTCTATTTGCCTCTTTTTGCCCGCTTGCTTTTTGTTTGCTTGTGTGTTAGTTTGCTTGCTTGCCACTATGGATCTACCTAAATATGGTGATCTTCACCTTAAAAGGTTAGAAGAGATCGAAAACAATGTCAGGAGTTTTATGGTTTTGCAATTTGAACATAATAGTTTCTTCAGAAATGAGCTTAAGGAACAGAAAAATTTTATGAGTTTTATGAATAAATAGCTTGATGATATGTCTAAAGAATTCGATGGTTTAAGATCCCAGCTTGTCCGTCTTGAGAAATTGACTACAGAAATTTCGGATAGGCATGCTACCTTAGTTAATAGAATGGCCGCTAAACTAGATTGCTATGAAAATAAAGATGAAGATCTAAAAGTTATTGATGTGTCCCCTATTATATCTTTGTTTTGCAATATGAATCTAGATAATGATGGGACTGAATATGATCCACTTTTACCTAGAAGGCGTTCCAAGAATTCGGAATTTTTTCATCTTGATGCCAAAATTGATAAAAGTGGGATTGAAGAAATTAAAACCCTAGATGTTGCTAAACCCACTATTATGGATTTCAAGTAATTTAACTATGAAAATTGCTCTTTGATTGATTGTATTTCCTTGTTGCAATCCGTGCTAAATTCTCCCCGTGCTTATAGTCAAAATAAAGCGTTTACTAAACATATCGTTGACGCCTTGATGCAATCTTATGAAGAAAAACTTGAATTGGAAGTTTCTATCCCTAGAAAACTTTATGATGAGTGGTAACCAACTATTAAAATTAAAATTAAAGATCATGAATGCTATGCTTTATGTGATTTGGGTGCTAGTGTTTCCACGATTCCAAAGACTTTGTGTGATTTGTTAGGTTTCCGTGATTTTGATGATTGCTCTCTAAACTTGCACCTTGCGGATTCCACTATTAAGAAACCTATGGGAAGAATTAATGATGTTCTTATTGTTGCAAATAGTAATTATGTGCCCGTAGATTTTATTGTTCTTGACATATATTGCAATCCTTCATGTCCTATTATTCTTGGTAGACCTTTCCTTAGAACATTGGTGCAATTATTCATATGAAGGAAGGAAATGTTAGGTTCCAATTTCCATTAAGGAAAGGCATGGAACACTTTCCCCTAGAAAGAAAATTAAATTACCTTATGAATCTATTATGAGATCCACTTATGGATTGCCTACCAAAGATGGCAATACCTAGATCTATCCTCATTTTTATGCCTAGCTAGGGGCGTTAAACGATAGCGCTTGTTGGGAGGCAACCCAATTTTATTTTTATTCCTTGCCTTTTGCTCCTGTTTAGTAATAAATAATTTATCTAGCCTCTGTTTTGGTTGTGTTTTTTGTGTTTAATTAGTGTTTGTGCCAAGTAGAACCATTGGGAAGACTTGGGGAAAGTCTTGCTACACTTGCTGTAAAAAACAGAAACTTTAGCACTCATGAGAACTGCTGCCATTTTGTTAATTATTGTTGCATATGATTAATAGATAAATTTCTCACGTCCATCAATTTATTTTAGAATTTTTGGGGTTCATATCTTGCGCTAGCTACAGATCACTACAGACTGTTCTGTTTTTGATAGATTCTGTTTTTCGTGTGTTGTTTGCTTATTTTGATGAATATATGGCTAGTAAAATAGTTTATAAACCATAGAGAAGTTGGAATACAGTAGGTTTAACACCAATATAAATAAAGAATGAGTTCATTACAGTACCTTGAAGTGGTCTTTTGTTTTCTTTTGCTAACGGAGCTCACGAGATTTTCTACTTTGAGTTTTGTGTTGTGAAGTTTTCAAGTTTTGGGTAATGATTTGATGGATTATGGAACAAGAAGTGGCAAGAGACTAAGCTTGGGGATGCCCATGGTACCCCCAAGATAATCTAAGGACACCTAAAAGCCAAAGCTTGGGGATGCCCCGGAAGGCATCCCCTCTTTCGTCTACTTCTATCGATAACTTTACTTGGAGCTATATTTTTATTCACCACATGATATGTGTTTTGCTTGGAGCATCTTGTATGATTTGAGTCTTTACTTTTTAGTTTAACACAATCATCTTTGCTGTACACACCTTTTGAAAGAACCATACATGATTTGGAATTTGTTAGAATACTCTATGTGCTTCGCTTATATCTTTTGAGTTATATAATTTTGCTCTAGTACTTCACTTATATCTTTTAGACCACGGTGGTGGATTTGTTTTATAGAAACTATTGATATCTCATGCTTCACTTAGATTATTTTGAGAGTCTTAAATAGCATGGTAATTTTCTTAAATAATCCTAATATGCTTGGTATTCAAGAATAGTAAAAACTTTCTTATGAGTGTGTTGAATGCTATGAGAAGTTTGATACTTGATAATTGTTTTGAGATATGAAGATGGTGATATTAAAGTTATGCTAGTTGAGTAGTTGTGAATTTGAGAAATACTTGTGTTAAAGTTTGTGATTCCCATAGCATGCACGTATGGTGAACCGCTATGTGATGAAGTCGGAGCATGATTTATTTTTTGATTGTCTTCCTTATGAGTGGCGGTCGGGGACGAGCGATGGTCTTTTCCTACCAATCTATCCCCCTAGGAGCATGCGCGTAATAATTTTCTTTGATAACTTGTAGATTTTTTCAATAAATATATGAGTTCTTTATGACTAATGTTGAGTCCATGGATTATACACACTTTTCTCACCCTTCCACCTTTGCTAGCCTCTCTAACACCGCGCACCTTTCGCCGGTATCATACACCCACCATAAACCTTCCTCAAAACAGCCACCATAGCTACCTATTATGGCATTTCCATAGCCATTCTGAGATATATTTCCATGCAAATTTCCACCATTCCGTTTATTATGACACACTCCATCATTGTCATATTGCTTAGCATGATCATGTAGTTGACATCGTATTTGTGGCAAAGCCACCATTCATAATTCTTTCAAACGTGTCACTCTTGATTCATTGCATATCCCGGTACACCGCCGGAGGCATTCATATAGATTCATATTTTGTTCCAAGTATCGAGTTGTAATTATTGAGTTGTAAGAAAATAAAAGTGTGATGATCATCATTACTAGAGCATTGTCCCAGTGAGGAAAGGATGATGGAGACTATGATTCCCCCACAAGTCGGGATGAGAATCTGAACGAAAAAAAGAGGCCATAAAAAAAGAGAAAATGCCCAAATAAAAAAAATGAAATGAGAGAAAAAGAGACAAGGGACAATGTTACTATCCTTTTACCACACTTGTGCTTCAAAGTAGCACCATGATATTCATGATAGAGAGTCTCCTATGTTATCACTTTCATATACTAGTGGGAATTTTTCATTATAGAACTTGGCTTGTATATTCCAATGATGGATTCCTCAAAATGCCCTAGGTCTTCATGAGCAAGCAAGTTGGATGCACACCCACTTAGTTTCTTTTGTTGAGCTTTCATATACTTATAACTCTAGTGCATCCGTTGCATGGCAATACCTACTCACTCACATTGATATCTATTGATGGGAATCTCCATAGCCCGTTGATACGCCTAGTTGATGTGAGACTATCTTCTCCCTTTTTGTCTTCCCCACAACCACTATTCTATTCCACTTATAGTGCTATATCCATGGCTCACGCTCATGTATTGCGTGAAGATTGAAAAAGTTTGAGAACACCAAAAGTATGAAACAATTGCTTGGCTTGTCATCGGGGTTGTGCATGATTTAAATATTTTGTGTGATGAAGATGGAGCATAGCCCGACTATATGATTTTGTAGGGATAACTTTCTTTAGCCATGTTATTTTGAGAAGACATGATTGCTTTGTTAGTATGCTTGAAGTATCATTATTTTTATGTCAATATTAAACTTTTATCTTGAATCTTTCAGATCTGAATATTCATACCACAATTAAGAAGAATTACATTAAAATTATGCCAAGTAGCACTCCGCATCAAAAATTCTATTTTTATCATTTACCTACTCGAGGACGAGCAGGAATTAAGCTTGGGGATGCTTGATACGTCTCCAACGTATCTATAATTTTTGATTGCTCCATGCTATATTATCTACTGTTTTGAACATTATTGGGATTAATTATCCACTTCTATATTATTTTTGGGACTAACCTACTAACCGGAGGCCCAGCCCAGAATTGATGTTTTTTGCCTGTTTTAGTGTTTCGAAGAAAAGGAATATCAAATGGAGTCCAAACGGAATGAAACCTTCAGGAACGTGATTTTCTTAACGAACAAGACCCAGGAGACTTGGACCCTACGTCAAGACACAAAAGAGGAGGCCACGAGGTATGGGGGCGCGCCTACCCCCCCCCCCCAGGCGGGCCCTCCACCCTCATGGGCCCCCTGTTGCTCCACTGACGTACTCCTTCCTCCTATATATACCTACGTACCCACAAACGATCAGATACAGAGCCAAAACCCTAATTCCACCGCCGTTACTTTCTGTATCCACGAGATTCCATCTTGGGGCCTGATAACCCACAAGTATAGGGGATCGCAACAACTTTCGAGGGTATAGTATTCAACCCAAATTTATTGATTCGACACAAGGGGAGCCAAAGAATATTCTCAAGTATTAGCAGCTGAGTTGTCAATTCAACCACACCTGGAAACTTAGTATCTGCAGCAGAGTGTTTAGTAGCAAAGTAATACGATAGTGGTGGTAACGATAACAAAAGAGTAATGAAAGCAAAGTAATATTTTTGGTATTATGTAGTGATTGTAACAATAGCAACGGGAAAGTAAATAAGCGTAAACCAGTATATGGAAATCTCGTAGGCATTGGATCAGTGATGGATAATTATGCCGGATGCGGTTCATCATGTAACAGTCATAACATAGGGTGACACAGAACTAGATCCAATTCATCAATGTAATGTAGGCATGTATTCCGAATATAGTCATACGTCCTTATGGAAAAGAACTTGCATGACATCTTTTGTCCTACCCTCCCGTGGCAACGGGGTCCTAATGGAAACTAAGGGATATTAAGGCCTCCTTTTAATAGAGAACCGGAACAAAGCATTAGCACATAGTGAATACATGAACTCCTCAAACTACGGTCATCACCGATAAGTATCCCGATTATTGTCACTTCGGAGTTAACGGAGCATAACACATAATAGGTGACTATAGACTTGCAAGATAGGATCAAGAACTCTCATATATTGATGAAAATATAATAGGTTCAGGTCTGAAATCATGGCACTCGGCCCTAGTGACAAGCATTAAGTATACCAAAGTCATAGCAACATCAATCTCAGAACATAGTGGATACTAGGGATCAAACCCTAACAAAACTAACTCGATTACATGATAAATCTCATCCAACCCATCACCGTCCAGCAAGCCTACGATGGAATTACTCACGCACGGCAGTGAGCATCATGAAATTGGTGATGGAGGATGGTTGATGATGATGATGGCGACGGATTGCGCTCTCCGGAGCCCCGAACGGACTCCAGATTAGCCCTCCCGAGAGGTTTTAGGGCTTGTAGGCGGCTCCGTATCGTAAAACGTGATGATTTCTTCTCCCCTATTTTTTTCTCCCCGAAAGCAGATATATAGAGTTGGAGTTGGAGTCGGGAGATCTCCAAGGGGCCCACGAGGTAGGGGAGCGCGCCCTAGGGGGGCGCCCCCACCCTCGTGGCAAGGGTGTGGGCCCCCTGGTCTCCATCTTTGGCGAGGATTTTTTTATTATTTATTATAAGATATTCCGTGGAGTTTCAGGTCATTCCGAGAACTTTTGTTTTCTGCACATAAAACAACATCATGGCAATTCTACTGAAACAGCGTCAGTCCGGGTTAGTTCCATTCAAATCATACAAGTTAGAGTCCAAAACAAGGGCAAAAGTGTTTGGAAAAGTAGATACGACGGAGACGTATCAACTCCCCCAAGCTTAAACCCTTGCTTGCCCTCAAGCAATTCAGTTGACAAACTGAAAGAAATAAAGAAAAACTTTTGCAAACTCTGTTTGCTCTTGTTGTTACAAATATGTCAAGCTAGCATTCAAGTTTTCAGCAAAGATTATATCTAACCATATTTGCAATAATTCTCAGGTTTCATGATTACCCATATCAATAGCATAATCAACTAGCAAGCCATAATAATAAATCTCGTATGACAACACTTTCTCAAAACAATCATAATATGATATAACAAGATGGTATCTCGCTAGCCCTTTCTGAGACCGCAAAACATAAATGCAGAGCACCTTTAAAGATCAAGGACTGACTAGACATTGTAATTGATGGTAAAAGAGATCCAATCATAGTTGCACCCAATATAAATTAATAGTGATGAATGCAAATAACAGTTGCGCTCTCCAGCTAGTTCTTTTAATAAGAGGGTGATGACTCAACATAAAAGTAAATAGATAGGCCCTTCGCAGAGGGAAGCAGGGATTTGTAGAGGTGCCAGAGCTCGGTTTTGAAATAGAGGTGAATAATATTTTGAGCGGTATACTTTCATTGTCAACATAACTACCAAGAGATGGCGATATCTTCCATGCTACACACATTATAGGCGGTTCCCAAACAGAATGGTAAAGTTTATACTCCCCCTCCACCAACAAACATCAATCCATGGCTTGCTCGAAACAACGAGTGCCTCCAACATACATCAGGTCCCAGGGGGAGTTTTGTTTTGCAATTATTTTGATTTAGTTTGCATAAAGCATGGGACTGGGCATCCCGGTGACTAGCCATTTTCTCGTGAGTGAGGAGCGGAGTCCACTCCTCTTGAGAATAACCCACCTAGCATGGAAGATACAGACATCCCTAGTTGATACATGAGCTATTCGAGCATACAAAATAGGATGATTATTTGAAGGTTTAGAGTTTGGCACATACAAATTTACTTGGGATGGCAGGTAGATACCGCATATAGGAAGGTATAGTGGACTCATCTGGAATAACTTTGGGGTTTAAGGGATTGGATGCACAAGCAGTATTCCCGCTTAGTACAGGTGAAGGCTAGCAAAAGACTGGGAAGCGACCAACTAGAGAGCGACAACAGCCATGTGCATGCATTAAAATTAATAAACATTGGATGCAAGCATGAGTAGGATATAATCCACCATGAACATAAATATTGTGAAGGCTATGTTGATTTGTTTCAACTACATGCATGAACATGTGCCAAGTCAAGTCACTTAAATCATTCAAAGGAGGATACCACCCCATCATACCACATCATAACCATCTCAATAGCATGTTGGCACGCAAGGTAAACCATTATAACTCATAGCTAATCAAGCATGGCACAAGCAACTATGATCGCTAATTGTCATTGCAAACATGTTTATTCATAACAAGCTGAATCAAGAACGATGAACTCATCATATTTACAAAAACAAAAGAGGTAGAGTTCATACCAGATTTTCTCATCTCAGTCAGTCCATCATATATCATCATAATTGCCTTTCACTTGCATGACCGAACAATGTGAATAATAATAATAGTGCATGTGCATTGGACTAAGCTGGAATCTACAGGCATTCAATAAACAGGAGAAGACAAGGCAATATGGGCTCTTTTGTCAGATAAACAATAATGCATATAAGAGCTATTTCAACAATTTAATCATGGTCTTCTCCTACTGACCCCCAAAGAAAGAAAAGAAATAAAACTATTTACACGGGAAAGCTCCCAACAAGCAAAAGAAGAACGGGAAATATTTTTGGGTTTTCTTTTTAATAACTACTACAAGCATGGAAAGTAAATTAATTAAAAGGTACAACTATTTTTTTTGTTTTTTCTTAAGGTTTATTAAACACACAAGAAGAAAGCATAAAAGGAAATAAACTAGCATGGATGATACAATGAAAAAGTATGAGCACCGACATCTAGCAATGAGTGTGTGTGAACATAAATGTAATGTCGGTGAGAAATACGTACTCCCCCAAGCTTAGGCTTTTGGCCTAAGTTGGTCTATGGCCACGGCTGGCCTGGCTGATATCCATAATAATAGTTGGGGTCGTACTGCGATGTAGCGGCTATCGCCTCCTAAGCTGCAGTGTGGCGAATAGCGGCCTCCGCTCTCCTCTCATACTCATCTGCCTCCTCTCTGGTAATAGTATATCCTCCTCTTGCCTGATAATCAAATAAAGTAGGAGCATGGGGAGTAATACGGACAACACGGCGTCTGTCAAAGATTAGTCGGTACTGGAGAGGCGATTCGTTCCTCTCGACAAAATGGTGAGAAACCATAGAATCAAAATATAAATAAGTGGGAGGCAACTCCATGTCTCCTTCACGAACGTCTATCTCAAGAAATTTAGCTAAGCGGGTTGCATAAATTCCTCCAAAGAAATCTCCATTATATCTATTATTATGCAACCTACGAGCTACAATGGCTCCCATATGATAAGATTGGTCTCCTGACACAGCACTCCTGAGAATGCTAAGGTCAAGGACACACATGTGACATGCTTCATCCTTAGCATTTATGCACCTACCTATGAAGAGAGCAAAATAATGTATAGCAGGAAAGTGAATGCTCCCTATGGTAGCTTGCGTTATATCTCTAGATTGCCCTACAGTTATACTAGCAAGAAAGTTTCTAAATTTAGATTTAGGGGGATCCCTAACACTTGTTGGAAATATGCCCTAGAGGCAATAATAACATGGTTATTATTATATTTCTTTGTTCATGATAATTGTCTATTGTTCATGCTATAATTGTGTTATCCGGAAATCGTAATACATGTGTGAATACATAGACCACAACACGTCCCTAGTGAGCCTCTAGTTGACTAGCTCGTTGATCAAAAGATAGTCATGGTTTCCTGACTATGGACATTGGATGTCATTGATAATGGGATCACATCATTAGGAGAATGATGTGATGGACAAGACCCAATCCTAAGCATAGCTCAAAGATCGTGTAGTTCGTTTGCTATAGCATTTCTGAATGTCAAGTATCATTTCCTTAGACCATGAGATTGTGCAACTCCCGGATACTGTAGGAGTGCTTTGGGTGTGCCAAACGTCACAACGTAACTGGGTGACTATAAAGGTACACTACAGGTATCTCCGAAAGTGTCTGTTGGGTTGGCACGAATCGAGACTGGGATTTGTCACTCCGTATGACGGAGAGGTATCTCTGGGCCCACTCGGTAATGCATCATCATAATGAGCTCAATGTGACCAAGTGGTTGATCACGGGATCATGCATTACGGTACGAGTAAAGTGACTTGCCGGTAACGAGATTGAACGAGGTATTGGGATACCGACGATCGAGTCTCGGGCAAGTAACGTACCGATTGACAAAGGGAATTGTATACGGATTGATTGAATCCTCGACATCGTGGTTCATCCGATGAGATCATCGAGGAGCATGTGGGAGCCAACATGGGTATCCAGATCCCGCTGTTGGTTATTGACTGGAGAGTCGTCTCGGTCATGTCTGCGTGTCTCCCGAACCCGTAGGGTCTACACACTTAAGGTTCGGTGACGCTAGGGTTGTTGAGATATTAGTATACGGTAACCCGAAAGTTGTTCGGAGTCCCGGATGAGATCCCGGACGTCACGAGGAGTTCCGGAATGGTCCGGAGGTGAAGATTTATATATAGGAAGTCAAGTTTCGGCCATCGGGAAAGTTTCGGGGGTAATCGGTATTGTACCGGGACCACCGGAAGGGTCCCGGGGGTCCACCGGGTGGGGCCACCTATCCCGAAGGGCCCCATGGGCTGAAGTGGGAGGGGAACCAGCCCCTAGTGGGCTGGTGCGCCCCCCTTGGGCCTCCCCCTGCGCCTAGGGTTGGAAACCCTAGGGGTGGGGGCGCCCCACTTGGCTTGGGGGGCAAGCCACCCCCTTGGCCGCCGCCCCCCCTTGGAGATTGGATCTCCTAGGGCCGGCGCCCCCCTAGGGACCCTATATATAGTGGGGGGAGGGAGGGCAGCCGCACCCTAGCCCCTGGCCTCTCCCTCTCCCTCCCGTGACACTCCTCCCTCTCCCTGTGCTTGGCGAAGCCCTGCCGAGATCACCGTTGCTTCCACCACCACGCCGTCATGCTGCTGGATCTTCATCAACCTCTCCTTCCCCCTTGCTGGATCAAGTTGGAGGAGACGTCTTCCCAACCGTACGTGTGTTGAACGCAGAGGTGCCGTCCGTTCGGCGCTAGGTCATCGGTGATTTGGATCACGACGAGTACGACTCCATCAACCCCGTTCTCTTGAACGCTTCCGCGCGCGATCTACAAGGGTATGTAGATGCACTCCTCTCTCCCTCGTTGCTAGATGACTCCATAGATTGATCTTGGTGATGCGTAGAAAATTTTAAAATTCTGCTACGTTCCCCAACAGTGGCATCATGAGCTAGGTCTATGCGTAGTTTCTATGCACGAGTAGAACACAAAGCAGTTGTGGGCGTCGATATTGTCAATTTGCTTGCCGTTACTAGTCTTATCTTGATTCGGCGGCATCGTGGGATGAAGCGGCCCGGACCGACCTTACACGTACGCTTACGTGAGACTGGTTCCACCGATTGACATGCACTAGTTGCATAAGGTGGCTGGCGGGTGTCTGTCTCTCCCACTTTAGTCGGATCGGATTCGATGAAAAGGGTCCTTATGAAGGGTAAATAGAAATTGGCATATCACGTTGTGGTTTTGGCGTAGGTAAGAAACGTTCTTGCTAGAAACCTATAGCAGCCACGTAAAAACTTGCAACAACAATTAGAGGACGTCTAACTTGTTTTTGCAGCATGTGCCGTGTGATGTGATATGGCCAAAAGGATGTGATGAATGATATATGTGATGTATGAGATTGATCATGTTCTTGTAATAGGAATCACGACTTGCATGTCGATGAGTATGACAACCGGCAGGAGCCATAGGAGTTGTCTTTATTTATTTATGACCTGCGTGTCAACATAAACGTCATGTAATTACTTTACTTTATTGCTAAAGCGTTAGCCATAGTAGTAGAAGTAATAGATGACGAGACAACTTCAAGAAGACACGATGATGGAGATCATGATGATGGAGATCATGGTGTCATGCCGGTGACAACGATGATCATGGAGCCCCGAAGATGGAGATCAAAAGGAGCAAATGATATTGGCCATATCATGTCACTATTTGATTGCATGTGATGTTTATCATGTTTTACATCTTATTTGCTTAGAACGACGGTAGCTTAAATAAGATGATCCCTCGTAATAATTTCAAGAAAGTGTTCCCCCTAACTGTGCACCGTTGCGAAGGTTCGTTGTTTCGAAGCACCACGTGATGATCGGGTGTGATAGATTCTAACGTTCGAATACAACGGGTGTAAGCCAGATTTACACACGCAATACACTTAGGTTGACTTGACGAGCCTAGCATGTACAGACATGGCCTCGGAACACAGAAGACCGAAAGGTCGAGCATGAGTCGTATAGAAGATACGATCAACATGAAGATGTTCACCGATGTTGACTAGTCCGTCTCACGTGATGATCGGACACGGCCTAGTTGACTCGGATCATGTTTCACTTAGATGACTAGAGGGATGTCTATCTGAGTGGGAGTTCATTGAATAATTTGATTAGATGAACTTAATTATCATGAACTTAGTCTAAAATCTTTACACTATGTCTTGTAGATCAAATGGCCCACGCTAATGTTGCCCTCAACTTCAACGCGTTCCTAGAGAAAACCAAGCTGAAAGATGATGGCAGCAACTATACGGACTGGGTCCGGAACCTGAGGATCATCCTCATAGCTGCCAAGAAAGATTATGTCCTAGAAGCACCGCTAGGTGACGCACCCATCCCAGAGAACCAAGACGTTATGAACGCTTGGCAGTCACGTGCTGATGATTACTCCCTCGTTCAGTGCGGCATGCTTTACAGCTTAGAACCGGGGCTCCAAAAGCGTTTTGAGAGACACGGAGCATATGAGATGTTCGAAGAGCTGAAAATGGTTTTCCAAGCTCATGCCCGGGTCGAGAGATATGAAGTCTCCGACAAGTTCTTCAGTTGTAAGATGGAGGAAAATAGTTCTGTCAGTGAGCACATACTCAAAATGTCTGGGTTGCATAACCGCTTGACTCAGCTGGGAGTTAATCTCCCGGATGACGCGGTCATTGACAGAATCCTTCAGTCGCTTCCACCGAGCTACAAGAGCTTTGTGATGAACTTCAATATGCAGGGGATGGAAAAGACCATTCCTGAGGTATATTCAATGCTGAAATCAGCGGAGGTGGAAATCAAAAAGGAACATCAAGTGTTGATGGTGAATAAAACCACTAAGTTCAAGAAAGGCAAGGGTAAGAAGAACTTCAAGAAGGACGGCAAGGGAGTTGCCGCGCCCGGTAAGCAAGCTGCCGGGAAGAAGCCAAAGAATGGACCCAAGCCCGAGACTGAGTGTTTTTATTGCAAGGGAAGTGGTCACTGGAAGCGGAACTGCCCCAAATACTTAGCGGACAAGAAGGCCGGCAACACTAAAGGTATATGTGATATACATGTAATTGATGTGTACCTTACCAGTACTCGTAGTAGCTCCTGGGTATTTGATACCGGTGCGGTTGCTCACATTTGTAACTCAAAGCAGGAGCTGCGGAATAAGCGGAGACTGGCGAAGGACGAGGTGACGATGCGCGTCGGGAATGGTTCCAAGGTCGATGTGATCGCCGTCGGCACGCTGCCTCTACATTTACCTACGGGATTAGTTTTAAACCTCAATAATTGTTATTTAGTGCCAGCTTTGAGCATGAACATTGTATCAGGATCTCGTTTAATTCGAGATGGCTACTCATTTAAATCCGAGAATAATGGTTGTTCTATTTATATGAGAGATATGTTTTATGGTCATGCTCCGCTGGTGAATGGTTTATTCTTAATGAATCTCGAGCGTAATGTTACACATATTCATAGTGTGAATACCAAAAGATGTAAGGTTGATAATGATAGTCCCACATACTTGTGGCACTGCCGCCTTGGTCACATAGGTGTCAAACGCATGAAGAAGCTCCATGCAGATGGACTTTTGGAGTCTCTTGATTACGAATCATTTGACACGTGCGAACCATGCCTCATGGGTAAAATGACCAAGACTCCGTTCTCAGGAACAATGGAGCGAGCAACCAACTTATTGGAAATCATACATACTGATGTGTGCGGTCCAATGAGTGTTGAGGCTCGCGGTGGCTATCGTTATGTTCTCACCCTCACTGATGACTTGAGTAGATATGGGTATGTCTACTTAATGAAACACAAGTCTGAGACCTTTGAAAAGTTCAAGGAATTTCAGAGTGAGGTTGAGAATCAACGTGACAGGAAAATCAAGTTCTTGCGATCAGATCGTGGGGGAGAATACTTGAGTCACGAATTTGGCACACACTTAAGGAAATGTGGAATAGTTTCACAACTCACGCCGCCTGGAACACCTCAGCGTAATGGTGTGTCCGAACGTCGTAATCGCACTCTATTGGATATGGTGCGATCTATGATGTCTCTTACCGATTTACCGCTGTCATTTTGGGGCTATGCTTTAGAGACTGCCGCATTCACTTTAAATAGGGCTCCGTCGAAATCCGTTGAGACGACACCGTATGAATTATGGTTTGGGAAGAAACCTAAGCTGTCGTTTCTAAAAGTTTGGGGATGCGATGCTTATGTCAAGAAACTTCAACCTGAAAAGCTCGAACCCAAATCGGAAAAATGCGTCTTCATAGGATACCCTAAAGAAACTATTGGGTATACCTTCTACCTCAGATCCGAAGGCAAGATCTTTGTTGCCAAGAATGGATCCTTTCTAGAGAAAGAGTTTCTCTCGAAAGAAATAAGTGGGAGGAAAGTAGAACTTGATGAAGTATTACCTCTTGAACCGGAAGTGGCGCAGCTCAAGAAATGTTCCTGAGGTGCCTGCACCGACTAGAGAGGAAGTTAATGATGATGATCATGAAACTTCAGATCAAGTTGCTACTGAACTTCGTAGGTCCACAAGGACACGTTCCGCACCAGAGTGGTACGGCAACCCTGTCTTGGAAATCATGTTGTTAGACAACGGTGAACCTTCGAACTATGAAGAAGCGATGGCGGGCCCAGATTCCGACAAATGGCTGGAAGCCATGAAATCCGAGATAGGATCCATGTATGAAAACGAAGTATGGACTTTGACTGACTTGCCCGATGATCGGCGAGCCATAGAAAATAAATGGATCTTTAAGAAGAAGACAGACGCGGATGGTAACGTAACCATCTATAAAGCTCGGCTTGTCGCTAAGGGTTATCGACAAGTTCAAGGGGTTGACTACGATGAGACTTTCTCACCCGTAGCGAAGCTGAAGTCCGTCCGAATCATGTTAGCAATTGCCGCATTCTATGATTATGAGATATGGCAAATGGACGTCAAAACGGCATTCCTTAATGGTTTCCTTAAGGAAGAATTGTATATGATGCAGCCGGAAGGTTTTGTCGATCCTAAGAATGCTGACAAGGTGTGCAAGCTCCAACGCTCGATTTATGGGCTGGTGCAAGCATCTCGGAGTTGGAACATTCGTTTTGATGAGATGATCAAAGCGTTTGGGTTTACGCAGACTTATGGAGAAGCCTGCATTTACAAGAAAGTGAGTGGGAGCTCTGTAGCATTTCTCATATTGTATGTGGATGACATACTGTTGATGGGAAATGATATAGAATTCTTGGAAAGCATAAAGGCCTACTTGAACAAGTGTTTTTCAATGAAGGATCTTGGAGAAGCTGCTTATATATTAGGCATCAAGATCTATAGAGATAGATCGAGACGCCTCATTGGTCTTTCACAGAGTACGTACCTTGACAAGATATTGAAGAAGTTCAAAATGGATCAGTCAAAGAAGGGGTTCTTGCCTGTATTGCAAGGTACGAGATTGAGCACGGCTCAATGCCCGACCACGGCAGAAGATAGAGAAAAGATGAGTGTCGTCCCCTATGCCTCGGCCATAGGGTCTATCATGTATGCTATGCTGTGTACCAGACCTGATGTAAACCTTGCCGTAAGTTTGGTAGGAAGGTACCAAAGTAATCCCGGCATGGAACACTGGACAGCGGTCAAGAATATCCTGAAGTACCTGAAAAGGACTAAGGATATGTTTCTCGTTTATGGAGGTGACGAAGAGCTCGTCGTAAAGGGTTACGTCGATGCTAGCTTCGACACAGATCTGGATGACTCTAAGTCACAAACCGGATACGTGTATATTTTGAATGGTGGGGCAGTAAGCTGGTGCAGTTGCAAGCAAAGCGTTGTGGCGGGATCTACATGTGAAGCGGAGTACATGGCAGCCTCGGAGGCAGCACAAGAGGCAATCTGGGTGAAGGAGTTCATTACCGACCTAGGAGTCATACCCAATGCGTCGGGCCCGATGACTCTCTTCTGTGACAACACTGGAGCTATTGCCCTTGCCAAGGAGCCCAGGTTTCACAGGAAGACCAGGCATATCAAGCGTCGCTTCAACTCCATTCGTGAAAGTGTTCAAAATGGAGACATAGATATTTGTAAAGTACATACGGACCTGAATGTGGCAGATCCGTTGACTAAACCTCTCCCTAGAGCAAAACATGATCAACACCAGAACTGCATGGGTGTTCGATTCATCACAATGTAACTAGACTATTGACTCTAGTGCAAGTGGGAGACTGTTGGAAATATGCCCTAGAGGCAATAATAAAATGGTTATTATTATATTTCTTTGTTCATGATAATTGTCTATTGTTCATGCTATAATTGTGTTATCCGGAAATCGTAATACATGTGTGAATACATAGACCACAACACGTCCCTAGTGAGCCTCTAGTTGACTAGCTCGTTGATCAAAAGATAGTCATGGTTTCCTGACTATGGACATTGGATGTCATTGATAACGGGATCACATCATTAGGAGAATGATGTGATGGACAAGACCCAATCCTAAGCATAGCTCAAAGATCGTGTAGTTCGTTTGCTATAGCTTTTCCGAATGTCAAGTATCATTTCCTTAGACCATGAGATTGTGCAACTCCCGGATACCGTAGGAGTGCTTTGGGTGTGCCAAACGTCACAACGTAACTGGGTGACTATAAAGGTACACTACAGGTATCTCCGAAAGTGTCTGTTGGGTTGGCACGAATCGAGACTGGGATTTGTCACTCCGTATGACGGAGAGGTATCTCTGGGCCCACTCGGTAATGCATCATCATAATGAGCTCAATGTGACCAAGTGGTTGATCACGGGATCATGCATTACGGTACGAGTAAAGTGACTTGCCGGTAACGAGATTGAACGAGGTATTGGGATACCGACGATCGAGTCTCGGGCAAGTAACGTACCGATTGACAAAGGGAATTGTATACGGATTGATTGAATCCTCGACATCGTGGTTCATCCGATGAGATCATCGAGGAGCATGTGGGAGCCAACATGGGTATCCAGATCCCGCTGTTGGTTATTGACCGGAGAGTCGTCTCGGTCATGTCTGCGTGTCTCCCGAACCCGTAGGGTCTACACACTTAAGGTTCGGTGACGCTAGGGTTGTTGAGATATTAGTATACGGTAACCTGAAAGTTGTTCGGAGTCCCGGATGAGATCCCGGACGTCACGAGGAGTTCCGTAATGGTCCGGAGGTGAAGATTTATATATAGGAAGTCAAGTTTCGGCCATCGGGAAAGTTTCGGGGGTACTCGGTATTGTACCAGGACCACCGGAAGGGTCCCAGGGGTCCACCGGGTGGGGCCACCTATCCCGGAGGGCCCCATGGGCTGAAGTGAGAGGGGAACCAGCCCCTAGTGGGCTGGTGCGCCCCCCTTGGGCCTCCCCCTGCGCCTAGGGTTGGAAAGCCTAGGGGTGGGGGGGCCCACTTGGCTTGGGGGGCAAGCCACCCCCTTGGCCACCGCCCCCCCTTGGAGATTGGATCTCCTAGGGCCGGCGCACCCCCTAGGGACCCTATATATAGTGGGGGGGAGGGAGCGCAGCCGCACCCTAGCCCCTGGCCTCTCCCTCTCCCTCCCGTGACACTCCTCCCTCTCCCTGTGCTTGGCGAAGCCCTGCCGAGATCACTGTTGCTTCCACCACCACGCCGTCGTGCTGCTGGATCTTCATCAACCTATCCTTCCCCCTTGCTGGATCAAGTTGGAGGAGACGTCTTCCCAACCGTACGTGTGTTGAACGCGGAGGTGCCGTCCATTCGGCGCTAGGTCATCGGTGATTTGGATCACGACAAGTACGACTCCATCAACCCCGTTCTCTTGAACGCTTCCGCGCGCGATCTACAAGGGTATGTAGATGCACTCCTTTCTCCCTCGTTGCTAGATGACTCCATAGATTGATCTTGGTGATGTGTAGAAAATTCTAAAATTCTGCTACGTTCCCCAACAACACTACCCCATTGTGGAAGTTTGCAAGCAAAAGTGAAATCCTCTAAGTCCATGGTATAAGATTTGTCATAAAGATCAAACATGACTGAAGGAGAATTACGCGAAGATGAATACTCAAATCTCCTCACAAAAGAGCTTGTGAGATCATGATACTGGGGGAATTTGTCTGCCTCAAAGTCCTCAAGACCGGCATTACACAAATATGCATTAAATTCTTCTTTAATTCCCGCTCGATCCATAAAATTTTCAGAAGGCCACTCACAAGGACGCACTGGAGCATCTCTTGGTGGCTCTTCGTCAGCATCACGCATTGCAAGCCTGGGTCCTTGCTTCTTTGAAGAACCACCTTGGAACATTTTCCTAAGCATATTTCTTCCTCTGAAAAATTCTGAAATTTTTTAGTAACTTCAAAATAAAATTAAACCAAACTCAATAATATTGATAGCAACCACTCCTACAAGTGCCTAGGGCCTATATCATGCATCAAAACTACTTTTGACCATATAAATTTGACATGCAAGCTCAAGAACAGGGTCACCTAAGCAGCAAAAATTTGCAATGAATAAAGCACTAGAACAAAAACTAATTGGACCAATGGAGGAGTCACATACCAAGGAACAATCTCCCCAAGCAGTTTTGTGAGAGGTGCTTTGAGCAAGGAGATCGAAAATGGCAGCAAAGAGGGCTGGAACTCGTGCTTGAGTTGGTTTTCATGTTTGTGGGAGGAAGAAGAAGAGGATGGGTGCGGGAACAAGTGGAGGAGGGCCACCGTGGGCCCACGAGGCAGGGGCGCGCCCTAGAGGGGTCGGCGCGCCCTCCACCCTCGTGGCAAGGTGGTTGGCCCCCCTGGTGTGTTCTTTGTTCCATAAATCCTCAAATATTCTATAAAAAATCATATTTAATTTTCAGGGCATTTAGAGAACTTTTATTTTCGAGGTATTTTTATATTGCACGGATAATCAGATAACAGACAGAAAATTATTTATTTTTACTTTATTTCAACTAAATAACAAAAAGTATAGAGAGGGTACAGAAGGTTGTGCTTCTAGTTTCATCCATATCATGCTCATCAAAAGGAATCCACTAACAAGGTTGATCAAGTCTTGTTAAAGAACTCATTCCGAATAACATGGAACCGGAGAAATTTCGAATAACACTATGTTACCTCAACGGGGATATGCACATCCCCAATAATAAGAATATCATATTTCTTCTTGACAGTAGGAAGAGGAAATTCAAAACCTCCAAATATAATCGATGGAATTTTTCCAATAGAGTTGATACTATGAACTTGAGGTTGTTTCCTCGGAAAGTGTACCGTGTGCTCATTACCATTAACATGAAAAGTGACATTGCCTTTGTTGCAATCAATAACAGCCCCTGCAGTATTAAGAAAAGGTCTTCCAAGAATAATAGACATACTATCGTCCTCGGGAATATCAAGAATAACAAAGTCCGTTAAAATAGTAACGTTTGCAACCACAACGGGCACATCCTCACAAATGCCGACAGGTATAGCAGTTGATTTATCAGCCATTTGCAAAGATATTTCAGTAGGTGTCAACTTATTCAAGTCAAGTCTACGATATAAAGAGAGAGGCATAACACTAACACCGGCTCCAAGATCACATAAAGCAGTTTTAACATAGTTTCTTTTAATGGAGCATGGTATAGTAGGTACTCCTGGATCTCCAAGTTTCTTTGGTATTCCACCCTTAAAAGTATAATTAGCAAGCATGGTGGAAATTTCAGCTTCTGGTATCTTTCTTTTATTTGTAACAATATCTTTCATGTACTTAGCATAAGGATACATTTTGAGCATATCAGTCCATCGCATACGCAAAAAGATAGGTCTAATCATTTCAGCAAAGCGCTCAAAATCCTCATCATCCTTTTTCTTGGATGGTTTGGGAGGAAAAGGCATGGGTTTCTGAACCCAAGGCTCTCTTTCTTTACCATGTTTCCTAACAACAAAGTCTTTCTTATCATAACGTTGATTCTTTGATTGTGGGTTATCAAGATCAACAGCAGGTTCAATTTCTACATCATTATCATTACTAGGTTGAGCATTATTATGAACATCATCATTAACAATTTCATTAGGTTCGTGTTCATTGCCAGATTGTGTTTCAGCATCAGACATAGATATACCATTTGGATTATTAGGTGGTTCAGCAATAGGTTCACTAGAAGTTTGCATAGTTCTATCGTTTTTCTTTTTCTTCTTTTTAGAAGAACTAGGTGCATCAATATTATTTCTCTGAGAATCTTGCTCAATTCTCTTAGGGTGGCCTTCAGGATACAAAGGTTCCTGAGTCATTCTACCAGTTCTAGTAGCCACTTTAACAGCATAATCATTTTTCTTACTATTCATCTCATTGAGCAATTCCTTTTGAGCTTTAAGTACTTGTTCTACTTGAGTGGTAACCATAGAAGCATGTTTGCTAATAAGTTTAAGTTCACCTCTAATATTAGCCATACAATCACCTAAATATTTAATCATATCAGCATCTTGTTTTAATTGTCTACCAAAATAAGCATTGAAGTCTTCTTGTTTAAACATAAAGTTATCAAACTCATCCAAGCATTGACTAGCAATTTTAGTAGGAGGGATTTCAGCTTTATCATATCTATAGAGAGAATTTACCTTTACTACCTGTGTCGGGTTATCGGGGTCTGGAGGTTCTTCAATAAATAAAGGATTAAGATCATATGTTTCTTCAATAGGCGGTAAATTAAGACCATGTATTTCTTCAATAGGAGGTAAATTCTTAACATCTTCAGCTTTAATACCTTTTTCTTTCATAGATTTCTTTGCCTCTTGCATATCTTCGGGACTGAGAAATAGAACACCTCTCTTCTTCGGAGTTGGTTTAGGAATAGGATCATTAATTGGAGCAGGAGCTGGCTCAGGAGGTGCCCAATTATTTTCATTTGTCAACATATTATTCAATAAGATTTCAGCTTCATCCGGTGTTCTTTCCCTGAAAAGAGAACCAGCACAACTATCCAGGTAATCTCTGGAAGCATCGGTTAGTCCATTGTAAAAGATATCAAGTATTTCATTTTTCTTAAGAGGATGATCAGGCAAAGCATTAAGTAACTTGAGAAGCCTCCCCCAAGCTTGTGCGAGACTCTCTTCTTTAATTTGCACAAAGTTGTATATTTCCTTTAAAGCAGCTTGTTTCTTATGAGCAGGGAAATATTTAGCAGAGAAGTAGTAAATCATATCCTGGGGACTATGCACACAACCAGTATCAAGAGAATTAAACCATATCTTAGCATCACCCTTTAATGAGAACGGAAATATTTTAAGGATATAAAAGTAGCGAGATCTCTCATCATTAGTGAACAGGGTGGCTATATCATTTAATTTAGTAAGATGTGCCACAATAGTTTCAGATTCATAGCCATGAAAAGGATCAGATTCAACTAAAGTAATTATATCGGGATCAATAGAGAATTCATAATCCTTATCAGTAACACAGATAGGTGAAGTAGCAAAAGCAGGGTCAGGTTTCATCCTAGCATTTAGAGATTGCTTGTTCCATTTAGCTAATAACCTTTTGAGTTCATATCTATCTTTGCAAGCTAAAATAGCTAAAGAAGCTTCTTGATCAAATAAATAACCCTCGGGAATAACAAGTGATTCTTCATCATCACTTTCATCATCATAATCAGATTCAATATTTTCAATCTCTCTAGCCCTAGCAAGTCGTTCCTCGAGAAAATCACCAAGTGGCACAGTAGTATCAAGCATAGAAGTAGTTTCATCATAAGTATCATGTATAGCAGAAGTAGCATCATCAATAACATGCGACATATCAGAACGAATAGCAGAAGCAGGTTTAGGTGTCGCAAGATTACTCATAACAGAAGGTGAATCAAGTGCAGAGCTAGATGGCAGTTCCTTACCTCCCCTCATAGTTGAGGGATAAATTTTTGTCTTAGCGCCTTTCAAATTCTTCATAGTGTCGAGCAGATATAAATCCCAAGTGACTCAAAGAATAGAGCTATGCTCCCCGGCAACGACGCCAGAAATTAGTCTTGATAACCCACAAGTATAGGGGATCGCAACAGCTTTCGAGGGTCGAGTATTCAGCCCAAATTTATTGATTCGACATAAGGGGAGCCAAATAATATTCTCAAGTATTAGCGGCTGAGTTGTCAATTCAATCACACCTGGAAACTTAGTATCTGCAGCAGAGTGTTTAGTAGCAAAGTAATACGATAGTGGTGGTAACGATAACAAAAGAGTAATGAAAGCAAAGTAATATTTTTGGTATTATGTAGTGATTGTAACAATAGCAACGGGAAAGTAAATAAGCGTAAACCAGTATATGGAAAGCTCGTAGGCATTGGATCAGTGATGGATAATTATGCCGGATGCGGTTCATCATGTAACAGTCATAACATAGGGTGACACAGAACTAGCTCCAATTCATCAATGTAATGTAGGCATGTATTCCGAATATAGTCATATGTGCTTATGGAAAAGAACTTGCATGACATCTTTTGTCCTACCCTCCCATGGCAGCGGGGTCCTAATGGAAACTAAGGGATATTAAGGCCTCCTTTTAATAGAGAACCAGAACAAAGCATTAGCACATAGTGAATACATGGACTCCTCAAACTACGGTCATCACCGGTAAGTATCCCGATTATTGTCACTTCAGGGTTAACGGATCATAACACATAATAGGTGACTATAGACTTGCAAGATAGGTTCAGATCTGAAATCATGGCACTCGGCCGTAGTGACAAGCATTAAGTATACCAAAGTCAAGCAACATCAATCTCAGAACAAAGTGGATACTAGGGATCAAACCCTAACAAAACTAACTCGATTACATGATAAATCTCATCCAACCCATCACTGTCCAGCAAGCCTACGATGGAATTACTCACGCACGGCGGTGAGCATCATGAATTTGGTGATGGAGGATAGTTGATGA
The DNA here is from genome assembly GCF_018294505.1 of Triticum aestivum. Classification (NCBI taxonomy): domain Eukaryota; kingdom Viridiplantae; phylum Streptophyta; class Magnoliopsida; order Poales; family Poaceae; genus Triticum; species Triticum aestivum. The sequence goes on along the minus strand of NC_057806.1, from coordinate 69,204,773 downwards.
TGACGATAGCGACGGATTCCCCTCTTCGGAGCCTCGAACGGACTCCAGATCAGCCCTCCTGAGAGGTTTTAGGGCTTGGCGGCGGCTCCATATCGTAAAACGCGATGATTTCTTCTCCCCTATTTTTTTCTTCCTGAAAGCAGATATATAGAGTTGGAGTTGGAGTCGGGAGGTCTCCAGGGGGCCCACGAGGTAGGGGCGCGCCCCCCACCCTCGTGGCAAGGGTGTGGGCCCTCTGGTCTTCATCTTTGGCGAGGATTATTTATTATTTATTATAATATATTCCGTGGAGTTTCAGGTCATTCCAAGAACTTTTGTTTTCTGCACATAAAACAACATCATGGCAATTCTGCTGAAAACAACATCAGTCCGGGTTAGTTCCATTCAAATCATACAAGTTAGAGTCCAAAACAAGGGCAAAAGTGCTTGGAAAAGTAGATACGATGGAGATGTATCAGGGCCTGTTCCGGAGCTCCGCCGGAGGGGGCATCGATCAGGAAGGGCTTCTACATCAACACCATAGCCCCTCCGATGAAGTGTGAGTAGTTCACCTGAGACCTACGGGTCCATAGTTAGTAGCTAGATGGCTTCTTCTCTCTTTTTGGATCTCAATACAATGTTCTCCCCCTCTCTTGTGGAGAACTATTCGATGTAATCTTCTTTTTGCGGTGTGTTTGTTGAGACCGATGAATTGTGGGTTTATGATCAAGTATATCTATGAACAATATTTGAATCTTCTCTGAATTCTTTTATGTATGATTGGTTATCCTTGCAAGTCTCTTCGAATTATCAGTTTGGTCTGGCCTACTAGATTGATCTTTCTTGCAATCGGAGAAGTGCTTAGCTTTGGGTTCAATCTTGCGGTGTCCTTTCCCAGTGACAGTAGGGGCAGCAAGGCACGTATTGTATTGTTGCCATCGAGGATAACAAGATGGGGTTTTCATCATATTGCATGAGTTTATCCCTCTACATCATGTCATCTTGCTTAAGGTGTTACTCTGTTTTCATTAACTTAATACTCTAGATGCATGCTGGATAGCGGTCAATGAGTGGAGTAATAGTAGTAGATGTAGGCAGGAGTCGGTCTACTTGTCTCGGACATGATGCCTATATACATGATCATACCTAGATATTCTCATAACTATGCTCAATTCTGTCAATTGCTCAACAGTAATTTGTTCACCCACCGTAGAATACTTATGCTCTCGAGAGAAGCCACTAGTGAAACCTATGGCCCCCGGGTCTATCTTCATCATATTAATCTCCTACTACTTAGTTATTTCCTTTGCTTTTTACTTTGCTTTTATTTTACTTTCCATCTTTATCACAAAAATACCAAAAATATTATCTTATCATATCTATCAGATCTCACTCTCATAAGTGACCGTGTAGGGATTGACAACCCCTATTCGCGTTGGTTGCGAGGATTTATTTGTTTTGTGCAGGTACGAGGGACTCGCGCATAGCCTCCTACTGGATTGATACCTTGGTTCTCAAAAACTGAGGGAAATACTTACGTTACTTTGCTGCATCATCCCTTCCTCTTCGGGGAAAACCAACGCAGTGCTCAAGAGGTAGCAGCTGCTCTACTGCATCACCCTTTCCTCTTCAAGTGAAAACCAATGCAGTGCTCAAGAGGTAGCAAGAAGGATTTCTGGTGCCATTGCCAGGGCGGCTTACGCAAGGTCAAGTCAAGATTTGGACTCCCGACAATGAGCTATTTCTGGTGCCGTTGCGGGGGAGTCTACGCAAAAGTCAACATACCAAGTACCCATCACAGACCCTTATCTCCCGCATTACATTATTTGCCATTTGCCTCTCGTTTTCCTCTCCCCCACTTCACCCTTGCCATTTTTTTGCCCTCTCTCTCTCTGTCCTCCCTCTCTTTCTCTATTTGCCTCTTCTTGCTCGTTTCTTGTTTGCTTGTGTGTCGGATTGCTTGCTTGTCATGATGGCTCAAGATAATACCAAATTGTGTGACTTTACCAATACCAACAACAATGATTTTATTAGCACTCCGATTGCTCCTCTTACCGATGCTGAATCTTGTGAAATTAATGCTGCTTTGCTGAATCTGATCATGAAAGATCCGTTTTCCGGCCTTCCTAGTGAAGATGCTGCTACCCATCTAAACAACTTCGTTGATTTGTGTGATATGCAAAAGAAGAAAGATGTGGACAATGATATTGTTAAATTGAAGTTATTTCCTTTTTCGCTTAGAGATCGTGTTAAAGCTTGGTTTTCGTCTTTGCCTAAAAATAGTATTGATTCGTGGAATAAGTGCAAAGATGCTTTTATCTCTAAGTATTTTTCCTCCCACTAAGATCATCTCTCTTAGAAACGATATTATGAATTTTAATCAACTTGATCATGAACATGTTGCACAAGCTTGGGAGAGGATGAAATTAATGATACGTAATTGCCCTACACATGGTTTGAATTTGTGGATGATTATACAATTTTTTATGCCGGATTGAATTTTGCTTCTAGAAATCTTTTAGATTCGGCCACAGGAGGCACTTTTATGGAAATCACTTTAGGAGAAGCTACTAAACTCCCAGATAATATTTTGGTTAATTATTCTCAATGGCACACTGAAAGATCTACTAATAAGAAAGTGCATGCGATAGAAGAAATTAATGTTTTGAGTGGTAAGATGGATGAACTTATGAAATTATTTGCTGAAAAAAGTGTTTCTTCTGATCCTAATGATATGCCTTTGTCTACTTTGATTGAGAATAATAATGAATCTTTGGGTGTGAATTTTGTTGGTAGGAATAATTTTGGTAACAATGCGTATAGAGGAAACTTTAATCCTAGGCCGTATCCTAGTAATTCCTCTAATAATTATGGTAATTCCTACAACAATTCTTATGGAAATTTTAATAAGATACCCTCTGATTTTGAATCTAATATTAAAGAATTTATTACCTCGCAAAAGAATTGCGATGCTTTGATTGAAGAAAAATTGCTTAAGATTGATGAGTTGGCTAGGAACATTGATAGAATTTCTCTTGATGTTGATTCTTTGAAACTTAGATCTATTCCTCCTAAGCATGATATCAATGAGTCTCTCAAAGCCATGAGAATTTCCATTGATGAGTGCAAAGAAAGAACCGCTAGGATGCGTGCCAAGAAAGATTGCTTTATAAAAGCGTGTTCTTCTAGTTTTCATGATAATAAAGATGAAGATCTAAAAGTTATTGATGTGTCCCCTATTAAATCTTTGTTTTGTAATATGAATCTTGACAATGATGGGACTGAATATGATCCACCTTTACCTAGAAGGCATTCCAAAAATTCGGAGTCTTTAGATCTTGATGCTAAAATTGTTAAAAGTGGGATTGAAGAAGTCAAAACTTTAAATATTAATGAACCCACTATTTTGGATTTCAAGAAATTTAATTATGATAATTGCTCTTTGATAGATTGTATTTCCTTGTTGCAATCCGTGCTAAATTCTCCGCATGCTTATAGTCAAAATAAAGCCTTTACCAAACATATCGTTGATGCTTTGATGCAATCTTATGAAGAAAAACTTGAGTTGGGAGTTTCTATCCCTAGAAAACTTTATAATGAGTGGGAACCTACTATTAAAATTAAGATTAAAGATCATGAATGCTATGCTTTCTGTGATTTGGGTGCTAGTGTTTCCACGATTCCAAAGACTTTGTGTGATTTGCTAGGTTTCCGTGATTTTGATGATTGCTCTTTAAACTTGCACCTTGCGGATTCCACTATTAAGAAACCTATGGGAAGAATTAATGATGTTATTATTGTTGCAAATAGGAATTATGTGCCCATGGATTTTATTGTTCTTGACATCGATTGCAATCCTTCATGTCCTATTATTCTTGGTAGACCTTTCCTTAGAACGATTGGTGTAATTATTGATATGAAGGAAGGGAATATTAGATTCCAATTTCCGTTAAGGAAAGGCATGGAACACTTCCCTAGAAATAAAATTAAATTACCATATAAATCTATTATGAGAGCCACTTATGGATTGCCTTCCAAAGATGGCAATACCTAGATCTATCCTCGTTTTTATGCCTAGCTAGGGGCGTTAAACGATAGCGCTTGTTGGGAGGCAACCCAATTTTATTTTTATTCCTTGATTTTTGCTCATGTTTAGTAATAAATTATTTATCTAGACTCTGTTTTGGTTGTGTTTTTTATGTTTAATTAGTGTTTGTGCCAAGTAGAACCTTTGGGAAGACTTGGGGAAAGTCTTTTTAATCTTGCTATAAAAAAGTAGAAACTTTTCTCGCTCACGAGAACTGCTGCCATTTTTATTTGGAAAGTGATATTTAGTTAATTATTTTTGCAGATGATTAATAGATAAATTACTCACGTCCAGCAATTTATTTTAGAATTTTTGGGGTTCCAGATCTTGCGTTAGCTACAGATTACTACAGACTGTTCTGTTTTTAACAGATTCTATTTTCCATGTGTTGTTTACTTATTTTAATGAATCTATGGCTAGTAAAATAGTTTATAAACCATAGAGAGGTTGGAATACAGTAGATTTAACACCAATATAAATAAAGAATGAGTTCATTACATGTGACGCCCCGAGACCGATGTGCCAGGTGTCGTCCAGTTATTCGCTATTGTTGCCTTGTCATTGCTTGCGTGTCATGCATCTCATATCATGCCATCATGTGCATTGCATCATCATGTTTTCAAAACTTGCATCCGTTCGGTTTCCCCAGTTCCTTCCGTTATCCGTTCTGAGCCCAGACACACTTGCACGCACCCGCGGCATGTCCGAAATAGTATTTTATAAGTGGCCGGAAAATGTTCTCAGAATGGGATGAGAATTGACGTGTGGTCTTATTATAGTGTAGATAGACCGCCTCTCAAGTTTCATCGCGTTTGGAGTTCGTTTGATAGCCCAACCGTTAAACTATAGCAGCATTATAGCCGGGCACACGTCGGACGTTTTCGGTCTCCGAAAACAGTCGCCGGGCCTCCCTCTCTTCTCTTCTCTCAGCTCGAGACCGTCTACACAGCCACTACCTACCGCCAGGTCCAACCTAACCTCTCTCGTTAGCCC